>NW_024466512.1:5115625-5850000 GCF_017591425.1 Ochotona curzoniae
TGGATGCTTGCTGATTTAAAAAGTTATGTTTTATTAAAATCCCCCAGAGCATGATGAGTTCAGCCATAGTTGTGGAGAAGGCAGGATTCCTGTGATGCTGAGTGGCACTGAGTGTACACAGTGAAGCCCAGGACCCAGCATACAGCAGTGGGAAGGACTAAGTGGAAAAGAGCCCTAAACACAGCTCCTCCGGCCTTGAGGCTTCAACAGTAAAGTCAGCCCTGACTCAGTCCCAGCACCGTGCCAGGCACGGGGAGGGTGCTGGGAGGAGCTGCAGGGCATGTACGAGTATGAGTATGCTTGGATGTGTATGAACATTGTGCAGGGTGAACTTGTGTGTGGGTGTGAATACACAGGTGATTGAGGTATGTGCATGTGGCATGGTCTGAGTGTGTAGGGGAGACACAGCTGCCCTGCTGTCCACCCATAAGGATCCTGTGGACTCGCAGGGGAGGAACCCAGACCTGTGCACAATGCCACCTTCATTTCATCTGCAAAGACCTTGGTGTTCTTCCTCCCATCTTGCCCTTCCTTTCTGGTCAGAATTGCTTGGAATTGATCATGACATCTCTCTGCATCCCCATTGTTGAGGATGAAAGCTGCCCTTCCCAAGGCAGCATTTCCACTCTAGCTCAGCCCAGGGCCAATCTGCATGGCCATGGAGTACCAGCAACCTCTAGGCTGGCCTGCGGCCAGATGCAGCTGCTTGGTCTCTGCACCGGCAGGTCCTTGTTTCTGTACTTGCTGGTCTTTGTCTCTGCACCTGCTGGTATTCGTCTGATTGTCTCTGCACCTGCTGGTCCTTGTCTTTGTACTTGCTTGTCTTCTCCCCAGACCCCACAGGGCACAGCACACATGTTGGTGGCTTCTGATGCGAGGCCATGGAGACCCCCTTCTTGGTTCTCTCCTACCTTCTCTCTCCCACCCTCTCTCTCCCATGGATCAGAGCTGTCTGGCTGTGAAGATGCTCAGGCAGAGGCCTGGTGGTGGCCTTGACCCTGTCCACCTCTTGTAGGAAGGACCTATCCTCAGCCTCTCAGAGCTTGAAGTTAGCCATTTGACTAACTAGGGCTGCTAAGGTGGGCCCTGTGCCAGTTTGACTGCCCTACCCATAAGAAGCAGAGTCCTGCTTGGTCATGCATGAATTGAAGGGATCACAGAAGACACAGAAGGCACAGGGAGAAGGCCCCGTGACGAGCCTGGAGACACCTGCTAGGAAGCAGCACTGCTGCCCTCCGGACGAGGAGCATGTATCCTTGCAGCTGCTCGCTGGGGACATTGGTCCTTGGAGTCAGACTGCAGTCACAGTGCCGATGGTACAAGTGCCTCTGCTGGCACTGCCCACACGTGTGAGCCCTGAAGCAGGTTTCCCAGCCTGGGGGCGGGGGGTGCCTTGACCTGATGGGTGTCCTGGCTGACACCTTTTTTGTTGATTGGGGCACACCTGTGCTCAGGCATCAGCTCAGCTCCTCTGCAGCCTTGGGAAACACAGCTGCTGGGCAGAGTAAGTTTTGAGTTCGGGGGGTGGGCAGGAAGGAGGACTGTACTATAAGGAGTATACTTCCTGGTCCGCGGGCAGAGATGTGTGTTTCACTGAGGAAATCCAGGTGCTCTGGAGGGGAAATTGATGCTATAGTAATGAGCATTTGCATATTTTGGAATAGTTTTTCATTAGGTGGTTTTGTAATATTCTTTTAGTTACTTTCTCTTTTTAAAAAGATATATTTTAATTTCAGAGGCAGGTTTATAGAGAGAGGAGAGAGAAAGAGGTGGGGAGAGAGAGTATTCCAGATGCTGGTTCACTCCTCACATGTCTGCAGTAGTCAAAGTTGAACTGATCTGAAGCCAGGAGCCAGGAACTTCTTCCAGGTTTCCCATGCGGGTGCAGGGGCCCAAGGCCTTGAGCCATCCTCCGCTGCTTTCCCAGGCCACAGCAGGGAGCTGAGAACTGGCGCCCGCATGGGATGCCAGTGCTGCAGATGTAGGATTGCCCTGTTAAGCCATTGCACAGGCTCCATTTTCACTTGCTTTTTACAAGAAACTTCTAACGAAAAATGTAACTTATACAAAAAAATAGCATTTGAAAACATGTATTTATATTGATTATCTGGATATAGATAATAATAAGCAAAAATATGAACATAAGTATATAAAATACAAAGAGGTAAAATACAAAAATGGGATGTGCTTTAGCCAATTTCTTGGCCATCTCTGTTTCTGATGTGGCATCAACAGTCTTACATTTCCTCCCAAGTATTGTCTCATCAAAATTGTTAATTTTTTCCTATAGCTTCTTATAACCTTTTTCAAAGAAGCATTTTGTGGTGAATAAACTTGAACCTATTGACCCCTTCCCTGTATTCTTTGTTGTAGACCACATTTGTAATTGGGAAAATATTTTCTTGACAGCTGTTGAGCCACTTAGTCACATGAAGTGTGTTCCCAATGAAAGTGTTCTGGCATCTCAAATGTGGAACTCTTTTAGCCTAACTATTTTACCAGGTACTGTCCTTTTACTTTCTTTCCTCAGTAAATATTTTTACAAGACAAAGGGGATTGCATGTGTCACTTTCATTTGTCACTCCTTAAATGTTTCATTAATGTGGTGCTACAGAATGGCCTGTCTCAGTCTTATGCCTTTCTGGGACAGAATGTATTTATCGTGACAAACAGGAGTTCCACCAAGAGGATTTTTTCACAAGTCAGGATATTGTGAAATATCATCTTAGAAGCTCTTTGGTAAAAACGTATGTATTTTCATTTTATTTGAATGGCGGAGAGATGTAGAGATGTTTGACCTATGGGCTCAGTCTTCATACACCTGCAATAGTCAGAACTGGTTGGACCACAGCCAGGAGACTAAGGCTGCGTGTCACACGCAGCTACCAGGAGTCCTGGTCCTGTGCGTGAACAGGGTGCTGGATTGGAAGTAGAGAACAGTACTCAGACCCTCTGGTGTGGGGTGGGGCTGGCCACCTCAGCTGCTGTGCCAAATGCCCACCCTTCCCTGGCAGAGAATTTCAGTAGCGACAGCTCACTGTCCAGTGTGCTGACTTGGTGCTTTAGTTTTTAGGGATAAATTCCAATGTCTTTTTGTTTGCAAGTTTTGTTCTCAATTAATGCAATTCTTTTAAAGTTTGAAAAACAAATTCCATGTGGTGAATAATTTGATCAAGGAGCTCCACATTTTTTGACAACAAGCATGGAAAATTTAAAAGAGTTTTTTAGAAAAAAAAAATCTAATACCACTGTAGGATACTTTAACTTCAAAAGCTTGGGGTTCTAACAATTTAGTGTTAAAGCATGTTTTTTAAAATTTCCTCCAACTTTATTTTCTTTGTTATAATTTTTGGTAACACGTATGTAGTCATGTACCATAGGACAGTATTTTGGTTAGCCCTGACCTGCAGTGGCCCCTAAGATGGAACGGAGTTGACAAATTTGTACCCTTAGAGATGGCCAGATCTCAAGCTTCTAGAATTTTTTTGATGGAACATATATATGAATATTTCAAAAAGTTTTTAAAAAGCAGAGACAGTGTAGCTTCCTTTTTTTTTCAAGCGGGAGAGGTCAGCTTCTTCATTTGCATTTTTGTGGTATGGCATGTGGTTTGATTGCTTGTGACACTGTCCTGTCTACCTGCTGACCCACCCGAGTGGCTCCCGGCAAGATGAAGCTCCCCTTGGTGGCTACGGTGCTGCTGCTGAGTGTAGCCTGCCCGAGGGGGAGGACAAGTAGGAGGACATGGGCACAGTGGTGGTCATCGACCTGGGGACCACCCACTCCTGCACTGGGGTGTTCAAGAATGGCTGTGTATAGATCATTGCCAACGACCAGGGCAACCGCATCACCCACCCTCGTATGTTGCCTTCACCCCCAAAGGGGAGCGGCTCATCAGGATACCACCAAGAACCAGCTTATGTCCAACCCTGAGAACACGGGTTCGATGCCAAGTGGCTTACCGGTCTCACAAGGAACGGCCTGTTGGTGCAGCAGGACATCAAGTTCTTGCTTTTCAAGGTGGTTGAAAAGAAAGCAAAGTCATACATTCAAGTGGATATTGGGAGTGGGCAAACAAAAGCATTTGCTGAAGAAATTTCTGCCATGTTTCTCACTAAAATGAAAGAAAGTGCTGAGGCTTACCTGGGAAAAAAGTTTACCCATGCAGTGGTCACAGTTCCCGCTTACTTCAATAATGCCCAGCGTCAGGTAACCAAGATGCTGGGACCATTACTGTACTGAATGTCATGTAGATCACCCATGAGCCTACCGCAGTGACTGTTGCTTATGGTCTAGATAAGGGCGAGGGAGAGAACATCCTGGTGTCCAACCTGGGCGGGGCCCCTTTGCTACGTCTCTCTTCACCATTAACAACGGGGTCTTCAAAGTCATGGCCACTAATGGAGACACTCGCCTGGGTGGAGAAGACTTTGACCAGCGTTTCATGGAGCATTTCATCAAGCTGTACAAAAAGAAAACTGGCAAAGATGTCAGGAAAGACAACAGGGCCGTGCAGAAACTCCAGTGGGAGGTGGAGAAGGTCAAATGGGCCCTGTCTTCACAACATCAAATGAGAATTGAAATTGAGTCCTTTTATGAGGGAGAGGACTTCTCAGAGACCCTCACGTGGGCCAGATTTGGAGGGCTGAACATGGGTGGACCTGTTCCAATTTATCATGAAACTTATCCAGAAAATGTTGGAGGACTCTGATTTGAAGAAATCTGACATTGATGAAATTGTGCTTGTTGGTGGTTGTACTCAAATTCCAAAGATCCAGCAGTTGGTTAGAATTCTTCAATGGCAAGGAGTCATGGTGCAGCATCAGCTTCACCGAGGCCATGGTGTACGGTGCTGCTGTGCAGGCTGGGATGCTCTCTGGTGATCAAGACACAGGGCATCTGGTGCTGCTTGACGTGTGTCCTCTTACCCTTGGCACTGAGAATATGGGAGATGTGATGACCAAACTGATTCCAAGGAATACTGTAGTGTCCACCAAGAAGTCTCAGATCTTTTCTACGGCTTCCGACAATCAGCCAACTGTCACAATCAAGGTCTATGAAGGTGAATGACTGCTGGCCAAAGACAATCACCTCCTGGGCACGTTTGATCTGACTGGAATTCCTCCTGCTCCCCGTGGGGTGCCACGGATTGAAGTTACCTTTGAGATAGACGTGAACAGTGTTCCACGTGTGACAGCTGAAGACGAAAGTAGAGGGAACAATTACCAATGACCAGAATGGCCTGACCCCCGAGGAGATCGGAAGGATGGTCAATGATGCCGAGAAGTTTGCTGAGGGAGACAAAAAGCTCAAGGAGTGCATTGACACCAGAAACGAGCTGGAAAGCTACGCCTACTCGCTGAAGAACCAGATCGGAGACAAAGAAAAGCTGGGTGGCAAACTTTCCCCTGAAGAAAAGGAGACCCTGGAAAAGCCGTGGAGAGAAGACTGAACGGCTGGAAAGCCACCAAGATGCTGACATTGAAGGCTTCCAAGCTGAAAAGAAGGAACTAGAAGAAATTGTTCAGCCAATTATCAGCAAACTCTATGGAAGCGCAGGCCCTCCTCCAACTGGTGACGAGGATACAGCAGAAAAGGATGAATTGTAGATGCTGATCTGCTAACGCTGTGCATTGTAAATACTGGACTCAGGAACTTTTGTTAGGAGAAAATTGAGAGAACTTAAGTCTCAAATGTAATTGGAATCCACTTCAGAGTAGAGTTGAAAATGCTATTGCCCAGGTGGCTGTGTACTGCTTTTCATTAGCAGTTGCTCACATGTCATGGGGAGGGGGACAAAAGGAATGGCTATTTTAACATTTTGGTTAGGGGGCATGTTCACCTTGACATGTTTTATGTAACAACTGGCTCACGTGCATCTGATGTAGGAACTTTTTTTCTACCATAAGTGACACCAATAAATGTTTGTTATTTACACTGGTCTAAAAAAACTAATGACAAAGATGCACTATGAAAAAACTGCATTTATTTCCAAAACTTTTGCATCAAAATAAACTCAACATTTCCCTTTATTTTTCATGAATTTTTTTTGGTAACTTCAAATATCCCATATGGTATAGGTGTGTGTGGAGTAGGTTGTGCCATCTTGGTTTGTGTAAATATGTTCTAATGTGGTTTGAACAATGACAGAATTGCCCCTTGATGCAGTTCTCAGAATATATTCTCGCTGTGAAGTGATGCGTGACTGTGTATGTGAGTTTTCATAATTGCTAAATATTGACAGTTATAAGTCTAACTTAAATTGGTAGAATACTGCAGTTTATTTGGATCTAATTATGAATTATATGGGAGCTGTCATCAATTTCAAGTACATTTCTGCTTCTTAATTTGGTAGTTTAATTTTCTTATTTTAGTAAGAATATTGCTTTTTACCATGACACTATGGTCTATGAAAAACTGTATTTATATTATCATTACCAAAGCAAGTACTATTGAGCTTTAATATCAACCTTAAAATAAAATTTGTGGTGGCATTTATAATAATACAGTGTATTTTCAGTAGTCTTTCTAATAGTGAATATTTTATGCTAAGTATATGGCTTTATTTTTTCTTGCTGAAGTTTTCCATTGTGTTACTTTTTTCTTTTTAACCGAAGATCAATATATGCTCCTATTATATCTTTAAGACTATTCCATTGTTCAAATCATGCTTTTTGTTAATGAAAATATTTTCACCTTGAACATTTTTTCTCTCCAAGATCTCCGACCTTCTATTGGGATTTGGACTGAGTTTTTCCTAGTTGGGAGGGCTAGGTGTAGCTCTGATTTTGCCTTGAATTCCTGGTATAATTCTATTCTTTTTAAGAATTCTCATTTCTGGGTCCAGTATTGTGATGTGGAGGGTAAAGCTGCCGCCTGTGGCGTTGGCATGCCCTGTGGGCACTAGTTTGGATCTCTGTTGCTCCACTCCCAATCCAGGTCCCTGCTAGTATGCCTGGAGAGCCACCGAAGATGGCCCAGGCACTTGGTTCCTCAGTCATAGGAAACCTGAAAATACTTCAGCTGTTGTACTTATTTCACAGTTTTTGAACAACAAGATTGTAGATGAATAGGGTCTCCTCGCTTAAGGACGACTTCCCAGGCCTCCTGTGTTCCCATATTCAGGCTGCCAGTGTTGTGATTGTGTTGGGGTGCACCTGTTTCTCATTCTGTGCAGGTAGAATCTTTGTGGTTCTGAAATCAGTCATGCATCAGACAGACCCAAACAGGATCGTTACAGAGAAGCCAGAGTGGAAGAACAGACAATACTTGTGGATGGGAGAGGGCAGAGTCACAGAGGGGTGTGTGTGTCTGTGTGTAAGTGCATGTGGCAGGAGCCCAGGGCAGGGCAGAGCAGAGCATGCCTCCCAGGGGACATGTGAGGCTTGGTCCTGGAGGCCCTTCTTGTTCCAAGGCAGACAATAGAGCCTGCAGACTGACATCACAGCCTGAGAGGATGGGGACAGTCCCCCCTCTAGAGAGAGGCTGGAGGGAGGGACAGAGTGTGAGAGAAGAATCATGTTTGCATCCTGAGTTGCTGTGTGGATTTAGGGGTCAGCTTGTAGGCTTGCGAGTGACCTCACATAAGCAGCCACTCGTTGCTTCTGTTGTGTGTACAGCTGAGACAGTACTGATTTTGTCATTTAACTGTTTTCAGGGGAGTCATGACACCTGTATGTCACCGTGTGTGTGGGAACTTGAGGTAGGCTAGCTGCCATGCCCTCATGCCCATGGCTAGCTCTCCACGTCCGAGGATGCTGCCAAGCACTGGGGCCCTCAGCATTCAGGAGGTCCACTTGGCTGGGCCATGGGTGGGCAGCTGGCTTGCTGAGTATCCATGTTCTTGTGTTCTCATTCCTGTGTTGGGCTGGACAGAGCAACCTGCATATCCCTGGCTCATTATGTGCTACCAAAGCCCCTCCCTATCCCTAGCTTCTTGGCCAAGAAGACAGGAGAGCAGGACCTTATTTTCCAAAGTGGACACTTCCCAACATGTTAGCAGAGGTGGCGTGGGCCTTGCAAGGCCATCTCACCTCTCTGTGGAGCCCTGGGTGGAGGAGACAGGCTTGCCCGTGTGCTGAGAAGGATAGCTGGCTAGTGGTCCCAACACGTGCACCAAGCCCCCTGTGCCGGGGGAGCTCTGAGTAGGGAGCCGGGCGGTGGCTTGCCCAGCTCAGCAGCGTGGCTGCAGACAGTGCTCATCTGTCCCCAGCCGATGGCTGCTGGCAGAGCGTGGCGTCCTGTGCTGAGCTTGTTGCTTCCTAAGCACAGTTCAGACTCAGCAAGCAGAATAGATTTTGTATCCTCTGAGCTCATCTGGAATCACAGTCAGCTTGCCAGGGTGCAACTCCCTGCTGGCTCCTCAGGCTCAGGGGAGCGTGACAGCTTCACCGCCTGGGAGCTGGGTCTTGTGGAGCGTGTCGACCCTGGTCTGCACCTGGTGAGGGAGACATGTGAGAGGTGGGGCTGAACATTTTCCCAGGAGAGATCCCCTTCTGGTTTAACGCTCTCTGGCCACCATCCTAACATGTTAAACGTTTGTTCTTGAACTTGGATTTGGGAAGTCAGATGCAGGTGCATATAGGGCCCTCGTGCGCTGCACACGCCTGTCACTTCTCACTGCCTCATCCATGTTTTGTCTTCTAAGTGCCTTGGGAACATGCAGTTCCCTCAGCACAGAGTGGGAGTTCAGTGATGCTCAGGGTATGTGTGAGGACCTGTTAGTTCACCATGGACGGAGTCAGCAGGGACACTGGTGGCCCCGCGAGGCCGCACTTCCCATTCACACAGAACTTGCTTTTTATCTATCTATTTATTTATTTTTAGAACTTGCTTGGAGTGCAGAAAGAAGGCAGTGACACTCAAAGAAGTACAAGTGACCGGGGCCGCCTATCCTGCTCTTGTTGGTGCTACTTCCCCATGTCAGCCAATCTCTGACCAACATGACCTGGAAGGAAGGGTAGGTGAGTGACACCAATTCTGTGACCTTCTGTCCTTATTGCTAGGGCGAGGGCACAGCATTGCTGAATGTGAGTGAATAAGGAGTGGACCCAAACCAGAAAACTGCTGAGTGATTTTGTGTAATGTTTTGACTGTTCATGTAAAGATAAAAATACATGTGCATCTTTAAAGAATGAGTTATGTGAGTGTTTAAAAAGGATTTACTTGAAAGGTAGAATGGCAAAAGAAAGTGGGGGAAAGAAAGACAGAAGGAGAGAGAGAGAGACCTTCCATGTACTGGTTCATTATCTCCCCACAGTGGCAGCAATGGCTGAGGCCAGGCCAGGTCATAGCCAGGAGGCAGGGACTCTGGGTCTTCCATGGGCGGCAGAGACCCAAGTGCCTGGGCCTCCATCTGCTGCCTTCAAGGCCTAGTAGCTGCGAGCTGGATCAGAAGCGGGGTAGCTATGACTTGAACAGGTGCCCTGATGTGGAATGTGGGTGTTGTAATAAGAGGTCTACTGTGTTGTCACAAGGCCTGCCCGAACTGTGTGACTTTGATGATTCCCTAGATGAGTTCTCCATTTACATTAATAACTGGTACCGCATGTAGGATGGTAGATGGGAGATTCATGCTAGTCATGAAACCTTTTCTTTCCTTTTTAAAAAATATTTATTTTTATTGGAAAGACATATCAGATTTATAGAGGAGATAGAGAAAGATCTTCCCTCTGCTGATTCACTCCCCAAATGATTGAAACGGTTGGAACTGAGCTGACCTGAAGCCAGGAGCTTCTTCTGGGTCTCCCATGTGGATATGGGGTCCAAGGACATGGTCTGTCCTCTGCTGCCCTCCCAGGCCACAGCCAGGGAGCTGGTAGCCTGGCTCTTTGACATCTCGCTTGATTATGGCTCTTGGGGTCCAATCCAGGCAGCTGGCAATTTCTTGCAGAGATGCAGACAGTCAAGTGGGATGGCCATGGCAAGGCCACGTGCTGGGATCTGACCCCAGGCCCATCCAGCTCCTGGAAGAAGAGCTGTCCTACAGGTGGGAGGAGGCAGTGGGAATTCTTGCTTTTGACTGTTTCAGAAGGGTGCCTTAGCCGCTGCCCTGGTGGTCAGTCCTGGTTCCTGAGGCCCCTGCGGATCTTGGGCAGGCAGGGGGAGCTCAACGTGTGGGAAGCCCTCCTTATAGCTTCCTCCTAATGAACTCACGGTCCAGCCTGGCTGTGGCTCTCAGCCAGGCCGAGTTCAGGCAGGGCACGGTCCTGAGTGGTCTTGGTTTATTCCCCTGGACACAAAGGAGCTTCTAGACCCTGTCCTGGGCAACACTCACCAAGCCTTTCCCACCAAGTCTGGGCCAGGAGGCCAGCTTCCAGGTTAACCCAGGTCAGAAATTATAAAACAGCTTTGACAGCTGACACACCAGCCAACTCCATCTGGTCTGGGTCAGTGGGGATAGCCTCCCAGAGGCCACCTGGACTCCTTAGAGGACTGGGTGGGGCTAGAGAGAGTCCTGGGTGGGGATGCAAATGCCCACAGGCATGATCTTCTGTGGCCAGGCGTGCCCTTTGCTGGGATGGCAGACTGGGGTGGAGTTTGCTCAGCTCCCCAGAGGCTTCTAGAGCCAGGGGATGACCCAAAGCTTTTTGTTCAGGTTATAAAAGACACACACTAAGAGAAAATTTGGAAAACACAGACAAACACAACATTTTTTTGTCAAGACTTCATTTATTTGAAAGGCAGAAGTACAGATTGAGAGAGAGAGAAATGTTTCATCCCCTAGTTCAGTTCACTTCCCAAATGGTTGCAATATCCATCCAGAGCTGGGCCAGCTGAAGCCAGGAGCCAGGAGCTTCATCCCAGTGTCCGTGGGGGGACAGGGGCCCAAGCACTTGGGCCTGCCTCTGCTGCTTCCCCGGGCACATTAGCGGGGGTTGTACTGGAAGTGGAGTAGTCAGGACCTGAACTGGTGCTCTGTATGGGTTGTTGGTGCTACAGATGGTGGCTTTAACTGCTATGCCATGGTGCTAGCTCCCAAGAAGAAAGTTTAAATGACCATAATCCCATTGCTAGATAATTATGAGGGTTCTTGAAAAAAATTTATGGAAAATGGGATTAAAAGATGAGTTCATTTCAGAGTGAAAAAAAATTCATGGGAAATGCATATGATGAGAAAAGCTATGCCTGGGTTTCAGACACTTTGCACTAGAATCAGTGTTTTAAATTCCATCTTCTGTGGGCGTCCCTTAGTGACCTTGCTCACTTGGAGCTGCAGTTTGATCTCAGCATTTCTAAAGCACACACTTGGAAGTACTCACAGAACTGCAGGACTCAGGGCAGGCTCACACCTCAAAGCTGGCATCTGACTTGGCCATGAACTGTTTTCCTCACTTCCTCTTGTTTGACATTATTGACATTGTTCTTGTCCTTCGCACCTGTAAATGACGAGGTGACACAGCTGCTTGGGTAGCTGCTTCCTGTGGCGAGGCTCTGTGGCCATCGACCTGCCAGTGCAGGAGATGTTCTGCCTCTGTCTGAAGATTATCATTGATTTCTAGAAAGATCATGAGCACATCAGTAAGTACCTGGGTGTCAGACAAGGTACAAAATGTAAAGAAAAAAAAAAGGGGGTCCTCCAGAGCTGGGACCACAGCCTCAGATTTGGGTTCCTGGGCAGTGTCTGCTATGCAGGATGATCCCGGGTCCTATCGAGGAAAGTTCAGCTCAGGCTAAATGTGGCTGGGATGGTGGGGCACAACTCAGAAAGCATTCCTCCCAGATCATCAGTGCAGGTGTCCTGGACAAGGTCCAGGGTGACTGCAGGTGCCTGGGCTGGGCCCACTTGGTGAGCCAGTGTTATAGCAGGTGGCCAGGGTCGGGCTGAGCCTGACTGTGGAAGGTTTCATGCCCATCCCTGTCCTTGTAGTCAGGAACCTGCCTCTCCCAAAGCCAGCCCAGTCTGGAAGTATGGGGGGCTTAGGTCCCCTATAGATCCTCCATCAGCTGGGCTGCTGGGAGTTGGCTGCTCTAGGGAACTCCTGATTCTCTGGACTGCCATGTTACCCCCATGCCCGAGCTGAGATTAAGCTAGCCTTGTGCGTGCAGGTCAGGGAAGGAGGACCTGCTGGGCTGTGTCTAGTGCATGTGGATCTCTGGAGAAAGTCACAGTGGTTCTCTCTGCTGAAGGAACATCTGTCTGCCTTCCCTTCTCTGCCCTTCTCAGGACTTGTTTGGGAAAGAGTCCTGAGTCCCAGCCAGGCCTGGAATTGGCCCCACTTGCATCTCCCTGGCAGAGTACCTTGTTTCCTGGCCCAGTACCATCTGGACCCACAGGAAGACTTGGCAGAGGTGGTATCTGGGAAGGTTTTAGAAGGAGATGCGTTATCAGAGGTTGCGTGTAGGCTGTCACTGCCCCCTGGAACATGCAGAATGAGGCTTTCGGGGCACTGAGTTGATGTGGTTTGCAGGTGGGGGAAGGGGCACTTGATCTTCCCTCCAGCCTCAGTGGGGAGTAGCACACATTAAAAAGATTTATTAATTAAAAAATGATATCAAAAAAAGATTTACTAATTTTTTTTCATTGGAAAGTCAGATATACAGAGAGGAGGAGAGACAGAGAGGAAGATCTTCCATCTGCCGGTTCACTCCGCATGTGGCTGCAATGACCAGAGCTGGGCCGATGCGAAGCCAGGAGCCTCTTCTGGGTCTCCTATGTGAGTACAGTGTTCCAAGGGTTTGGGCCGTCCTCCACTGCTTTTCCCAGACCACAAGCAGGAAGCTGGATGGGAATTGGAGTAGCTGGGACATAAAGTGCCTATACGGGATTTTGGTCATGCGAGGTGGGGATTTAGCCGCTGAGCCATCGTGCTGGGCCCATGGGGATTCTGAGTCATGCCTGATGATGTCACATTGTCAGGAGAGCTGGGATCTACCCCGGGTCATGGCACTCTGGATGATCGTTAGAATCACCCGAGGCTCACTTTGTAACATACACAGCACTCCTTTTGCTTCCTGGGTGTGCATGCCTGCGCGTGTGCACGTGTGTGTGCGTGTGTGCAGCTTTTCTGTGTCTGGATTGCAGGGCAGAAGCGCCCCCTCTTGGCTGTGTTGTGCTCATGCCACCAGGCTCTGGCTAAGTGAGACAGGCGAGGCCAAGCCGGGGCTGTCTTCAGTGCTGTTACCTGGAGGCATGAAGGATAGAAAATGCCCCTCAGAGCGCCCAGGTCTGCATGAGCACGTCCTGGGGACGAAGTGGCCAGTCCGGGCTCCTGACCATGCTGCTGCCTCCAGAGCAAAGGGCTCAGCTGTAGGACCCTCCTGCTGAATGACAACCCTGAAACCTTGCCCACAGGACAGCTTTCTCTGTCCCCCAGGCATGTTTAGATTTACAAACACATGAGGGGCACCTGCACAGTGCCAGGAACTGAGTGAGGCTAATGCCCGAGCCTGCCCTCCCACAGGTAGAAGTCACTACCCCCTTGGGCCAGGGGTTTAAGCAGGTGGCAGTGGAACTTTGTGTACCTGCAGAGGTGCAGTGAGCTGGCATTAGGCCAGCCTTCATTGTCCCTCCATGGTGGGCACATTTGTGCAACACAGCAAGATGGGTGTCATGCTGCTAATTTATAGAAATCCGCAAGAGCAGCTTCTTTATGGCGGAAGTATTCCAACAGAGTTAGGCCCTTAAATCAGGTTTACTTTGGCCTCTCTTCCTGACCGGCTTACAGAGCTTGGTGCTGGCATATGCAGAGCAAGTGCAGTTAGCTAAGCTCTTAGAGGATGCTCGGGGCTGGAAGACCTGGGTCATGGCAGGAATCAGACCTTTTCATTGAATGTGGAAGAAATGGTAATAGGACAGCAGACTTGGGAGACATGTCCACCTACTGGCAACCCTGGGAGCAGTGAGGTCAGGTTCATGGTCAGCTGCAGTCACAGGAAAGGAGACACACATGCTGGGTGATTCGCTGGCTCGTGCAGCGGGACCCTGGTCAGCCTGCTCTAAACTTAGGTTCTCCATACATTCTCCACTCCGGTGAGGTCAGTGATAAAGCTGTCCCCAGGGTTCCCCTGGGTTCTTGGTCCCTGTTTAATCCTTCTGTCATCAGGACTTCCTGTAGGAATAAGAGTGAGTCTGGGCATGAAACTTGATCCCGAATTTTACCTGTACCCTGGGGAAGGTGGCAGCGGGGAGTGGGGATTGCCAAGACCAGACAGGGATGCCTGGCAAAATGTGCATCTCAGTTATGCTAGGTTACTTTCAAAGGGTTAGTTGGAGGGGGCGTTTTTAAAGTTTGTGCGGCCAGGACCAGAGGGGTTGGCAGGGACCATCTACAGGGCTTGACTCAGTAGCTGCGTTCAAGCCTGGCTGGGGTCTTATTGTCTCCCCAGGAGGGGTAAGGAGCCCTCCGTGCCCCATGGACAGCAGAGTGTGGGAGATTCCCAGTCATGCCCCATCTGTGTCCACTGCTGCTAGCCACAGGGTTCCAAGGGCTGCACTGCTGCAGGCGCCTCTCTTGCTGCCCACGGCCCTTGCAGCCACCGGGCCCAAGTGGGCTGCCTGCCCGGTTTCTTCAGACAGGTGGATAACAGGCACACTGCTCCTCAACTGTGCCCCGCGGTCCCCTGCTGCCTGTCTGGGGACCGGCTGCTCCTGCTCTCCGAGACATCTTACCATGTTGCAGCTTGCTTGCTGCGGTTGCTGCTGTCTGAGCAGCTTCACACTCCAGGAAGGCTTCCTGGATTTCCCTCTTTCTTAGAGCTTTCTGTTGTTCTGAGGCTCTTCTCGACTGGGTTGATAAGCCCTCCTGCAGAGACGAGGTTCCTGACCTGGTGTCCAGGGCAAGAAGGGACTCCTGCAGTTCTACCCCTCCCAGAGCTGGGGACAAGGACACCTGGATCTTGGCAATCTTCATGGCAGTGGTGGTAGATGCAGTGGCAGTGAGGCCTCAGAATGCACCTGGGGTATGAGGCCGGCAGAGGGAGCAGCTGCTGCCCAAGCATGGGTGGGCGGTGTGAGTGCTGATGTTTGTGTGTTGCAGGCTGCAGCTGGGAGGGTTTGTCACTTTATGGGCATCCCCTGGCAGCAGGGCTGGCCCTGAGGGGTGGGTGTTTCTACCCAGTGGCACAGCTTGTGGCCATTTTAGGCTCCCAGCTGTCGCCTTCTTGCAAGGACTGTTTTTCTGTTGGCTTTAGAGGGTGGGGAAGGAGGGACAAGATGTGAAGGGACCAGAACCTGGAGCATCTTTCAGCTCGTGGCTGGGGGTGTGTGCAGTTCTGGGACCCTAGACCCTTGTCTGTGGCTCCCAGGCTGGTAGGACCCCCACTAGGCACCTCTTTCCTCCCAATCTCTGTGCCAGATGCTCTGCTCAGCTCATTGAGTGCCTGTGTGACTGGGACTTTGTGGACAGCCGGCTGTGTGAGTGTCCCCAGAGGGACAGCACGGGTGGCATCTGAGGAGGTTGGGAGAGCTAGCGTGGAGCTGCAAAGTGCCCAGAAATAGACTGCCAAGGCCTGGGGAGGCCTGCAGTCACCAGGTGTGTCAAGTGGTACCTTGTTCAAAGCTGAAGTGTTTCTGTAGAGGTTCACAGGTGAGCCAGCTTGTTCTGAAGTTGGGCTGCGTATGGCTCACACACAGGATCTGTCCTTTAAGCTGCTGTGTCATTCACTGCTTGGATAAACCTCAACCCAGAAAAAGGGCAGGCACTGTTATCCACTGGCTCAAGGCTCTTGACATGATGGACAAGTGGACAACTCATTCAGGTGCAGGGTTTGCGATGATGCGATTCTTGATATATTGTGGATATTTGGCAGGATGGGGGTCGCTTGGCTTTCTTTGAAATTCTGCACAAAGAAAGGCTTTCTAGATGATTTTATACTGCTTTTTCTCCAGGATCCAAATATACTAGAACATTCCATACACCTGTTAGAGGTTTTGGTTTTCTGGTGTCCATTTGCCACTGACATTTCATGGTGACAAAGTTCTCTGGCTGTTGCTACCTCAGACTTTGCTTCTGGGGGTGAGGCAAGGGAGTGAGGGAATGGCATTGGGGAGGGTGGGATTCCCAGACAAATGAGGCCAGAGCCCAGAGCTGGCTGAGCCTCCCGAGACTGCCCAGAGAGCCCGCTGCAGCCTCTATCCTGCTTTCTGGTCTTTTACCTGATATCACAGCCGAGCGTTGTGGGGACCCTGGAGCAGGGCACTTCCCAGACCCAGGTACCCTCAAGCTGTTGCTGGCCTTTGATTGGCTCCATGGAGCTGGTTCCATTTGCCCCTTTGGGCTGGTGAAGATTCCAGAGATTCCTAGCCAGCGTTGACATCTATTTCATTTCTTCTTACTAAAATTTTCAGCAGTTATGGGAGAGGAATTGTTTCCCTCTGCTCCAGCATGGGAGCTGTAAGAACTTTCCAGGAGTAGTGTACCTGCAGCAGGTCACCTCTTAAAAAACATGGACAGAGCCTCTGGGGCAGCCAAGCCACTGCACACTCCTTCTCTATCTGACCTCACCGCATGTCCACCAGCAAGATCTGTTGCTCCCATGTTCCAGAAGAGGAAGCTTAGGCTTAGTACAGTAGCTTACTTCCCAAGACCACATGACTGCAAGTCAGAACCTGTGGCCACACACCCAGGCTCCTTCTGAGCCCAACGGACATGGCTGGTGACTGACATGGGACAGAGGATGACGCCCTGGCCTGCCCTCTGTGCATGTGGCACTCTTAGCCAATGCCACACACACAACAGAGCCTGCTGTTGTGACAGAGGCTGCCCACTTGGCCCTACTGGGTAGGTTTCCAGGCACTTCTACTTTGTGGGTGTGTGGGGGGACCCTGCTGCTTCTCCCTGCCCAGGCCATGATCCTCTCTGCAGGGTCCTCCCCTTAGTTCTCTGTGGGGGACTCACCCTCTGCAGCATCTCTCAGTCCTATGGGTGGTTGAGGCTGGCACTATCTTAGCCACCGCCCTCCTCGCCCCAGCTCCCAAGGGCTGACCTAGGAAAGGGGCTGGACCCAACCTTGCAAGTTTTGCCAGGAAGAGTTGCTGTTGTTCTGTGCGTGGGACCTGGTGAGCAGTAAGCCTGGAGCCTTGGGGGCCATTCTTTCCATCTGTGGCAGGAAGTCCACTTGGGAATAGAGCCAACTTGCAGGAGGCAGAGTCGAAGTGAATGGTAGTGTGTTTTACACATTGGTTGTCCTGGGACCCTGCGTTGCCGGTTTCCTGAAGCCATATATTTTGCTCAGTGTCTAACCTTGCTGGTCTGTGTCTCTTTCACTTGTGCCCAGTGGTCTCGAGTTGTGCAGTCTCCGTGGAGAAGCACTGAAGCCTGGTGGTTAGGGCAGATTCTGACTCTGTAGCTGATTCGCCTACTTTCCACCTGGGAGACTGTGGGTATTATTCAAGCTTCTTGTGCCTCAGTTTCCCAAACTGAATGCTTGGACCTGGAGGGGCTGGCCCACGAGCTCCTCTGTAACCCATTGTGGGTACTTTGGCCTCCTGCCCGAGAGCCTGTTCCTGGTACCAACAGCTCTGGGCTCCGAGGAGGCCTCGAGTGTGGCAGTACTCCATGATGCCTTCTCCCTCCTGACCCCTTAACAGGTTCTCTTCCTCCAGGGCAGGGGCCGGAGACACATGCACCATAGTCCTTGCTAACCCTGCCGGTGCATTAAAAAAACGGAACAAAACAAAACAAATACATACCTTATTTTACTACCAGGGTCATACATAGGCAGTTTCTTTCAAAATTGAACTATTTATTCATTAATTTGAGAGGCAAGGTAGGGATGGCTAGGGGTCTTCCGCTAGCTGGTTCACTCCTCAAATGCCTGCCAACTGCCAGGGCTGGGTCAGGTTGGAGCTGGGCAGTGCCAGAAACTTAATCTGGGTCCACCATGTGGGTGGCAACCATGGCTTGAGCTGTCATTGCTGGTCCCTGGGGTCTGCAGAAAGCTGTAGTTAGAAGCCTGCGCCCCTGGGACTCCAGCATGGGTTCTCCGTTGTAAGACTGCCAAGCACCAGCCACTGGGACCTGGTTTTGAAAGTCCCAACAGCCCAACAGGAGATAAAGATAGATAACGCTAGGGTGCAGCCTCGCAACCCCCGCCTTGCTCCCGGGGACTTCCACCACGTGTCTGCACAAGGATGCAGTGGTGCTTGGCTTGCCTTGGCTCGGACACAGGTTTCAGCAAAGGTCCACACAGGCAGAGAGCTGTTTCCTGGTCCATGTGTGTGTATTTTCTTTTCTAAAAGTGTTGTAGTGCAACACATAATATTTACTATCGCAACCATTTTTTCAAGATTTATTATTATTATCATTTTTTAAAGTGAAATATACTGAGAGGAGGAGAGACAGAGAGGAAGATCTTCTGTCCGATGATTCACTCCCCAAGTGACTGCAACAGCCAGTGCTCTGTCAGTCTGAAGCCAGGAACCAGGAACTTCCTCCAGGTCTCATGCAGGTGCAGGGTCCCGAGGCTTTGGGCCATCTTCTACTGCTTTCCCAGGCCACAGGCAGGGAGTTGAATGGGAAGTTGAGCAGCTGGGACTAGAACCAGTGCCCATATAGGATCCTGGCACGTGCAAGGTGAGGACTTTAGCCACTAGGCTACCATGCCCTGCCCTCCAGAATCAGTTTTAAAAGATTCATTCATTTACTTGAAAAGCTAAGTGTGTGTATGTGAGAGAGAGAGAGAGGCGGGGAGATCTTCCATCTGCTGGTTTACTCCCCAAATGGCTACAAGGGAATGGCTGGGGCTGGGCCAGATCATAGCCGACAGCCAGGAGTATCTTTCAAATCTCCCATGTGGGTGCAGTGTCTCAGGCACTTGGGCCATTTCCATTGCTTCTCCCTGGCCGGGGAGCTGGATGGGAAGCAGAACAGTTGGGATGTGCATCTCAGGAAGCAGTTGAACTTGCTGTGCCGTGGTGCTGACCCCCAGCCCATGAGGCTGTGCTTCCTTGGTTGGAGCACAAGCGTGTCACCTTGGTGGGACCAGGTGGTGTGCTGGGGGATTGGCCTATTTCAGCTGGTGTCATGGCTGTTGCTGCAGGTGTCCATGTTCCCTCCACTGTCCAAGTTGACTGCTACTCCGCCTGGAGCCAGGAAGAGGGCACAGCACCTCGAGGTGCATCCTGCTGTTCACCATCCTGCTTCACTTCCCATCCCCGCCCAGGGCTGCCCAAGGGCTTCTAGCTCTCCACGCTCCTCTCCTCTCGCTGGTTTTGGCACTTTCTTGTTTGGGTAGTAGCCCTCTTGGTGGGCTTGGGGGAGCATCTTGTTATGGGTTTGATAAGTATCTCCCCCGATGATAAAGGTTTCAAAATGTGTTTGGAAATATCTGTAGCTGAATGCATTCCGCTCGGAGTGGCTTTGGCAGAGATATCAACAGGAGCTTCTTTTGGGCAGAAAACACCTATGTCAGTTTACAGGTGGAGGTTATAGGATCGGTTATCTCATGGAGGCTGCGCACCGTGGGTGTGGAGGCATGATCACAGGGGAGACAGGAAGAAGAGAGAGAGAGAGAGAGAGAGAGAGAGAGAGAGAGAGAGAGAGATCCCAGGCTGAACTTGAACTTGACTATTCAAACCTCTCTGGAGTCATCCTTGGAGGGCACACCACCAGTGATAAGATAAGATACAGACTTTTAGCCACACCCCTTTCCCCAAAAGGCAGGAAGTAGCAGGGGAGGGGTGCAGGCTGCAGGAACAGACAGGTCAGGGTTAAATGCTGCCCAATTTTCTCTGGCTATGCGGTCTGGGGGAAGTTACCTCCCCTTGCTGAACCTCAGTTTGCTGCCCCTTCCCTTCCCAGCAAATCACATGATAATGCAGGTGGAGGCCTCAGCATTCGGCACCCAGGGTGCTCAAGGGTTGAACCTAGTGTGCAATGTATTCTCAAAGACAACCTCTGGCTGGAGCATCAAGGGAGCCTGGTAGGAAACACTGGGAACCCATGTACTCATATTGTCTCTCCCCACATGCAGAGGGTTCAGAGCTGCCCTGGGCACCCCTTGCATCAGGGCCTGTCTTTCTCCATCTAGGCTGCACTGGGCTCCAGTAACAAATGATCTGATCTGCTGGGTTGAGCAGAGGAAATTTTATTTGGAGCTTGGATGCATTTTGTTAAGGATTGGCTTTTGCCATTTCCTGCTCTCTTACTTCCATGGCCTCTCCCTGGTGATTCAGCAAGTGGTCACTGCGCATGTGGATGGGCAGGTGGGAGCAGGAGGGGAGGGGGCATCATTGGAAATTGATTTATCCTGATTGGCATCCGCAGATGGAAAAGGAGTAGTGCAAGCAGAAGGCTGCAGTAATAGTAAGTTGAGAGAGAGAGAGAGAGAGAGAGACAGACTGCTTTGCTCTGGCTGTGTGCCCCAGCAGCACTGGCTTGGCTGTCTTTCTTGTTGGGACAGGACTGTGCCTTGTCCCAGCTAATGGCATGACATACTCTGGACTCTGGGCTCAGCGCTCAGCTTCCCCATCCTGCAGTGACGAGATGGGACTCAGAGGGATCCGGGCAGCTCTTAGCAGCCTCTGCTTCATTCTGGTTCCCAGGGCTTACATCTGGGCTCTGGGTGCTGTCCTCCCAGCAACTCAGGGCATGGACCATTCCCCAGCACCTAGCCCTGTTTCTGGGCTAGTCTCTCTCTAGTCTGAGTCCTGCTCTGTCTGATAGATTCCCAGGGTGCTCGCACACATTGCAGTGAGAACCCTTGCCAACCTCTGCCACCCACCATGTGTCTTCACTGTGGGTCCACAGGTCACTTCTGCACATGGAACCAATTCATCTGTGTTCTGACTTCTTTTCCAAGCCCAAGGTGACTTCCACTGAACCTACAGTCTCAATGATTTGGGGGACTTGAAGGAAACTAAGAAAATCTCTTAGCCCTCCAGGTGGAGATGAGGGCATGGACGGGGCCCAACTGTGGGCCTTTTCCCCATATTCCTTCCCTCGTGGACATTCTGCAGGGAGATGGGCCCTGAGTCTCCCTGAACTCACCCTGTCCCCATTCTTCTGGGAAGAGGAAACTGCTGGGGGCTGGAGCGGCCTCAAGGGAACAGATGGCCGTGTCCAGGCCCAGTGTCTGCCATGGGAGGCCTCCCCACCCTCTCTGCTGCGCCCAGGATTCATGGCTCTCTTGGCTGGACTCTAATGGTCCCTAATTGGTTTGCTTTCATCAGTGGCTGCTGCCTGGGGAGGTTAATTGTGCACTGGAGACAGGGTAAATGAACTCGGCTGGGAGTTGGAGATCCGGAGGCCTCTGGCGTAGATATCAAGACAGTCCTGAGAGGCCCATCCTGGCCCAGCCCTGGGAGCCAGAAACTTGGTCGTGGGAAGCAAGTGAACATTGTTTATGTTCTTCGTTCATCAGCACTGTTGAAGGCCTGAAAGGAGTGATTGGTAACTTCTGCTGGATTGTACCCTCCTCTGAGAGTTTACCACTGTACCCGGCCCTGTGGCTCTGCAGAGCTTGCTGGCTGCTTTGGGAGAGGGTGCTACAGACACCCTGAGCCTGGCCATGGCCCCCTGGGGCTGATCTCTCTCTCTCCAGGAGATCCATGGATTCACTTACTCACTTATTGATTCCCCAGTTTATTTAATAAACACTAAACATCTATTCATGCTTCATTTGCTAAGTTTTGAGCCAGCCCTAAAGTGCAAGTTGAATTAGAAGCACCTTTTGGAAGAAGCTGTACCTGTAAGCAAACTTTTCCAGGTGCTAGTTTTCGCTGCTCTTTCTCCCCAGGTAAAGCCGGGAGAGGGCTAGAGAGCCTTTTATTCTCTCTAACGCGCATGCACTCGGCCACGTGGGAAGACCCACGTGCATGGCATGAGCTCATCCTGAGACCAAGAGACTTGGAGGCACCACCGGGAGTTTTCAGTCTCTTCTTTCTGTTAGGAAGTTCACCTGTAAATCCATGGTCTCCAAATTCCTCCAGCCTGCAGGAAAGGGTTACCCTGTGACCTTGGCCTGGTGGCTTGGCCAGACCAAAGCATCATGAGAGAACAAGTGTGTGGGATGATTTTTACATCACCAATGCTTTCAAAACAGAGTCCTCACGGAGACGAATCTTGTCCGTCCACACTGAGCTGGGTCTGTTGTGCCCGCGGAAGTGCCAGCCATCATTGTAGACCCATGTGGAACCTGCGAGCCGGACTGCAGGCTGGGAAGCTGGAGGAGGAGTCTGCATCAGGGGTCTTGGGGTCAAGTCCCACCTCCACTCCCAAACCAGCCTCTTGCTAATGCACACCTTGGGAGGCAAGAGATGACGGCGCTAGTGCTGTGTTGCCCTGTCCTTGCCACCCACGTAGGAGACCTGGGTGGATCTCCTGGCTCCTGCCTTCAGCCTGGTCTAATGCTGACTGTTGTGAACATTAGTGAATAAAAAAAAAAATCAACCTTTCTCTTTTTCTCTCTCTGCATTTCAAAAAATGCTCACATAAAGCATTTATACCAATAATCAGTCACTGCACACAATCCAAATTTTCATCAGCAGGTGAATGGATGGGTGAAATGAGTTATATCTACACGGTGGAATACCACTGCAAAATGAGTGAGTACAGATGATGCAGCAGATTCTGCGTGGTAAATCTTGACTGTGGTGAGTGAGGAAGTCAGAGAAAAAAGAGCGCACAGTGTGTGATTTCATTTCTATAAAATTCTAGGAAGTGTAACTTAATCTGTGTGACAGACTCATTTGGATGTCGTGCTCCCAGCCTACCCCAAGAAGCTTTCAGAAAACTCACTGCTCAGGGTTTAGCAAGTGTGCACTAAGGTTTGCACTGAGCATCATTTGGGTTCCACTTTTCACACCCTGCTTCCGTCTGGAAAGCTGGTGCCTTCTGTGTTGGGAACTGGCATCTGTTTACTATGTCCGATGATTTTCTTCTTGGTCATCCCTGTTTGCTGTGTCTGGGACTCCTATTGTTTCCATATTGAGCCTTCCGGCCCATTTCTCACGCCTTTTCTCTCTGCTCTTTCCTTTCCACTCCTCTGACCTTATTTTGCTCTACTTCTTGAGAAAGTTCCTCATCTGTCTTTCACCACTTCAGTCATGCTTTTCATTCTCACTTTTCCGTTTTTTTCAGTTCCAAGAGCTCTTTTCTGTTTTTGTTTTCTAATATTCTCCTTTCCTTTTCAGAACAATGTTCTGCCCTGCTTCGTGGATGCAATACCTTCTCTTCACTCCCTGGTGCTGTCAACCATAGTGTAAAGTTTTCTTCTTGTTGCTTCATCTCTGTTTCCCCACTCTCCTTCCCCACACCCCTGACCACCACATTGGGGTGTTTTGTTTTGGTCTCTGTTTTTCCCTTCTTGGGTTTTCATGCCAGTCTCTGGCACTCCTTGGTCATCTGCTCATGGTTGCAAATTGGGAATAAAAAGCTGACTAGGAGATTTGGGCACCTGGGTGTGGCTTGTCCACTGCTGACTCCACTGCTGGGCTTTTCCTTAGAAAATCCAGATGTGGGATCTTTGCATGTTAGTTTTGAGACTCATCACACTTCCAAAGGAAGAATCATTGAACGTGCTCTGTGACGTGGGTCTCCTGTGAATGATCTGGGGCAGGATTGCGGGCTTGGCTGGCTGTGGCTCAGCATCCAGCTGACTTTCTGTCATGCCTGACATCTCTCCATTGACTTTGTCCCAAAATGCCCTTCCAGACTCATCCCAGGGTGAGGGAAGGGGCTGTGGCTGATCCAGAGAGACGGCATCTAACAGTCTTTTAACTTCATCCTCTCTTCTACTTCCCAGATGGCTACAATGGCTGAGGCTGGGCCAGGCTGAAGCCAGGAGCCAGGAGCTTCCTGGGTCTCCCATGTAGGCGCGGGGATTTGGGCCATCTTCTGCAGCTTTCCCTGATGCATTAACAGGGAGCTGGATTGAATTCATGAGTCTTTTGAGGGCTTTGGGGTGTAGACTCGGTCTGTCTTGTCTTCCTTGGGATCAGAGCTTCTGGATTTGCCAAGTTCTGACTACTCCCTCATCAGCTTCAAATCCTACTGCCAGTTCACTCTTCTCCCATTTGTTCTCCTTCCTCGAGTGTTTTAAGAATGGGCAAAGGAAAATACTCTATTTGGTTTCAAGTCTAATATAGATGCCCTTACATTCCCTCGGGTGTTTGAAGATAGCTCTTGATTGTGAGTGATCATTGAAGGACAGTAAGGAAGATGAGAGACAGGGTAGGCTAGGCTGGGGGTGCCTGAAAATCTTAGGCGAGAGATGGGGGCTGCAGATGAGCTGTGGCGATGTGGGGAGGCCAGCTGAGGGCAGCCTGGGTCCTGCCGTTTCTCCGAGAGGAACAGCGAGCTCACACAGGCGAGCTGAAGGGCTGCTCCTGTGGAGCCCAAATTCACAGCTGTGCTGGGCTGAAGTCAGGAGCCACCTGCCTTCAGATGTCTTATTAATGGGAGGGAAAACCCCATCTCCTTAAACCACTCTGATTGGGATTTTCTGTTGCTTGCAGCTAAATGCATTCTTATCAGATGTCTTAAGCAGTAATCGCTGGTGACACCTCCTTTCCCTGGCACAGAGCACATGTGTCTTCTAGGTCCTGGAGGATGCTCCCGACGGGTAAGGGCACCCCCACACCTGTGCCTAGCCCAGTAAGAGCCACGTAGACACATGCCAGGGCACTTCAAAAACTGAAAAGTAGAGCCAAAACATGAGTTTATTTTGGTACAAGAATTCAAATTTTTGTACAGTGAGGAATGGAAAGTCTTCAAAAAGCTCCCAGAACATGCCTGTTATGAAAAACAATGCATGGATTTCAAATCTTTTTTTTCACCAAAAGAAACTCATGTTTTAATTTCATGTTTCAGTAAACTTTGTTTTTTCTATTTTTGGAAAAGATTTTTTCTTTCTTTTTTTTTTTTTGGAAAGACAGATTTACAGAGAGAAAGAGAGATGGAAAGATCTTTCATTTGCCGGTTTGTTCCCCAGGTCCCTGTAATGCCGAGCTGAGCCGATCCAAAGCCAAGAGCCAAGAGTTTCCTGCAGGTCTCCCACATGGGTGCAGAGTCCCAAGGCTTTGGGCCGTCCTCTACTACTTTCCCAGGCCACAAGCCGGGGGTTGAATGGAAGTGGAGCAGTTGGAACATGAACCAGCACCCATAGGAGATCACGAACCAGCGCCCATAGATGTCCGTGCTTAGTGGATGGAGGATTAGCAAATTGAGCCCCTTGCACTGGCCCCATTTTCAAGTTACATTTTCAAGTTACATTTTTGATACGGTAACTGCGTATATTTCCTCTTCCTTGACATTGCTTTGTAATGGAAACTGCTTTTTCTTACTTGCTTTTCTGATATATATGTAGGTTACTGTGCCCCTCCATCTTCCCAGTATGCTTTGTGACAGTAGAGATTTCTGCCTTCGTTCTGACTCTGCCTTGGTGCCCGTTGAGTCCTCGCTCTTTGTTCCCTCCCAGCCTCCAGTAACCACCATTCAGATGGAGTTTAGGCTTGTTCACCTCCCACCCGTGAGGGAGGATACGCAGTATTTGTCTGAGTCTGGCTTCTTTCACTTGACTTGATATCTTCCAGTTTCATCCATTCTCTGCAATGGACGAATTTCATTCTTTTTTGGGTGGAATGGAATTGCGTTGTGTGTTGTGCTTTGTTTTCTTTAGCCACTGATCTAGTGATTGGACACCCGCTGATTCCTTATCTTAGCTCTTGTGCAGTGCCTTCCCATAGTTTGGGTACATATCCAGCAGATGGATGGTTGGATTGAATAGCAGTGCTGTTTAAGGGCATTCGCCTTGTTTTCCACAATGATTGTGCTGATTTACATGTTCACCAACAGTGTATAAGAAATCCTGCTTTCCCCACACCCTTGCCAGAATTTGCTGCGTTCTGTCTTTTTGATAACAGCCCCTGAAATGGGGTGAGGTGACAGCTCATTGTCTGCATTCCTTGAGGGCTAATGATTATCAAGCATTCTTTCATACATTTGTTGGCCATTTGTATCTCTTAAGACATGTCTGTTCAGGAACTTTGCCAATTGCTTTTTTGTTGTTGGGTTTTTGGAGTTCCTGATATATTATGGATTTTAGTCCTGTGTTGGGTAAGTAGCTAGCAAATATTTCTCTCGTTTTATCAGCTGTCTCTTTATTCTGTCGATGGTTTCCTTTGTTGTACAGCAGCTTCTGCGTTTGATGTTGTCCCATATGCCTGGCTTTGCTTTTGTTGCCTGAGCTCTCAAAGTCTTATTCAAGAAATCGTTGCCTACATCTGTGTCTTGAAGTGTTGCCTTTACGTTTTCTTCTGGCAGTCTGAGTTGATTTTCGTATATGGTGAGAGGTAGGTTTCTAATTTCATTTCTTCTACATATGTTTATCCAATTTTGCCAGCAATATTTATGGAAAGATATGTTTTCCCAATGTACGCTCTTGAAATTTTTTGTCAAAAATTGGTTGGCTGCCTGAATGTATATATGGTTTAATTTCTGAGTTCTGTAGTGTGTTCCATTGATCTGTATGTCAGTTTTTATGCTAGTACTATGTTGTTTTAATCACTACAGATTTGTAGTATGCTTTGAAGTCATATATTGTGATGCTCCCAAATTCATTTATTTATTTGTTTTTTTGTTCAGGATTGCTTTGGCTATTCTGTTATTTTTGTAGTTCCATACACGCTTTAGTTTTTTTCCTAATTACATTAAGAATGTCATTGGTGTTATGATAGGTTCTCTATAGATTATTTTAGGCTGTGTGGATATTTTAATATTAATCTTCCAATCCACAAAGCATATACTTCTGGTTTTTATATCCTTGATGTTTTCTTTCATCATTGTTTTTCAATCTTCCATTGTAAAGATTTTTCATTTCTTTGGGTAAATTTATTCCTAGATATTTAACTTTTTTCTAGATATTTTGAATGGAATTTCTTTTTTGACTTTCCTCTCAGCAACTTTATTGGTTTTCAGTTCAAGCAGCTTTTTTGGGGAATATTTAGGTTGTTTTTTCACATATAAAATCATGCCATTTGCAACTATAAATATTTTTATTTTCCTTTTTCCATTTTAATGTGATTTATTTCTTTCTCTTCCCCAGGTGCTCTTCCTATTGCTTCCAATAGTATCTTGAATAAAGGAGGTGAAAGTGGTCATCCCTATCTTATTCTAAATCTGAGAGGAAATATTTTCAGCTTTTCTGCATTCAGCATTATATTGGCTGTGAGTTTATTATATATTTGTATGTACTATATACATGTATGTATATACACATGCATATATATACTTTATAATTGTGAATTATGTTTCCTTCTATATCTAACTTATCGTACACTTTTATCATGAAGGAATTTTGAGTCTTACAAAATGATTTCCTGCTGGTAATGAGATAATCAGATAGCTTTTGTCCTTCATTCTGTTGATGTGATTTTATTACGTTCTATTGTCTTGTGAATGTTGAGTTATTCTTGCATCCCTGGGGTAAGTTCCTCGTGATCAGGATGTGTGATGGTTTCTGATATAGTGTCGGATTCCATTTGCTAGTATTTTGTTGAGAATTTTTGTTCATCATATTCACTGGTCATTTTGTTTTTGTGTTGCATCTTTGTCTTTGGTGGCAGAAATAACACTGGCCTCATAAGGAGACTAACAGAGTTCCATCTGCTTCCATTCTCTGGAATAGTTTATGAAGTATTGGAGTGAGTACCTCTTTAAATGTTTCCTAAAATTCCATTGTAAAGCCACCAGATCCTGGACTTCCCTTTGAGAGCTGATTTTTAATTGCTGCTTCAGTCTTCTTGCTTGTTATGAATCTGGAGTTTTTCATGTCTTCCTGTCTAACCCTGGTAGGCCGTGTGCACGCAGGAGTTTACCTTCAAGCTTTGCTGATTTGTTAGCATATATAGTGGGCTCTTACCATCCTTCTGTGTTTCTGCAGTATCAGTTGCAAATGTCTCCCTTTTCTCTCATTTTGTTAATCTGAATTTTTCTTTGTTAGTCTTGCTACATTTTTGTCTTTTTTGTTTACCTTTTTGATAACCAGCTTTTCTTTGTGTTGCTCTTTTGTACTGTCCTGTAGTTTTGGTTTTGTTAGTTTCTGCTGCGAGCCTTAGTACCGTGTTGAGCCTCCTGCTAATTTTGGGTCCGGTTTGCTCTTTTTGTAAGTCTGTGAGATGCATCAGTACAATGTATATTTGAACTTCTGTTTTTTAATGTGTGCACTTATTGCTATAAACTTTCTTCCTTTTTAAAAATAAGATTTACTTATTTCTATTGTAAGGATTTTACACAGAGAGAAGGTGAGACAGAGAAAGAGAGAGAGATCTTGCATCTGCTTGTTCACTCCCCAAATGGCTGGCATGGCCAGAGCTGAGCCAATCTGAGGCTGGGAGCCAGGAGCTTCTGGGTGTCTCACATTGGTATAGTCGCCCAACGTAATGGGACCAGCCCATGGTGCTTTTCCAGGCCATAAGCAGAGAGCTAGATGGGAAGTGGAGCAACCAGGGCTGGAACTGGTACCCAAATGGGATGCTGATGCTGCAGAATGGAGGATTAGCCTACTATACCACAGCGATGCCCCATCTTTTTAGGGTTTTTGATTCACAGCCTGCGCCATCTGACTTGAGCACACACAGTTTCTCCAGTTTAGGCTGTTTGGTTTTCATTTGCATAGCGGGTCTTTCTCCAACCTTTTTCTTTTAGTCTATGTGTGAAGTGCAGGTAGCAGAGAGTCAGCTCTGGTGTTTACTAATCCATTCCATCAACCTGTATCATCTGACTGGGACACTTAACTCACTTACCTTCAGGCTTCACCCTGCTAGAGAAGCACTAACTCCTGTCGTGTTGCCGACTGGCTCCTTAGTCTAGTTGCTGTCTTAGTGAGGCTTGTGCTGTGGAGTATTTTCACAGTGGTTATGGTGTGTAGGACTCCCTTCCAGCGTTCCTGTGAGGTGAGTCTGGTGGGAGGAATTCCCTGTGCTTATAAAATTCTAGGAAGTGTAACTTAATCTGTGCTTATCTGGGAAAACACGTTATTCCTCCTTCCCTTCTATGACATAGCTTTGCTGGACAAACTGTTTCGAGTTGCACTTTTTTGCTTTCAGGCCCTTGCGTAGGCACACTCAGTGTCCTGCCCTTGTCTCCAGGGACAGCCTCTCCAGCTTGGCTGGCCTGGGGCTTTCCTGCCTGGGGGCACCAGGTGCCAAAGGTGCCGGCTCGTCCACCTCCGGCCACCTGCAGACAGTCTTGCTGGAGAGGAGCAGCGGAGCAGCTGGAGCAGCCGGCAGGTGCTTCCCTTCTTTGTTCCCTGGGGCACTGTTCGGAAAACAACCCTTGGAGACTCCGGTTTTCCTGAACCTGGCAGAGCCGAATCTTCAACCAAAGCTGGTGAGGGTTCACAGTTCTCAACTTGTATCTGCAAGTAACAGGTGTCCATGGACAAAGGGCTGCCGTGGTCATAGGCATTAGGGAGAGCTTGGGCTCCAGGGCTGAAGGATTTCTTAAGGCCTTTCAGTGGTGTTGAATCAGGCTCCAACACGGGCCTCCTCTGTGTGGGACTTTCCGGGTCCTGGACCAATGGACACTGTCTCCCGGGCCTGGTGAACTGGACCAAGGTTGCCACTGGGCTGGCCTCTGGGACGTTGTCTGAGTCTCTCTTTCATCACTGGGTAAGGAGATCCTTGACAGAGCCAGCAGGGGATCCATGCTGGGGCCCCTGGCCACCGTTCTGCCTTCCATGTGAGCTTCCTGTTGCCCTTGCCTCCTGCTCGGATAATCATGTACTCCCAATTCCTGGGTCTCTGCAGGGTCTGCTTCTTTCCATGGACAATTCTGGAAGGTGTTGCCAGGGGAGGAGCATTGCCGGAGGGGAGGATTGGACTGCTTAGAGGCCCCACAGAGGTTTAGGCCCTCAGCCTGACAGAGTCCAGGGGGCCCCTGGGTTGGGAGTGAGGGTGCTCATAAAGGTTTATTTATACCTCACTGTGTTGGAGACTGACAGCCTGAGGCCAGGGGACTACTATCTGCTCAGTCTACAGCGAAGGCCTCATAGTGGGTGGACCTACTCCAGAGGGATCACAGGCAAGAAAGGGAGAGGTGTGGTCTTGCTTGCTTATCCAACCCCACCCTGCAGGGGACTAACCAGGGTCCTGCGGATGCCAGGGCAGGACCCCTCACAGCCTGTTACCACTCTCTGAACTCCCAACCCTTGCTGTTCCACCACCTCTGAACATAACCCCACCCCTCGCCTCATCCTTGGCCCTGCCTCCAGGACACCCTGGAACAAGGCACAGAGAGAAGCCAGGTCTGTTGCATGGGGCTTCTCTCTTGGAGGGGGTGGTGGGATCAGCCATTCAGCTTAGGGAGAGCTCAGAGGAAGATGAAGGGCCTGGGTTCAGTCAGGGTCCACTCTGTGGCTCTCGTCCCTAGACACCTCACGGACAGCACTAAGCCATGGTGCTACAGGATGTAGTGGCCCTGACCCACGATCTGCCACATGGTAGGTGGGCAGTGGGTGTCCGGAGAGCCTAGAGCAAGGGTCACAGGTGGCTTGGCTGTGACCCTGGCTCACATGGCCCAGGCCCTGTGTGAGCAGGAGACAGCAGGTGGCCTCACACAGAGGCTGGCCTGCAGGGGAGTACCCTAGCAGCTCTCAGCATGTGACACGAGCAGCTGGGATTCTGGACATGGCTGGTCCTCTGGCCTCTGGCCACCAGGGCTCACAGCGTATCACAGATCCGGCCGGAGCTGTGCGGCTGCTATGCATGAGGCTAAATCCGGGGCAGTGAGCTGGGAGGATCAACTTCAAGCCGTCTGAAAGAGGCTGTTATCTCTGCAAATCCCTCCCTAGGCCTTCTCCCTCCTCTTGTGAACAATCGAGAGGCTCTCGGTGCTCAGTAATGGAGCTTTGCAGAACTCTTGATCAGATCACAAGGTGAGTCAGCTAGGCTGTATTTACAGGAATTGACATGCAAGAACGTAGCAGTGGAAAACAAAGTGCTTCCTATTGGAACCCGAACTGCCTTGGTTGATGGATTTTGTGAAACAGCAATTGTGTCCACAAATCAGGACTGGAGCATTGCGTTCTGCTAGCGAAGAGGCACGTGCAGCGTGGCTGTAAGGAAATGACGGGAAGGAGCTTAAAACAGAAACGCCACCCTCGGGAGTGCTCGACCCCAAATCTTGGGCCAGGGGCCCCAAATCACATGACTCTGACATGTAGTTCCATGAGAGTGTGTGTGGAAGAGAGGAGGGGTGACCAGCTCGCAGAGACAACCACAGAAGGTGCACAGCCAGCACCACAAGCTGTGCTGCCCCTGCGGCTGATGGGCTGCCTTTGGGGGTCTTTCTCTCCGGACCCCGTACTCCTGCCTCAGTGTCCACCCCCAACCTTGTTCTGACTCCATCTGCTATTAAGATTTATTTATTTGGAAGGTGGAGGCAGAATAACAGAGAGGAAGAGAGAAAGAGAGAGAGAACTCTTCCGTCTTCTGGTTCTTTCCCTAGGTGCCACAACCATCCTAGGCTGGGCCAGAATGAAGCCAGGAGGTGGGAACTCCACCTAGGCCTCTCCTATGGATGCTGAGACCTAAGGACTTGGTCCAGCTTGCCTTGCCTTCCCAAGTGCCTTAGCAGGGCACTGGATCAGTAGCAGAGCAGCTGAGATCCCTTGATGGTGAATGTTTGTTGCTTTAGGGCTGTTGAGTTCAGGGTCATTTGTTACTCAGCTGCAGACAACAAATGCTATCCTGATTCCCGTTCCCAGGGGAGCTTGGCTTTGCTCCTTAGCTTGGGTGTCAGGTTTCTAGATTAACCTTGGTCAGCCGGGAGCTCAGAGTAGGGATGCACTGAGGGCAGGAGGGCTTTTTGAAGAGCCACAACCCAGTTACTGCTGCTTTCTGGAAGGGCAAGCCAGGTGTGATAAGACCATGGACGGCTTTGTGTGTGGAGGGTAAGTAAGGGGTGAGCCATGGGCTCTAGGCCCGCCTCTCTCCTGCATGAACTGTAGCCATCACAGGACCTCCGGAGCTGCCTGGTGTGGAGCATCAGAGAGGGGGCTGCACGGTGTGGAGCTGGAGGGCCTGTGCAAGGACTACTCACAGGGCTCTTGGCAGGTGCTCAGCCCTGAGACACGGCACACTTGACCTTGAACGTGGTACACGTGGGTTTCACCCAGACACTGCTGTGGTAGACCCTGAGGTGCTGCTCTTGGACCTGGATTCTGTCAGGAAGAATGAGGTGGTCCTTACTGTGTAAGCATGGAGGTTCCCTTAGAGACTCCCAGCATTCTGCCTGGAACCAACGATGTCCCAGTAGAACCCCAATATCCCATCAGGAACCTCCAAATTCTCTCTGGAATTGCAACTTCTTGCCTGGAGTGAACAAATCTTGTGTGGGAGAGGGGCAGCACAGTAGTATAGGAGGTTAAACCTATATGGGCATCCATATGGGTACCTGTTCGAGTCCTACCTGCTCCATTTCTTTTGATCCAGCTCCTTGCTTATGGCTGGGAAAGTAGCAGTGGATGGTTCAAGTCCTTGGGTCCCTGCACCTACATGGGAGATCTGGAAGAAGCTCCTGGCTTCTGGTATGGGATCAGCTCAACCCAGCTGTAGCAACCACTTGGGTAGTGTACCAGCAGCTACAAGATCTCTTTGCTTTTTATTCTCTCTGTAGCTCTGTCTTGCCAATATAAATCAGTATTTTAAAGACTCTTACTTGGAATGACAACACTTTACTTGGAACTCTGGCACCTGGATGGGACAGGTGAGATTCGCTGGTACCCTGTGCCCAGGCGAGAGGGTCTGTCTGCTGCGTGGGGGCTCATTTCTCTCTATGGGAAGTGATGATTAAAGCCTTGCCTGGGCCATCTTTCAGCCCAAGATTGTGCTGAAGGGAAACATATTTCAGCAACCAGCAATTTCCATAGAGATAAAAGGGGGTGGTGTTGGTGGGGGGCAAGCCAGAGAGAAAGAAAACAGCCTTGCCTGCGTCTCAAAGCTTTGCCTTGGAAACCTGCATCTTCAAGATGGATTGCTCCTGAGGCAGCTAAGTGGTTTTTCTTGACTTGTCAACATTTTATCCCCCCACAAACAGGCCTGTTATAAATTATTCATTTCCCAGTTAGTGGTTAAAAAGAAGCGATGCCTGGGGCGGAGGCACTTTCTTAATCTTTCTTCTGCTTCTCCAGCTGCTGGCGCTCCCTCCCCACAGCCACACAGTCAGAGAAATACCAACCCCACTCGAGGTTCCAGGCTGGGGCCTGGAGAAGGCCAAGCTTAGCCCAGTGTGGGCCTGGCAGGGGCCGGGGCCAGGGACGCTGACCAACAGCTTTGGGATGGGTTTTGGGGCACTGGGGTAGCAAGTACATGTTCACACACGTGTGTGAAAGAATGTGTGTTCGTGAGAGAGATTGTGTGTGTGTGTGTGTGTGTGTGTGTGTGTGTGTGTGCATGAGAGAGAGAGAGAATCCTATTGCTTTGGGTAGGAACTCCAAGATTTTCTCCATACACTGAAGGGAGATTGCATCCTGTCCCACCTCAGCCAGGGAGCACCGTAGCAGAGCCCAGGACCAAGGCCATCCAAGCTTTTCCCAGCTCACCTGATTCGGTCTTCCCGCCCCTCCCTGGATGGGGCCACTTTGAAACAGCTCCGGGACTCTCAGGCCCAGCCTTCTTCTGCCAGCTCCATGCACCTACAGAGGGTGTGTGTGTGGGGAGATGGTTTCCAATGAAAATGACAGCCAAATGCCATACATTGGAACTACTGGTGTGAAATCCCTTCCCTCCCAGAGAGCTGAGACCAGGCTGGGAGCAGGGCGGTGTCCCCCAGGGATTGGGGGTTAACTGTCCTTGGCCTCCGCTGACCTCTTACCCCTGTGGACGCATGATGCTCTCCTGGTGTGGCTGCCTTTTGCTAACCAAGTCAGGCTCGTGCTAACATTACTCATGTCATCTGTCACATGCCCATTTCCAAGGATGGGAGCAGGGGTTCAGGCTCCACCACCTGCTCTTGGGGACCACAGTACAACCCATGGCAGGGTCTGTGGAGGGAGGAGCCCCAGCCAGCAGGTTCCAGAACTCCTCTCCCTCATGTGCTCTTCGTGGTCCTGCCCAGTTTTAGAGCAGCACGCCGAAGTGTGGCTGCCGGGTTCTGTTTGTGTCTAGAACTCTGTCCTTTCATCCATGAGCAAACAAAAGTGAGAAAGCAGGCTGATGCAGGGCTCACGAAGCCACTTATATGGGGATGGGTTTCCCTGGTGAGAGCAGCTGCCGGGAGCCTCGTGCTGTGGTCCTGCTGGCAGGGAGGAGCTGCGGTCTCTGGCTGACTCCTGCCTCCACGGCCCCATCTAACTCCTCCTTTCTCCTTCTGCCTGGACCCTGGGGGCTTTTCTAAGGTCACACCTGCTTCCCCTGATCACACTGGAACCTGGCTGGGGCTGGAACCCTGCTGGCTGAGGCTGTCTGTGCAGGAATGGAGGGTGGCAGGCTGGCTTCTGTGCCTGGGCTTGCACATGGGATGGTTCCCCCTTGCCCAAACCCAGTGAAAGGATTTAAGGTTTTATTCCCAAATATTTGCATTGGTAGTTAAGGCAGAGGGTGCATGGTGGCCCAGGGTTTGGCTCCTGGAGGAGATAGCTAGCTGTGGAGTTCGTCTACCCCAGTGGGCATCTACGCTTTGTCATGCCTGCACCCACCCCTAGCCACCTCCCTTCCCCAGCACCCCAGTGTCCACTTCTGTTCTACACAGAGCCCGGCTGCAGCGGTGTGCTGGGGTCCATCACCTGAGAGCAGACCAAAGAGCCTTGGTGGTCCCTGGCCAGGCTTGTAGGGAGGATAGTTGTCCTCCGGGTCATTGGCCTCTGGGTCAGTTTATGTGTAAGTCAGACTAAGCAGCTTTGAACTGAAGATCTGGGGGTTCTTCTGAGCCAGGGTCACCTCTCAGGGTGTGAGTGAATCTGGAGCAACAGTAGCCAAGGGTAAGGACCGGATGCATGTCTGTGACAGCTGAGCAGGAAACAGAGTAAATGCTGAGCAGTGTCACGTACCATGTTCTACTTGGCAGGAGTTGTGGAGTGTCCAGTGCACAGAGGAGACAGAGGCTCAAGGAGATCAGGTGGCCTGCCCAGGTCACCAGCCTGGTAAATGGCAGAGCTACCAGAGTGTGTGTTCTGAATGAGAGGATTTCTCCTTCAGGTGGGTAGTTCCTAAGCGCCCAATCACATAGTGGTAACTCCGGGCTCGGTCAAAATAACCTTTGGAAAAATGAGGTTTCTTCCCATGGTTGGAGGTCTCAATGGAAACCTCTGGAGCTGAGGGCTCCCTCATTGACTGTCTGGGAAACAGTGTGTGGGACCCCTGGGCATGCTGGGCCCTCGAGAAGGGAGGAAGGGTGTCCTCCTTGAAGCCTTCAGCAAAAGTTCTTTTTCAGGAGTCGAACAAGAGAAAGCGAGGGCTTGGCAGGTGCACTTGGAAACCATTTGTAAGACTCTAGATTGTGGCAAAGAGAAGCAGGCATCATGAAACCTGCAGAAATCAATTCATTCAAGATTTCACCACATTGTCTGTTATCTGAGTTATTAGCTACTAGTATTATCATTCTTTTTAAAAAATTATTTGAAAGGTAGAATGAGAGAGAGAGAGAGAGAGAGAGAGAGAGAGAGAGAGAGAGATCTTCCATTCACTGGTTCACTCCCCAAATGACAGCAATGGCTGGAGCTGAGCTGATCCGAAGCTGGGAGCCAGGCGCCTCCTCCAGGTCTCCCATGTGGATGTAAGGGCCCAAAATCTCCAGCCAACATCTGTTTCTTTCCAAGGCCAAAAGCAGGGAGCTGGGTTGGGATTGGAGAAGCAGGACTTGAACCTTTGCCTATATGAGATTGTCAGAATAAAAGGTGGAAGCTTAACATGCTTCTTTAAAAATATATATATTTTGGATAATGTTTACATTGTTGATTAGAATGGGAAGGGTCCAGGATCAGGGGAAAATGGGTAAGACCTTTGTTTACGGAGAAGCCACACCCAGCTTCCCAGCCACCTCAGCACCTGGGGATGGGGAATGGCAACCCGATGTCATGCCAAAGTCATGCCTCAAGGGTTCTGCCTAAGCGGTTTTGATAGTTCTGAAATGTCTCGCAGATGCAAGGATGAGGAAATCCTTCCAAGGCCATTGGCTGACCCAGTCCCCCTCTGAGTCTCTGCTCAGATATTTGCTGTTACGTTTCACTGGGGGTGGTTGTTCAATTTGTTCTGCCCTCCTTCCTCTGCTATAGTACCAGGCATCTTCCACAGGCTCCAATGGCCTGACCTATCTTCCATGTGCCTTTGGGTATGCCGTCCCCTGCTCCATCAAAGCCACTGAGGAGGTCCAGTTCTGACAGATGCACTCCATTGTCAGACCACAGGTCCTGCCACTCTTTCCATAGTTGGAGTTGAGTTCAGCAGGTTAGTTGGGGGGACCCTCAGGTGATCTCAGTCTTATCTCTTGTGTGTGCGCCTACCTGTATGGGGTCCAGTTTGTTCTGTTCACCCACATCAGCCTACCTCCACACTGGTAATTACAATTGCTATGTCAGGTCTATCTCCAGCCCCATTTTTTATGCAAACCAATGGGTGCTGTGGCCTAGCCCAAATCCTGTATTCCACAGAGTCGGTCTTCATGTATACCATGTAGGAGCTGCAGCCCAGTAAGAGTGACCCTCAATAACCCTCACTGAGCTGACCCCCAGCCCTGGTTTCTGTGTCTGCCAGCATGTGCAGTGGGCTGCTCTGGTCTGTTCCACCTCCCATTCAGCTTTTGTACACATAATTGGGCATTGAGGCCTAACACATCTCAACCGACTCCACCCTTGATCCCATACTTGTGCCAGCAAATGCTACCACCTGTCTAACCAGGACTGCTACTAGTCCTTGTTCTTATGTGGAGTTGTAACCCATCAGAGGGTGCCCACAGTTTCCCTACTGGGCCCTACTCCCAGACCTGGATCTTGTACTCTCCAGGTGGTTCTGCAGTCTGGCTCGACAGGATCTGTCTGCTGTCCCAGCACTTGCCAGCTAACGCTGTGGCAAAGCCCAAGCAGTCTGCCCTTCTGGCTCATGCCTGCACCAGTGGATACAGTCAGCTAGCCCAGTCTAGCTCTCCCCCAATCCAGTTCACATGCAGGCCAACAGGTGTATAGTAGCCCTGCCCAGCTTGGTCTGCACTGAGTCCCAGCTCTCAAGCTCACTAGCATGAGCAGTGGCCCAGTAGGAGAGTCCTCACAGCTCCCTTACTGGACTCACACCCCCCACACACCAGATCTCGCATGTGCTGGTGGGCACCGTGGCCCAGTCTGGCATGGTTTATCTCACCTTGGCATTTGCCAGCAGGTGCTATAACTTGGCCCAGTCTGGTCTGTCCCCAGTCCCAGCTTGAGCTGGTGGATGCTTAGTATACTTCTTCAGCCTGTACTTAAGACTAAATCTTGGGCCAGCACTGTGGTTCAACTGGCTAATCTAGTGCTGGCAAGCACCAGCACCATATGGAAGCTGGTTTGTGTCCCGACTACTCCACTTCCCATCCAGCTCCCTGTGTGTGGTCTGGGAAATCAATGGAGGGTGGCCCAAGTCCTTGGATCTCTGCACCCGTGTGGGAAACCTGGAAGAAGTTCCTGGCCCCTGGATTTGGATGGCATCAGTTCTGGCTGTTGCGACCAGTTGGGGAGTGAACCAGTAAATGGAAGATCTTTCTTTCTAAGTCTTGTTCTCTCTATAAACCTGTCTTTCCAATAAAAATGAATAAATATTTTTAAAAAAAAGACAAAAATTCTGTGAAATCATACCGAGATGACTATGTGAGCCACTCATCATCTGTGTTAGTATTCTGATTAGAATGTTGTTGGTATATACTTCACGTGTGCAACTCACTTGCTTTAACACAGCTGACCCAGTTAACCAACCCCTTGGCATGTTCACAGGCCAGTGCACCCCGCAGCAGTGCTGTGTCTGTGGCATTTTCGTTGTCCTCAAGACACACAGCTTTATGCTTGTGCACAGTGGTGCTGGGCTGAGGGGTGTCAGTTGGGCCCCCTCTGGTTCTGCTTGCTTCTCTTTCTGTTGAGCCATTTGGCTTCTCTTGGAGACATACCTGGCCCGTTAGGCTCCACCAACCACAGGCCCGAGTGATTTGGTGTTTGTCTCCTGGCTCTCCCAGAGATGGCATCTTGGGAATGTGGTAGAGATACCTTCATTTCCAGGGACTTCACAGTTTGCAAGGCACTTGTCATGCCTCACCTGACATGGTTTTCCCTGCTGGTAGCATGGATGCAGAAACCCAGGCACCAAGATAGCTGGGCTGTCTGTTCCCGGAGGCTCTGTGACCCTTGGCAGGGGCCCAGGAGTCCAGATCCAGTGCCAGTGTGCCTACCGCTGCATTTCCCAAGTGGCTCTTTTGGGGTACATGTATACCTGCAAGAATTTCCTTCATCCACCAAAACAGTGCCCATAGTAGCTGGCAGGGGTTTGTGGTAGACACTGAGAAGTATGGGAAGTGACTGATTGAGACGCCACTTGGCCTGCACCTGCCGCAGGAAGGCATGGCTGATTGGTTGACCACATGAAGCCAATCTCTGCTAGTTCCCTGGGACAATCCTGGTACAGCTACAGCCTTTGCTGTCCCTTCCCCTATCTCCCTGGAGCTGCTGCTCAGCCAGCCACTCACAGGCTCATGGGGGACCATTGGCTGCATTGATTCTGGGGCTACCCGGGGCTCTTGGCTTCCTGGCTGCCGTGTTAAGTATAGCAGGTGGCTCCCACCCCAGTAACAAACCACTCCCCAGTTAGTGGCTTCCAATATGGCCACACAGTGACTTGGTCACAGGACTCCGACAGGGCAGGAATGTGGGAGTGGCTCAGTGGTTCAGCCGTGGGGCCTCTTATTGTGGCCATGGTCAGATATCCACTGGGCCCATTTTGGGTGGACCCACCCAGGGGCTGGCAGGTTCAGGCCTGCTGTTAGTAGGAGGCCTGGGTTCCCTGTCCTGGGGGGCTTTTCCATGATTCTGTGCTATAGTGGGGGACGTATGAGGTCAGGGTCCCTCTGTGTGCTATTTTGGGGCTTGAGTTAACTATGGTGTTTGCTGCACTCACAATTAGTCTTTTGATATGCTTGGCTCCCAGTACCGTTCCTAAAGAAACCAAGAACGCCCTTTCTCTCTAGACTGGCATTTCTCCCATTAGTAACCTTCTTGTTATATGCCAGGCACTGGGACTATGTCTTTAAGGCTGGTAAGTGGCTCCTGCAGTTGGTGCCTCCCCTCCCAGATGCTGCCTCTTGTCCCTCTTCCTTCATACAAGTAGGTACAGCCTCACCGTGGGCTATTGTACACACAGTAGCCCGGGCAGGAGAGGAGAGCTGCTGGCAGCAGTGGAGGGGAAGGGCAGGCAAGGTCCCTGCCATGGGGCCAGAGAGGAAAGACCTGAGTCAGCTTTCAATGCTGTGGGCAGGTGTCTGCCCGTCCATGGCTGTAGAGAAGAGCTGTCCAGGATGCCTGTCCCCTCTCCCCTGGACCTGGTAAGCCCTGTGCATACAGCGCTTCTATGTGAAGATCAAAGTCGGTGGAAAGGAGCCCCTGAAACAGCCAGCAGGTGCTTTGGTGCAGAGTGGCCAAGATGGTTCCCAAGGGACAAAAGGACTTCTAGGGCTTTGCTGGGCTGGAATGAAATCCTGGCTGCTGTGCTTCTGTCCGAGCCACTTGATGAGGTGATCTGTTTCCTCGTCTCGAGAATGGGCTGAGGTGACCTACCTTTACAAGGGATGACAAGTGCATGTTCTGCCTAGAGGGGCCGCTCTGGGCCTAGGGCTCAACAGAGAGGCAGAGAGGTGCTGGCCTTTCCCACTGGCCTTTCCTGTCGTTTTCTGCACATGTGCTAGAATGAGCCTTGGAGATGCAGAGGGACAGGCTGTAACAGGGCTGGGTGGGGAGTGTGGCAAGGAGGTGCAGTAGTCTGAGGTCATGGGGAAGCGATGGGTCTGACTACCCTCAGCCCTGTCCTTTAATGGCTGTGTGCCGTGAGACTCCTGGAGGCCAGCACATAGGTCCCCTCGCCCGGGCAGGCATTGGGGCTGCCAGGAACCAGGGCCAGGACTCTGTGTGGGTGACAAGCAGGGGTGGTGCCGTGGTTTGAGCTACTGTGGGGTAGCCTGGCAGCCCTGGAAGTGGATTTGTGTCTGCTGTACTTGGTAAGAACTCAGGCACAGGGGAACCGCTTGCACCTGTAGTGACATGTCATTGTCTAGGCATTTTTATTCTATTTTATGAAAGTCTCAGTTCCTGATGGGCTGGAAATTAAAAAAACAAAAAAGATGAGATGGTGCCATGCTGGTTTGTCACAACAGATGCTGTCCTCACCTGCCCAGGCCCTGACAGCAGCAGCTGTTTGTCCCGGTCTGGAAGCTAATGGCCCAGTAGCAGCAGGTCTGGGGTCTGCTGAGGACTTGCCACTGCCCCTTGGGCAGTGCCAGCATGTTGAGCCCTGCAGCTGGTGGGTGGGACTGGGTCCTGCCGAGCTGGCACTAATCCCAGGCCTTATGACCTAATCACCCTCCACACTGGGGAATGGGTTGCAACATGGATTTTGGGGGAAGCAGCAGAGGCTTTGGGGACTCCTGGGGTTGTGTGTTTCCTGGAACCCCCAGGGCAGAGGTCACGGGAGGCTGTGGGAATGCTGGCCAGCGCTGCGATGGGGCCTGCCTGTAGTGGAGTGGAGTGCTGGCCCTGACCGTGGTTCTCAGCATGCCTTTTGTTCCCCTCAGAAACTCCTGTTTCTGTTTAAAATGTTGACACTTCTTTCACCAGAATTTTTTGTATGCCTGTCAAGTTTTTGTTTATTTTTTTTTATCAAAAGGCAGATATACAGAGAAAAGGAGACACAGAGAGAAAGATTTCCCATCCTCTGATTCACTCTCCAAGTGGCAGCAATGGCTGGAGCTGAGCTGATCCGAAGCTTGGAACCAGGAGCTTCTTCCAGGTCTCCCACACGGGTGCAGGGTCCTAAGGCTTTGGGCCACCCTCGACTGCTTTCCCAGGCCCCAAGCAGGGAGTTGGATGGGAAACAGGGCTGCCGGGATATGAACTGGCGCCCATATGGGATCCTGGAGTGTATCTTTTAGCCACTGGGCTATCACGCCGGGCCCCATGCCTGTCCAGTTTAAAAATTTTTTTTTTAATTTGAAAGCAAGAAAAAAGGTGTATGTGTGTGCATGTGTGTATGTGTGTGCATGTGTGTGTGTGTGCATGTGCATGTGTGTGTGTGTGTGTGTGACACAGAGAGAGAGAGATTCCCTGTTCTGGATCACTCCCCCACATGCCTACAATGACTGAGGCTGGGCCAGGTTGGGGCCAGGAGCCAGGAACTCTGTCAGGTTGCCAGGTGGATGCAGGGCCCACTACTTGAACCATTGCTATGGCCTCACAGGCTGTACATGGGGAGGGAGCTGAGGTCAGAAGTAAGGCCGAGACTCGATCCAGCATTATGACATGGGACAGAAGCATCTTAGCTGCAGGTAAATGATTGTCTGCTCTTGGTTTTAACTGTTTTACCCCAATGATTATTATTTCTTGACCCTAACAATTGTATGCCAGGCCTGTGCCAGAACTGGACACAGTGCTCCCAGACCACCCAGCCAGAGACCCCACTACAGGGGGTGTTTGGCAGCAGATACAAACCGCTGAAGGGTTTCTGGTGTTTAGGGGACTGAGGGGCCACGTGGCAGGAAGTTAGACAACAAGAAGGCGCCAGCTGAATCGCAATGTCCTCCCGTGCTCTGCCACGGGCTGCTGTTCTGGGCAGCTGCCAGCATTGACAAAACCTTAAAGCCTGGCTGGCTTTGCTGAGAAGTCAGTGTGGCTATCAGTGATGAAACATTCCATGAACTTGACCTCTCCAGTCGCCACTTCCTCCCCTGCATGTTCTCCAGCCAACACTGGCTTGGCAGGGAGACGCTCCTGCTGGGGTTAACGTATAAGGACCGGATGCTCCTCAGAACATGGGAGGGTTCTGGAAAGTTCTTTCAGAGGTCGGAGGGTACTGATCCAGTGAGGCTTTCTCACTTTGTGGCCCTCTCTGGAGGCCTCAGCTCAACATGTGTCCTCCAGAGTGGGCCTCCCCTCAGGGCACAGGGCCACAGCTCGCTGGAGTCACAGCCACCCTCTTTCGGGGCGGTTCCTTAGCGATATCTGCAGTGCCCTTGACCCGGGTCTTCAGTTTCCAAGCTCTACCATCTGGAAATAAACGTGTGTTATCTCGCCCAGGCGTCATCCAGACATTTCTTTGAGCACCGAGGCTGATGGGAAATGGCCGCAGACATGGGCAGGCTTGCTGAGCACAGTCCAGGAAGCTTGGTGGTCCTCATTTCTGCGCTTTGACTGCAAGGGGCAGGCCTGCTCACTGCCCTCCCCTACGCTGTGCCAGGCCTTAGCCTCGACTTCCTAAGCCTCTACCCCATCTACCCCAGGTGTGGTGTGGGTCAAGGGTCAAAGGTCAGCACAGCAGGGCCCCTGGCAGTGGGTCGGCCTGAGTGGGGTCTACATGTGGAGGAGGGGTGAGGGTGGCTTTGTCTGCAGTGTTCTGTCCAGGAAAGGGGCTTGGACAGTGCCTGGGGCCCGCAGTTGTTCATCTGGGGTTGTGCCTGGGGTTGAGGCTGTGAGCTTGGCTCCAAAGAACAGGAATTCTTGGTGGAGAATGTAAGGGAGGCCGCTATGCTCCTACCCGGGTCACAGCTCCGGATGCTGGCTGGGGGATGGGGAAGCTGAGGGAGGGCCCTGCTCAACGGAGGAGGAAGATGATTGGGAAGGTGGGTGGGGAGGAGGCCATGCAGGTGGCAGGTGGTGTGAAAGCTGAGGGGAGCCTGCTGAGCAGCAGGTGGAGGGGACGGAGCCTCAGGCCCAATCTGCAGCCCTGACTGTCAGAAGAGGCAGTGGGAAGAGGGCTCAGGGCCTGGCTGTGCTGACCTGGGCAGGCAGGCGGGAGCTTTAGGGGAGGGAGCTCCCTAGTCCTCCCAACAGGGGCATTCCCAAGGCCTTGAACTCCTGGGACTGAAGCAGGATACAGCTGGTCAGAGCCTGGACCCGGCTGTGCTCAGGTCCTGTTTTTGCTCCGTGTTCTTGGTGAAGGTCACAGCTTCTGAGTTTGGTCCGCAAAGTGAGGAGCCAACGAAGGTGTAGCTGATGGCTTGGGCGCTCATCACAGAGGGGCTTTGTGCGATGCCAGGGTGAGCGTGAGAGCCAAGGCGCTCAGAGGGTCTCTGGTGTGGAGCTGCAGAGTGCTCACAGCAGTAGCCCTGATGGGCTCAAGGCAGGTGGCTGGTTCGCCGGCAGGTAGCTGGTCCCTCAGTCCCTCTAGCAGTACTGCGTTTCTGCCTGAAGGTGCTGGCTGGGTGGTCAGGGCCCTATCCCAGGATGTAGGGAGGAAGGAAGACTTCCTGCAGTCCCCGCCTTCTCCTCCAGGGATTGCCTGAGTGCACCGAGCCCCAAGAGGGCAGTGACACACCAGGAGGGCATCTGCCACCCAGGCCTGGGCTCCAGCTCTGGCTCAGGCTCCAACAGGTTCTCCTTCAAGCTAGAGGAGAGACACTGCGGCTCCAACTGAACCCCACACAGAGAACGGAACTATCAGCCTCCCTTGCAAGGGCGTGGGAAGTAGAAGCAGCAACCCTGGGGGCCTAGGCAAGATGTCCTCAGGGCCCGGGGCTCCTGAAGTGCCTTTATCCCACCAAGTTCCCTTGGCTCACGGACAAAGGTTCCATGGCTTTATTGTGGATGTGGACGAGGGCCCACCCGAACCCAGGTGCTTTTGTGTCAAGACGCATAAATCGCAGCTGCTCCAGGGAAAGTCACGCTCACCACTTCTGCCTGCGGTCACCGGTCACCATTTTGCCTGTCCCAGCTGTGTCCTAGAAGGTGGACCACAAGTGGCTGCTGGCCTTGAACCAGCTGCCCTACCTGTTGGCCTCACTCTTTCCACCTGTGAAATAGGACACCTTGGAAGTATGTGAAAGGGCCTGGTCCAGGGCCCCGGCCAGCTGGCAGCTAGAGGCCCAGCTGTGGTTCATTCATTCATTCATTAACTCATTCGTTCCTCATCCAGGGCATGGGAGTGGTCATTCCTTAGGAGGCCACACTCTGAGGACACATGGCTAAGTTTTCCCCTGGGGCTGGGTGTGCCAGGGCTGGAGGGTGGGGTGTGCCTTGTGAAGATCTTGAAGCCATTGACACATCCTCCTGGGCAGCAGGGAGGACTACGCCCAAAACCAGGATGGCTGGGTATGGATTCCGCACCCAGCAAGCCAGAGGCTAGATGGGCAAGATGGTGCCAGCTGGGGAGGCTGCTGCTTAGTCACTATTTGAGCAATTCGTGGGTGATGCTCTGTAGGAGTCGTGGGGTCCTGTCTGTCCCTCTAGGGGTTCACTGTCTCCTGGGCGATGGGGGGGTGACTGAAATGACAGGGCAGTGTGAGACTGCAGGACGCACTTGCACAGGGCTGTGGAGGGCTCCCTGGAGGAGGAGAGGGCACTGGCTTGGCTCTTGACCGATTGCAGGAGCTCACAGAAGTGCATTAGGCAGCCCGAACTGCAAAGCACGTCACCCTAATGCTTGCTGAGTGAGCATAGCCACTGGGAGAGAAGGGGCCTGGCCTCCCTGCTACCCTGCGGTGAGGGTGGAGGACAGGGTCTCATGGTGGCCAACTCCAAGTTGCTATGGGCCCTGACTTGCCTCATCTGTGAAATGGGAGCACCCACTTTCCTTTCATCCTCAGAGTTAGGATGTAGATTCAGTCCCTAGATGCAGGCTCAGCCAGCGATAGTGAGAAGTAACCACTGCAAATCCCTCTCTCCCAGCTGAGGCATCTGGGTTCTTGAGTCACATGGTTGGCAGAAGAGAGGGTGAGAGTGTGGGGTGCTTAGTCTGGCAGAGGAGAGTCCTCCGGGGTGGGTGATGGTGCCACCCTCCGCCCTGGCTTCTGGGTGCCCTCTGCAGGCCCCCTCAGCGTGTTCTCTCTCATACCTGCTGAGGGGTTCATTGGCCTGCAAAGGGGTTTATTGGCCTCTGCACATGTGCCCCACCTCTCTGCTCCTGGAGGACCCACTTGGCCATCAAATGGTCAGAGAGGGGACACCTGAGAGAGGCTACAGGGCAGTCGGGGGCTTGTGGAACATACACTTGGGCTGGCACTTTGGGAACAAGCTGTCGGGACAGTTGGGGGCATGCGGTAGCTGGACAGGTGGAGAACACAGGCAGCCCCAGGAAAGGTGGGGAATCACAGATCCTGTCTGGTAGGCGGGAGGGTGGGCCTTGCCCTGCTTCCTGCCCGGCCCTTGCTGGCCCCTCCAGGGTCTGATACCTTCAGAGGAGTCTCCCCCTAGCCTCCTCTTTGGTTGTCTCTCCCCAAAGGTAGTTTCAGGGTAAACTCTGTCCTCACACACACTTTCTGTCACTCCCATAGGGTGTTGGCCACTCATCCTTCTTCCCACCAGGCTGGGTCAGGTTTAGATTTGGGAAGGGGGACCCGGCATGGTAGCCTAGCGGCTCAAGTCCTTACCTTGCACACACCAGGATCCCATATGGGTGCTGGTTCTAATCCCGGTGGTCCTGCTTCCCATCCAGCTCTCTGCTTGTGGCCTGGGAGAGCAGTCGAGGTTGATCTAAAGCCTTGGGACCTGCACCCATGTGGGAGACCCGGAGGAGGCTCCTGGCTCCTGGCTCCTGGCTTCAGCTCCAGTCATTGTGCTCACTTAGGGAGTGAATCATTGGATGGAAGATCTTCCTCTCTGGCTTTCCTCCTCTCTGTATATCTGACTTTGCAATAAAAATAAATAAATCTTAAAAAAATAAAAGAATTGGGAAGGGAAGCACAGAATACAGGATTCACAGTCGGACATCTCTGCCTTTGGAAGAGAGCATAGGGCTCATGCAGCTGACTTTCTGAAGGTACCCCTGGGTGGGATGGAGCTGGCTGGAGTCGGGGTGGGGTGGGGTGGGGAGTCCTGGGCTCAGGGTGCTGATGGTAGGGGGAGTGGGACCCGGAAGCTGCTGATTGGAGAAGGGGAGAGGGAGGCTCTCCTGGATATGTCCAGGTGGGGCTGGGGGAAGCCAAGGGGTGGCAGATGTCACACAGGAAGTCGCAGAAGCTGACTGAGAGGTTTTGGGAGGAAGAGGGGGAATGGGTGCCAGGCCATGGAGGGCCAGGGCTGGGGACTGTGAGGGAAGCAGGCACCAGAGTTGGTGCAGTGGGCTTGGGGAGGCAGACATGGGCTGTGAGTGCCAGTCCAGGCCTGGTCCTGTGGGGCTCCTGAAGGGTTCTGAGTGGGCCAAGGGCGAGGACAGTGCAGGCAGGGTGGGGGTGTTGGGGTGGCCCATGAGAGGCAGGCCTGGGGGCAGAGTGGGCTGACGAGGGCTGGGAGGTCAAGGCAGCCTGTGCTCCCTGGGGTGGCACCAGGACCTCAGGCATGCCTCAGGCTGGTTCTGCGGTTGGATTTAGCCTGCTTTCTGTCGCAGGCAGGGTAGTGGAGCAGGGAGGTGTTTGGTGAACCTTGTTGGCTGGTGTAGGAGCATGCACCGTGGGGAGGGCCCTGGGTGGCAGCACCAGCTGGACCATGTCGCAGAGGAGTGCAGACAGGGGAGAAGGGGCTGGCATGGGAAGCAGGAGGCTTGCTGGGGCCAGTCCTGTTCTTTCTCTAACCTCCTCTCTCTTAGTAACTGAACAGGGTCCTGAAATCTGCCCTACCCCCTTCTGAGCGCAGGAGTCCATGGACCAACCACCTTTCATAGGGCCCTAGTCCCAACCCCCAACATCCTGCACAGGAGAACTAGGACGGGGCATGCACCCAACCCATGCCCCAGCCTTGGTGGGCACCGAGGAGACCTCAGGGGACAGAGACCCAATAAAGCTCATGCTTCCTCTCCCCTTGCTTTCTGTCTATTGCCTCTCTGTGCAGCTCAAGTCTGCTCAAGTTTAGCCAATTTTAACTTTAGAAAAGGGTATTATGCCATATGTATAATATATATTAGGATTTATTTATTTGAAAGGTAGAGCTATACACAGAGTGGGAAAGAGAGAAATAGAGACACAAAGAGACTTTCCATCTGCTGGTTCACTTTCCAAATGACCATAACAAACAGGTCTGGGACAAGCCGAAGCCAGGAGCCAGAAATTCCATCCAGCTTCCCACATGGGTGCAGGGCCCATCTGGCTTCCCACATGGATGCAGGGCCCATCCGGCCTCCCACGTGGGTGCAGGGTCCATCTGGCCTTCTACGTGGGTGCAGGGGCCCATCCGGTTTCCCACGTGGGTGCAGGGGCCCATCCGGCCTCCCACGTGGGTGCAGGGGCCCATCCGGTCTCCCACGTGGGTGCAGGGGCCCATCTGACCTCCCACATGGGTGCAGGGGCCTATCCAGCCTCCCACATGGATGCAGGGCCCATCCGGTCTCCCCCATGGGTGCAGGGGCCCATCCGGCCTCCCACATGGGTGCAGGGGCCTATCCAGCCTCCCACATGGATGCAGGGTTCATCTGGTCTCCCCCATGGGTACAGGGGCCCATCTGGTCTCTCACATGGGTGCAGGGACCATCCGGCCTCCTACGTGGGTGCAGGGCCCATCCGGTTTCCCACGTGGGTGCAGGGTCCATCTGGTCTCCCACGTGGGTGCAGGGTTCATCTGGCCTTCTACGTGGGTGCGGGGTCCATCTGGTCTCCCACATGGGTGCAGGGGCCCATCTGGCCTCCCACATGGATGCAGGGTCCATCTGGCTTCCCAAGTGGGTGCAGCGTCCACCCAGTTTCCCACATGGGTGCAGGGCCCATCCAACCTTCCATGTGGGTGCAGGGCCCATCCGGTCTCCCACGTGGGTACAGGGGCCCATCTGGCCTCCCACATGGGTGCAGGGGCCCATCTGGCCTCCCACGGGGGTGCAGGGTCCCATCTGGCCTCCCACATGGATGCAGGGTCCATCTGGCCTCCTACGTTGGTGCAGGGGCCCATCCGGTCTTCCACGTGGGTGCAGGGGCCCATCGAACCTTCCACGTGGGTGCGGGGTCCATCCGGTCTCCCACGTGGGTGCAGGGCCCACCCGGCCTTCCGTGTGGGTGCTGGGGCCCATCTGGCTTTCCATGTGGGTGCAGGGCCCATCTGGCTTCCCACGTGGGCGCAAGGCCCACCCGTTCTCCCACGTGGGTGCAGGGGCCCGAGGATTTGAGCCAGGTTCCACTGCTTTTTCAGATGCATTAGCAGGCAGCTGAATCATAAGTGGAGCAGTCAAGTCTTGAACCAGCGCCCATATGAGATAACAACATGGCAGGTAGTAACTTGTATCGCTATGCCACAACACTGGCTCCTAGATAAAGGAGTTTTAAAAATGTACCAAATGTGAAAAAAAAGCTTTTAAAAGGACAATTTGCAATTGGAAGAAAAATTGAGAAGACACTGTGGGGAGTTTGTATAATCTCTGGACATCTAGTGGCATTTGAGATACATGTCGCTGTTCTAGGCTGTGAATGAGATCACACCAGACATGTCTAAGGTTTATTAAGGAGTCTTTATTAACCAAGCTTGGTGATAATAGAACATACTAGAAATAGCAAATCACAAGTCCAGATGGCAATCCCACCAATCATAATCCAAGTAGACATATCCAAAGAGGAACAAATAGTCATTACCCTTAAGTCCATCCGTTAAGCTGAAGACGTATGTCCCAGCTTCCTCAACAATGTAAGTTATCCTAAAAGACATGCAATGAATAACAGTTTGAGCACACTTACAAAGCTGCAGACATTCACCGTTCTCTGGCTTCTCTGCCCACATTCCATCACTGCTAGGTCTCACCTCTCCTGAACTCCTGATAGTACACAAACCAGAAATAATATTGCTATATCCATTGTCCCATCTAAGCAGTACACAGGGACCATGCTCAGGGCATTACCTGTCCTGGGTCAGCCAAGAGTCGAGGCGCAAGAGTAACGGAAGCACCTGACCAGAAAGAGAGTGAGCCCTCGCTTTTGCTTCATTGGCCTTTTAAAGGGGCTTGGGAGGGGAGTGGTTACACAACAATGCAATATCGTCTGCTCTCAGAAAATACATGAGTCACAGGTGGGCGGGAGAGGATATTTAAGTGGTTGGGGGAGTGGTTGAGAGTGGAATTAACATTCCATTACTGTAAGGACCCACCTTCAGGACAGAGGGTGGAGGACACAGCCACATTTCATTTGCCCACTGTCACTGGCTGCACCCCATAACAGTCGCCTTGCCTTGTGACCTGGACATGTGTGAGAGCATCCCGGCTGCATAGCCCTGAGATTGGGAAATGCTGTGGACAGCCCAAACCCCATCTGCGGAAATGGATCAATGTGTGCCTTCAGTATTAGGACGGGAAGATACTGGGACAGTGGTGGCAGCACCACAGCACGGATGAAAGCAACAACCTGATGTTAGGGAGTCCGAGCTCGTCTCCTTACTTGGTACACAGAGGACTTAATTAAGAAATCTGTCCTCGTGTTGGGGCCTGCTCAGCCCAAGTCCCCACCCTCTGAGAAGAGAGAGCCGAAGGTCAACAGAGCTGGGTGGGGGAGGTGAGTTTGTATGCAAGAGGACCACCCAAGGGAGGGTTTGGAGCTGGGCCAGTGGGCAGGCCTGGCCCATGAGTCAAAGGACCAGGAGAGATGGTGCTGGTGGGCAGCCACCGTGTGTCATGGTTACCAAGGTGCCTGCTCCTGTAGGCATGGCCAGAGAGGGAGGGGGTGAGACCCTGAACTTGGCAGTAAAAGGCCGTGTGCGGTCATTGGAGAGGCCACTCATGGAACATGGCGGAGAGCCTTGCCACAGGCCCCAGCTGAACACACTGTTCCTCAGCCCCATCCAAGTTCCATGCTCACCTAGCAACCCTCGGATGTTTCCACATATATTTTTTTATTGTAAAAACAGCACATAGTTCTGAAAGAGAAAAATGAAGATGTATAAAGTAGGGGAAACAGTGAACAAAAACATTCGCGTGTTCACTGCGCACAGATCTGCTCTGGGGCTGTGCGCTCCGGCCTTCCCCAAACACTGACATTTCAACTCAGGCCTTTTATTCAAGCCCATTTTCCCAGTGTCACCCCTTTGCAATCGTCACCTTTGTGGGTGCATACCAACTGTCGGATTCACCTGCCCACTGGTGCCCCCGCCCACCCTCTGCCAACTCATAAATCTCCATCATGTCCATTTTATAGAATACCTAGAAGACATTTTATCTGGAGCAAACTCGTATATTTCAATGTCTGCTATGCCTTGGCTGGTAGTTTTGGCTGTTTTCAGGTTTTTCCCATTTTAAAATCATTCTGCCAGGGAATATCTTGACGCATGCAGCTTTTTTCCAATATTCAAATTATTTCCCTGGGAAACATTTTCAGACATGGAATTCTGAAATAAAAGGTTTGCGTAGAGGGAAGGCCTAGGATGCTCATGACCAGGCTGGTGGCCACTGGCCAGCCACAGTGCCCCCTCCTGTCAGCCGCTCGTGCCAGCTCCTTCCCTCTGTCCAGAAGAGTCTAGGCTCTGCTCACTGACCCACAGAGGAGCCACATCCCAACCCAGGCAGGCCCTGAGTGGCAAAGCAGACCGTCGGTGGGGTTTCTCTGTTTCCCTGCCTGTCACCATCTCACTGTGGGCATGATGGAATGGCATTTGGGAGTCTCAGGGATTGCAAGCTTGAGTTAGATTTAGCTGGTCCTCTTTGCCTCATCCTCTTTCTTTCTCCCTGGGATGTGGGCAGAATGTCAGTGGCAGAGCAGCCATCTTGTGATAGGGGTTGACCAGCAGGTGGACACAGCCAGGATGGGTGAACAAAGGGACTCTGCCTGTGAACTTGAGCAGCTGGCCTGATCCTGGACCACTTAGCCCAGACCTTTTGCTAAGCGGAATGACCTTATGTCCCATTTACACTGTGTTGCTTGGCTTTTCACTTTCCTTCTTGGTATTGGGATAAATGATACTGGCTTCCAGCACAAGAGCAGCCAAGTATTGACTTCCCTTTTACGTCACAGTCTCACGTGGGTGGGACTGTGCACCTACACGCTGTGACTCAGGAATCTGGGCTCCCTTTGTTTTGTGACATTGCTTTTCCCGGCATGGGGTGTTGGGATTGGTTTGGATGTGATATCCCTAGAGCTCATGAAGGACTTTCAGCTCCCAAGAATAGATGAAGAGGAGCTCAGAGGGTGGCTGCAGGTGGTCTTGGAGGCGTGTGCTCACAGGAGGTCGCTCTTGGGGAAAGCCTGCATCAGACCCGAGCATTCTCTCTGCCTGCTGGCTCCCCAGGTGGGATTCTTCCTGCCTGCCAAGCACTCCACCTTTGCCATCTGCTACCTGCTCAGGGTTTGAATCCCGCAATTGTGAGCTGCATGAACCTCATCTCCTGGGGGAGACAGTTGCCACAGGAACTTTGCTGTAGTAGCAAAGAGCTAACTCCAACATAAGGGTCCCCAGGGTTGCCATGGACAACTGCACCCAGGGTTTCCTGGCCAGTCCAATGGGCTCAGGCTCACTGTAGGGTAGGCTGGAACGTGTGGGACTCAGGAACCAGAAGGCCGCATCTGCTGCAGGTTCATCAAAAGACACATTTTCTGCAACTCCATCTGCCCTGGGGCTGCTCTGGGTGGGTTCCTGGCCCTGGGGAGTCAGCTCAATCCAGAGGCAGGCAGTTCCTGAAAACAGGCTGTCAGTGTCCCTGGGGTTGACCTTGCCTTTGCCTGTCCTTGTTGTTTCCTAGTTTTTAATCACATGAAAAATTATACTGACATTTCCCCTAATTGTGCTGTAAAGAATGGCAAAACATTTCTTTTTCCGTCCAGAGCTTTCCACTCTCTTGAGTGGGGGCCCTGACGGGTGGTTAGGGATGTGGCAGTTGGAGGCTGCCTTCTCTGAGAGCCTTTTCCCACGACCTCTCTCATCCGCAGGCAGCAGCCCAGGGCTCATGCATAGTTCTGGGTCTCATGTGGGACCCCAAACTGGCTAAGTCAGCTTCCAGCTCCCCAGGAATGTGCTGCTGGTCAACACCGGTGTCCACAGAGGGAGGTGTGGGCTCTGGATGGAGAGCCCAGGACATGGGGAGCCTACCAGGAAAGCTGGCCGCCAGGGCAGTACCAGCCTGAGAGTAACCCCATCAGAGATCTTGGTGCTACCACCCAGTGTTTAGTCAGTGAGCAAAGGCAGAAGGTAGAGAACTGTTTGAATATGGCACGCTGCTTTCATTCATTCAACAAGGAAGGCGCACCTGTGGTGTGCCAAGCTCTAGTCAGCTGTGAGGACAGGCAGGGCACTCCGCCATCCTGTCCTTCAGCTCACATCCAGCCAGGAGCTGAGCAGGTGGGCAGTGAGGGCACAGGGATGGGAGACAGCTGCTGACTCGGCCTCCTGGAAGAGGTGATGTCTACATAACATCTTGACCTTTAATAATGTCATAAAGAAAGACATGACACATTGAAGTTGTTAGCACAACTTGGACTGTTTGGTGTGATTCTGGTTCTAAATGAACTCACAGGGGTGTGGAACCCGTGTGTAGAATCCACAGGTCCCAGCTGCAGCCTTGTGTTTGTGTATATTCCATTCCTGCCAGAGCAGAAATCTATTCTCCATGAACATGCGTCCAGCTGGCCTCCACTGCCCAGCCGAGTCAGGAGGAGGTGCTGGGCATCCCCCTCCTCCTGTCTGTCTATGGCGTCGCTGTTGGTGCGTGTGCTTGGCTGACCCCGGCTGAGATTTCCTTAGCCGTGCACGTGTCTCCCAAGGCAACAGCCACGCAGAATTTTCAGCTGGCACTGAGATGGCACTAAACCAAGGGTGTAGCTCTTTGGTGAAGGGAAGAAGAGGAGGGGGGAGGAGAGGTACAGGACAGCACAGGTCACACACACAGGAAGTCAGCCTGTGCTGGCAGAAGGAGCTAGAGGCCAGAGGCTGTGTGGAACCTCCAACCCCTCTGTGCTTTCTGCCTCCCTTCTGCCACTTGCAGGGGATGGGGCTCCCTGCACCCTAACTCCTTCACACTGCCCTCCTCTTGCCTGTCCCTCCATCAATGCTCTTTGCCAGCCACAAGATCCCCGGAGCTTGGGGGAACAGGCCTGGCTGTTCGCCTGCTCTGGGTGACCTGCAATGGCTGGGCTGCCTGCCTTGTGGGTACCTCCTGCCTGGCATCCACAAGTCAACCTGGCAGCTGGTACAGAAGTCTGCCTGGTGTGTGTGTGTGGTGGGGTGGGCTCATGACTGACCCCAAGGCTGTTTATGTCCCAGTGGCCTCCGGATGGGTCTCTGTGTCTCTGCCTGCACTGCCAGGGCAGTGTCTGGGGGCAGAGACATGTCCTGAGGGGTGCTGGTGGCCAGTCCTTGCCAGCCTTGCTGGGCTCTAACTGTATGACCACAATGAGCCCAAGCAGAAAGAGCGCCGTGATGTTTGAAGTTCACTGGTGGGTTGTGCAGGCAGGACACTGGGCTCTAGTCAAAGCTGCTGGACCCTGACTTCCGGTTTTGCAAAACTGCTGGGAGCTGGCAAGGGGCAAAGCCAGGCCAGACTGGAGGCAGAAACAGGACTAGGGGAGGAGAGGACAGAAGCGGTCTTTACTGGCTGTTGCAGTCGGAGCCGCAGGTAACCGCTCGTCTCAGGTTCCCCAGGGGACAAGCTGGGCTGTGCTGGGGTTCAGCAGGCCTGGAGCGTTTTCTAGCCACTTCCGGTCCAAGCAGATCTATTTCTGGTGGGTTAATTTTGGATGCTCCACGCCCGGCGTGGGAAGGACGGCAGGAAGGGCATCAGGAGCAAGGCAGCCATGGGTGTCGGAGCTTTCAGACCATGCTGCCCTTGGCAGTCACATCGCATTGCGTGGGCCAGAAGGGGAGGGCATCTGGATTAGCCGGGAAAGGAAGTCCCTTCTGGTGTGAGGGGAACTGCAGTACATCCACAGAGGAACCCTGGGTGTCCAGTGGCTTGGCCTCTTGCAGGGCTGAGGCCCGGTCAAGGGCAAATGTGGCTCTCTTAGTGTTGAGCGAGCACTCTCACAGATAACATGACTGGGGCCAGTTTGGACCTGGAAGAGGTGCCTGTCTGGTCCACGGGAGTTGTGTTCTCTGTCTCTTCATTCCTAGGAAGACATCTCAGAGGCAGAGAAGAGGTGGGGACTGGCGAGTTCTTCAGAGACTCTGCCAGTATGGAAGCCACACCTCTGAGGAAGCAGCTGGAAGGCACTGGGGTGGGCATGGTTTATAAAACCACGAGGTGCTGGGGTTGCAGTGCAGCAGGTGAATTTGACGGGTAGATGGAGAAAAGGGACTCCTGTCTGCTTCACCCCCAAAGGCTCCCAGCAGCCAAGCCTGGGCCAACTGAAGCTGGCAGATGGGAGCCGAGTCCAGGTCTCTCCCTGAGATGGGAGTGGCTGCCTTGCTGGGCCTGCTGCAGCAGCAAGTCAGGGTCGGGAGCCAGGCCCAGTGTTGAAGCAGTGTTGACTCCCAGTGTCATAAGCACTAGGCTAAACAGCCACCTGACCTGGCCTTTGCGAGAGAAGCACTGGGCAAGCGCCGAGGTGTGCTCAGGTGTCCCCATTGCGTCCTAGGGAGCTGGTGGATTGGAATCATCACTCCCTAATCCCACGTGCTTCCTTGACCCTTCATGGTGAGACTGGTCATGTGATTTGTTCTGGCCAATGGCATTTGACAGAGGTGGCAGAGTCCTGTTCTGAGCTGAGGCGTCATGAGAAGAATGTTTCCCTTCACTTGGCAAAGTTTCACCCATGACCTTGCAGAAGCATCGCCAGCCAGCCGCTGTTTCTTCACCTGGGACTCAGCACATCCACCCAGGCCTGACACTGAGTACTGCAGTGGCCTGCAGCCCTCCCCAGGGAGTGAGTTGGCAGGTCACTGGCTGGGATGGCGGCTTGGTGACAGCAGTGACCTGGGGGGCCAGAGGGTGCCCTGGGCTACCTCTCTGGCCTCAGTGTCTGGGAGTCCCCAAGGGCCCACGTGCCAAAGGCTTGATCCTCAGAATCTTGCTGATGGTTAATGGAGATTTGTTTATTTGTTTCAAAGTCAGAAACAGAGACAGTGAGAGTGAGAGACAGATTTTTCATCCTCTGGTTCACTCCTCAGCTGGCCAAGGCTGCCAGGGATGTGGCCAGGCTGAAGTCACAAACCAGAAGCTTTTTCCAGGTCTCCCAAATGAGTGGCAGGGGCCCAAACATTTGGGCCATCTTCCATTGCTTTCCCCAAGCCATTAGTAAGGAGCTGGATCAGGAGTGGAGCAGCTCAGTCCCCAAGTGGCTCCCATACCACTTAACCTGTTATGTCTCAATGTTGGCCATCCAAAACGAAACTTTTCTTACAAGGCTAGGCACAGGCTTAGCACACTGCTGCAGCTTCGCAGCTTTGTGAAAGTGTGGGTGGCTCTGACAGTTTCCAGTCATAAAAACGGCAGCAGCTCCTTTTGTGTTCCCATCATGCACTTTCTGTGCCACTGCCAAGTCTCAGAGCAGCTCCCAAACGGGCATCACCATCCCGGTTTCTGAGTCACTGGGCAGTTGGGGATGCCCGTGGGGCAGAGCTAGGTCTCCATAGCCCGAACCTGAACCCCAAGCTCCGTGTCCTCTACCCTTCCCCTCACCTTCTGCATGCCAGCCCCTAACCCTTGGTGCAGGGGACTCTGGCTTTCCTTGGGCTGCGAGGGGACACTGGGAACAGAGAGGGCTCCTGAGGGTCCCTGAGACGTGAGGCAGCATCCTGTCTCTAGCTGCAGTTTGGGAGAGAGGCAGTGAGTGGTGGCTGCAGGAAACCATCCTTGGTCACCTTGGTAGAGTTGGCTAACATGGCTGGCTCCCGAGTAGGGTGGTGAGCTCTTTGTTCTGCAGCCCCAAGTGCCATAACATGCAACACCCTCCCTTCTGCCAGGCTTCTTGCCCATTACAGCTACTGATGGCCCAGGATCGATGGCCCAGGCATGGGGCTTCTGCAGGAATGGCCCTTGGGTTCCTGACCTGAGCCTTGGGTGGTCTCCCGTGCAGGTCCCCCCCTTGAAATGACCTTGGAGAGTGATGGCTCCAGGCCTGTGAGTGGGACATTTGTATTCATGAAGAAACAGACAAGCTCATCCCTCTGGGCTCTGAAAGGGCCTTCGTGCGAGGCTAATAAAACGCAGAAATCAATATTCCGCGAGGGCCTCCGTGTTAGGGAAGGAGGCGCTGTTTGTTTCAGGTTTGTTTCCTAAATGAGATAAATTAGCGTAATGAATTCTCGCGACTCATTTACATACTTTGCTAATTTGACTCCAGGAGGAGCCGGTGTTGGGATGTACGAGTTAGGCCTGACCTATTTTCCAAGCTGTTTGTGTCTGTGAAGCTCTCAGTTTCTCCACATGAGACAGTGAGGGCTGCAAGTGTGGGCAAAATGCATCGCTTCAGCCCACCCAGCTGTGACTGCTGCCCAGAAAAGGGGTGATGGGCACATGTGGGGGACATGGTACTTCTGACAGCGGCTGACTCCAGAAGGCATCTTGGCATTCTCCTAGAAGCTCCACCGCTTTCCAAGTGAGCCACACGTGTGAGGCCGGGGTCTGGGAGCCCAGCTGTCATGGGATGGGGGTTGCTCTGCCAGCCGCACCCAGCAGCTGGCTGTTGCTGAGCAGACTCCAGAGCGACAGGCACTGGGGCTGTCACAGAGAGAGGCTGCTGCACCTTCGTGTCTTCATGCTGTGTTCAATTCATTCCATGCTGCTATGGCCACTGCTGCCCAACTCTGGGAGTGGGGTCGGAGAGAGCGGGGAGGTGTCCACGGCAGCAGGGGAAGAGCTGGGGTGGAGCCGTTTCCCTGGGCTCGCTCCAACGTAGCCCTGGTCAGGATTTCATACCGCCCACCCTTGTCACTGAGCCCTGGCGGCTGGCTCTGAGTGGGGCTCTGGCAGAATCCCCATGTGGGGTGGAGCGAGAAAAATTGGTCAAACTCACCCCCCATTGACCGAGGTCTGGCCCCCACCCAGGGAAGCAGGCTTAGTCATGGGGGTGCGGGAGCCAGCCATTTCACCTGACGTGTGGAGTCAGGGGCCCTGGACATTCAATGTAGGAGTCTCTGTGTGTTTGTGCCTGTGAATGAGTGTGTATGTGCTTGCTTGTGTGTATGTGTGTGTGTAGAATTTAATGTAACCCTTGATTAATAATAGCAAATTAGGGAGTAGAAGCAATTTTCTTTTGGGGAAGAAAGCAGACTTCTTGATCATTTGAATGGAGGGGGGAATTATCCCAGAGCTGGGACACGGTTCTGGCTGATGTGAAAGTGATCCTTTTCAGACCCTTCCAGATCCTTCCAGGCTGCCCAGGATGCCCAGGACTGCACGCTTACCCCCACATGCTTTGTGTGCCATGTACTGTGTGAGTCATGCGACACACGCTTAGTGCACTACCTGAACATCCGTACAAGGCCAGCCTGGGTGCAGACTGTTAGCACCACTCCTTGTTGACTTAGAACAGTGCTTTGCGTAAATGAAATGTTCACTGCCAGCTTTATTCTGATGTAGCTCTGAAAATGGATAGACTCTAGTTACTGGGGACCCCTGAACAGTCATTGTCACAGCTCCTGCCCAACAAGGAGGACTCGAGGTTTCCGGCAGGGGTCCCCAACAGTGAGTGCGTGGCATCACTGCCTATGCCCACCAGAGCAGCCACACCCCCTGCAGCTCCCTGATCCAGGCTTTCCAATGGTCCCTAGCCCTGCTCTGCCATTCCCCGCCTGCAACCCCATGAGCTCAGTGCAAATGCCCTGACCGCCTGAGGCTTTCTCCTGGGCCCCATCCAGGGTGTATCTGTTTACCTTCCCTCTGGGCACCCTGGCTTGCGTCCCTCTCAGCCTGGACCTGCTGGGGCTGGGCCACCCACCCTCAGACCTCCAGACCCAGCCAGGGTCACTGCCAAACCTGGGTGGAGAGGACATCACGTAACAGACTAGGGACTGTGAGCCCCACAGATGCTGACCATGCAGAGCCTCCGAACTGTGCACCCCAAGATGTAGATAGTCGGTGCTGGGGGTTGGCCAGGGGCGTGGGACCCAGGGACCAGGGACCCAGGACAGCTCCCCTGCTGCCCAAGTGGATGCCTGTCACTGCCCACAGAAACCACATCACCCCAGGGGCTAGGGGCTGAGGTTGCTGAAGGAAACTAGAGACTGTTTAAAAATCAAATCAAAACAAAACAAAACAAAAAAACCCTTTCCTACAGAGAAGCTGCTTTTGTTTGACTTCAGAGGACAGCTTCCGGAGCTGGGAAGAGAGGGCCTCGAGGGCAGCAGAGAAGGGGTGGGGTAGAGGACAGGAGAGGTGTGGGTGCACTCCTGTGAGGGCACGGACACCCGGCTGCAGCTTGTGGCCTCCCAGTGGGCACGGACACCTGAGCCTTTTCCTCCCCTGTCCCTTTGGGCCCCGCTCTCCGACTCTCATGCTGATGATGGGAACAGAAATGGCCCTGGCTACTAGGAGAAGTTTCTGGCCAACAACGGTCCATCTCCTTTGTGCTTGGACTTGGAAGTCAGTCTTCATGGAGGAGGGCCATGGAGTGGGTGTCCTGCTGGTGGTGGGGCCATGTACTGTTCATCTCCCCTCCCCTCCCCGTCAAAGGTGAACTTGGGGGACTCATACTATGGGGTTTGAGTGCCGGCTTTCTGACTGCCCAGCCAGGCCATCCGGTGCCCTCCCTTCACCTGTGGAATAGACTCTGCCCCTGGTGGGATGCCCAGGTGCCCCTGGTGGGATGTCCAGGTGCCCTGGCTCCTTCACTTCCTAGCACAACCCTTTCTGATCCCAAGAAAGACTCAGAAGGTTATGGTGGGGAATAACCTGGGGGTGTCCCTGTTGTCCTCTGGACCCCAACTCTTGGTGGCTTGTTGGAGCCAGCATGGGGGCCCCATATCACAGGTGGGACTATAGTCTATAGCTGCCACATAGCACATTGAGGAGCTAGACCAACTCCCTTCTCCCTTTGTGGTCAGGTGACCTATCAGACTGGCTGGGCTTCCTGGCAGCCCAGTAATGCCTGCAGGTACACCTGTCTGACCTTTTCGAACCGATGCCAGTGCTGGGCTTCTAGTAGATGCTTACGTGCTGGCAGTGGAGGTGTTTGCTTTTCTGTGTCTTCTGAGATCTCGACCCTGTGAGATCAGAAAACCAGAAACAATGCACAGCATGTAGAAAATCGGCAGCCCCAGAGGCCTTGGTCACTGCGGCTACCATGGCCTCTAGGGCCACTGCGAGGTGGGGGTGGAGGAGCCTCCAGGAGGCAGGGCTGGGGCTTAGGGCATAAAGCGGGCCTCCTCCTCAGGCCTGGAGAGTCCCTGCAGGGTCCAGAGACTGTTCCTTGGGCTGTGGCCTCCTGCAGGACTTGGGACACAGTGGCAGCTCAGGAGCTGGCCCCTGTTGATATTTTGGCCCCCAAAGACACATGAAATGCAGGCATCTTAATCAGAATCACCCTTCAATGAGCCTTGTCCCCTGGAAAGGTCCAGAATCCCAGTGAGAACTCCGTCAGGCTGACTACTAAACGCCTCCATCCATTTTCTGCATGGCATGGTTAAACCGTTTTGGATGATTCGATTTCCATTTTGCTGCAATTGTTTTCTCAGGGATCAATTCTCCTGCATTTAGAATCTGGCTGGGGAGATGTGCTTCATCAATCAGCCTGTTGCCATGGACAGCTCTGCTAATTGCACTGCCGCCCTTGCAAGCTGCCTGGGTTTCCATCTGGGGTCGCTTTCTGGGGTTCTGTTAGAGGTGTGTCATTGCTGAAGAAGCCATGGGCAACATTCCAAAGACACAGGCAGCTAGAAGGAGAGACTGCAGCCGAGGAGAGGGGCAGGAGAGAGACACAAGGAGGCAGAGGGGGTCCCTGGCTGAAAGGGCCATGGTTGCAGCCTTGCAGGCAGATGGGTCAAGGTCAAAGTACAAGGTAGTCACTTGGCACCATCGTGAGCAGCCTGCCTGCCTCCTTGCTGATCAAAGGCTTCTGCTGGGATGGCCTGGCTGGCGCCAGCATCCACACGTCAGAGCCATGTGTAGCAGCCTGGGTACATGGGGTGGAATGTGAGACTGAGGCCCCTGGGCCACCCTGCTCCTGCCATGTGAACAGAACCTGGTCCAGCAGGGAAACACAGAGGAGTACATGGGGCCTGAGTCAGCAGGTTGCGGTGGGCAAGGGTGCCAGTCATTTTAGGCCCGGGAGCCACTGTGCCTGGTGTGCATTCCTGTGCTTTGCCAATGCTGGCTGAGTCTTCACTTCACTTTGATCCAGGTCATCTGGTTGAGTTTCTGTCAGTTGCAACCCACACTGTCCTCCCAAACACCCCCAGCTCCCAGCGCCTGGTGGCAGTATCTGTTGTCCCTTGTGCTGTTTGGATGTCCCTGAATGTCTGGCAGGAAGTGCCTGTCCCTTCTTGTCACTGTCCCCTCTGGACAAGAGGTCTATCTGTTGACACCTCTCCAGGTGGGGGTGGACATTACCCCCTCCCACCCACCTCAGTGTGCTTCTCTGTGACATGGATGGCTACAGTCACATCGAGTCTATCTGAACGCAGACAGGAAGGATGACCCTGGTTTTGGGGCAGGATGCTCTTGGTGGCTTTGGTGGCCTGAGTGTTCTCAGAGAGCCATCTGGGTATTGGTGGCATGAGACCGCCTTCCAGGAGGGGAGACTTCTGCGGTCAGAACTCCAAGACCTCATAGCCTGGCAGCCACTCTTGGGGCAGAGCTGCAGGTGCCAGCTTGTGGGACGGAGCCAGAAAGGTGCCTTCAGCTGCCTCCCGGGCCCTGGTACGGCTCAGGCATTCATTAGGAGCAGGGCGGGCAGCTTGAGTGGAATTTAGAGGGTCTGGGGCGCCACACCATCCTCTGGGCCACCTCTCCATCTGCAGGACATTAACTTCTGCCTGCTGCTTCTTAACACGCAGCCTAACTTCCTGCGTGGAAAGCCAAGCTTTACTAGAGATAAAAACAAAGAAAGTAGAGCTTCTACAATAATCCCATTATCAGGAGTGGAGGGGGTGGCAGATGCGCCCCGGGGTGGGCGCAGGCCACTGTTGAAGGACACTTGCCTTGCTGCTCTTATCTGCTTGCCCTGCATCAGCCCTGGCCCGACACCTCAACTGTCCTAAGGCCTCACACAACCAAACTGGAACATTGTGCTGGGAAAGAGCTTCCGTCCCATTGAGAGAACAGACTGAGGGGGTGGTGAGGGCTGCCAAATTCTCGTGAGCTTCTCGAAGTTGCTGGAAAGTACCAGGCAGAGGAGGAGGCCATGGAGGAGGGCAGGGCTGGTGGAGGGGCAGAAGAGGTCATGGCAGGTTTCCGGAAGACTGCTCTTCCTTGAGTCCCATCTGAACCTGGAGGACCTGGGGGGGCTCGCAGGTCGAAAGCCCCCGGACCCTGGCCCTTGACCCTGTGCGCACTAGTAGGGAAGGGCAGGAGACGATGACCGTGCCCGAGCAGCTGCCCTCCCCAGCTCTCAAGTCACTCAGATGGATGACCCTGCCACAGTCGTTTAAAGTGACAGGATATTAAGAATATAGCGAGTATGAGGAGGAAAGAAGAGATAGTAAGAGAGAAAATGGCCTCTGAGTTACCTGCCTTGGTGGGAAACAGGCACATCTGGGGACTGTGCCGACAGCTGACAGGGCCCACTTGGGACAGATGACAAATGCGGGGCTAGTGCAGGAGAAGGCTGGGCGAACCTGGAGAAGAGCTTGGTGAGGAGGTGCAGGGGTCCGGCCAGCCTCACACACCCTCCCGCTGTGCTGCTCTGATGGGGGCCCTTTCGTGCTGGGCTGGGGTGAATGGAGGCAGTCCATGTGGGCCACCTCAGGGGCTCTGCTCCTGAACATCTGGGAGATGCGCTTCTCCTGCTGTGTTGGGCTCCTGTGCACACATGCTGTGGGTGGTCAGCACACAGACTTCAGGGCTAGGAGCCTGGGCTTAGAACCTGCTCTGCCATTCCCTGGCTATGAGGTCTCAGGATGGTGACTTGGCTGTTCTGTGCCTCAGTTTCCCCCTCGGAGGGCTGTCGTGAGGTTCTGTGAGTCAGGTCAGCTAGCACTCGGAGCAGCATCATTACTGCCCTTGATGACGACTGCCAGTCACACCTGGGTTGCTGCAGCCTTGTTTCTGGCCTAGGGCAGTCAGGAGGCATCGGTGTGTGATGGTGCTAAAGCACCAGGTTGTGGTCGATGATTCCTTGCTCTCATTCTTACTCCTCAGGGGTCTCCAGCCAGTCACCCCACCTTCTTGAGCCTCAGATTCCCCATCTGTGGAGTGGGAACATGGTTAGAAATGCTTTTCCTAGGGGCCGTGGGAAGCTCTGACATCAATAGGAGCTCACCCAGCTGGAAGCCCGGAGTGGACAGCTAGGGGTCGCTACCACGGCTCCCCGGGGGCCTCGACTCCTTGTTCTCCTGGCCTTCCTGAGATGGCGTGTTCCAGTCTGTGCCCCCATCTGAGAGAAGAATGAGGGTTTTTGTTGAGGGCAGGAGGGCACTGGGTTTACTCCTTGTTGGCCACAGTCCCAGTGGGAGATCTCCCCTCACTCCCTGCTGTCTGTGGGTGGTTGGTTACGAGCTGCCAGGACCAAGGGGCACAGGCTGTCCAGGGGAGGGAGCTGGGGCTCTGCAGGATCTGCTGTGAGGTCCAGGGGTGGGGGGCGGAAAGATGGGCAGCCTGAGTGCCCAGCAGGTGGGGGCAGTCCTTCTAAGGGTTTGGTGCAAATGGGGCCAACCCAAGTGAATTTCCTTCTTGTTCTAGAGAGCTTTGGCCTCCACTTGCCTGGCTGGGTTGCCCTCGTGCTCCCCTGCTCACCCAGCTTAGACAAAGTTCCCACTGAAGTTGCCTGTGCAGGCCCCATTCCCAGCCACCCCACTGGCAGACTCCCTCCCAGACTGGGGGTTTTGTGTCACCTGGGGAAACCTGGCCCTGCCCTTCAAGTTACACGGACTCTGGGGTGGGTGATGCAGTGTCATCCTTAGTCCTGCCAGTCAGGGAGTCTTGGTGACCCCAATTCAATGGGTAAAACTGCTGCAGCTCAGTCTTGCTTGGGGGAGTCTCAAGTTCAAGCACGTTCTTGCGGGGCTCAGTTCACTTTGAGGACTGGAGCGCCCTGGGTAGGTGCTGGCTGCAGCTGTGGGGACTTGGGGCTCCTGCCTGTGGACCCCCCAGCAGGGATCACAAGGCCTAGGAGGAAGAGCGAGGCTCCAATCATTCTCAGGTTACCGCAGCAGGCTCAGTACTACTGACCACGATGGAGCTGGCAGATCCCTAGGTGTGTGTGCAGCTGGAGGGGACTCATCGCCCCTGCCCGCTGCTCCCAGCATGTAAGTATCTGCTGGCTGCCAGCTGCTGATTTAAGGGTCTCGGGATGTAGAGGAAGCTGGTCACCATGGCCTGTGATTTACTCCTGCATCTGAGCAGGGAGGGCGACTTGAATAACAGTCCTTTGGACAGTGAGAATTAAGCAGGTCCTTCTACGCAGCCTCCCTTGCCTTATGGACCGTGCAGGGCCCTTGCCAACAAATCATGTGGTGTAGCTCCAGGCTGTCAGACGGGAGGGAGGCAGCAGGTGCAGCCGGCTGTGATGGCTGCTGTGGCTGCTGTTTGGAGCAAAATAACATCAATCCTCTGTCCCCAGATCATATGGATTTTCTTGAAGAGATTAGCTGTGTTTGTGGGCTTGAAGGCTTCATAAATGAAAAGTGCCATCTTGGTAGTATTTTTGCTGTTCTCAGTGGCATATGACATCAATCTTAAATAACGTCCAACGTTTGTTCTGGCATGTCTTATGTGCCAGGCATTGTGCTCAAGTCTTTGTTTTTAAGATTTATTTATTTACTTGAAAGGAAATTAGAGAGAGAAAGGAGAGCGCCTGCATTTACTGGTTTACTCCCATATGGCTGCAGGAACAGGCTGGACCAGCCTGAAAGCCAAGAGCTTCATCTGGGTCTCCCACGTGGGTGGCAGGATTCCAAACATGTGCACATCACCTACTGTTTCTTTAGGCTCATTAGTGGGGAGCTGGATGGGAAGGGGAGAAGCCAGGACTTGAACCAGCACCCATGTGGTATGCCAACACTGCAAGCTGTCGCCTAATGGGCTGTGCCACACAACGACTCCTGTGCTGAGGTCTTTTCATGGAGGAGCTTTGGACATGAATCCTCTCAAGTCCTCTATGAGGGAGGAGCTGTCATCAGCCCCGTGTCAGAGTTGAGGACACTCGGACTCTGCCGAGGTTCCAGCACTCCCCTGGGAGCTCGCCGTAGTGTTGGGTCAACGTCCAGGATTCTCGTCACCTGCATCCTCTCTGTCTCGGTGGCAGCACCAGCAGGGGCGGAGCGTCTGCCCGTCAGTGTCAGGTTGACTGGTGGGTGCTTGAGCAGTGCTGCAGGGCGACTCTGAGGGGTGGTGTGGGATCCACCTGAGGGCTCTCATAGATGAAGAACAAGGCCATGGGAGCTCTCCCCCACCAGTTCTGTACCCCATGATCAGCTGAGGGCTGCTCTGGGGGCATTCACTCCAAGAACGTATGGTCTTGGAATGGGAAAGCCAACTCCCAGGCAGCAGTTTGGGCTACATGCCTGTATACCCCGAATTGTGTGTCAAAGCTGCAGTTGACGGCAGTGGGAGGCGATCAGGCTCTGAGGGTGGAGCCCTCATGTGGGGACTTATGCCCTTTCAGGAAAGAGCTCTCTCATTCTCTCTCCACCAAGGACGCAGCAAGAAGCCACAGGAGATGGAGGCCCCGCATCAGGAGCGTGTTGGCAGCACCTTGCTCACCTGTGAAACCATAAGAACTCAATGTGTGTTGTCAACTTCCCCGGGGCATGGTCAGATGGGTAGCCAGTGCTAAGTAATGCCAGTGCTGACCCAGGCTGGCAGGGAATGGCTGGAATGAGCACAGGTGGGGCTCCGGGTCCCACTTGCAGTGTCCTGGTCCACTCGGCCAGGCTGTGGCATCAGCTTGTTTAATTAAGCACTTAATCTGGGTGGCTGCCAAGGTGTTTGCGGACATGATCGAGCAGTGGAGATCTCTGCTAATCCCATGGTGGGCCATCCAGTCAGTGGAGGCTTTCTGAAGAGGAAGAATATCTGCTGCAGGATGGCGTTCCATCCCTGCTTGGTGTCCCAGGCATGTCATGAAGTTAAATAACATGCTACTGAATGACTCATGTGTCGCTTAAGAAATGTAAAAGAAAATCAAGAACCTTCTTGAAGAAAATGATGCTACTGCATGATCTGAGTCACTGAAGAATTTAATCAGAAGAAAGTGTTTTGAAGAGATGAAACTAACAAAAAAAATCAAAATCCATGAGATACAGTTTCAGCTGATCTTTGTTGGTGAGGTATGTCTCCTGTAGGCGACAAATAGATGGGTTTTGTTTTTTAATCCAATCTTCTAATCTATGACATTTGATTGATGAGTTTTAAGTTATTTACATTCAGGGTTAATACAGATAGGTGGTAATTCAGTCCTGCCATTTTAGCAATGGGTTGTTCATTGATTTAGTCTTCTGTTGTTGTTTTACTGGGATGTTCTTCACATTTGCCTTTGGTTTTGATGGGTACTATTCCTTTTCTCTGTCAAGAGAACATCTTTAAGTATCATTTGTACAGGCTTGTTTGGAAGAGGTATATTCTTTTAACTTTACTGTGGAAGAATTTTATCTCATTTTCAAAGACAAAGGAAAGTTTTGCTGGGTATGTTATCCTGGACCAACAATTTTTTGTCTTTTAGAATCTGAAATGTGTTGCTCCAATCTTTTCTTGCCTGTAGAGTCTCCTGTGAGTTTAATTGGCATTCCTTTATATGTCAGTTGATTTTTTTTTCACATGCACATTTAAGGATCTTTTCTGTATGTTCAATTGAAGAGAGCTTGATTATCCTATGTTTTGGTGAATATCACTTTTGGTCAAGCCTGTTGGGAGTTCTGTGCCCCTTCTGGATGTTGTTTTACAATTCTTTGTCTAGATTAGGGAAATTTTTTCTTATTATTTCATTAAATACATTTGTAAACCCAGCTTCTCTTTCTGCAGCTTCTAGGACTCCCATAACTCTTCTTTTTGACCTTTTAATAGTGTCTTTCAATTCTTGAATACTTTTTTGGGCCTGATCCAGCTCTGATTCCAGCTTTTTGTTTGTTTCTCCTGGTGACAGGAATTATCTTCTAATTCTGAGATTCTTTCTTCTGCCTCCTTCATTCTATTTTGAAGACTCTCCACTGTACTTTTAATTTGTTTCACTGTATTCTTCATTTCTGATATATCAGCCTTTCACTTGATTCATTTCCAGTGTGACATATTACTTGAATGCCTGCTTTATGTGCTTCTCATTGTTGATAGGAAGTTTTATAACAAATGTTATGAATTCCGTATCTTCCATTTTCTCAATGTCTTCCTTAGTGAACTCTGAGTTTGGCAAAGAGTTTTGCTCCTTTGCAGGGGAATGAAGCAGAGATGGGAGATCTCTCTCTGTATTTCAAATAAAATGAAACAGAAAGAGAAACTTTGAAAATATTCAAAGAAGATAATGAATACAGATTCTGTATCATGTTTGAGGCTTGATCTGTTGCTTTTGCCACTGGGTTTGAGATTGTAAGCAATGTAACTGCTATAACCAATGATCCTAAACCCAGACCCCAGAGCCATCCCATTGGCTCACTCTGAGTCCCAGGGCTGCCTTCGGTGTCCTCTGCCTCCAGGTCTCTCACAGGTTGGAATCCAGATGTTGGCTGGGCTGTGGGGAAGATCCATTTCAAGATCCCTCAGAACTGTGGGCAGGATGCAGTTTGCATGGGCTGGAGTGCAGGGGCTGAGGCCACCCCGGCTCCTTGCTGTGGGATCATCTGCACAGAGTGGTGTCCCAGGAAGTGCTGGCTCCTCTTGTATTCAGAGCTTCTTGAGCTCTTGGCTGCCTTCCAGGCCCTATGCTTCACCTGTGGAATGGACCAAGGGCAGCTGTGTCACTGGGATGTTAAGTATGTAGGAGCACTTGGGGCTCCCTGCCCCCAGCCAGAAACGACGCGGTCTCTGACGCTGCGTGCTGCCTATTGGCTGTCTCCAGGAGTCAGACATGCACCCCTGCCAATACCCACCCCTAGACTCTCACTCACCTTTAGGTTCGGATAACATGGGGCTTGGAGGAAAGCATGTGTTGTTTCTATCATGTATGAAGAGACAGGCCCCAGCCCAATGTCAGTCACTGCAGTGTGGCCAAGGATGGGCCACAGGGTGTGGAACGCTGGGGGAACATGGGGCCTCTTTAATAGCGGGCCTCAGTCATTAACGAACTTCTGCATTTGAAATTAGTCAGAAAAGGTAATTAGTGTCAGGGAGCGATTGCAGCTGAGTCGTTAGTGTGACGGATGGTGGTGCGGGCTCCTGCTAACGACCCATGGAATTTTCATGCTGGAGACGATTGGAGCAATTTGGTGGTCAGCAGACAGTCTGAGAATCAATCACCGTAAGAGTCAATAATTTATCATTTCTATTTAAAGTCTGGGATCGGCAAGGGTTTGAAAAGATGTGAGCTGCAGTGGAGGGGGTCTGGCAGCAGGCTGAACCGGGAGCCCTCGGTGTGTTTAAGTGGGAGCCATTTTCTTCTCGGCACAGAGCAAACAACCAAGTTGTCCGAGGGATTTGCTTCTGATTCTGTCTTGGGGTGGAGACAGCTGTGTGCTGCAGGCTGCTGAGAAGTTGGGATGTAGATGTTAATCTTGATTTGGTTTGCAAGGTTCATTCATGAGGATTAAGAAAACACTCCACACTGTCGCTGTCATGTCACAGAGCACACCTGTCGGGTAGGGAGGACTTCCGTTCACTGGGAGGCCCCTGGCTCCGAGGGCCAAGAGTTTCTGAATGACACCAGGAAGTGATCTTGTCTTAGATAATCCCCTGTCAACCCAAGGTTGGTGGCAATAGGACTCACAGGTGCCACTGTTCCTCACGACTTTCTGAGTGTGTCCCGGATCACGGAGCCCATCCCCAGCCCGGGGTCCTGTTCTCCTGACACCTGGCTACTCAGCTGTTGCTGGGATACAGGAAATGGATGTAAAATTTGTCTTGCCTCTGCGACTCATCTATAAAATATGAACAGTAATGTGCTCCACCAGGCAGTTGCTCAGTGAGCTGTTTGTAGGGTGCCCAAAGCCAGCGGGTGGGTAGCTGTGGCCCTGGTACTTACAGCACTGCCTCAGGCTGGTGCCTGAAGACACCTAGCATCTCCAAGTGCTCCTTCTCAATCCACAGAGATGCTGAGTCTGGCCAGACTGTTGCTGACCAAGCCCTACTCCATACTCAAGCCACGACTGTTCTAAAGACCCTGCCAGGTGCACTTGCCTCTACCTTGTGCCCATGAATCCCTTCTTCCAAACCTGGAAGGGGCACCCCTGTTACTGTGGGTTAAACCCTCAGCAACATTTGAGCCACTCATCTCCCCGCAGATTCAGGGTCCACTCTATCCTCATGCGTTCTTGGTTCTGCTGGTGCCTGCTACCTGCGCAGCTTCCTCCTCCTCCTCTGCTTCCTTCTCCTGCTTCTCCAGCATCATCTGTGGCTGCAGATTGGTTATCGGTTTGGGTGTTGAATGTTTCCCAAAACCCGTTGCTAAAGGCCTGGTCTCCAGGGAGGTGCTTGATGGAGTGCCTGGGGGAAGGGCCTGGTATCCTTCCTGGGGTTGTTGAGGGCTTGTCTGGGAAGGCCGAGTAGCTCTCCCCACTCTGTTTCCTGCCTCGTCCTGGTGACATTCCACAATCCCATGCACTCCCTCTGTAGCCTGGGCCTCTGCCGAAGCTGGCTTCATGCCGTGTATTTCTAGCCTGTAGAACCACAGGCCTCATAGTCCACTTCTTTACACAAAGGGAGCTGCTTTGGGTATTGCATCGTGATGCCAACGGTTGATCAGAGCATCAGTGTAGCCACTGTTGTTCTCGTGGCAGTGACCATGGGCTCTCAGCTTTTCCTGGGCATCGCTGGCACCCAGATTCATAGGGCATCCCTGGCACCCGGTCCCCACACAGCCATCCTTGTAACTTCTTCCCATCATCAACATCCGGGCTGCTCACATACGTACTGGCATAAGCTGCGTGCCCAATAGGTCCTGGAAGGACTACTGAGCTTACAGGATCTGACCTGGGCTGGGGTAGAGGCAGGAGGGAGTTTGCTTCCCTGACCTTGTCTTCTGGCTCCATGCAGGGAATGCAAGGTCCCGGACTCAAAGCACTGCCTTCCTCCTTTTCTGATTCTCATGTTGACTGGCAGCATACCAGACCTCACTTTTGATTTGAAGCTGAAGGCTACTAAACGTCCATCCCGAGGCTGTCAGAGTGAAGGGAACTTGAGGCACAACATTCAAAGAGAGGACTTTCTTTTGTGAGAGTCCGTGAGAGAGCAAGGCAGCCCCTGGCCGAGGTGAACCCACGAGGCTCTCCAGGGCTGCCTTCTCCCGGGTGTTTGAAGCAGGTGGGTACACTCACCGAGAGTCACCACAGCTTGACAGATGGCAGAGAGAAACAGACACAGGTGCATTCCCAGCAGAGGAGGTTCTCAAACTGCCACCCATTGAGAATGTAGCAAAGCTGAACTGCGCAACGCACCAGGCCATCTCAGCGTAGACACAGAATCTAGTACCTGACGACTGGAGCATACACCTGCTCCCAGCATAAGATTAACAGTTACTCAAACTGACCATATCGGACCCAAAATCCACTCACACAGATGCTGTCATCAAATCATACAGATGTTGTGTTCTCTCTCTCTTAAAAATAACACTTTTTAAACTTTTGTTTGAAAAGAAGAATTAAAGAGAGAAAATCAGTAATTGATTTTCTGCTCAAGAGGCCACAATGGCTAGGACTGGGCCAGGTGCTAGCCAGGATCCCAGACCTCTGTCCAGTTCTCCCACGTGGGTGCCGAGGCCCAAGCACCAGGTACATTAGCAGGGAGTTGAATTGGAAGCGAAGCAGCCGGGATTCCCAGCAGTGCTTATATGCAGTGCTGGCCAACACAGGTGTTGGCTCCACCCTGTACACCACAACACCAGGCCTGTACACTGTGTCCTCAGATGAAGGAAGTTGAAGCAAGTGATGGCACCAAGGGCAGGAAAGAATTAGAGGATCGTCCAGACCAAAAGCCGACACCCTCAGGAACCAAGGACACGGAAAAGTGTGGCATGCAGGAACAACTCCGAGTGAGAGTACAGGCAAGCCAAAGGCCAGGAAAGGCAGACCTCTGATGGCCGTGGCAAGCGAGAGTCTGTGACCCTAGGGCTGGCTTGATGGCGCCTGTGAGGCCAGCACCCTGTATGAGCACCTGTTTGTATTCCTGCAGCTCTACTTCCCATCCAGCTCCCTGCTGATTGCCAGGGAAAGCAACGGATGATGGCTCCTGTCCTTGGACCCTGTACCCACGTGGGAGACCCAGAGAGACCCTGGTCTTGGCCTGGTTCAGCCTGACTGTTGAGGCCATCCAGGGAGTGAACCAGCAGATGGAAGATCTCTTCCTTTTTTACCTCTCTCTCTGTGTGTAACTTTCAGGAAACAAACAAACAAACAAAGAGCTGAGGTCCTGTGGCCAAGCAGGACCCCAGAGGCCTCCCGGAGGTGGAGCTGAGGAACCAGACTTGCTCCTCACACAGGGGAGTTGTGTGTCCAGCCCACAGGAAAGGCAGTTAGGAGCCCTGCACCTGCTCACTGCCTGAGCTTTGTTTTAGAGGAGGCTGTGGCCTCAGGAAGGAAGTGAGGTTTTAGAATGTTCCAGATAGTTTGCTTTGTAAGCATTTTACACATCATTATGTTATACATACATACCAGGATGAGGTATTGTTGAGCAAACTGAGTTCTGAGTGTCCAAACATTTTCCTTGAGCCCTTGTGGCTCTTAAGTAGCTGTGTTGGTCCACCTGTCATTACAGTAAAGAGATATGGAGGGCATCAGGCCGTCAGGAAAGGAGGTCCCGGGGCTTGGTGGAAGAGGGTAGAGCCTGTGGTGGAGACAGGGAGCAGGAGCATGTGACTCTCTTGGTCTTTCCATCTCACAAAGCCCCAAGGATCTAGCCCTGGAACCCCACATGGGTGGCCGTCCCTAATCCTAATCCCGCCAGAGTCTAGCCTTCAGAATGAGACTTGAACTTCAGCACAGGAGCTCTGGGGACACTCATACGGCACTCACGGTGGCGCCAGATTCTAACGCAGGGAGACACACACCAACCTGGCCTTTTTTGTGGCCTCCCAGACAGAACTCAAACCCACCCATGACTGCGGGGTTGATGTGGGTGTTCCCTGACATGACCTTGAAACAGAAGTCGCAGGGCCCTTCACCGAGGGCTGTGTGTGTGTAACTTGGTTTACAGTGGCTTTGCCACCCCGAAGGGTTTTCATTTTCAGTCACTGATGCAATGGCATTTCACTTACTGCCTCTGGCTCAGAAGGCTTGGTCCACACACAGGTTATGTAAGCTCTCAGTTCGGTTTTCGTTAGCACCCTGCAAGGTTTCAGTTTTTGTATTCAAATGTCTGAGCCTCTCTGGACTTTGCCCCAAAGTGTAGTATCTGTTCCAGAGAGCTGGCTTTCTCCATATGGTTTTCCCATGATCTCAACATCCCTTCTTCAGAAAAGAAGGAGGTCCTTTCCACGCGGCTTTGCGAAGCTGCCTCCCTCACAGAATCACTTTTCAGATACAGTTGGGTCTATTTCTGGATTTCTTGTGGTCCCTTTGGTCTCTATTCTGTGCCAACACTGAGTGCCTAATCATAGGCTTTCTGGCATGTGGCGGTGTTGGCCGCTGCTGACATGCTGCACAGCCCATCACTGTAACATTGAGGTGTTGACTTTTGCAGATAAACTTCATCATCAACTTACCTCGCTCCGGAAGCAAGGCTGCTGGTGGCTGATGAATTGAATCACATTCCATCTGCAGACACACTCGTTGAATGGACATGATGGTCACCAGCGAGTGCCTGTGGACATGGGGCGCACTTGCTCCCAAGTGTCATTTAGAGGGGAAGATTGGTTTCAAGAGAAGGCATCCAGGATGATTACCATTTAAATGAAAAATGTGAAACAACATCGGAATGGCCTGTGCCATTATGAATTCATGCATTGGCAGTAAACAGATTGAAATCTGTGTGCTTCTGGGGCTGGGGAAAGAATGAGAAGGGTTAGATTTAGCCTGTTTATAACCATTTTAAAGAGCGAGAGAGGGAGGAAAGATGTAAAGCAAGTCCAGCAAAGGCCTGATTTGGATGGAGGAGTGTCTGTCAAATTCTTTTTCTACGCTTTTGTGTGTGTGTGTTTGAAATGTCCCACAATTAAACAGGAAGATAGCTGTTTTTATCACTTACAGAGACTATTCTAGAAAAAGGACCCCTGCATCCCCCTCAGGAGGAACCTGTGCCACCGCTGTTGTGCCAAGGAGTATTCCATCAGTGCCATGGATGCCATCATGGCAGGTGGAGTCTGCAGCCTCCCTGTCCCCGAAATGGGCATCTGGCAGTTCCGGGGCGGATGAGAGCGGGCAGCAGATTCAGAATTTAAGGAAATCTTCTCACCAAGATTTCTTCCAAGCATGCAGTAAGAACAGGTTCGCAGCATTGCAAGCCCACTTTTCAATATGCTGGAGATGTCTCCTTGTCTTTGTCCAAGTCCAACTGCACAGGTGCGCGATTGTCCCCGGGAAAGCAGGGTCCCTTCTGCCCCTGGCTCTGACTCTGTGGCGGCCTTAGAGGAGGAATCCCTGGGTGGCCGGCAGGAGGCTGTGACTTCTTTAATGGATGCATCACACTGGCCTTGGCCTGCCTGCGTCCATAGGCCTTTAGCAAACAGCCTCAGAACTGAGTTACAAGCTTGCTCATTCAGAACCATTGTCTTCTAGGAAGAAAAGCATTCATGCCCACAGGTGGCTCAGATCAACGCTGGAAGCCGTGGCCTGGCCCTGACCATCTCTTCCAAGGCCTGGGACCAGCCTCCTAGTTAGCTGCTGGACATGGCTCAGCCCTTGTTCTTTCCTCAAGTCACAGTCCAGAAGCCAAGATGGGCCATCAGACTTAGAGCCACTTGGGTTCCCAACCTTGCCTCCCACTGTGGGCTGGCTCCTTGCAGCTTCCTTGACAAGAGAGCCAGGGCAGCTCAGGACTTTTCTCTGAGGCCTGAGACAAGGTAACTCTCGGTGAGCATGGCCTGAGCCCAACTGGGGTCTGGGCTCCAGAGCACCCCTAATATCCAGGTCGGGGAAAATGCATTCTGTGGGAGAAGTCCCAAGCAAAAGCCTTTGACTTTGCTAGCATGTTTCTTTGGAATTAGGCATGGAAAGCAGAAGGGCAAGGGAAGGAAAGAAAACTGGGTTGCATTTTTCTCTCAGTGGGAGAGTAATCTCTGTGGGATTCAACCACAAAGCTCTACCCTCTGTCCTGGGCGTGTGAGCCGAGGTGGGATGAGGCCCTAGGTGCTGGAGAGGCCTGGAGGGATCTCCAAGAGCAGGAGGAGGGCCCTGCCTGGCCCGTGACGCAGGGAGCCTAGCTGGGGCTCCTCATTGCCACACCTGCCTAGCTGTTCATCCGCCTTCCAGGCTCCCAGGCTCCCAGGGGACACTGCCAGCTCCTCCCATTCCCTGGACGCCTGCAGCCAAGAGTGGCCACAACTGGGGGCTCTACCTCAAAACCCCCTCCAGCCTACTGCTCCTGGCCATAGACCGTGGATGGCAATGGCCTGCCAGTGATGTTTCCTGGTTTCCTGCTTTCCCGTCTCGTGTCCTTGCCCCCTTCTTGAGGGGTACAACACTCTAAGCTTCCAGTTCTGGCTGCTCTATCTCTATTTCAGCTTCCTGCTAATGGCCAGGGAGAGCAGCAGATCATGAGACTCAGGGATCCAGGAGCTTGGGTCCCTGCACCCATGTGGGAGACCCGGACGGGGTTCTAGGCTCCTGGCTTTGTCTTGACACAGCCCCAGCCATGACAGACATTTGGAGAGTGAACCAACCATGGAGGATCTCAGTCTCTCTCTTCTTTCTCTGTCACTCTTAAATAAGTCTTTTTCTGCACAACCGTGATTCTGCTACTCCCTTGCTTAAGAACATTCAGATGCTCCCCATTGTCTATAGTCTGTTCTGGCTCCCCTCCTGTGTCTCAGACCCCTGCTTGGCTGTGTCCCCGTCATCTGCCCTCTGCTTCCATGGGCCCTGTAGGCATTACAGATTTACAACATTTGCACCTGCTGCTCTTGGTCTCTGAGATCTGTCTGTGCCCCCTTTCTTTCACCTCTCATCTTTCAGATCTTGACCTAAAACATTACCCCTCAAAAGAAACCTTACATGGTCATCTAGTAGGTAATTTTAGTATTGCCCTGCATTAATGTGACATCCCTCTTAGCCACACTCGTGATTTAGGATTTTATTTATTTACTTATTTTGGCTGGTTTATTTATTTGTTTATCACCTGCTCACCCATTAAAATGATGAAGTCCAAAGGGGCAGGAACTAAGTTGTGTTTATTCAGCCACGAATATTCAGTACCAGCATGGCAAAAGGCATGTGCTAGCTGAAAATATGAATGGTTATTTTAGAGTAAATTGTGAGGACTACTGTATGCACGGCTTTGGACACATGGTTCCCAATCACACAGATCTGCATTGTACTAACAGTGTGTACCATTGGCTGTGCAACAGATGGTTTTGCCACATACTTAAGTGCACTGGGTATTGTGTTCACAATTTTTTGCCAGAGAGGCCGGCGCTGTGTAGGGTTATTAAGCCACTGCCTGTGGTGCCACCATCCCATTTGGGTACCAGTTTGGGTCCTGGCTGCTCCACTTCTGATCCAGCTCCCTGCTGGTGTCCCTGGGGAAGCAGCGGAGGATGGCCCCTGTGCCCTCGCTTGCTTGCCCTCTGCCGTGCAGGGGTCACTCCTGCAGAGCCTCAGGGGCAGCATTGGGGCAGCTGCCCAGTGACCCCTTGGAACACCCACCTCCCAGATCCGAATGTCTGACCTCAAGTCCTGGCTCTGTTTCCAATTCTGGCTTCCTGCTAGTGTGCACCCTGGTAAGCAGCAGGTGGCATTCGTGACTTGGAACCCTGACGTGCGTGTGGGCAGCCTGGCTTGGGTTGCTGGCTTGAACCTGGCCCTATCTGGGTGTCATGAACATCTGGGGATTGAGTCGAATGATGGGCGTGCTCTCATTTGTTACGTCTTCTCTGCCTTTCAACAATTAAATCAATCCACATTTTTTAAAAATCGTGGTTTGTTTTCAACTGCATGGATTTTACCCATTGGCATACGCCTCCATAATCTCTCAATCAGTTTAGCAAAAACAAAACTCCTCAGGCCAGTTGTTCAAAATGACCTTGCTTTTCACATCTCATGTGGGGTTCTGGGTGCTATGCCAGCACAGGCTGGCTTCCTGGGCAAACTAAGAGAGTTCTGAAAAACAATTGCCATTTCAGCATTTGTTCTGTTTTTCTCTTAAGATTGTTCGCCGTGTTTTCCTATGACTGACAAGATGGCACGGTTCTTTGTGAGCCTGGGCATGTGACAGTGCGGGCACAGGTAAGAAGTGTCACCTTCCTGCACATGGCTCTGAGCAGAGCCTGCAGAGGCCTCCGAAGTGCTCTCGGCCAAGGCCTGAGGCGTGCCTACGTCTTAACAGTGGCTTCCCCGTCAGGTGCATGTGTTTGAACTTCTCTGCCATGAAGGTGAGCAGCAGGGCCTACGCTAGCTCATGCCTCCATTCACTCATTGAGAAAACATTCAGGAGCCATGAGTACGAAGTGAGAGCAGCAGACAGAGCTGCCGCTGTCGCAGACTCGACCGGGAAAGACAGGTAAGGAAGGATAAGCAGGCCGCCCACACCCTGGCCAGAGAAGCATAGTGGAGCATGCTTCAGACCAAGAGGTTGGCAAGAGCTTCCTGGCATCCTTGCCAGCTGCCGGGTGCACCGAGTACTCCATTTGCCCAACTGTGAGCTGGAGGGCCTGGATAGCTGTTCGCCCACCAGAACCCATGCTTTCCCTTTGTACTCCCAGAACCCTGGAGCTTTCACCTGGGTACAAGACCACCATGCCCAAAGAATGGCTTAGTGCTCAGAATTAAAGAAATGAATGAACACTGGCCTGGTGGTCTGACTTAGGAGCAGAACTGGAAGCAGTGTACACAGCCTCTGCCATCTTCACTGAACAAGAGTGTGCCTTCCTCCGTCCCTCCTGCTAGTGGGAAAGGGTATACTCTTCTTTCTTCTGGCTGAAATTGTGTGTAATGGCTGGAGCTGAAGTAGACGTCTGTAGACCAGGAGGCAAGAGTCTCCTTCTCATGGCGGTAGAGCAACAGAGGGAGCCTGGGTCACTGACCTGCTGGAGAGCAATAGGGACACAGATGGCCCAGCTCTGGACTCCATTCTCCCAGGAGACTTGAAAGTCTGTCTTGCTAAAGCTCTTTTTACGGCGCTGCCAATGGCAGTGCTTTGACTTTTGACTGATGTTGTTCCTGTGGAGACATCACACAGAGACAGGGGTCATACTTCAGCTTAAATCATCCTAGGGCTGACGCTGGAGAGCAGTGGGCTGAGCCGCTTGCCTGAGACACTGGTATCCCCAACAATGCAGCTCGAATCCTGGTTGCTCCACTGCTGATGCTAAGGCACCAGGAAGGCAACCAAGGCTGGCCTAAGTGCTTGGGCCCAGACACAGCCATGACCTGAACAGAGTTCTAGGCTCCTGGCTTTGGCCCTGGCCATTGCAGTTATTTGGAGACTTGTCACTGTCCAGCAGGGAGGGACTTGGCACACAGAGCCGAGAATCACACACTACTGGCTGATGGACTACTGACTGATGGTCAATAGCTGAAGTTCATTGACAGCAAAAGACTTAAAGACTGAGGGTCTGAAACAAGATGCGCAGGCATGCAAAGGGGGCTGTCAATCAGCAGACAGTGTGTTCTAGCGGGCTGCTAACAGCATAGAGGGAAGGGGCATCCCCCTTCGGTCTGCTGTCTAAACTGGATGGTCAGGGAACTCCTGGCCCATGCATTCCCATAGCAACTGCTGCAGGACCTTGGCCCCAAATTCTGGAGCTTTCTGCAGGATTCCAGCTGGTTACTGTCCTGCAATAGCAAGGAGTTCCTTTCCCTGAATTTCTGTCTCTGCACAAGAGCAAACCAGCAGATGGAAGACCTCCTTTTCTCCCCCCTCTCTCTTTAAATCTGCCTTTTAAAACAAATGAACTTTAAAGATAAAGAAAACGAGCGTCCCACTCCCAGAAGCTTTGCACAGACATGGTACTGAATGGATGCCTGTTGGCCTGGTGGGCAGGGAGTATTCATGCTGCAAAACTTGGAAAGTGCCACACGTCAGTGACATGACCATCTGCTGGCACATGGGGGAGCCTGATGTGCAGGGGTCATTTGGACCCCCGGGTGGGATCACAGCCCTGGGGTATGGGTCCCTGATCCACAAGGACTCGGGGGTGAGCTGGAGCAAGTGGCCTCAGCTTTCTGGGCCCAAGAGAGAATAGGTGGCTCTTGGAGTCTACCCCAGAGCCTGACTCCAAGCGAGCTTGTGCTGTACTTTCATGTATCCCCAAAGACTGGCACAAGAGATTGCCCACCTGGCAGAGAGGGGGTACGGAGTAGCTGGCCTGGCCCAGCCGAGTGCATGCTGACATATGTGGTAGAGAGGGACAACCAGCAAACTCCACAATCCCCCTGTCTCCACAACCCGCCAGCCTTCCCGTTTCTCTCCCAGCCCAGCGCCTTCCCTCCCCAGGGAGTTTACCTAGAAGCCTCTAGAAGGGACCAGAAAAGAAGGAGTTAACCTGTGCCCACAGCAGGAGTGATCACTCAGTCTGCCTTTGATGCAGCAGACCATTAAAATGTAATATTACGAGGATCACGGTCCATTTCCTGGCGCTGCATGGAGTGTGGTGGCTCTGATTTCCTGGAGCCATGGATCACGCTGGGGCACTGGGGGCTTGGAGCCTTTGGAACCTCACTGTCCTCCCCCCACTAGTCAGGGAGAAGGTGTGTGGAACCCATGAGCTGAGCCGCTGTCTCTTAATGAGGGCTGTGGGGTCATTGACACTGAGCAGGAGACCCATTTTCTGGGTGAGGAAACTGAGGTTTAGGGAGTGCAGCAGGTTCCCGGCAGAGTCCCTGGGGTCTCCGAGGCCCAGTCTAGGAGGAGAGGAGTTGGAGCAGTGAGACTGATAACGCCTCTTGTTCTCTAGCTGGCTCTGCCTGCTCCTTTTCTGAAGGTTCCAGAACATGAAATCAGTGGCACCCAGGACTTGTGCACTGTAGCTCCTTCCCATTGACCTTGGCAGCTCCAGCTTGGCCCCCCAGCAGGCAGCCCCCTGGGCTTGGGGTGCTGGCAGGAGACCCCAGACTCTGTGGGCAGCATTGGGCACACCTGCCAGGAAGGCTCGTGTCCGGGGAGCTACAGGAGGCTGAGCAGTCTGTTCAGAGGTCAAGCCGTGTGTCTGCTCAGCTCTGGGCAGCACGGCCAGCCGGTTGGACTTGGTCACCCCATGCCTCCCTCACTACTATCATGCAGTGCTGGCCCTGTGTCCTTCCCCTGGGCCACTGTCCCAGTCCACACACCCACATCTTTGCCCCCAAAACCCTCCCAGGCCCGTGAGCACACACAGCCTGGTCTTAGCAGGTGAATTGTTCCCTCACCTCTTGCCCTGGGCTGAAGAACCCTGGCCCACCATTCTGACTCAGCTCCTGTGGCTCTGTTCCAGGCTGTCCCGTTGGACGGAAATCATCCCGAGTCCATGGATGTATCAGTGCCTCCCTCCCGAGCCTTCCTCCAGTTGTTCCCTCTGCTTAAATATTCTCCCTTGGTCTCTTGATGTGGTGAGTACATTTACCAATCCAGCAAGACCAGCTCTAATTTCTGCAGCCTCAGATCTTCTTGTGACAGCTTCTCACCGCGGTCAGGTTGGGGGTGGCTTTGGTCTGCCTTGCCCCTCAGAACTGTGGGCACCGGGCAGGTGGGGCAATGTCTGTCAGCTCAGGATCTGGCACCAAGTGGCCACTCAGCTGAACTGACAACTTTAACTAATGAGCAAAGCTGCATCGGCTGAGCTTTCTAGACCTTTCTGGAGATGCCCTGAGTGTTTGCGTGTGGGGGATGTGTAGTGGTTCTCTGACACTCTCCACTGTCAGCAGTCAGACACATTAGAACAGGGATAGAATGGGACAAGATTAAAGCGAAGATTCTAGAATCTCACTCTTGTACCTGTCCGACATGGAGGGATGGGGTATGCAGGATGGGTCAGGGAGAGAAACCAAGCGCTCAAGGCAGGGCAGCCTGGGAAAGCAGGGCAGTGGGGGGAGGTCACTGTTGATGCGGCTGTACGCCCTGCCCCAACCCCACCCCCGCCAGTGGCGCCGTTCTCCCAGCCGGGGCTATGCAGAGCACACGTGTGCGCCCACGGTCTAGCTGTGGCTGGTGAGGAGGCCTCTGTCTGGGCCTGCCTTTCCCAGGAAAGACTGAGGCTCTGGCTGGAGTCCTCATTGGGGTGCACTGCCTTCCTCTCTCTGTTCCTGGGCTCTCACCAGGATGCACCCCAAGGGTGGAGCCTGGGCCTGGCTGGCTTTGTCCCCACCAGGCTGCACTTGCTCTGCTTGGCCCTCAGAGCTCCAGCCCCTGCCCTGAGTCTGGCCATATTCTTTCTGGAAACTTCTTCCTTCATGGTCCCCTGGCTTGGCCTGTCAGGAGGTAGTCAGAGGAGGCTACGCTCTGTGCCAGCCCCTTAAGGAGGGCATGAATGTCACAAGTGTCTCTGCCCAGGCCTGTGCGCTCAGATGGCTCTGCTCTGCCTTCCTCCAGCACCTCCTGCTGGTGCCTGCCACCACCACTCACTCCTGAAAGTACCTTGTTGCTGCTTGTCCAGGAGCCTGTGCAATGGCGGTGGGGGGGAAGCAGGAAGATGCGAGGCTCAGAGGCTACTGAATCTTTGAAGAATAACAGTCTAATTGGGAGCTAGGAAGGTTCTCTGAAAGGGGTGGTGGGTAGCATGGTGGGTCAACAGGCTAATCCTCCACTTGCAAGTGCTGGCATCTCCTATGGATGCTGGTTCATGTCCCCGCTGCTCTACTTTGGATCCAGCTCCCTGTTTATGACCTAGAAAAGAAGTGGAGGATGGCTCAAGTCCTTCGGCCCCTGCACTTGTGTGGGAGACCCGGAAGAAGCTCCTGGCTCCTGGCTCTAGACCTACTCAGCTCTGGCCATTGTGGCCATTGGGGGAGTGAGCCAGCAGTTGAAATCTCTTTCCTCTCTCTCTGTTTCTCCTTTCTGTGAATTTGACCTTCAGTAAAAATAAATAAGTCTTTTAAAATAAGAAGCCTCCCTGTGAGATCTGCTGATGGACCTTGTAACAGTGAAGGCATTAGTGCTCAGAGCGATACCCTGCTGACATGTTTCCTCTGTGTCCATGCGGGCTAGCCCCCAGACCTTTGACCATCCATGGGGTGGGTCCCCTTCTCTTGGCTTTTAATTAATTAATTAGTTAATTAGAAAGGTAGAGTTACAGAGACACAGAGAGAAGTGTATAGAGAGATTTTGCCACCACCGATCCACCTCATCAATCTCCATAATGGCAGAGCTGGGCTGGTCCAAAGGCAGGAACCATTTGCTTCTTCCAGGTCTCCCTCAGGGGCGTGAGGCCCACGCACTTGGGCCAATCCCTGCTGCTTTCCCCGATGCATTAGCAGGGAGCTGGATCAGAAGTGGGGAAGCTGGGATTCCAGCGGGCACCCATACAGGATGCCAGCGTTTCACAGATAATGTCAGAGCCAGAACTCGAGCCCTGGGCCCTGCTTTTTCAACACCTACACCTCACTCCCTGTCAGCTGCTGTCTAGAGTAAGGACATGGACAGCATGAACCACCCTCAGTGTGAGCACCTGGCATCTGACAGCAACCAAGTGTATGGCTGAACCACCGCCACTTGGAAGCCCGGTACAGAGTGTGCGCCGCTCTGCACCGCGGTGTGCAGGAGGCAGCCGCTTGGAAAATTGAAAAATGATGAAGACCCAAGTGAGGTGACCATTTTGATATCAGTCAGTGGTTTTATGTGGCAGAGGAGACTGGGCACAAGCTCAAAGGCCTTTGTCAAAGCTGTCTGCAGGGAGAAGGAGGCCAGCCAGCGGTGGCGCTGGCACAGGGCGATGAGGCCTGCGCCTGGGCACCCCACCTGGATGAAGAACTGTCAGGGCCCCAAGCCCTGCCCCTGTCCCTGCCCCTGTCCCTGGACTGTCAGGAGAGGAGGAATCTGAGCTCTAATCTGGACCTCCCTATTTTCTCAGAGCTGCCTCCGATGCTCTCCCAACCCGGGGTTTATTTTTAACACTGAATAGACTTGGGGTGGAGGCCGATTAGGGAGGCTTCTCAGAGGGCGGGCGAGATGGAGGACAGGCTGGGAACCCAGGGATTGAATGCCGTGGGTCTGAGCACCGAGGGCATTACACCAGAGCAGAGAACAGAATCCCAGCTGGGAGGGGGCTGCAGAGGGCTCGAGGACTTGGCCTTGACCTACCCAGTTCACACGCACACTGCCTACTCCTGCCCGTTTCTCTGACAGGCCGGTGCTGGCCAGCAGATCGTCCGGTGTCCTTGTCCAAGATCTGCGAGCTCTGCTGTTCCCGCACCGTGGCGCTCCAAGAGAGCCGTGGTCAACACACGGAAAGTTCTTCTGCTTAGTCCACCTTCCAGGGGCTCCCAGAGCGAGTGCTGCCCCTCTCCTTGGGTTGGAAAGATCCAGGAATTCTTCCAAGGAGTGAATAAACTTCTGCCTTGTTCCCATGCTGGTCGGAGGATAAACCGTTCTCGTGTGTCTGGAGGGCAGTTTGGCACCGCTCACCAAAGCCTTTAACATGCACTTAGCCTCTCACCCAGCAATTTCATTTCTAGGAATTTACTGGAAGGGAAGAGAGAATTCAAGATGTGTCAAAAACGTGTCTCTAAAGCCGCTTATTCAAGTTGGGTTTTTAACAGCGAGACATTAAAGATGTATTAAAAACCAGTCCCCGAGCGTGAGCTGTCTCCATGACGGAGCATGCAGAGCATGGAGCGTGACCGGATACCAGGAGCAGTCACACAGCTGATAAGGAACCTGTCGATGATGCGCTGGGAGCTTTTGTGAAACAGCAGGACAGAATGACCGCGGGATCGCAGTTCAATGTGTCTGTTTGATAGGAGGATCTGAAGGTTATGAATAAAAATGCAAGCCCTGGGTTTCCACCTCTGCGCCTGTGTCTGCCTGTTTCAAAGGGGAGCGCACGGTGCGGGCACCATCTTTTTAAAGGAATGAGAAGGGAGCACTGAGAACTTTGGTGGTATCCCATGGGCCAACCTTTGGGGCAGACTCCTGGCTGGCTCTTTGATGAGAGCACTTCAAAAGGCAACCATTACTAGGGTCTCCTGTTAGCAAGCTGTTGTGAGGGAGGTTGTAGGGGAGAAGAGAGGAGGGGCACAGGGGAGGGGCCAGCCCACACTTCCTTCTGGAAGTGTGTCCTCTGTCAGGTGAGGCGATTCCTTCTAGGATTGGCCCCGGCATGACAGGGGGCTCTGTCTGTTTGCCCTGGAGTTGCAGCGAGGTGGTGGGAAGATAGTGGAGGGACTTCAACCGAGCACATCAAGGGCGCTCCAGGCTCAATTGCTTTGAGCTTTGGCCAGGGACTCAGGGGACAGCTGTGGCAAATGTCTTCCAAGGGGCCAGGTAGTGAGGCCACTTCACTGGGGCCGCCCCTTCTGGGTGGACCTCATCTCACAGAGCCAGCCTGGGGTACCCTGACTTCAGGTAGGCTCAAAGCAGACACCTGTCCTTCCCGGAAGCCTTGTCTTGGCCTGAAATCGCCATCACGCATGCGCCTTCCCGAACAGGCTGTGCTGACTTGTCACTTGCAGCTGAACACATTTTGACTAATCACATTGGTTGCCGGTGCATGGCCTTGGGCTAATAATTCCTTTGTGCTGTTGAACTTCAGCTTTCTTCTTTGCAAGGAAGAGGCGTCCAGTTGCTGGCGAGGGATTAAGCACCACAGAGAGCTTAACGCACAGCAGGGGCTGGGTAAGTGCTCCCGGGGAGAGAGGATCAGAGCAGGTGGTAGAGTTTGCTCAGCAGTGTCTGAAGCTCTCCCGCTGGGTGTACCTGTCCTAACCCTCTCCACATGGTAGAGTGCCAACCCCAGCCACTTCACCTCCCATGTGCCCGGCAGCTGAGCAGCTCCCCTGCCCCCCGAGGGAGTCCTTCTGGGTTCAAGTCCCTCCTGCCCTGGGCAGACTTAGAGAGGCGGGCATGGCAGCAGCACAGTGGTCGCACTCACAGGCTAGTAAGAAGGTAGCACCTGAGGTTTGCATCTCCCTGACCGCAAGTGATCAGGAAAGCTGAGTAATGACTGCTGTGCTTCCCTCCATCGGCTGCTGCAGTCGGCCTGGGAGGTCAACCAGAAGCCTCAAGTCTGCTTCCTGCCACTGAGGCCCTTAGCTGCCCAGGGCTCCACCACAGTAATGGGAGGACACCAGCTTTGCTCTCCTTCTCCTGGCACATACATTTTGGCAGCATGGAAGAGGTTGAGCTCACCTGGTGGGAGGAGGTACCAGGAGCTGAGGCAGCACTGTACCCTCTGCTCTGGGCACAGCATCTAGCATTTGTGCTCACAGTGGCCAGGAGTGGGTAACCTGGCCACTCTGCTCTGAGACCACTGTGTCCTGTTCCCGCAGTGGCTCCAGGACACACAAAAGTCCTGGAGGTGCCCTCAACAGCCCATCCTACAGGAGGCATCGCATACCTGGGTACCCATGCACACACGCCCCTACCCATCCAGGCCAGGCTGCCCAGGAGCCAGCAGAACAACATACCAGCCCTGACAGACAGCTGGCTGATGGCATTCTACCCCCTATAGTCAGGTCGTGGCTCAGTGAATGAAAGTGCTTTTCTGAGCCTTGGTCTTCTAACCTGCAAGATGGGGATACTTGGCGCATCTATTCCATCATGTGGCTGAGAGGGTTAGAAGTGGTACAAGGGAAGTACCTTGGGCAGCACTGGCTCAGGGAAGGGCGAGGGTGCTACAGGGCCTGTTGGCTCCCTGGGGACAGTAGGGAGTGTGTGCAAGAAGAGGGCACTGAGATGGGTCATAGGTCCCCCCAGGAAGGGGATGGGGAGGACACTCCAGTGTATGCTATTAAGGGGTGACCCAGGCAGAGGCAGCTGGGGAGTGGACAAGGAGCAGCCCCTGTGGGTGGGCGCTCTGGGTGAGGGCCTAGGGGCAAGGGAAGAGGACTGGGCATGGGAAGCAGTGCTTTGAGGGGTGGTGAGGGACCATCCCTGAAGTAGGGCGTGGTGCTGCATGTCCTTGGAGGCCCCAGCATTCCCGTGGCCTGGGACCCCTCTTAGCTGGGCCGCAGCAGCCTCCTGTGTGACGCCAGGGAGACGGGACCCAAAGGGGCAGGTGACAGGGGCAGAGGAGCCAGGGAGATGGGACCTGGAGGGGCAGGTGAGGGAGGCACAGGAGGACTGTGCTGGGCTGGGTGGCTTCTGGGAGCAAAGGGATTTCTGGCTAGCAGGAGGGGAAGGAGGGGGATGGGGTGGAGTCCATGCACACGTGAGTCTGTGGGGAGGTCCCTTCCTAGCCACACGGCTCCTATGGAGACCTGAGCCGTGTGAGCAGGTGGCTGGGGTGTTGCTGTCACCCCAATTGTGCAAGGCCAGGGCAAAGACTGGGCTCTGAGCAGGACCCAGCGCCTGGACGCTGGGCCCCAGCTCCCTGGGGACCCCGACAGGGCCTTGGCATTTATTTTTAGCAGCAATAATGATGGCTTTTCAGGAAACAAGGGGTGGGGCAGAATAGCTGAGTTGTGCTGCTGTCTCCTGTTTGTGGTCGGTTTTTATTTTTAAAATAATTATGACCTTGGATTCAATCATTTCTAACTCAGAGCATGCTGCATATACCCTAAGGGGTCTTGAGAGTGTGGTGTGAGCAGGGGCCTGGGTCAGGGGCCAGAGGGCAGGGAGAGGGAGATTGAGAGGTGGTTGGTCAGCAGCAAGCTGACTGCACAGGGACTTGGCCAGGCGCCCTCTGCCCCTTTCTTAGATGTACACACCGAGGCCAATTGTGCTGTCGGTTTGTCCAGTCTGAGATCACCTGTCTGAAGTCCTAGGCTGGTGGCTGAGGTTCCTGGCTGTGGGCCTGGTGGGGAAGGCTGCTGGGGACCCTTTCCAAACTGTGCCCCAAGGTCCACACATGAGGAGCAGGGGCTGGGGGCCCTATCCACTGGCCCCCAGGAGTCAGCAGACGCTTTGTCCTCTCAGCAAGGCACACCCTTCTCCTTAGCATCTTCCTCAATGCCTCTAGCCCTGTACCTCCCCCGACCATCCCTGCCTTCCTCTGCCACTCTCAGTGCCAGCAGACTTGGGAGGGCATCCCTGCTGCCCCGGAACAGCTAAGCAAATGAGGCTGCCCCCGCCAGCTGCGCCCCCACACCCAGCATCCTGGCAGGGGTGCTGGATGATTTTAAGGTCCGGGTGTCTCTCCTCTCTCTGCTGCCTGGGGGAGGGGGCCCTGGTGGACCCCGATGGTGGGTGGGAAGCCTACACGTTGCACAGGGCCCTCACATTTACCACTGCAATTCTCTTGCTCGCAGGGAGAATTTCCAACTCTCCACAAAGCCCTGCCGCCACCCTGGCCTCGTACCAGTCCATCCACACACTGCCCCTCCCCTAGCCTGCCTCCCACCCAGGACCATCCACACCTAGGGCGGTGCTCTTGGATCTGTTGGCTCAGGCTGGTCCCCGGGAGGTGCCTGCTGGCCCTACCCACAGGTGGCTGTACTGCTCACTGCACAGCAGAGCTCAGCCTGGATGCAGCCCCTGTGATGTCTGAAGCACCCTCTGTGGGGTCTGCTGCTTTTGCCCTGACATCCACCAGAGGCCCTGGCAGCTGTGACTGCTTGGAACACAGGTGCTGAGTGAAGGACCGAGAAACAGGTGAGGGAGCCCAGGGGGGTGTTGGTCCAATCACCCCACCCAGGGGCCACTTGAGCTGGTGCGGCTTGGATAAAGGGTTGATCAGAGGAGGGGACAGACCCAGAAACCTCGCCTCATGGCTCTCAGCAAGTGCACCAGGTAACTCCGGGGGTGTAGGGTGGGGTGGGGGGAGATCCAGCCAGCAGGGCCACCTGCTCATCTCATGGGCCAAGGCAAAGCTGCTCTCACCGAGCCAAGCCCACATCATGGCCTTCTGGTGCCTCTGTGGCTCTCCTTCCACCCCCAGGCCCCGCTGCCTCTGAGGCCACTTCTACCTGTGGCTGGAGGGGAGCTATGGGGAGCGGCCTGCTGCCTTTCCCTCCTTGGACCTCCCCAGGGCTTCCTGTGCTATGAGGCAGTGGCCCGACCCTGGTTCCAAGCCTGGCTTTAGGAGGACCATTGCGATTCATCTCCATTTCTCTGGGCTGTTCCCGGTGCCCTGAGTGCCAGTCTCCCAGGTCTCTGCCATTCTCTGAGCACACCAGACCCTCACGTCCTGTGGGCAGCTGTCTCAGGTCCCACCTGGACATCTCTGGGCATCCTTTACAGACTCATGTGAGCATTGGCCTGCCTGGGAGCCCCTCCCGAGCTTCCTGCCTCACCACCCCAACAAGTGCCATGCAGGTGCCCAGCACAAGCAGGCGCCTTGCTCAAGCATCTGTCTTGTTTGTAGGGGGGACCAGGCCATGCCACGCTGTGTAAAGAGCAGGTCATCCTCCTTAGAGGATGACAGAGCTTGCCAAGTGGCAAGCGGGTTTTCTCCCTGTGTGCCCGAGTCATGGCACCAGGCAGCTGGGGTCCTGAACGCCCACCTCCAGCCAGCTTGCCAAGGCCCCTTGCTTCTTGGCTGGAGCTTCTGAGAGGACATGGAGCCAGGTGTCTTCCAGCTCTTCTTTTCCTTCACCAGCTGAAAGCGAGAGTGGGGGCAGCTGTCCCCCTTGGAGACAGCTCAGAGATGTCCAGCTCAGAGATGGAGCAGCTGCACCTGCGGGCAGAGAAGCGCCATCAGAGGGGCTGCCAGCAGCAAAGACGGAAGATACATGCTGCGTGAGTTCGTTTGCATACGTCGCCTTGATAACGCTCCCCCTGGGAGAAGGGCACGGCACAAGTCTGACAGGCATTCAACAGCTGGGCTGGGAAGCAAGGAAAGTCAGCAAGCTGCCAGGGCCTCGACAGCAGCACGTTTTTTGGCAAAAGAGCTGGAATAACAACTTGGCAAGATAGAAGGTGCAGAGCTGCGAGGCACCCTGCATGGGGAGGGAGGCGTGAGACACACTGGGCTTCTGGCAGGCCAGGCAGTGCCTGGAGAGTGACTCAGAGCAGCAGGAAAGAGCACATGGGCTGGTAGGGGACAGGGGGCCGGTGTGAAGGAGTTCCCATGGCCAGGATCAGTTAGGGTCCCTGCCTGAGACGTGCACACGTGTGTACATGTGTGAGTGTGTTCAGAGTAAGCAAGGCCTGTGTGATCTAGCGTGTTGTGTAGGTTTTTCTGAGTATGGATGCTGTGTCCCTCGGCTGTCGCCACGGTAACACTGCATCACGATCATCCTAGACCTCAGAAGCTGGTACCCACATTTTATCGGCCTCTGTCTCAGGAGGTCTCTGGGCTGACCTCAGCTCAGTTGGGATAGCCTGGCTGTAGCTGGGGTCAGCTGTGACCCCGTGTCCTCCTCACCAGGGCAGCTGGTCCACAGCACGCATCTCATTGGGGTGCCCTGGGTGATGGGGACATGGCTACTGGACATGGCTCATTCTCATCGTGAATGGTGTGCACCCAGACTCGGGGCTGGCTGGGTCTGACAGCAACCCCCTCTCAGCTGAAGAAGGCTAGTGGTTAATCCCAAAGTCAAGGTCAGGAAGAATATTCAGCTCAGCATGAGGCCATTGCATAGTGGGTATGGTGGCCAGGATTCCACCTGCCACAGAACTCCTCTTGTACAAGGCTGCAGGGACACAGGGCTCTGCCAGTCTTTGTACATTACCAAGTGTGTGTGTACATTCGTGGGGTTTGTGCAATGGTCAGCTCACTCCCAGATGAGCATTGTGCAATCATTACTGTGGGATGACAGGTAGGGTCCAAGAAGAAAAATTGCTGAGGGTCACAGCACTGTTGGACTGATTTGACTTCAAACATCAAGTTAAAAAATCCACCTCTGCTATACAAGTCACACGGCACACACACCGCTGCTCTGTCACCTGCTCCCTGTAAGGCGTGCAAGCTTCCCCCGGCAGCTTGTCTGAAGGACTGGGTGCATCCAGGGAGTTGTCTTTCTGCCATCCATTAAAGTGAGATCTCCAGTCCACTCTTTGGAGGCCACAGAGGAGAAGTGGGATGCAAATGAGGATTGAGAGATTTCTCCCCAGCTAAACAGAGTTGAAAGCACCCATGCAGGTAAGAGCCAGGTGCCAGCTGGGGCCCACTCCCAGGGCAGGCCCAGCAATCAAGAGAGTGCAGCCCTAACGCTGCCAGCAGCCGGGTGCTCCCTGCACTGGTGACTGCAGGGACCCCAGGCTGCAGCCTGGGGGGCTATTCCTCTTCAGTTTGCAGGTGACGGAGCCAGCCTTGCCCTGTTAGTTACACTTGCCTTTTATTTTTCATGAGATGAATTTTTAATTTTTATGACAATATTGGGAAATTTTCAAAATATCTTCACAAAACGGGCTTCAGATGCGCCGTGTGCTTGGTCAATGAGGCAGGGCCTCCAGCTTTGCCCAAAAAGGAATTAGGGGCAGATGCCTGTAGCCCTTCAGTCACTGGCTTGCCCTCAGTGCCCTGGTCACAGAGGCTGGGCAGTAGGTATGGCCTTTTACCCTCCAGTGGGACATTTGCTAAGTGTTTCCTGAGTGCAGACCTGATGCCAGGCACAGCAAGACAGAGTGAGGTGTCTTGGTCCATCAAGGTTGCTGCTAAAAATATCATAGACCAGTGGCTTACACCAGCAGAATCCACTTCTCACTGCTGCAAGGGCTGGGAGTCCAGTCAGGGTGTTGGCTCAGTCAGGTTCTGGTGAGGGTCCCCTACCGGGGTGTAGACACAGATGTAGCCCTGAATTCTGTCTGCTGAGCACCTGCAATGCAAGGGACCCTAGGACCATGCTGGTGGGGCAGCATGTGAGGCTACCTGCATGTGAGGATCTGGGGTGAAGTCAGAGTTTGTAACTTGGGGGAGGTCTCTCACCAGAAGCCACCTGGGTTGGCACTGTAAGCAGGGGCTCTCAGCCACAGAACTGTGCAAGGTGGAGGCAGTTGGCATAGGCTGCCAGCCTGAGTGGCTGGCAGGGAGACCCAAATCTTGCACGTCTTACAGGGAGCAGGTGACACAGAGCAATGGTGTCCTCCTACGTGTCCTGCCCTGTCCTCCTCTGGAGGGACACTCGGGAGGGGAGCAGCATGCCTGCCCACCTGCAAACATGAGGTCACGATGTTGACCTAAGGGGAGATTTTCAAGGACTGTTGCTGAGTAAGAGAAGGCCCAGGAATCAAACAAGGGGAGGGGACTCAGAGCTGGACACCGGCTCAGACCTTCCCTGACTCAGAGCTTGGGGAGGGAGTGATAGATCTGGGATTCTAGAGTCTGGGAGACCGAGCCTTCCCCTCCCTCAACTCAGCCACATCCACAGCTCCCAACCCACAGTTCCCTGTTTAACCCAACTGTCACAAGAATTAACTTCAAGAGAAATTTGAACACTCCACAGCAACGTGGCTGCCATCCCTTCAGGCTGGTACCACTTTGCCCAATTCTCTTCCCCACATCTCACATGGTGGATGACATGCTGAGCAACTCGCCTGCGCCAGGCTTTCCCTAAGCATTCAACACGACCTTCACCTATACCTTTTCTTGTTGCATTTGTGTTCCATAGGTTTGGCTAGCATTTCAGGATAGGACATAATTGCCATAACCAAGAAAGCTGGCATGACCAGGTTGGGAACCACTCCATCTGACTCAGGGTAGGTAGAGCCTCAGGTGATCAGACAGGAGTGGAAGAGAGTGGGTACCGGAAATCAGCCCCTGATCTGGGGCTCAGAGTGTGGTGTTCTGACAGCAGCACTAGGGAACAGAGCAGGTGACCCTGCACTCTGGGAAGGGAGTGCCTGCCTTTGCCAGCAAATGCAAGGTCAAAAACAAGTGGAAGGCAGTTGGGCTCTCGGTGAGGATCTCCTTCCCAGCTAAGAGATGGCTATTTTCTCGTTGTGTCCTCTCATGGCTTCCCCTTGGTGGCTGCACGGGGGGAGGAGAGAGAGGAGAGAGAGGAGGGGGAGAGGAGAGGGGAGAGAGGAGAGAGGGCGCTTCCATCCATGGGTTCACTCCCCCAAGTGCCCACAATGGCCTTTCATTGGAACTAAAGCTGGAGCCTCAATCCAGTTCTCATTAGGTTCCAAGAACCCAATGACTTGACTCATCACACTGCCTCTGAGGTCTGCCCTCGCAGGAAGCTGGCACAGGGAGCAGAACCAGGGAGCAAACCTAGCCCTCTAACATAGGAAGTGGCATCCCAACCTACATCTTAACGGCTAGACCAAATGCACACCCCCCCAAGTTAATTTCAAAAGAGAATTTATTAGGCAGTGAGCAGATCCACTATTGAACAATGTCTGTGCTCTCTCAGGTAAAGCACAGATCAAATGCAATTCCAATCAAAACTCCTCAAGGTGATTTACAGTCAATATGCTTTATTGTCCTTTGTGAAACAGAGAATTTCAAGGGATGACCTTCCAGTGCAGAGCCACCTAGTGCAGGTAGAGGCAGAGTGTAGCGTTCCGGAGCAAAGTTGCGGACACCTTGGAGTGGCCTCCAGCACAAGGAGACAGACGAGGGGACTGTCCAGCCTCATGAACAGGCTTGAGTCTGAACAACGGCAGCACATGATTAAGTCCACATTTGGCGGTGCTGGTGCTGTAGCTCAGCTGGGTAAGCCACTGCCTGCAATACTGGTATCTCTTATGAGTACCCACAGGATTCCTGGCTGCTTTACTTCCTATCTAGTTCCCTGCTAATGGCCTGGGAACGCAGCAGAAAATGATCCAACGACTTGGGTCCACTACCTCCCAGGTGGGAGACCTGCATGGGGTTGCTAGCTCCTGGCTTCATACTGGCTCAACTCCAGCCTTTGCAGCCATGTGGGGGGGGTGAGCCAGTAGATGGAAGAGCTCTCTCTCTCTCCCCCATCTCTGTAACTCTCCCTTTCAAAGACATGAAATCTTAAAAAGAAATATTTTGTGGGACTGGTGCAATGGCTAAACTAGATAATCCTTTAGCTGTAAGCATTGACATTCCATATGGGCAAGGTTTGTGTCCCAGCAGCCCCGCTTCTGATCCAGCTCCCTGCTTGTGGCCTGAGAAGGCAGCGGAGGACAGCCCAAGGCCTGGGACTGCTGCATCTATGTGGGAGACCTGAAAGAAGCTCCTGGCTCCTGGCTTCAGATTGGCTCAGCTTTGGCCATTGTAGCCATTTAAGAGAATGAACCAGCAGATGGAAAATCTTTCTCTGTGTCTCTTTCTCTCTGTAAATCTGCCTTTCCAATAAAATAATTTTAAAAATTGAACTGCCCTTAAAAAGAAAAAGAAATATTTTGTGTTGAAGAAAGGAATAATAACTTAGAGTAAAATACTGGATGGGAGTCATGTTAACTCCAATGACCCCACAAACTGCAGATGGTCTAAAATATTAAATATGGAGGAGGAGGTAAGGGAAGCCAGCAGCACAGAAGCCAGGACATACATAAGATCTGCAGCTGAACTCCCATCTTGCAAGCACAGTAAGGAACGGCCGAGGCAGAGATGGGCTGTGTCACCTGCAAGCGGGTGATGACACTCTGGGGGATGCTTACACAGAACCGAAGCAGCGTGGCTTTCAAAGCAGGACTGAGAGGTTTCACGTCTGTAACTCTCTGAAGTGCTCACCTGCACTGATGACAGAGTCCCACGGTAGCCAAGACTGTCCAGGTGCCGCACGGGACAAGCAGGAACTGTTCATGACAGAGAGGAGGCGCGAGGTGCCTTTTCCGCTTTGCGGAGAGCTCGCCATTGTGAGCTGCTTAACCTTGACCCCCAGAGGTGCCACATGATGGGGGCGTCACTCCCCTGTGCTTGCAGCATTGTAGGGGGGGCGCTGTCACTGAGTCTGAGCAGGAGCTAATTGCTCTAATCCACTCCAGCGTTCCTGAGGGAATTCAGGCAAAAGTCCAGTGCCCAGAGGTATCCCTTGTAATTTATCTTAGTCTGTTAAATAAACAAACACAATATAGAGGAGCAGAAGAGACCTCCATGCTCCCTGCCACAATAGCGTGGTTTATGGTGCAGTTTATCTACACACGGGAGGAGCATCCGCCACTAAACCCATACAGAGGAAAAATTAAAACGGTCAATGTGTTGGGGCTGAGGTTGAAACAAAATTTGGGAGAAGTTTTGGGGGTGTTCTGTCACTCCATGATTCCCTCCCAGGCAGAGTAGACTATGCATGAGGTCATGGGCCCCAGGGAAGCTGTGATGCCCATTACACAGCAGTGCCACAGGATGAGATGTGGGCAGCAGCGTGGGGGACATAGAGGGGACAGGCGCACCCACAGGAGGTAGAACTACAAAAATGGAGCCTCACAATCCATGTCTTTAGAAGACATATGCCTGCCAGTTATAGAGAAACTGCCAGCTGAACCCTAAAGTCTGTTGTGGGTATATCTGAAAAAAGTTCGCCTCCTGGGCCCGGTGTGTCACATTTGTCACAAACTCACGCATCCTGGGTTAGCAGGCAGGCTTGTGTCTCCTAGGATCTCTCGATCCATGGGGGTTGCTGGGTGGGCGTGGGGTCCCAGGTGTCACTGAGGCTGCTCTGCTCACACGGGCTCCTCTTCCTGTTGATGAGGGATCTGGTTGTCGCTGAGCCCTGGCCAGTGCCAGGGGTGTCATCTCCACTTGCAACCCCATTTGCGAGGCATCTGGGATCCATGCAGTCTTTACCTCATACCAGCCTGACTGAACCCATCAGTGCAAAAATCAAATCTACTAGGTGGGCCACAGTAGCTCCCAGGGTCCTGCTGGCACTGCCGGAGAGGGGGAGAGGCAGGGTGGACAGACCCCTCTCTGCCAGTAAGTAATTCCTTAGTCGGAAGTCACATCACCCCTGGTCTTACGCTTTCATTTCACCAGCTGTCCAGAGTTCCAACAGCATAAAGAGCCATGGGGACAGTACTTGGGTGTGTCCTGGCTGTGCTGGCACATCTGCCTGCAGGTGTTCATGAGGTGATGGATGGGGGTGTGGCTTGGTTAGGAGCAGCTGGGAAGCCAAGGGTGCGGGGGGGGGCCGCCCCCCACCCCCGTACTTCCTGGGGACAGGCAGCAGAAGCTGCAGGTCTAGGGTAGTGGCACCTGTTGCCACGAGAACTGCTGAGAAAGAGCAGGTGGCACAAGATGTTGGCAGGTGCTGTGCCCATCCACACTTGCTCTGCTGAGCTTCTGACAGCGTGGACCTTGCTGATGAATTCATCTCAAACCCTGAGGATGCCCAGCATGTGTCTCTTCCAGAGAAGTGAACTTTAATTTATTTAAATTTAATGGAAAAGCATATGGAGGGGAACGGAAAGCTAATTTAAAATAGTGCTCAAAGCAATCAATATGTTAACAGATTCCTTCAACTTTTTACGCTTGGCTGCAAAGGAAAAAAAAAAACACCAAAAAGAATTCTTCACCAGTAAGCTGATCCCTCCCTTCCCCCACTTCTGTGTTATGGAAACACCGAGGGTTTTTTGATGTTTGGGGCTGAGTCTTTGGGAGTTAACATCAGCCGGTCTTGTCAACATTAAAATATGCTTTCAGAGACATGAATCATCTGACGCAGCAGATGCGCTCCTGGAGGTAACCTCAGGCTGAGCGGCTTGGTGGCTGCGGCCCGCGCAGCCTCTCTGATCTCAGTGCGTCCTTTGTGTGTGGGATGCTCTCATCTACAAAGCCAGCTCCACGGGCTCGCCTCCTGCCCTTCCCAGAATGCTGAGGGGTGAAGTGCACCAGCCTTCTGCATTTCCCAGGATGCAATGGGGCAAGACCCCTTCCCTAAGGGATTACTGGTTCTTCCAGGATGGGGGCTGTGTCCTCCTCTACATCATGTCCTTCAGAGGGGACAGGCCAGGGACCACCGCCATAGTCCCCAAGGACATGCTGGATTCAACAGAGCTGATCCACCTCCCAGCTGTTGGTGCCCAGTGAGCCCCGTTAGAGGGTCAATCACTTTTTTGTGCATTCTCCGCTTCCCGTCTTTTGAGGGAGGGGTGGCAGCAGGTGGCTTGGAGGTGAGCGGCCTGTGCTGGGATTCTGCCTCCAGGAAGCTTTCCAGACTTGCCCTCGCACGCCTCGGGGACTTTGTGATGCTCTGGGGGTGGAGGTGGGGGAGTTGTATGGGAGGAGTTGGCCCCAGTAAGGGCTCAAGCAGTCTTCACTTGAACTCCCTCTGTGCCAAAACCAGACCAAGAGCACATTGAAAGATGCCCACGAGCCCCCAGGAGGGACTTGGCTCTGTCTTCCTGCTGGGACTGGGGATGGGGGAAAGGGGTTGTATGAAGCTGGACTGGCAGCTCTGGCCACTCTTGAGTGGCTGCTAGGTGAAGAAGCCCAGGCACAGCTGAGAGTCTGTGCAGGAACCACCACCATTGGCCATTCTGATGCCAAGAGCAAGCCTACTGATGCAAACCCAGCCCAGCCAGTGGTCGGAACCATCCCCAGGCCGTGGTGCTCTCTCATTCCTGTGCACGCCTCAAGGTCAACGGCTTCCAGATTGTGACGAGGCAGCTAGCTGGGAGACACCGTCCAAGGCTGAGTCCTCCAAGTGACCTACACGGGTCTGTAGCCCATTCAGCTTCTGGCCTTCTGCTGCTCTGCTGTCAGGTGCATGCAGCTCATTTACTTATATATTAAAACAAAGAGGCCAAAGAAAATGAGTACTGGAATCATTTCAGAATTTCATGTGTAATCAGAAATGCTCAATTGCATTTTCTTCTAGAAAAAGGCACGTGTCAGGACTACTGGCGTTCCTCCCAGCCTCGTTGCAAGGTGGGCTGCATTTCCATAATTTGCCCTTCTCAGGGTTGCTCTGTGTGAGTGGCCAGGATCGAGGCACCATCAATACTTCCCGGACAGGAGTCTCACACACCAAGTGTCTGACAGCTCAAACATCATCTGGTGGACAGGAAACATCTTTCACCAAATGTGTGGAGGAGGCTTCTAGAAGGCGAAAGGGCAACGAGGCTAGTCTCCAGGTCGAAGGTGAGATTCTGGGAGCCAAGGGGCTTTCTTTCTTCCATGTGGACATGCGCTCTCTCAGGGAGGAACCCCAGGCATCAGGGCTGGGTGTTTTTGGGGTCTCAGGAGTTGGTGCCAAGGGTGGCTCTGTGAGGATGCTGCTGCTCACGTCCAGGACAGAGCGAGGAGGGGCAATGCCCCAGGAGCCAGCTCACTGCCCTGTGTGTGGAGACAGAGCAGAGGGCAGGCTGAGCACTCCAGATCGAAGGAGAGGCGAGAACAGATCCCTGTCCCGAGGAAGTCTCAGCTCTGATCAGACGCCGCCTGAGGATTTGAACCCAGATGCCAGGCGGCAGTTGCTCCCACGTGAGGGCACCCAAGTGTGGCTTTCTGCAGGTTGCCATGCCTCTGGACTGGTTAGGAGCAGTGAGGCCTCTCTGCCTTTCCAGCCTTGCCACATCCATCCTTGTGCCTTAACCAGTCACCTGCCCCGCCTGCTTCATCTCGCGCCTGGAAAGCAGCAGCCACAGCACACCCACCAGTTGTTGCTGGTGATACTGATTGGATCATGCGTTGCCTGAGGGCCTGCGCAATGAAAAGAACTTAGCTCTGGTTCTCCAGCACCATGCACCCGTCCCGGAGCAGGTGAGGGACCACTCCTAGCCTGCAGGGTGGCGCTCCCTCCCACGTTGGCTGCAGATGCCGTTGCAGCATGGCTTCCAGAGGCTCTCCTCTGTGAGCCCTCCTTTGAGGCCAGCCTGGGCTGCAGCTCAGGGCACCACTGCATCAGAGAACTTGTGAACTATGAATGCGAGCCTGGCTCTATTTTTAGTGGCAGCGTTGCTGGCTGCGCAGCCTTGGGAGTGGTCTATAATTTCTCCTGGGTTGAGAAGAGCATGTGGCCTTGCCAGCATTTGAGGAAAACGCTCCTAAAATGCAGCCTTGGTGGGGGAAGAGGGCAAGGCTGTGGTCACACTGCCGGCCCTAGGGGGTGGTCTTCGGGGGAAGGGTCTGTGCTTTGGTGAAGCCGTGATCACCTCCACAGTGTCTGCTGAGCAGTTCTGGTTTGACTGCTGCTGGCTTGTCATGTGGGAACGCCAGCAAAGGCCCCGATGAGATTTGCATGTCTCTGGCTGTCACTGTCCCTCTTAGGAGTCATGCCCTCCAGTAGAGCCTGGTGGCAGGACTGTGTGCTTCTGACAGTAGGGGACAGAGGAAGCTTGGGGCCAAAAGGCCAGCCAGGGTCATGCCTGATGGGCACCTGCCAGTGGGTTTGTGCAGAGAAACCGGCTTGCTGGGACCCTCAGCTAGTCTCCATAGCCTGGCATTGTGCCAGCCTCCTCAACTGTGAGATGGTCCCACTTCCCAGATGCAAGCATGGATGAGTCACCTTGGGCCCCAACCTAGCCATACCCACCCCCAGTGGATTCACTCACCCCTCCCAGCCTCCACAAGCTGGTCCCGTGGAGCCAAGAAACTCCAGGCAGAGGGGCTGGGATCCAGGCTCCGGCTTCTCTCTTCCCATACAAAAATAACACTATTTCTGCTGTCGAGGTTTTCCGACTGCTGAGTCGGACACTCAGTTCTCAACCAAAACCAGAAATCCCACAGGAAGCGAGTGGGACTGGAACCGAGGGAGCAGCCTGTGGGTGAGGCGCTTTGGGAAGCTGAGCTGGAGGAAGGAAGCTGGGGTAAAGGTGATGGAAGGACTGGGGGTGGGGAGGTCAGGCCTGGCTGCTGGGCTGCTGGCTGCCCAAGTTACACACACACACTGAACAGAAATTCCAACTGCACAAAACAGCCCTGTCCTCTGAGCTCCAATCCTTGCTCGGGGAGGCCCCAGGACTGACTTGTCCAACAGGGCTCATGTGCCATTCAGTAGCCTTTCTGGGCATTAGCCATCCAGGAAGTGGACTCCCCTCTTCACCCTCTCCTTTGTGGGGCTCCCTGGGTGGCCCCCTGTGCAGCCTTCCCATCAGCGCCACCTCTGGCTCACAAGCCCACCTGGAGCATCCCTGTGGCTTCCATGGCTACTGGGCGGGGCTCCATCGATTGACATCTGCATGGCTCTACCTGGTCAGGGAGTGCTACCTGCTGCCCTGGAGCCCAGAGCTGGCTGTGTCACAGCCACAGGGGGCTCAGCCCGCCCCACAGCAGCTCTGCCCACTGTCCCAGCAGAGCCTTTCTTCGTAAGAGGATCCCCTCGCCTGAACATGCCCATGGCCTCTCCTGTGCACCTCTTCCTACAGGTGCAAAGGTCCCCTTCCTTTCTGAACCGGCAGGGGCTCCTGGAAGCAGCTCCAGCGTACCCTTCTCTGCTGCTGTGTTTGTGCAGGCTACTGCCTGGTGTGTGGCCCTCGTGGCTGTGGGATCTGGGACAGTGCATGGTTATGGGGTTCAGGGTGGTGTATGGGGTCCCTGTTGTGGCTGCTGCTGCTGTGGCTCCCGGGGTCAGTGCCTCGGTGATCTGAACCCTCTTGTTTCTCTGCTCTCGCTGGGCTGTTGCCACAGGCCCTTGCCACTTGTGATTTTGCTGTCAGCAGCCTTCTCACCTTCCTCCCTTTCTTCCAGCCCTGGGCTGGCATTGGTCACCCCTTACAACCTGCCTCTCCATCCTCAGCTGTGTGTGGCTCGAGTCAATAATGGGGGAACCCTTCTCGTCTGGTAGACCCCAAGCCGCTCACTCAATCCTGCCCCATCAGAACACGGTTTGGCCTGGCTCTTTGCCTCCCCAAGCTCTGTGAGGGCAGGGCCTGGGCCTGCCTTGCCTCCTGTGCATCCAGGAGTGAGTCCTCCAGGCAGGTGGGGACTCACAGGAGTGAGTGAGTGAAGGAATGAATGAGTGCCCTTATTGGGTTCAAATCTCATGTTTTAGAACAAAGTCTGAGCAAGCTCTAAAAGGATTTGCTACATATTCATTTTGAAACCTCTGGCATTGAATAAAATTTTTAAAATGGTAGACATCATTTGAATTCTTGGAACAACTTCTCCATCTGAGCAATCGACTAGTCATGGGAAAAGTAAATGCCCGCCTGGCCTTTTGGTGCAGTCACCCCTCCTCCACTCTTACCCTTCCTGGGTCCAGACATAGGGAGCCACAGTGCGGTGGGGTTCCTACCAGGCCCCATCAATCAGCCCAGCCTGGCAGGTGGGAGAGAAGGCTGAGCTGGGGCATTTTCTGTTTCCATTTTCAGACGATTTCACGCTCTGGGGAAAAGTGCTTTGAAAGGAAGCCTTCTCCTGGCAGCCCTTCGGCAGGTTCGTTTAGCTTCGTAATTAGCAATCACAATATGAGCTGGTATAATTATCCCCCAAAGTCCAAAGAGAAACACAGATGTTTTCAAAGCTGCACAAGTGGAGAGCTTGCCTTCCGATGGTCATAATTGAGCACGCAGTGTGAATGCAACGCCGGCTTTTCCTGAAACTTCATTTCCCAGGTAGGTGAAGGAGAGTCCTGCCGTTTTTCACAAGCAACAGTCTTGGATGGGAGTGGGGCTGGCGGTCTCCAGACCCGCAGGACAATGTTCGAGATTTTGCAAAGAACGAGGGAGGTCGGACTGGGGAGCTTGGTGAGTGTTGGCCCTTGGAATTTGAGTTATAGCTCTCTCACAATAGAAGTCCTGAGAGATGCTACCCTGGGTGGTAATGCAAGCCTGCAGGTGTGTGCTCGTGGCTTGGCACGGGCACGTGGCATCCAGGGCAAGGACTCTGAGTGAGCTGGGTCTGAAAAGAATGAATGGCTCCCATCCACTTGGCGAAGGCTCAGGGGCTGTCTGCTCTCCCTCCCAGGCCTTCCCTGCAGGTGCCACTCCTTGTTGCTCATCACCATTCCTCCGAAGTGATGTAGAAATATGTATCAGAGACAACTATGCCACCAGCCCATCCCTAGAATGCAACCAAAGGAATCAAACGTCTTTGGGGAGGCAGGGGAGCTGGACCAGCGTGTGGGGAGGGCTCTCGTGGTGTTGGGTCAGCCTTCAGTCTGCCTGTGGTCTTCCTGGAGGTGCCATGCTGTGCTGCCCAGGTGGGACTTTAGTAGGTGGCTTCATCGCCCTGAGGGCTCAGGTTAGGGATGTGGCCCCCAGTTACAGACTCACTGCTGACTTCATTGGGTGCTGTGGGTAGACCCTGTCCATTCAACCTCTTGGTTCATCCAGCTCTTAAATGGATTTTTAAAAAGAGATTTACTTTATTTTTACTGGAAAGTCAGATATACAGAGAGAAGAGACAGAGAGATCTTCAGTCCATTGATTCACTCCCCAAGCAGCTGCAACATCCAGAGCTGAGCCAACCTGAAACCAAGAGCTTCTTCTAGATTTCCCATACAGGTGCAGGGTCCCAAGGCCTTGGGCCGACCTTGACTGCTTTCCCAGGCTGCAAGCAGGGAGCTGGATGGGATGAGGGCTGCCAGGATTAGAACTGGTGTTCATATGTGATCCCTGCATGTGCAAGGTGAGGACTTTAGCTACTAGGCTACTGTGCTGGGCCGTAGATGTGGGCTTTTGTTCATTTTCCCAATCTGTGTGCTGTGGAACTCCGGGTCCAAGAGGTGTTAACAGGGGTTACCGTAAGACACCGAGAGGACCTGATGGACAGCGCCCTTCTATGGGGCAGAGAGGCTCACTTGGACTGCCTTTGTTTGGATTTTCACTTAAAGCTGCTCCGCATGAACCCTAGCTGCTGGCACCACAGTGGCAAGCATAGGGGTCCTGGCTCTGGAGGAGAGGAGAGGAGAGCCCCGTGGGTAGGCAAGGAGCTGACAAGGCTGCGGCCTCTTCCAGGGATTGACTGTCGAGGAGCTCTGGGCTTGACTTGCAGCAGCGCTGTTGTCTCTGGCGGCAGGAGGCTGGGCCCCTGTGCCCACCTCAGAGTCCACCCAACAGCAGCCATGGAGTTTCCTGGAGGTAGGGACGCCTGTGCCTGTTGGCAGCCAACATGTGCTGCTTCTAAGCAGGCTGCGTGGGCAAGTGGAGAGGGCCTAGGTCAGAACCAACAGCCTCTGCTACTGTGTATTGTGGTGTGCAGGTCCTCTGGCGTCTCAGGAGGCAGGAGCAAGGAGTGCTCTGGATTTCCGTGGCCTGCTTGGATCACAGGGGACCCCTTTATTAGAACCTAGTAGGGGTCTGGCGGGTGAGCCACGCGCTCTTTCCTGGAGCTCTCTGAGAGTTCCTGGGAAGTGTGCCACCAGCAGGTGTCTTTTTGCTTCTTTTAGTCACTACTTGGGCATTGAAAACTTCCCTCCCCAGCTTTCTGCCATGTTGCAGCTACAGGTGGATCATGGGAGACCATGGGCATCAGGCCATGCTGGGGAAGATCCTGAGAAGAAAGCCACCTGCTGAGCATCCGTGTGGGCCAAACCCCAGACCCGTGGCTGCCTCTTAGGAGCTGCTCATGGTCGCAGAGAATCAGGCATTCTGTCCTTTGCACTCTTCCTCAGATGGCCAGATGCCCCCATCCAGGTGGAGGGAGGGGCAGGTGGCAGAGTAAACAGGTGAAATATGCAAAGACATATTATTTAAATAGCCTTATACTCGAAAACATGTGGCTTTGATTTGGAGGCCAAGGGAACATTCTGTCCCTTAAGCCCTGGTCTTCCTCCCAGCCTGAGCCCTGTGCCGCCTTGCAGCATCTTAGGGGTGTCAGCTATAGTCTCCCCATTGCCACCCCATGCCAACTGCGAGCTGGGAAAGCAGTGCTGCCTTCCGACAGACCAGGGAAGCAGGCACTGACTGAGAGTCAGACTTGGGCTTCTATGGGGCTTCTGGAAGCAGCTTAAGCCCCTCCACATTCTCTCCTTTCTGTGAGCAGCAATGGATTGTCAGCCACGTAGGGTAGTCCCCATCCCCAGGCTTTCTAAAATGATAAATAGCAAGGAGCATCTGAATATTTAGCTCTGCCTACCTTCTGAAATGGGATAAAGTCTTAATGTTTGTGTCAGATTTCTTTTTTAAAAGCTTTATTTATTTATTTGAAAATCAGAGTTACAGGGTGAAGGGGACACACACACACACACACACACACACACACACACACAAGATCTTCCAACCACTGGCTCACTGCCCAAATGGCTGCAATGGCCAGGGCTGAGTCAAGCTGATGCCAGCAGCCAGGAGCTTCATCCAGGTCTCCCATGTGGGTGCAGGATCCCAAGGCCTTGGGTCATCCTCGACTGCTTTCCCAGGCCACAAGCAGGGAGCTGACTGGGAAGTGGAGCAGCCAGGACATGAACTGGTGCCATGTGGGATCCTGGCACTTGCAAGGGGAGGATTATCCAATTGAGCCACCGTACCAGGCCTGGGTGGTGCTGGTTTAAAACCCAATGTTTATGAACGTTCGCCTAGATGAGGTAACGTTTTTTGCCAATCTATTAGAAGAAAAATGATTTATTTGTTTATTGGTGTTTCAAAGCAAAACATCAATAGATAGCTTATACCTTGACTTGGCTGTGATGAGCAAGGAATAGGGGCTCTGAGATGCAGAGCAGAGGGGTGGGGTGTGGCAGCAGGAGAGAGCAAAACAGGAGCAGGCAGCAGACAGGGTGGGGAGTGGGGCCTGCAGGGCCAGTGCAGAGGAATGCCTCCTCCTGCCAGCTCACCCTGCCGGCTCACCCTGGGCTGCTGGGCCTGGGTCTGGCAGGCCCCTCGCGCTGGACTCCCGGAAGGACACAGGGCACCTTAGTTTCAGCTGGTTCATGTGCAACTTGAGTGCGAGTGACTGTTCTGGCTTCATCTGCTTGGAGATTGGGAGCTCCCCACAAGTTTCCTGCAGGAACTGGGAAGACTGAGTGTGAGCCCCCCAGTAACTGCCCCTTCCTGGGGAGCCCCGCCTGTGCCTTGGAAACACTGCTTTCATTAGGGGCACTAGCTCTTCCCATCTTCCGACGCCCTGGCCAAACACTCGAGCTGCCTGCCTACCCAGCCTGTTCTCCGCACAGGTTTCACTGTTTAGGCAGTGGGTTTTCAAATTCTGATTCCCTGATAGGGATGAGGAAGGAACCCACCTCCTCCCAGCCGGACTGGACTGCACTGGTCTAAGGCACCATCTCCTGCCCTCTCCTGTCCCTGCTTCTAAAAAATTTCCAGCTCAGCTAAACACCAAGAGTTCATCAGGGAAGAAGTTCAAGGGGTCGGAGCCTAATGTGTTCCTCATTTCACAAATCACACTGCTAATTGCTCAATTTAGAGTGATTTGGTGGCAGCCCTTGGCAGCCGGATGTGAATTGCTTCACACACAAAGACAGCTGGGGATGTTTTCCTTCAGTGGGGCGTGCTCACAGGAAGTCCCCATCACCCCCACGGGGGCACCAGGGGCTTGGGACACGGCCTGGGGGCGCTCTTGACCGCGGTTGCCCTTTCAGCCCTGTGTATGTGTGTGTCCCAGTCCTCGTTGTCAGCAAATGCAGAGGACAAGCCCGCAGTGCTGGGCTTTCATTTCCTGTCCCACACAAAATGGAATTGTTTGCCACAGTGCTGGGTGCTAGGTACATGGCCTCCACGGCCCCCAGCTTTCTGGGTTCTCTCTGCACAGGACTCGGGGTCCAGAACCCCGTGGGAACGCTGCTGGCTGTAAGTGCACAAAGGACTCTCCCTGGCTCTCCACACTGCCATTGCCTTGCCTACAGAAAGCAGAAAAGTGACCCAAAGGCCTTTATCTCTGATCCGTCTATGCTTTTATTGCAATGGCTGACAGCTGCCACGCATTCTGGGCGCCAGGCTTGTCTGGGCACTGCTGGCTTAGGCTCCGCGCACATGTGAATGTCCATGTGGTGGCCACCCAGCTGGTCTTCGGCAGGTCTCCTGGGGGAGGAGCCCAATGCCTACTGTCCCAGGTGCCAGCCACGTGCCCTTTCTGGGCTTCTGCTGTGATTGAGGGTGTCATGGCTTATGTGGCTACAGGGCACCGACCACACCCATGAAGGGGTGGGGAATGGGCATTTTGAGCAGCGGCTGCCAGGCCAAGATCAAACATGCAGGCGGGAATGTCTGTGGAATGATGCTATTTATTGCTCTCTGGGCTTTAGAACTAAACCTCAGAAGCAGAAGCCGCAGAGTTCTGCAGCCCCCAAAGATTGCTTTCCAACCATGACAGCTGGTCCAGGGCTGGCACCTTCTCCCACTGGACACCACTCATCTGCCATGAAACAGGGCTGGGGCTCCGGACAGACACCTGTGGGCCTCCGATTGCAGCCGAGGCAAAGCCCACAGACGGCTGAAACCACTGGGGGAATGAAAAGCTTTCAGAAACTTTGATTTCAAAATTTGCACAGAATCAGTGTCACCCTGGGTCCCCAACCCTCTCAGACTTTGGATGACATTGGCGCTGGTAACAAGTCACCATTGGACGCCAGCATTTCCTTGGATGTCATGGAGGAGGCCATGTCCGTACCAAGCAGCTTGCCACCACAGATGGCCTAAGCAGGCCAGCGTGGACCTGGAGCCCTGTGCTCACAAGGCTCCCTGCCTTGTTTTCATGTTTGGCCACCACAGTGCTTGAACGAGGGACTCCACTGCAATATGACACATGTTGGATTTTAAAACCAAGACACAGGACAAGGAATACAAAAACTTGAGAAATCCACATTGATGCGTGAGCACACCTCTGCTGATGACGCAGGGGCCCAGGGAGTGCAGGTGTAGGATTTGTCGCCCTGTATGTAGTATACTTTAATAGATGTTTGGCACATGATAGACAGTTATAGAAATGTATTGCATAGTAAATTTTTAATACGGTCCTAACCGATACCAATGACTTCATACCCATTACTACAGCAATTCAACTGAAAGTTATCAGTAAAGTGATGAAGTTAGGTCTGGCCTGGAAATGGGTAGGGTCCTCATGTTGGTGTCTCCTTTCCACAAATTCACATGCTGAAATTCTGTCCCCTAAAGGTGATGGTATTGGGGGGTCACCAGGGCGGAGCCTGCAGAATACAGCTGAGATCCTTTTGAGAAATCCTTCACTGTTTCCGCTGGCTCAGGGCACAGCACAGAGCAGCTGCCTGATCGCACAGGAGGTCCTTCCCAGACACACATGTGGACTGCCTGGCTCTCTGTCAGTTGCTGTTTCTAAGCCACAACACTTCATGGAATTTTGTCACAGTAGTCTGATTGGACTGAGACATGTGGTTTGAGACGTTGTCAAGTGACTCGTACTGAAGAGAAAATCACGCCTGAGATCGTGAAAGTCAGAGCTAAACCAGAATGAAAGAATGCTGTGCAAAGCCTGCGGGGTGTGGAGAGGCAGCACTCGGACAAAATGCAAGCCTGAGCTGTAAAAGGTTAAGCGCATCTAGGAAAAGATGGGAGGAAATAGGAATAAGATAAAGGAAGAATGGAAATGATAACACAGGAGAATAAATTGATTTAAAAAGCAAATTATCATTACTTCATAAGCATATGAAGAGGGTTCTGCTCCCCTCATCCCCCTCCTCCACTGACAAGATTAAAAAACAAAAAATGTCAGCAAATGAATCATAAGCGTCATGTCTAGTGGGCATCTTCCCCTGAAGAACATACACCGCTATGATGCTGCTCATCGCCTATCCGCAGTCGGAGCCTTGAGGACTGCTCAGTAGGCACTTGCAAATCTAGTGAGAGGGGTCCTCACTCTGCCACCTACTTTGTGACTGAACAGATTGCTGGTTCAAGCCTCTCCTTCCCCACCTGTCAAATGGGAGCGCAAGGCCTCTGTCCGGGCTGCTGAAGGAGTGCTTCAGCTCAGCTGCTTTAAGCTCGTGCACAGTTCCTAGCCCAGATAAAAGGGTGATGGATGGAGCCAGGGGACCAGCGCAGGTGCTGGGATGCACCAGCTCTCCAAAAGGCAGCTTCCCTGTGCTGTGGAGGTCCACAGGGGGGCAGGCTGGAGAGGGAAGGAAACCCAGCTGGCCCAGGTGACCAGGGTAGAGACAAGGCCAGACTATGCAGAGGAGGCCAGCGTGCCCACTGTGCCCTATTCCTTAGGTGGAGTTCTCTCCCCTGCATCTTTGCATCTGTGTCTTGCCCCAGTCACTACGTTGAACTCAGGTGGTTTGCCTGCTTGCTGTAAGATATGCCTTCCACTTTTCCTGGCCCTCTGGGCATCACAGGGTGGCAAACAGTTTATATTTCCTTAGGAAAAATGCACTTTCCAGGCTTTCTGGTTAGATTCAGCTGGTGAGAGACGTTGATGGCAAGATGGAGGGCAGAAACCAGGGTATAGTCACTTCCCCTATTTGGGGGCCATCTCCAGCTGTGCACCATGGTTCCAGATTCTGCTGGGCTGTCCTGTCCTCCTTGGTGCTCCGGCCCTGGAGCCCACTGCTTCCCTTGTGTCTCCACCAGTCTGCCAGTGGCTACTGGTAATTGATCTGAGTGAACCCAGCGTGCTGTGGTGTTTTCTGCCCACCGGTGCTTTTATAACCAGATCTCTATCATGAAGCCCTTTCCTGAACTATCAGGTGTAGAGATGGCTCTTTCTTCCTTCCTTCCCTTCTTATTTTCAAGATTCATTTATTCATGTGAAAGGCAGGGTTACCAAAAGAGAGGGGTGGGGAGAAACAATGAGATCCCCTCCCTGCTGGTTCACTCCCTGAATGGCCTCAACAGCAGGGGCTGGGCCAGGCCTCATCTCCAGCCTGAGACTCCCCCTGAGTCTCCCACATGGTGGCAGGGGCCCCAGCACTCAGCTCATCTTCCACTACTTTCCGAGGTGCCTCAGCAGGGAGCTGGATCAGAAATGGAGCAGATGGGACCTGAACCTGTGCTGTTATGGGGTGCTGGCATTGCAGGCCATGGCTTAATGTGCTATACCACAGCACCGGTCCCACTGTCTGCTTTCTTGATGGGAGACTGCCTGAAGCTCTGAGGAACCAACCTTCCACATCCTGCAGGTGCCCATGTCAGGCCACCCCTCACTGTGCTTTGTCGCACTGGCCTGTCCCCCCCCAGCGAGCTCTAACACTGAATGGTTTACTTGCTCCTTGTCCTCCTTCCACAAGGAAACAGATCAACTCCCTGGAGGTAGGCAGGCATTGTTCCTCATGGCATCCCCAGCGCCTGGCATGATGGCATCCCTGCGGTGAGGGTTCATGGGGTTCACAGCCCGTCTACTGTAGACTAGCTTGGGCTAGTCCATCAGTTTCAGTCCCCAGTCCTGGCATTCTCATCAGGAAGAACTGGGCCTGTTGTTCCATAGCTGATGTTAAAGGTCTGGAATTCAGAGACTCTGCCTCGCGATTACTACCATAATTCAGCCAATTTGGAGATAAGTCAAAATGTCTAATGACTTTGCCCACAGTTGTCAGCTTGGCTAATAAGAGTCAGAAATCACAGAGTCCTCAAAGGGCTTTGTTCTGCGAGAGGGCTGTTCATCCAGGGATGCAAGGGGGGCAGCGGTGAAGCCATCCGTCAATGTGACCACACGGGCAGCCTGCACCAGCCGCTCCAAACGCCAGGAAATACGTGATTCAGGTGTCAGAGGCCTGTGGAGCGCAGTCAAGTTCCTGGGGCCTGTCACTCTCCACCGCCTTGTGTAGCACACGGGAAGGGCCAGAGCTGCTGTGCTGTGGGCTGGCTAGCAGTGGCGTGCTGAGTGGTCCGCTCCATGCGGGCGTCCTGCAGCACCAGAACGCTTTGAACAGAGTACCTGGGATTTCAGCAGTGCCCTCACTCCAGTCTAGACCCCTCCCAGCTTTCGGAAGCCCCTCTCTCCTGCCTCGTTCTTGAATCTTTCATACCTCCGTGGGATGCTGATAGGATTGAGCCACCCACCCAAAATTACCCCCCCAAAAGTCCTGTGGCTATGGGGGGAATGGCGTGGTCCCTCGCACGGCACCCTGGGCTGCTTTGTTTATGCCCAACAGTCTCTGCAGCCTTCACTCTAACCGCCCCTCCTGCTGGGCTGTAAGCCCCACACTCCGCTTGCTCTCCTCCTTCTGCCCTGGATCACCCCCACTGTCTTTGGCCACGCTCTCCCTCCCTCCTGAAATCTTCCTTCCTTCCTTCTGCTCCTGGTGAGAACTCAATACCTTTTTTTCCCTGTTCTCAAACTTTTAATAAAACATCTGGCACCCAAGAGATACAAAGAATATATAAGCAAGCTGAAGAAACGGGTTATATGAACACAGCCAAGGCTCTGCAGGCCCCTTCCTGGTTCTTTCTCTGCTTCACCCACATAACCCTTGTTCTGAATGGCTATTTGTCTTTTCTAGAAAGTTCTTTACCTATGGATGTGTGCGTTCATTTCTCAGCAATGTGCACTGTTCCAAAACGTGGCGTAATGATGCCATGCTTTGCATAGTCCCCTGTGGCTGGGTTTGTGATGTCAAATGTTGATGCGTGGAGCTCTGGCTGATTCGTTTTCCTGGTGCTGCAGCATTTCGGCACACATGCTTGCACTCTGTTCCCTATGTCGCTTCCCTGCTTTTGTGACCGGTGCTATGCACACCTGCTGGGCGCAGCTCCCCACGCCCAAGGGGGAGAGATGCTCCAGGAACCAGCGGAAGTGGTTTGAAAGTTGCAGGGCACGTTCACCTCCAAGTTCAGCAGATACTGCCCACTTGTGTGTCAGAGTGGTGGGGGCTGGCCACACAGCCTGTGCATTCTGTGGACGCAGTGGAAGTTTCCTGACCGCAGAGGGGTATCCAGGCCAAGGCAGTCCTCCGCTGTTCCTGCCTGGACCGGGCTCCTCCCCCAGGAAATGCCCATGTGGAACTTTTGCTCCTTCTATGTCTCATGATGTGAAGAAATTTTCAAAGATATCTTGGGTAAGCGGTATAAACATCTTTTCCCGGGTTTTGGTCTGCCCTTTTCTGTTATCAGATTGACAAGAGTTTTGCTTATCTAGTTAAATTGTTCTCTTTTTTCCTTCTGTTTTTCACTTCCTCTTCTCACAGAGCCTGCGATAGGAATCCCCTCCTTTCCATGTAGCTGGTGAATTTCCCTGGCACCATTTGTCTAATAGTCAGTCTTCCTTTTATATTATTCAGTTTTTTCTGTTGACTAGAAGCAATTATCTAAGAAAGCCTCCCCAGAAAGGAATGATGACTCATGATTCTGAAAGGAATGACTGAATGCTTGGCTGTCAAATTCATATTTGTATAGTCTTAGAAACTTGATTTTATGCCATATTAATTTCTACTTTTTCCCAACACCTGGGGATTTTTGTCATGATTGGGTGCTAAGGTTATCTAATGCTCTAGCCTGCTATTAATGAGATGCTAATGCTTTCTTTAATATCTGAAGATAGTGAAATTACCAATAATTTGCTTAATAGTAAACCACCTTCCAATGCAGCGGAACCCGCTGAGGTGATGATAAGCGCTATTGCATTCAAGCACTGGTAAATGAGACTTGTTAAGAGCCTGCTGGGGCGTTCGCTTCCTGCTGGGGAGAGCCGCCAGTCAGCCAGCCCCTTCCTGCCCCGCCCGGCTCTGGGATCCAGGTGAGGGAAGCCTGACAGTGTTCCCTCTCTCCTGCTCTCTGGAGGAGTTGCTGTAAAGCCGGGGTGAGGAGTTCAGCAGAGCTTCTCTGTGCTTGTCTGGGCCTCGCAGGTTTTAGTTGCCGATGAGTTCAAAGTATGCAATGGCTGTAGACCTGCCCAGTTACCTATTTCCTCTGTCAGTTTCTGAGTGAAATTGTTAGGACTTACGCTAGGCCCGGGTGTTATATCCTTCGGGAAGCCTTCCGTGACCACCCCACTTCACCATCCTATCAACTCCTACATAGCGCAGTTCAATCACTCATTGGCCCCTTCCAACGGCAGCTCTGGAGGGTCTGCCATCTGCGGTGTACCAGGGGTGGGGAGGACCCAGTGAGCACAATGGCTAGACTCCCTGTTCTCCCAGAATGTGCATCTTAGTGGGGGAGAGAGTCCACAAACAGTGCAGGTGGACGAGTCAGGCCATATCCTGGGGCACGCAACCAGCAGAGCAGGGGCCCGAGGAGTGCCAGGCCATGCAGGGGGCTACAGGCCCCAGTGCAGTCCTCAGCGGTGTCGCTGTGCACTCTCAGTTCAGAAACACTTCCTGAGTACCCACTGGGTGCCAGAGCCAGATTAAAGTGGAGAACAAAGGCAATCCCATTCCTGCGGTGGGGAGTTCATCTCTAGCGGGAAGACAATGGCGCACGATTTATCCATCATGGAGGAGACAACAGGTGCCGTGTGCACGGGCCGTCAGCCCTGTGTCCAGCTCTCTCAGTCACCACGGAGCTCACGCCCATAGCCCAGTGACAGCCACACATGCCTCGTGTCCAGGGGTTTGCAAGTGAGGGAATGTCCTCTCTGAGCTGTGTGTGGTGCTCCCCTCTCCTCACCTCCTGGCGAGACCCGTGGGACGTTTGTCACAGTCCTCAGTGGGGCAGGATTGGGATGAGGTTATACATTTTGCCTAATGCTTCACAAGAGAATTAAACATGTGCAGTCAGGAAATAAACTTTTTTTTTAAAAAGATTCATTTATTAAAGGCAAATTTGCAGAGTGAAGGAGAGACAGAAAGAGCTTCCACCCACTGGTTCACTCTCAAATGACCACAATGGCTGATGAGCTGATCCAAAGCTGGGAGCCAAGAGCTTCTTCCAGGTCTCCCGCGTGGGTGTAGGGTCCCCATGGACTTGGGCCATCCTCCACTGCTTTCCCCAGGCTATCAGCACGAGACTGGATGGGAAGTGGAGCAGCCAGGACATGTGGGTCCCATATGGGATGCCACACTTGGAGGTGGAGGATTAGCCATTTGAGCCATTGCACCAGCCCCAACAAACCTTTTGTTTTTATGGATTTATGTATTTATTTGAAAAGTAGGGTTAGAGATCGATCTTCTATTCACTGCCTCATTCCCCAAATGCCTGCAATGGCCAAGGCTGGACTAGGCTGAAGCCAGGAGCCTGGAGCTCTATCTGGGGTCTCCCACATGGTTGCAGGGGCACCTAGGACGTGGGCCATCCTCTGCTGCTTTTCCAAGTGCATCAGCAAAGAGCTGAGTCAGAAATGGAGCCACTGGGATTCCAACCTGAGCTCCACAAAGGAAGCTGGAGTAGTTAAGAGGCAGCTTCATATGGTGTGCCACAATGCAGGTCCCCATCCCAGAGAGGAATCTGTGACTTCCCTATGCTGCTTGCTGTCACTAGGTGCCCTCTCCTGCCAGCCCTGAGCAGAGGGGTCCAGTGTTGGCACTGGTCCTTACCCCCCCATCCTTGAATCTCAATACCCAGGCTGGCTCCGTCTAGGTATTTCCCACTGGAACGATGCTGTTGTTTTTCTCCTGAGACTCCAAATTGTGGGATTACACTAATCGGTGGTTTGGAAACAAGCAACTGTGAAAAAAATGTGAAAGTTCCAAAGCTGCTTTCAATGGTATTGCTATCTTCAGAACGAGGCCACGCACACAGGAGGAACTCAAGAAGCATTTACGCATGAATGAATGGAAAAAGTTAGCTCCTTTGATTATGGGGAAGGAAAAATGGCCATGCGGCAGGTGACTGTTTAAATATTCTGCTGTAGCTCATTCCTGTTTGAAGAGAAGTGCACGAGGCAATGTTAATTTTTAATGGGGAGGAACTTCCAAGTTTCCGCCTGAGGCTGGCAGGAGCTATCAGGGGTTCCCAGGAGAGCTAGCAAGAGTGACAGCGGAAGGCGGTGGGAATAGCTCCGGCTCTGAATCAGCAAGGGCTCCCATCCGGGGCTCCCATCCCGGCCATCCGGACCGGCTCCTGCTTTCACGCTTTGAGCTAACTCGTTTTTTTCATTCTGTTGCATGAAGTTTCCAATCTCCTGCCACCCCGATCATGTCCTGCTTTTCTGACTTTGTGTCTGTTTACATGGAACCAAAACATTTTTAAAAAGATTTATTTATTTATCTATTTTAAATTGCAAAGTCAGATATATAGAGAGGAGGAGAGACAGAGAGGAAGATCTTCCGTCTGATGATTCACTTCCCAAGTGACCTCAACGGCTGGAGCTGAGCCGATCTGAAGCCTGGAGCCAGGAGCGCTTCTGGGTCTCCCACATGGGTGCAGGGTCCCAAGGGTTTGGGCCGTCCTTGACTGCTTTCCCAGGCCACAAGCAGGGAGCTGGATGGAAAGCAGGGGCTGCTGGGATTAGAACCGGCATGCCCACATGGGATCCCGGCACGTTCAAGGCGAGGACTTTAGCACCTGCTGGGCTACCCTGAGCCTGGTGACTGTCCACGTTGGCCCATAGCCTGCCCATGCTCCCTCAGGGCTGTGATGCTCTGAGTCCCCACAGGGCTGCCTCAGTTCTCTTGCTCAGTCAACTGAGTCTGTACCATGTTGTGGACCCTACCCTTCAGTGCAGTCACTTCACCTGGACTCAGAGAGCCTTGCTCTAGCCTCTGCTATGGCTCCCATAGCCCCATCATGTCCCCCAATCCCCTCAAACTTTCCCCGGATCCCAGCAGATCACATCTGAAAGCAGAGTCTGCTGGGTGTTTACTGCAGAGAGGGGTGGACAGAGGAGGTTGGCATCCTCACCCCTGTCTCATACTGCCCCTCCAGGGAGCAATGGTACCTCCTCCAGCCAGTGAAAACGGCCGCCCCTCCCCATCTCTCAGTCTCTCTCCAGCAGGGCAGGCAGCAGATGAGCCTGATTGCAGCTCTTAGGTCAGAGGGGGAAGATGACATTTGAATAACGGCTCTGAGTGCTAGGTGGGACGTCCCCAGGTGTGACCTTGTGAGACTCTCTGGAGCTCTGGGATGCACTTAACACCTGCCTGTCCAGGCTGCCGGGAGGACAGGGGACTGGATGGGAATGGCCCTGGGTGGAGGGAACTGGCTGAATCGAGTTTGTGCTGCCTGCTTCCCTGGTCTTGGCTTTAAACAGTATGCTTTCATGCATGGGTACCCTTGGAGGCCAAGAATCACCTTGGAACAAGAGGAGGGGGCCCGGCTAGGGACCCAGGCCTGTGGGGGAAGCCAGGCAAGGCCCTTACGGGGGGCCGTGGTTGGGATCTGGGGGCTGCTTCCTTTACTCCCAGTCGCTGCACATGCCTGTACTCTACCTACATGATGTGTCTCTTTGGCAATGAGCAGAATAGGAGCAAGTGGGCTGCAAGGAGGGCACAGGCTCTAAAGGCCCGGGACTTCTGGAAGCATCTCAGGCAGATTTGCTGGGGATCAGAGCTGCCATGGGGATCGTAATCGGAGGCCTCTTTATTACATTAATTACCCCTCTTACAGCAGCGCTTCCCAGGAAGCTTTTAACATCCTGCATTATGGCCACGGCCCTCCCAGGGCTCCACAGGAGAGAAACAGATGCCCATCAATTATATATGGGCTATGCAGATGGGTGGCTAAGCCAGCACCCACCCCCAAGTGGCTCCCTTCTGGCAGGCAGTCCTCGCCATGGCGGTGCCTGGGCATGCAATGTCCCCCATGCCACTGGCTACACTCCCAGTGCCCAGCCGTCCTAACCTTGCCCCTTGCTCGTAGGTGTCAGGCCACTCCCCAGGAGTCCCTTGGCAGTGAACCCATCTGAGCAGGGAACGTTAAAAGGGGAAAACAAGGCACAGGATTGTGGCGGGCTCTGTGCGGACTGCGATAGGTAGGGCGTCCTTGTCCTCAGAGGAGGATGCACAGGAGGGAAATGCCGACCACCTGAGGTCACCCAGGGATTGTGTGGGTGCTGAGCTTCTCTGTGGGGTTGGCGGGGATGGAGGGGTGATGGCTCCCTGTGCGAGCTCTGACCCTTCCTCCCGAGGGTACATTTAGCTCACATCAGTCTGGGAAGTCCACCTTCCCCCAGAGAGGAAACCCTGGGCCATGGTCAGGTGGCAGTGGTTGGCCAAGCTGGCACTCAACCCCGGGGTGGCATCCCTAAGCTTTCCCTACACCTGCATGAAGCCCAATGACCCCTGATCTGTGCTTCGTTGGTTGTCACCACAAGTAACCTCAATTTCCCAGCTGCCTCTACTGCCGTGGGGCCAAGGTTCTGCGCACTGAGCACACGGGGTGGGATGGGGACTGGGCATCCTATCGTCTTGTCGTGAGGTCTATCAGGGTGGGTCGGGGGGCTTTGGAAGTTGGGGCTGGGCCCAATGCTGGCATGGGGGAGAAAGGGGTGTCAGAGCTGTTTCTGTGAACCCAGAAAATGGCCTCCTGACCCTGCAGTCCTACTTAAAACTTCCAGAAGCTTCTCATGAACATTGTCCTGGGGCCAGCAGCTGAGTCCCTGGCATGGCCTGGGGGCTGGCTGCAGGGCTGGCTGAGGGTGAGCCTCATCTTTGTCCTCCCTGACTCTCCTACTGGTCCTGGGTGCCAACCTGCCCCTGCTCCCCTGTGCCTCTCCTGTGCTGTGGGCCTCTGCATGCATGTATGGGTCTCTGCCTTGCTTTTCCAGCTGGACCCTTGTACCCTACGGGGCTCAGGGTCCCAGGAAGGAGGCGTCACCTCTGAGGAGGAACTTAAGAGCTGTGCAGGCTCCTCCTCTTTCACTATGGCGCAGACGCCCTCAGCAAGGCCTATGTCCAGCTTGGGCATCCTGCCAGCCGACAGACAGGAATGGGGACGGTGGCTGTACCCCAACAAGGAAATGACATGAAGAGGGCAGAGGTTGGGAGGGTAGGCATCGGGTGCCATGCTGAGTGCCCTGGGTCCCTGCAAGGCTGGAGTGTTGGCATGGGGGTGGTGTGTGCCCCGAGGGAGATGTTATAGGCCTGCTGGGTGTCTGCTGCAGAGTTGATAAATAATTCGGAGGTTTGCCACATTTCCCCATGGGCATCACCAGCTCCAGCCCTGGGCTTCTCTGGGTCTCCTGGGAGAGATGATCCCAGCCCTGACCTCTGCCTTCTGACAGGGGCTGTCCCTGGGTTCAGATGGAGCCTGGCCTGAAACACACACACACCTGGATTTCCTGTAGGCAAGGTGACTTGGGCCTCTCAACCAGGACCCAGGGTGGCTGGTGATAGGCCCAGGTCACTGAATGCCAGTTGGGGGGACTACAGAAAGTGACCACAAGGACCAGAGGGAGGGGCTACATGGACAGCAGAGTTGGGGGAATCTCTGTGGCCCGGCGCTGGTCCTCACAGATCCATGTCTGAGCCTAACTTGTTTCATCACTTTGTCCTGAGACCCGCCTGTGAGTTTCAGGCAGTTGGGTAAGGACAGGACTTAGATCAGAGCAAAGGGGGCAGGTAGGTAGGAGGTTCCTTCCTGAGAATCAATTGCACCCCAAGTTGGGAAGCCCCAGGCTGTGAGTTTCCTTTAGAATCATCTAGAACATACTAAAAGCCAGTGGAGCTCCCTGCTGAAAACTCAAGCTCTGCTCCAGAGGGAGTCCAGTGGATGACTTCCAATAGCACAGAGGAGTGGCGGGGTTCTGGGCAAAGACTTGGTCCTGGGCAGGGAGGAGTGGCTGTCCACAGCTGCTCTGGCTCTCTGTGAACTCGTCTCAGTGCGTGATACCTGGCACACGAGGAAGGAACCTGCATGCTCGGCTCCAGGGCAGGTGGACCCTGAGAGTGTGTGCTCTAGTCATGGGCTCTGTGTTTCCCTTTCTAAGATTGTGTGGCTGTCCCAAATTCCACGAGGATCTGGCGACAGGGCTGCCGGGAGGTAACAGGTAGTCGAGGTGCTGTGGGTAAAGTCTCCTCAGTGGGATTGGTCACTTGCAAGCAGAGATATCGGAGAGCTCACGTCCTCTCTGTCCTTCATGCGAGGACATAGCATAAAGCAGCTGTGTGCAAGCCAGCCAGAGAGCTTCACCAGAACCCCCCACATGACCGTGCTGACCTTGGACCTCAGGCTGCGCTGCTGTTGGAATCCTTACTCATTCAGCTAGCCAGCTGACAGCATCTTGTAACTGAGTGGAGCAGCAGCTGCCTGGTCTTCACTGATCTCCAAAGTGCTTCGCATCGTACACAACCTATCTCAGAGACAAAAATACACTGGCCACTGATATTTGGGTTGACCCAGCACGCAGCCCCAGGCCTCCTTTTTCTTGGAGGAGGTTTTCTCCTGTTAGAAGCCCTGAGGAGCCAAGCTGACCAGAGAGTCCGTTCCTAGAAGCATAATAGTGGTAGACACTCTCAAGCGTCATCCACAGACAGGGGTTTTTGGATACAGTAAATCCCAGTGGAGTCCACTGTCCGCTGTTCTCCACTGTCCGCTCCCTTGCCCACCGCCTCAAGATGGCCAGGATGCCAGGAGCTGGACTAGGCCTACAGAAAGTGTCTGGTGAATACAGAACAAAGAAGATAGTGGGGCACTAGTGGGAGAAACCTCTGAAGTTCAGGCTTTGCAGCTGATCTGCTCAAAGCCTCTCCCTGGACCTCCAGCTCTTCTCCTCCAGCCTGCTTGCTTGTGAGTGTTCCTAGTTATAGGCATTTCTTGCCATCCCAGAGTGCATTGGCTGCATCATCAGGCATCTCGGGAGCCTACAGGATGGCCTGATGTGTGGAATCCCACACATGCATGGGATTCCAACAAGACACCCCATTGGCTCACTCTAGGAAAGAGCTGCTGGGCCCTGATGATCCACCAACAAGCTCAGTGCGGCAACAGAAAGAAGATGAGGGTTCATGGGACTGCCTGAATCACCAGCATCCAACAGAGGTGCCAGTTAGAGGCCAATGTAGCTCCCTGCTGATGTGCCTCGGAAAGCACCGAAAGATGGTCCAAGTGCTTTCCACCCATGCGGCAGACCTGGAGGAAGCTCCTGGCTCCTGGCTTAGTCCTGACCCAGCCTTGGAGGTCATGGCCAGCTGGGGAATGAACCAGTGGCTGGATGATTCTCTTTCTCCCCATCTCTTTCTCTGTAATTCTGGTTTTCAGATAAACAAATCTTAAGAGCAAAAGATGAGAGTTTTGAGCTCAGAGGGTAAAAAGCTCAACTCAAAATGAGAATGGATTTGGTGTCTGGCAAAGATACAGTATTAAGGAGTAATTTTTTTCAGTTATAAACCCATTAGGAAATTAAAAACATCAGCTGTTTCTTTAAATTATGGAACGCAATTTTCTTCCAAGCCCCCTAGGTAATTTTTTTTTACATGATAAATGCAGAAATCTGGTGAATCTAAATCTGCTCATTGAGGGTAATGTTCCCAGAGGCCCCTGTTGTGCTCTGCCCACTGACTTGCAGCTAAGATCATATTTTTAGGAAAAGTTAGCAGAAAGTCTGACAGCATTGGTCCTAGTCTGGGGCTTGCAGCCGTGGTGGTTCACAGATATGAGGAGATCCCTACTGTGCGCATGGCACTCAGGTGCTGAGCATCAGCAGAGAGCAGATGCAGCAGGCGGACTCACAGCCCTTGGCATCCCACAGCTTGATCTGGGAGACCCAGCTGAGAGAGGAAGAGTATGGAGATGGCTTGACAGAGGCACACACCACCCATGGCCAGGGGACAGAGCGCATTACAGACCATCAGGCCTGCCCCACAGCCAGGCAAATTAGAGGGCCTCCAATGTGTGAATGTACACAATCAGATGTTCAGCAAAGCTGGGTCTGGATTTGGAGCAGAGCAAGTCTCTGCCAAGCTGGCCCTTCCCTGGGTGGGAAGGACACCCCAGTTCTGCTAAGGCCCAAGCAGGAAGGGCTGAGCTCTCAGGCAGCGTTCAGAGGAGGGAACGCGTGGCAGGGCCAACACCCAGCACAGGTGCAGTGGCATTTCCCAGTCATGTCCCCGGGGAGGATCATGAATCATCCAGAAAACAAAGTGTCCTGTACTGGAGGGAGAACCGCAGAAGCACACAAAGCCTGCTGCCAACCAGGGTGTTGGCCAGATGTGGCCCGAGAGGGACAGCCCAACATGGCTGAATCAGTTTGCTACACATTTGCAGCCGTGCTGGGAGCAGGGTGGGCCTGACTTTGGCTAGGATCTGCTGAGCTCTCAAAGAGTGCAAGTGCGGGGATAGAAGGAACTTCGAGATGGCAAAGAAGGGATGTTGTAAGAGGGAGAAGCACAAACAAATTTGACTCCCAGAATCAGACAACAGTGCTATCAGAAATACCTTTGCATAATGTGGTTTCATTTAAGTCCTATCAACAAAATGGCATTTTCCTGGTAAAAGCCCCAGTTGGACTGTTGGAGATTGAAAATGTCACAGGACTGGTAGATGTGGTCCCCCAAACCTATATTGTGATCAGTGGGCTGTGGGGTGGCCCAAGGTCGAGTCCTCTCTGCACCTGACTGGTTGTGTGATTTTGTAATGATGACCTTGGAGGGGCTCCATCTCTATAAAATCTAGAGGTTTGGTGAAGGGGTACCAGGATCTCCCAGCATGTTTGGTGGAGAAGCGCACTCCCCATAGCTACCAGCTCAGGACATCTGTGGTAGAACTCAGGGGTGTCACAGAAGCACCCCCCATGACTGCAGTATGAGTTGATAATGGTCAATAAGTGTAGTTTCTTTGCTTTTTAAAAAGATTTATTTATTTGTTTATTTGAAAGGTAGAGCGGGAGAGAGAGAGAGAGAGAGATCTTCTCTCCACTGGCTCGCTCCCTAAATGATTGCAATGGCCAGGGCAGGGCTAGATCAGGATCAGAAGTGAGGATCAGAAGTGAGTCTCCTGGGTGGCAGGCGCTCAAGTGCTCTGACCACCTTCTGCTGCCTTCGCATAGACATTCTCAGGAAACTGGACTGGAAATGGGAAAACTGAGACACTAACCAGTGTTCCTACAGCATGCCCGCAATGCAGGTGGTGGCTTAACCCAGCGTGCATCAATGCCACTTCTGATGATTCTGGCTCTTAGGATACACAGTGTTGCAGATCTCAGTGGGTCAGCATGATCGGTTAGTTAGTTCCCATCCATGTAACAGTGCAGGCCAATGTCCCAGCGGCCACCCTCCATGTGTGATTTGGTTTTACTGCTTCTCTGTGTCTCTGTCATCTGTAACCGGATTCCAGGTCTCCCTGGGGGTGGGGCTCCTCCATTCCAGTGAGCAGAAAGGGAAAGTGCCTGGAAGACGCCCTACAGATCTTCATGGGCCAGGCCTGGAAGTGGTGCATAGTATGTCCGCTTACACCCCGTCACAGGGCCACGGGGCAAGGACAGGTGGCCCTAACAGGTGGTGACCCCAGTGTGAACTGTCTGTGTGGTCCTCAGTGGCAGGAAAGTACATGACTTTACCTCGTATTGCAACCCCAGTGAGGCTGCAGAGTGAGTGTCTTCCTGTTTGCTCCATGAGTGTCTATCTCTGTCAGAACCCACGACCCGGGGACTTCCCCGGGGACAAGGACAACATTTTATTCGTCATGTTTTCTGCTCCCCAAAACACCCAGCTCACTAATTTGCATAGACTGTAAACCCAAACAGGTCAATGGTTCAAATACATGATTTTTTTTTAAGCTCCTTAGTCTGGGTAGGAGGTCAGTAGCTGAGGTGTCTGCAGACCCAGGTCCTATCCTGGCAGCTCTGGGTGGCAGTGGAATCAGTCCATCAGAGAACCAAGCTTGTTTGGTTTTTAGGAGTAAGTCCCACATGCAGTGTCTGTCACAACTCAAGAGCCCCATGTTGATCCCGTTCAAAGCCAGACGGGCCTGGCCAGAAGTGGTCTGATCAGAGCCACCCAGGTTGTATTTACAGATGGCTGGCAAGCTCAGCACCCTGGAAGACAGCTACCAGGAAGTTTGGCGTTCTAGTCCGGGGTCTAGCTGATGTGTAAAATCCTGGAAGAGCAAGACTTTTGCCATTGTCACCGCAATTCCTTACAATCATGCAGCACTCAGAGGGACTCATGGATCGCTCACAGCCGCTGTCCTGGTTCAAGGTTTGGCAAACTCGGTGATGTTGGCTTTACAGGCCAAGTAACTGCAGCCCAGCCTGGCGGCTCTGCTGGGTTTGGGCAGGAACAGCCAGGGACACAGGGGAGGAAACCGTGTGGTTGAGTTAGTTCCCTTGGGCTTCCCTTGCACCTGACAGCTTGTAGACTAGCTAAAGGTTTACATGGAGTCCTGGCATTGGGGGTTTCTGGGTGCAGCAGCTGATCGGACCAGGGTGGCATCCTTTGGCCACTGGCCAACTGAGCTCTTCCCCCTCCAGCATTGAAAATGCCAAGTAAGGTCCAGGGGCCAGCATGCTCTGCTCTTCCTCAATGCCAGGCTTGTGGTTGGCACCTTAATGAGTGGACCCTCAACAACTGAAGGACTGGACTATTTGGACAGCAGGAGTGGGGGGCACTGATACTGCATCACCACCCACCCTGGGGGTGGCTAAGGAGAGGACTGTGGTGACCACGTAGGTCACAGAACAGAGAGAGCTCTAATGACCACCCCACTTGGCTTGAACCCCGTCCCCTGGGGCCTTGAGACCCCCTCACTGAGCTCTCCTGACAGGTTCTCCTCTAGGTCAAGGCGTGGGTGGCAAAGGGCAGGATGTAGGCCTCCACGACTCTCCCTGGCCACATCTAAAACCCTGGCCTGCCCCGCAGTGGAAGCAGAAACCAGCTTTCCTAAGAGAGCTGGCAGTGGCCTGCACACCCTGGCCTCACAGTGTGTTCCTCACAGCCGCCTCCCCATCCCAAGGTGCCCCCTGTCTGCAGACCCCAGGGATGCTCTCTGACCCCATTCCCATCCGTGGATGGAGCACATTCCACGGCCTGTCCACGGGCACCACACACCAACACACACACCACACCATATATACATCAACACACACAATATACTCTATACATGTCAACACACACCCTACACAGCATACATATCACACACCACACTACATAGTACACAGATACACAACACATGCCGCACACTACACACATCAGCACACACCATACCCTACACACACATATACCCCACATATATCAACACACACACCACACCCTACACACACATTGCACACCATGCTACATGGAACACAGAAACATCGCACATATGCCACACACATCACACACTACATACCACATACTACATACCACCACATACCACACAACACCTCTCATACACATTACACAATACACCCCACATACACCAACAGAAACACATCAGACACAGCACACACACCATATACTATACACGGGTGCTTAGCACAAGTCACAGGCACAGCACACACTACAACATATACCATGCATACTGATACATACATACTAGTCAACACATAGGTACACCACAATACCGTGCACCAGGCATACTACACAGCACAAATCACACACATATATCATACATCACCCAGACACACCACACCCCGCAATACACACACACTACACATACCACAGCATACACACGCTACGTACCATACAACAATTACATGCCTGCCACACAATATCACATGACATGCATGCAAAACATACAACACAGACACCTGGCCACACACACCAAAGCGCACTCCCCACAGACTCCACAGCACCACAGGCACTTGTGCTGCTCCCTGCTTTGCTTCCTGATGGAGTCCCTCCCACTGCCTCCTCCTGCCCAGCGGCTTGGGAGCAAGGGCTGGGGAGATGCGGGCAGCAGCCTCAGCCCCCCTCATTTTATCCTACTGTTTGGGGAAACAAGTCAGGGACGTGCCTGTGGCAGGAAATGGCTGCAGAATGGCTTGCTTGTCAGTTATGTCAGGCCGGATGGTTGCCTTGTGTCCTGAAGGAAGTGGGTGGCGGCTCCCCTGGGAGACTCTTGCAGGCATTTGTGGCTCACCCCTCTGTGCCAAGCACCAGGAGGTGCTGGAAGCATGAGAGGGCCCTGGGCGTGGCCCGAGTCCAGGAGGCACAGACCATGGGCAGGTGGGGGATGGCACCGTGTGCCTGGGGCTGTGACACCAAGTCTTTCCTTCCTGCAGCCCTCCCGGTATGTTCTGTTCCACACCACGGTGGGGATAAGGAAGTCGAAGCTCTTCAGGACCAGCACAGCTGGCTGAGGAGGGGACAGCGGACTGTGAACCCAGGCCCTTAGTGGCCGGGCCACCAAGCAAAACCAGCAAGACACATTGGCTGCTCACAGGCATGAGCTGGGTGCACACCAGGGCTTAGGGGGCTCCTGGCCAAGGCAGGCGTGAGGGAGGTGGAGAAGGAGCTGGACCTGCGTTGGAGGATGCGCATTCCCACAAGGAGCTCTCAGGGCCGGTGGCCACACATCTGGCTGTGCAACAGGGACCATCCTTCTAGCTCAGAAGGGGGCGAGGCCTTTCACTGACTCTGGCACTCCTGGCCTTTGCCTCTGGGTCTCCCCAGTTCCTAGGCCTCGTCTTCCTGTCTCCTTGCAGGCAGAGCAGGTAGGTATTGCCATGCAGGGTCTCTTGAGTTCTGGGTTGGCTCAGACATGAATCCGATTCTGCAGAGAATTGTGAATTTTATAGTAAGGAGAGAGTCACCTTTCTCAGGTGTATGGAGCCAGGTCTTAACTGCCATCCATCAGGGTGCCTGTGGGTAGGAGCAACTGACTTGCCCATGCACCCGCTCACCTGCTCACCCAAACGTGGGAAAGCAGAGGGATCTGGGTGGGTGGAATCCTAGCGTGGGCACCAGCTCAGTGACTAAGTGGGCTGAAGGTTGTGGCCTTGGCAGAGCCCTTGATGTGGCTGCCCTATCCCAGCAGCTCCGCACAGAAGCCGGGGTCCTGCTGGGCTCTGAGGTGAGCTCACCATGCCATCTTGGCACAGCACTCCACCTCACCTCTGTGCCTCAGTTTCCCCACTAGGGAGGTCTGTGAGGCATGTGGACAAGCCAGGGGCTGAACAGTAGCACGCCTCGGGAGCTTGGCACCGCAACCAAGTCCAGCTCCAGCCCCAGCGACTCTGATTTCATTTGCTAGGGGACGGGACATGGCTGCTGGCATGTCTGTACATGTCCCCAGCAGATCCTATTGTGTGGCTGGCCATATTGTGAGACTAGGTGAGTGCACTGATCCCCTCGCAGGTTCACATGTGCAAAGCACACCCGCTTGGGGATCAGAACTCTACTCTTGCTCTTGTTTCTTGGCTTTGTGGGTCAACCTGTGAGTGAGCAGGTGGCTCCACTGAGATCCTCGTCTGATTCTGGGGCATGGGCCATGGAAGCACTGGCAGCCAGAGGCTAGTAGTGTGGTTACTGGTCAGTGTGTGCCCACTCAACTTTAAATAGGAAGAATTAATGGGATAAAAAACCCACATTACATGCCCACAATGTGACTGGACAGCACAGCTCTGCTGTGTGGTGAGCCAGGCAGTGCAGTCTACTGGATGCTGCTAAAGTGCCCATTTTACAGATGAGGAAGTACAGGCTTAAAGAGGCTAAGCAGCCACCCTGGGATCTCAGTTTGGGAGTCTTGGGGTCCTCGTGTTCTGGGCCAGAGAGGAGCTGGGGCCCTCCTGGCACCTGATGGGAGCCCAGGTGTTTACTGACTGAGCAAAAAAAGAACAGAAAAAGGGGAGTGCCTGGAGTGAGCGGGGAGGGACCACAGGCAGAGCAGCATAGGAAGGGGCAGCCACAATGCAAGGAGGCCAACCTGGGGACTCACAGCACACTGGGACCTGCGGATCCTGGCGACATCCTGCGGCACAGAGCCGAGCACTGTGGGATGCTCTGCTGTGTTTGGGGCAGGACATGTCTGCCCAGACCCTGGCATGGCATCTGCTGCATTCATGTGCTTGTGGAGGTTTCTGTGTGTCCCGGAGGACTCACCCACCCGGTTTCCTGGCAGGCTGGAAACCTGGAAGAGTGGGCTCCCCTCTGCTGAGCAAGGATTCACAGAGCAGGGAGCAGCTGTGTTGTGGATCCGGTGAGTGTTGTGTGTCAGGTGTGTGTTCCGTGTCAGGCGTGTGTTGTGGGTCAGGTGTGTGTTGTGTGTCAGGCGTGTGTTCTGTGTCAGGTGTGTGTTATGGGTCAGGTGTGTGTTGTGTGTCAGGTGTGTGTTGTGTGTCAGGTGTGTGTTGTGGGTCAGGTGTGTGTTCTGGGTCAGGTGTGTTGTGTGTCAGGTGTGTGTTGTGGGTCAGGTGTGTGTTCTCTGTCATGTGTGTTGTGTGTCAGGTGTGTGTTCTGGGTCAGGTGTGTTGTGTGTCAGGTGTGTGTTGTGGGTCAGGCGTGTGTTGTGTGTCAGGTGTGTGTTCTGGGTCAGGTGTGTGTTGTGTGTCAGGTGTGTGTTGTGTGTCAGGTGTATGTTGTGTGTCAGGTGTGTGTTCTGGGTCAGGTGTGTGTTCTCTGTCAGGTGTGTGTTGTGTGTCGGGTGTGTGTTGTGGGTCAGGCGTGTGTTCTGTGTCAGGCGTGTGTTCTGGGTCAGGTGTGTGTTGTGTGTCAGGTGTGTTATGGGTCAGGTGTGTGTTGTGTGTCAGGTGTGTGTTGTGGGTCAGGCGTGTGTTCTGTGTCAGGCGTGTGTTCTGTGTCAGGTGTGTGTTCTGTGTCAGATATGTTTTCCTGGTCAGGTGTGGAGCAGGTGGCTGCTTCCCCTCTTTCCCCTCCTCCAACAGCCCCTAGCCTTGTCTTGGCCCCAGAACATGCAGCCTGGCAGCATCTTCACACGAGATGCTTGATGCTGTCAAGTGTGGCTGCCCTGGCCAACTGCTGGGCAGCCTGTCGCTAGGTTCCCTCCCCTCCAACAGGTCTCCTCGGGGAGCCTTTGGGCCTGGTCTTCAGGTTGCTTGGGAAGCTTTGATGGAGAGTGCATCATTAGCATAACCTTAACATTTTTAAAGTGTGACTTCAATTTCTTTTTTCCTTTGAAATCTCTGGGGAACATATGACTATTAACTTTTTTCTCTCTTGATATTCTGGGAGCTGAGCAAGACAATTACAGCAGTCACTTAGAAGGCTCCACCCCTTGCTATGAAAATGCTGCATTAATGGCAGTGAAATGAGAAGCTCTGGAAGCTTCCTGCTGGAGGGAGAGAAACAAGGCAACCGACTGGCTGAGCCTGGCTCTGATCTGTGGCAGGCAGCCGCCTTGGTGCCTGCACGGTCAGGAGGTCATGGGCAGTGAGGCAGAGCTGTGCCTTGCATCCTTGAGTCCGTTTTGGCCTCAGCATCTGCTGAGATCCAACCCTTGGGGCCACATGCCTTCTCTTCTCTCACAGGTCTAAGATGCTGTTCTAATAATTTCCACCTCCTTTTCCAGCGGCAAGGTTTTCTTTCTCTTTTTTATTCCCACCATATCTAGAATGCTGTGCTTTCTCCTGGTAAAGCAAACCTCCACCTGTGACTTCTTCGACCTTCACTCAGCTCCCGGCCGCCACAGTTGCCCCAAGGGAGACCCTTGTCCACCCTTCCTGACTCCACTCTCCTCCCATTCTTTCATTTTATCCTTCCCCTGGTTGCTTTTCCCTCCTTGGCTTTGCTATAAGCATGTTGCACATTTCACAATCGTCCCCCCAGTGTCCGAGGGCATCATTTCTAGTGTCTCCCAAAGACGGCAAAAATCTGCACTCAAGTCCTTGATGTCAAATGGCTTGGTATTTTCAAATAACTTACGTTCATCCTTTTGTCTGTTGTAAATCACTCCCAGATTACTTATAACTCCCAGTGTAGCATAGATGTTACATAAGTCATTATTTTGTGTTGTACAGAATATAAGTACAAGAAAAACTGTATAGGTTTGGTGCAGAAGCGATATTTTAAAATACTTGCTCTTAAGAATTATTTATTTGAGGGGAGGGTAGACCAACAGAGAGAGAGAGAAAGAGCTCCCAGCCACTGATGAATGCCCCAAATGCCCAGGTTGGGATCTGGGAATGCAGTGTTACCCGCTCCATGGGAGGCAGGAACCCTGCTCTGGGGTCAGCACCACTGCCCCCCGACTGGGGTCTGCTAGGGTCGGGAGCCAGCTCTCAGATACAGGCTCTCTGCTGTGGGATGTGGGCGTCTGTAGCCTGTATCTTGTCTATCAGGACCAAGTCCTGGATATTTTAGAATAGAGAGTGCTGGAATTGACAGCTGTGAGACTGGTAGCCATGCAGAGCCAGCTGCACCTTCTACTCGTCTGCATTATCTTCGCCCATCCCACTAGCCAGCAGCTGCTGAAGGCAGGACGCCTGTCCCCCAGGACCTGGAACAGAGCTGGTGGAGGCAGGGTCTGTGTAGCCAGGCCTTAACCCCTCATGGCTGACTGGCTGCCCTGGGTGTCCACAGCCATCAGGGAAGTCGGGGTCCTCGTACAGAGGCCTGCAGGCTGATGAACTCCCCATGGTCACAGACTCTGGAGGTTAATGAACACAGCTCTGACTCAGTGCTTTGCCCTTCACCCACAGCTGTCTGCACAGAAAAGTCTCCCCACTTGTGTTTGCTGAAGCCCCCTCGTTGCGAGAGGATGCCTGTCCGCTGTCTAGGAGTGAGAACAGAATGGGGCCCCGTGAGCCTCCAGGAACCCTCCTGCACAACGGCCAGGTGCCACCTTCGCCACCCAAGGCTGATGTCCTGTCCCCTTTGGACTCTCCCTCATGCAGCAAAACATCGACTGCATGATACGTGGGGTAAGATGTTACATTTGGGGGTGTAATAAATTCAAAGGCAATTAGGTATTCAATATTTCTTATTCTGCCTGCCAAGAGGAATTAATAAAAAAAATCTTTCAATCAGCAACAACCGCTCAACAGTCTCTAGCCCCCAAGATAATCAATTTAACCCAGGAGAATGTTCTTCTGTCTTGGCAACCTATTCATTCCTGGAGATTTCAAAACCAGAGGACCTCGCTGTCCATGTGCAGCTGTGGCAGAAGCCCTGGCCTTTCCCTCACCGCCAACTTCAGCAGGACTCATGCAGTGGCTTTGCTGGACGTCTGGTTCCATGACAAGTGCCTGGCACCAGGAGGCTCCGCAGGGCACCCTGTGGGGAGGAGGTGAGTGATGTGTAGCCTTGGGTGCTGCCTGCCCTGAGCCTTATGTCCACAATTGCTAGGGCAGTGATGGGAACCTAAAAGTAAGGCACCATTCACCGTTCCCCTTGGGATACGTCCTGCAGCCTCCCTGGGCCAGTGCACCTGGCATCCTCTCGGGAGCACTTCTGGGCAGTTGTTAGCACCTTTCTTCCCTTCTGCCATTCCAACCCAGCCCCGGGGCTGATCTCTGCTTGTTTTCCTACCATCCCAAAGATGAGCATCCTGCTTACTCAACAAGTTCCTGACATCCTGTCTGGGCCTTGTCAAGCCCCTCTCCCAGGAGGGGACCATGAGGGTCAGCACATGGAATAAAGATCCTACTTTCTGTGTGCAGCCACCCCCTTCTCTGTGTCTCCACTGATTCTGTTCTTAAGCCTGCAGGGGTTAGGAGAGGGGCTCATGAGCTGTGTCCATGATGGGAAGAGAAGAGATTTTTTTTATTATTATTATTTTTTTTTATTGGAAAGGCGGATATACAGAGAGGAGAGACAGAGAGGAAGATCCTCCGTCCGATGATTCACTCCCCAAGTGAGCGCAACGGGCCGATGCTATGCCAATCCGAAGCCAGGAGACTCTTCCGGGTCTCCCACACAGGTGCAGGGTCCCAAAGCTTTGGGCCGTCCTCAACTGCCTTCCCAGGCCACAGGCAGGGAGCTGGAAGGGAAGCGGGGCTGCCGGGATAGAACCGGCGTTCCCATATGGGATCCTGGGCGTGCAAGGTGAGGACCTTAACCACTGTGCCACCGTGCCAGGCCCAGAGAAGAGATTTTATTAGTGAGTAGGGACAGCTGGTCTCAGATCCCCACTTACCTACAGCATGGCAGGAGAGAAAGAGGCCAATCGAATAACAGAGAAGCCAAGAATATTCTAGAACAAAGGCATCTTTTGTGCTGATGTCTTGGCTGGGGGAATCCAGGAACCATAGTCATTTCTGATCTTTTAGGCTTTACCCTCTGTTCATGAAGACTCCAGTGCCCAGGGCTTCATTGGGATGCTGGCTGAGTAGACAGCTGTCTTAGAGACACCCATGGGAGTTTTGAAAGCTGCTGGGAAAATTGCTACCTAAACACCTTTCACCAAGGGAGACCTTCCCACCTGCCCCAACTGCTGCATGAAGGAAGAGACATACACAGGGCTTCAGAAGGTTTGAAGCTGGGCGTGAAGGATGAGGGTGTCTCTGTGCCCAGGGGAGTTGCTGTGAGTGCTAGTGGGCACTCCCACTCCCTGGCTGGGAGGAGGCCGGTCCAGGAGAGTCTGCACAGCTGGGGCCCATGCTGGCCGGGGGGCTCTGTTACATGCTCACAGCTGAGCCAGGTCTCCGTGGGGCTCACACCCCACCAGGGCCACACCCAGGGATTCTCTATTTCCATCTCTGAAAGAGAACGAGATGTCAGGAGGCGGAAAGTCTTGTGTACCACCATTCCTTCTGATGGCCGCCCCACATCCCCTCACTCCATCTATACCCCCTGCTTGCCCCGCTCCTCCCCATTCCCCGACTGTCTCTGAGAAATGGGGAGACTGACGTGTGAGGAATCCAAGGCCCCCTGCAGGGCTTTCAGTCCTGGAATGACCAGGACTGTGGGATTCCTGGTGCCTCCCAACAGGGATCCTAGGCCACTTTGGATCCACTTCCCAGGAGCAGGCTGGTCCCTAAGCACCCGGGGTAGTCACTTGGTCATCTATTCACCAAGCACTTCAGGAGCTCCTGGGGATCCGGCCACTGCCCGAGCAGGAGGAGCTGAGCAGCTGCCGCCCTGTGGCCTGCTGGGCTCTCCATGCTGACATCCCTCGGCCTCAGATCTGAGAGCCCTGCTCCTGTTTCTCAGGGAAGGGAGGTGATCCCTGTGTTTATGCTGTTGCGTTTTCAATTAAACACTCTCTGAGGACTGTGTTGACACAGCCAGATGCTGGCCTTGTCTCTGTGAGTGGGGAAATGTGGGGGGAAGTTGTGACTCCTGTCAGCAGGGCTGCACTTGTGGGGTTCAGACTGCATAGGCTGTCAGACACTTCTAGCTTCTGGTTCAGACTCTGCTGCTGGATGGTCGGAGGCACAGGAGTGGCTTTGCAAAAGTGTGGAGATGGCATGAGCCACTGGTCCCCAGCTTTTACTGCCTTCCAATTCTTCCTCCTCCTGACTTTGAACCTCCTTCTGAAAGACTGTTTTCTTTACAGCAAACTTGTGCTTTCTGCTCAGGCAGTAGCCTTCCTTCTATCCATCAATCCACCTGTCCATCCTCCCATCCATCCACCCATCCATCCTCCCATCCATCCATCCATCCACATGTCTTTCTGACCATCCACCCACCCATCCATTCATCCTTCGTTCCTTCCTTCCTTCCATCCATCCATCCATCCATCCACGTGTCTTTCTGTCCATCCATCCATCCATCCATCCATCCATCCATCCATCCATCCATCCTTCCTTCCTTCCATCCATCCATCCACCCATCCACCTATCCATCCTCCCATCCAACCATCCATGTGTTTTTCTGTCCATCCATCCACCCACCCATCCATTCATCTATTCACCGACCAGCACTCACTCCTCCCCATTAACCCCAGGATAAGTCTCAGGTACCTGGGGCACCAAGCTGGGGTGGTTTTGTACTAAGGGATAGAAGGCCTGTACTCCAACTCGGTTCAGCTCTGAGGACACTTACCATCTCACAGTCCCAGAGCTCACTCCAGAGAAGGTGGATCTGCTCATTCTCACCCTGGGTTCACTTTTCCTTTGGCCTAGGAAGGAAAGCAAGTGATGTCATGGCTCCCTTGTGTGAACTATGATATCAGAGACAGGGCTGCTGGGATTGGCCTCCAAGCTCCTTTCTCCACTCCTGCTCTGCATTCACGACTCAGGGGCCTCCTCAGCATGTTGTCGAAGGGATGTGAGCTCTCAGTCCCACATTTAGCCAGGGGCATCGTGAGGAAGTGATGTGGGCATGCCAATGGACGTTAGCCAGACCTCTGCTTTGGCCACTTGTACCCTCCTGCCCCAGTATCTGACACACGTGGGCTTTGTCTGTCCATACACAGGCCACATGTGATGCCAGGTTCACTTCCTGCGGAGTTTGCGGTGACCTTGTCCCTGAGGGGCAGCCAGAGGTATTTGGAGAGCTCCTGCCTGCTGGGCCAGGCCTCAGCCTGCCAGACACAGCCAGTGGCAGGGCCAGGAGGTCTCCAGCTGGCTTCCCTGCAAGGTGGCCCAGAGGTGCCTGTGAGCAGCTGGGTGTTCCAGGAGCAGGGAGTGTGTGCCACGGCATGTGGGGGTAGAGAGGGCAGGCACAAGAAGAAGGCCATTAGGGTGGGGACGTAGAACAGTTCAGATTCTTGCAGAGATGAGAGCAAGGAAGGGGTACAGTGTAAGAACCCAGAGCCAGGAGAAGACAGTGGCTGGGGCTGGGGTGGGGAGCAGGTGGCACTCTGGGAAGATGACAGATGTGGGTGGGAGCAGGTAGGCTGGCCTTCTGCCCACTGGCCCCCGTGCCCCACTGTCTGCAGAATTCCCACTGCAGGAGGCTCTGCCACCTTCCTCTCCCTTCTGTTCCCCCAAGCTGAGGTCTGCACTAGACAGTCCCTCCAGACGGGCCCCAGCCTCAGGAAGTGTGTGTTATCCCACAGTGGTGGTCCTGGAGCAGGTAACCGGATCCCAGTGCTGGCAGACTCAGGCCTGGTGGTGCTTGGGTGCCATGAGGCACATCACGTGAGTAGCACATCACGTGGGGTTTATGCTTGCAGCAGTCAAGGCCTTAGAAATGTCATGAACCCCTCTGGTCTTTGGAATTTGGAATTCAGCGTGTTGTAAACAACTCTCTCTTTTTAAAATGTTCTTCCTTTTAAAAAGATCATTCAAAAAGAAGAAGGGAGAGAGAATATGAGCGAGAGTAAGAGAGAGAAAAACCTTCCATCCCTTGCTTCACTCCCCAAATGCCTGCAGCAGCCAGCTCTGGCCCAGGCTGAAGCCAGGAGCTCCATCTGTTTCTTCTCTATGGGCGCAGGGACCCAAGCACTTGGGCCATCTTCTGCTTCTTTTTGCAGGAAAGCTGAATCTGATGTAGAGCAGCTGGGACTTGAACTGGTGCCCACCTGGGGTGTTGGCATGGCAAGGGGTGGCATGGGGTGTTGGCATGGTAGTTTAACCAGAGCCTCTGCTGCTATGCTCTGTGCTGGCTCTCTGGCCTGGCTGACAGACGAGATGGTCATGGTAGAATGCCTCCTGCCAGGCAGGGCCAGGGGTGAGCAGAGGGCTCCCTGTGTGTCCTGCGATCCTTTGCCCATCTTTGTGGGGCTTCGGTTTTGCAGAATCTACTCTTACAATCACCTCAGCCACGTTTGAGTCCCAAAGAGGGAGTCCCAGCAACCACTGGCCTCACTTCTGGAAAGAACTGAGCTCCTTGGAGATGAACTACAGGGTGCGCTCTGCCCTCAGCCAGGCCTGCGTTTCCTTGTAGCCATTTTGCAGGTGTGCAAGCTGAGGCATGGAAATGTTGACTCACTCACCTCTTTGACCCAGCAAAACCACAGGAGGGTGAGAATAGGAACTGCAAGTCCCATTGTGGTTGATTAGGTTTCACCCCCTTTCTGCAAACCAGCAGCTGGGGAAGAGGCCCCGAGGAGCCCCCAGGCTCCACTGCGAGGCCCAGTGTGTTTTACTAAACAGAGGACGAGTCAGCAATCAATATCTCTCCTGCAAGGCCTGAGAACTTAGCACAATTGGCTGCTTCCCAGCCTGGCTGAGTCAGCAGGAAGTTAGCCAACGTGCAAAAAACCTTGTATCAGTGGTCTTGGTGTGTTGATGTTTCTTAACACACGGGGCCGGCAAACCTCAAGGCCAAACAACATATGTGAAGGAACCACTTTCGTGGGTGCTTGACCCTGGGGTGCTGCAGAGCTGCAGCCAGGGACTGAGGGGGGCCCTGAGGAGGTGGGGCATTGTCACAACGAAGCCCTTGTGCCCTACAGTGTCCCTACGGATAGGATCAAATCGTGGCTATCACTTGGCGAGGTTAGGGCTCTGTGGTTTTCTAAGCGCACAGGAGCATGGACAGCTTGGATCTACTTATTTATTTGGAAAATACATGTGTCATTTATTTAAAATGCAGAGAGAAGGAGACAGAGCTCTCCATCCGCTGGCTTACTCCCCAAACACCCACACACAGCCAGGCCAGAGCCGGGAGCCACAGCTCAATCCAGGTCTTCAGTGTGAGCTGGCAGGGCCCCACGTCCCAGACCCATCACCTGCTGCCGCCGAGGAACACTTTAACAGGAAGTTGGAGTCAGGAGCGTGAGTTGGGACTTGAACCAGGCTCTTTGATTCGTGATGCGGATGTTCCAAGCAGAGGCTTCATTGCTAGACGCAGTGGCTGCCCCTGAACTTGGATTTCGATCCTTCTGTGTCAGCCACGACTGGAGCCGAGAGTCCCATTTCTCAGCCTACTGTGTTGTTTGGAAAACATGGCATTCAGATTTCCTCTAGGAGTCTTTTGGAGGCGGGAGCCAGGCCCAGAGGGGTGTCTGTCGGGAAGTCCCAGGGGTATGGCAGCTGGGAGCGATTACGCAGCCACTGTGACCCTGTGACCGCAGCACCTGGGCTGGGTGGGGGTGGGCTGCTGTGAGACCTGGTTTATTTGGGCTCTACGCTTTCATGTGTCCCACAGGCGGTCTGTGTGGAGTTTGCTGGAGAGGATGGCTCTGTGGGTCCCCACACCAGATGAACACTTCCAGGAAGGATCATACAAGTGGGTTTGTAGTCGACTATCTGATTCCTCGACTGTCAACTGAACTGAAAGAAAAATTCAGTCTTGTTGCCATGACTTGCACTGGGCTGGATCGCAGCCTGAGTGAGGACAGGAAGCTGAGGTCCCTGTCTCATCGTTGGTGGCTGCTGAAGGGACACCAGAGCTCCATTGGGGATGAATCCTAAAGGAACCAGCAGCTTGGCTGTGCAGTGGCATAGGGTGTTCGCCCCAGAGCTGGTTTCAAAGGTTTCCCACCTGGAAGGCGTGGGGTGAGTGCTGGACACCCCAGCATGGGGGTGGCAGCAGCAATGGACCACTTGGCATCATTCCAGCACCCCCACGTTTCCAGGGAGAGTGATCCTGGTCCCGAGATAAAGATGAACCTGTGAAAGGCATGCTGTGAGCATCCAGACATCTGTCTTCTGGAATCTCTGATGTGTGTGGCCACTCCCAGGGAGGGGCCTCCAAACCAAATTAGAGCAAAGGACCTCAGGGTGTCAACTGCTCCTCCGTGCCTGCGTGGGGAGATCCTGGGACTGGGGACCCTCTCTTTGGCCAGGTTCTCACGGATACAGGAGCAGCATGCGCCCGCTGAGCTGGCTTCTCCACGTCCTGGTCAGGTGTGGCTCCTGGCGCTCAGCTGTCTGGGTCTTTTCAGCTGGTGGGCTCTGGGGGTGAGAGCTGGGCAGATCCTGCGGGCTTCCAAGTGGCAGCCCTGGAGCCTGCTCAGCAAGTGAAGAAGTGGAGTGAGCTAGCTAGGTGGATGGGAACAGATGCTGGGTTTTAAGCAGCCTCTGGAGTGGTTGTTATTATAGGGTAACCTGACAGGGCCATAAGTCAGCTGGGTCCTGGCAAATGTCACTCTGAGGTGTGTCTGTGAGGTGTCTTTGGGGGAGAATAGCATTTGAATCAGGAGATTGAGTCACACAGAGCATGCATCCCCGTGTGGGTGGGGCCCTCTGATGCTTTGAGAGTCAGAGCAAATGGCCAAGGGAGGGAATTCTCTCTCTCCCCCCCCCCCCTCTCATCTCCATCTGTACCCTGACTCTGTCTCTTCTGCCTGGCTGCCCTCCAGCAGGCACATCGTCTCCTGCTTTTGGAGCTGGGCTTGGGGCTTGGACCCAGGCCCATTCCACTGGCCCTCCTGGGTCCAAATTTCTGTCTCCATAGCCACTCCAGGTGATTCCTTGCCAAGCACCCACCCATGCATGCACATTTCCGGGGAATTCTGGCCATTCACACTCGACACTTGTGACATGCCTGTGAAACTTGGCAGATGGAATGCAGGTTGCTAGTCAGGGGACCTTGAGGGACACGATCCTGACTTTTCCCAGCTGGGATGGAGCAAGGACAGGTCAGTGGAGGGCAAGGGCCGCGGTCCAAGGCTGAGAGGACCCAGGTGCAAACTTCTCTGGGCCTGTGGATTGTGGGTGGGTGGTGATGCTTGCTGAAAGTCAGATTTCCAGGCACCACCCTCTACTATCTGATCCCTGCTTCCAGCCTAAATTCATCAAAACAGAATCTTTTAGTAGGGACTTGGAAATTTGCATTTAAAAAAATTCCTCAGTGTTTTTCCAGGCTTGGTAGGAGGATGGTTGTTAACTGGAGCTGGGGCCCTCACAGGGCTGGGGCTGTGGGATGGAGCAGGCCTGGGGCTGTGGGATGGAGCAGGCCTGGGGCTGTGGGATGGAGCAGGCCTGGGGCTGTGGGATGGAGCAGGCCTGGGCTGTGGAATGGAGCAGGCCTGGGGCTGTGGGATGGAGCAGGCCTGGGGCTGTGGGATGGAGCAGGCCTGGGCTGTGGGATGGAGCAGGCCTGGGCTGTGGGATGGAGCAGGCCTGGGGCTGTGGAATGGAGCAGGCCTGGGCTGTGGGATGGAGCAGGCCTGGGCTGTGGGATGGAGCAGGCCTGGGCTGGACCCAGAAGGGAGGAAGTAAATTGCATGACTGGCATGTGCCCTTCCTCGCGGCTGTCATCCTTGCCAGCACGGCTTTGTGACATCTGACTGCGTGGAAGCTTGAATCAGAATGGGATGCACTGAGAAGGCTCAGGTATTGCACATCTAGGACTAAAGTTACGGAGCCACCAGCTCATTTAGCTGTGGGGTGGGTTGCAGCGAGTGGAAATGCTACCAGCTGTAAGCTTCGCCTTATTGGCAAAAGGTCTGCAGCTTAAAACAGCCAGTCAACAGGCACTGTCCTTTAATATCCGGTAGCAACAGCCTCGGGAGGGGTAACTGAGGTTTGGTCTCTTTTATCACCCACTGATTCGTTCGCTCCTGGTTTCAGAGACTGTCGCAGAAGCAGGTGCATCCTTCTGCACTTTCAGGAACCCTGTTAGATCAGCTAGCGTTCAAGCGTGCATGAGCTGGACGTTTACTTACAACCTGGCACCACGCAACTGTCCACTGAAGATTTCAACGCAGAACCCCGGTCCCAGCCTCGAGGAGCAGCTGGCTGTTTTTCTCCAAACTCTGGTAGATGGTATAGACTGGAGGTAGGAAATTTTCACATGGACCCAAGATTTCATGTCGATTTGTGATGGATTAGCATTCCAAAATTGCTTCAGGTGCACTTAGTGGATGCATTACTGTAGAAGGGATCCGCCTAAGCAGAGTATTTCTGAATTTATGCAATTGAAATACTCTTCAAGTTTCCAAGCAGTCTAAATCTGTCAGTCATGGGGTGGGAACAGGTCGGTGCTGGTGGCAGAGGTGCTGGAAACAACAGTGTCTAGGCCTCGCTGGCACTCAGGCACAGCCTTTCCCAGTGGCAGAAGCAGAGCCTGGATCTTCTGAGCGCTCCTAGCCTCCTGCACAAATGGGTGAATGAATGCCTGCAGGCTGCAGGCAGGCCCTGGTCTTCTCACTCTCTGATATAGCCTTCACTTGTCTTCCATGGTATCTTAATTACAGGCACATTTGTTCACTGAATCAATGAGTCCATTAGCAAACACCATGTGATGCTCATCGTGACATGATTTTCAACAGGGTTACTACCAGAAACTTTTCCGCTCTTGTTGTCATCCAGATGTTGTCTCCAGTTCTCAAAGCACCCACCGAGGCCACATGCCTGTCAGTGGCTGCCCTAGGAGTGCTGAGGCCGCGACCCCAGTCTTCAGTGGCCCAGGAGCACACGCCTTCCTGGTCCCCCTGTTTAAGCCTCTGCAGGTGGGCGGCAGCCACTGTGAGTGCGGGGGCAGGTTGAGTTCGAATCTATCCTGCGTGTGCGCATGTGTGAGCCCGAGAGGCAGCTGCGCCTCCAAAATGCGTGCAGGCAAGTTCAGTCCTGCAAGCACATTTCATGCCTCTGACCCACTTCCAATCTGTGATGGCTCAGGGTCTAAGGCAAGTTCAAAGCTAAGGGGTGGGGGAAGTAGAGCCGGCACAGCTGGAGGCTGTGCGGGTCGTGGATGTGCCACAAAGCCAGGGGAGGAAGAATTCCATCCACCAGGGCAAGCACAGAGCTGTTCTGCCCAAGGCAGAAGCAGGATTTGAACCCAGGAGATTGAATTCCATGGTGATGGGGTGTCAGAGTGCCATACATGCCTGCGCATGCATGCACACACGAGGGGGAACTATTTGGCTTCCTAGATTATCCACATACTTTCCCGACTCACCTCCACGAGTCACCTTGCCCTGTTGGCCTCTGCCTCTCTAGCCCGTCTGCAGGCTCCTGGACATTTCAGCTCTTACTATTCACATGCCCCTGGACGACTCCAGGGTCATCTTTCGCAGTTCACGTCCAGGGGCGCTTGGCAGTGGGGATGATCCTCTGGGTGACCTCGGGCACGGGGAGGAAGACACCAGGCAGTCCCCAGTAGAATCCCAATTTAGGCAACACTGTGATTTTTCTTCCAAACAATGTGCCCCACGTCAGCTGCCATTTCCGACACCTGTGCAGGACACCAACCCAAGGCTCCCCGCGCCCGGCTCTAGGACAGGCATGTGTCTGTGGGAGGGAGAGGGAGGAGGCGAGCAGGAACTAGGGCCCTTACCCCTCTCGGGCATGGGATTTCCTTCTCCCTGCAGCCACAGACCCGGCCCTGTGTTTACCCGGGGCACACTGGGGTCTGACAGCTGCCTGGCCCAGGGCCTTGCTCGCAGACGCGTGGACAGCCTGGCCTCCTGAACAGCAGCCTGCACTGTGTCTCCCTGTGCCATTACTCCCGCATATAAACCTCACTGAAAGGCAGGCTTTTCTGGGGGAAACTCATAAATAAGCCCCAAGCCACAACGTGGGTGAGACCTTGAAAAATGGCGTCGACATCTATCGGGGATTGTGAACCTTGCAAAAAGCAGTTCATTGTATTTGCAGAAGAAGGTTTTTGTTTAAAGAAATAATAAAGGACAAAACCCGCCAAGTGGAGTCTATGTGGAAAAAAAGCAAGCTGGGCTGGGCCTCCAGGGCTGGCCTCTTTGCCGTGCAGTCTTTCCTTGCAGGTTTTCTGTAAAGGGGCATTCTTTGCAGGGAAACGCTGAAGCTTCAGGGAAGGCAGGGAAGGCCCCTCCGGTGAGTGCTCCCATCTGCAGTCAACAACCTCTGATTGTGGTCTCTACAACAGATGGTCGGAATGGATGCTCAGCTCAAGTTGAGGGCCTTGGGGTGGCTTTTGCATTCTGGGAGTAGAAGGAGTCGCCAGCCGTACAGGGGAGAAAGGGAGAGGCAGCGCCAAGCGTCACCATTCACACCATGGAGCCGTCGAGCCATCGAGACCAGCACTTTACCTTAGCCAGTTTTGAGTTCCACTGCCTGAAGCTTTGAGGCTCTGGCTGTGGCAATGTCGTCAAGGGGCTGCAGGCTCTTTGCCTGTCCTTCTGATCTGTTAACTAAAGGCGGGTGTCTGTGTTTGTGTGGGTAGGAGGGGTGTGCTGCAAGCACCCTTCCCGCCCCAACCCTCTAGGGTGGGAAGTGTCTCTCTTTAACTCATTCCTGGCTGGAGCAGGCCGCCTCCTGGCCAATGCGACAGGCTCTGGCGCTTGGGGTCTCGCAGGCACCAACAAGAAGCCAGGCCAGCCTCCCAGGGATACAAAAATGCAACAGAGGGCGCCCAACATCCCCCGCCCCCGCCCGCGCCGTGGCCTTGAATCTCAAGGTATAGGATGGCTCCAGACCGCCAAGTTCCTTAAAAATGTCCCCGGTGCGTGGTCCCTGCCAGGCCGGAGGGCTTTCGGTTTGCCTGTTTGCAGCGCACCGCACCCCACCAGCCGCCTTTCCTAGGAAGGGGAGGGGGCGGGGTCCTGGCCTCGCATTCCATGCGCGGGACGCTGTGTGGCCGCGCGACACAGGCGGGGGGGCGGGTTCTCCTCGGACGCTGCGTTCGCCATCTGCACGTCACTCCCAAACTTTTCCAGCCTGCGCTCCGGGAGCAGGTTGACGCGCCTTGGATGCGGGGCTCCAGGCGCGGGGCTGGGCGCGCTCCCGCGGAGCCGGAGCCGCAGAGGCTCGCGGGCTGGAGTCGGGCTATCCAGGTACGCGTTGGGTGCCAGGTGCCGGGGCGGGGGTGGCGAGGGGCTGGCTTCGGGCTCGCGGGTCCCGGGCCCCTCCGGTTCCGGGGGAGCGGTGTGGCTGGCGGCCGGCGCAGCGAGTCCAGCGGAGACTGCGCGCAGCCTCACTTCCCGCGGCGCTGCCGGCGCGGCGGCAGAAGCAGCGGCGGCGACGGCGGCCCAGGCAGACAATGAACTTGCGAGCGCGCTGAGCCCGGCAGGTCTGGGCCCCGTGCCCCTCGGCCCGGCTTCCCCGAGGCTTTCGCCGTCCCCGGCGGCTGGAGTCCCCTCGCGGCGGGTCCAGGCCGAGTTCCGGGCGCCCAACGCGATTGGGGACCCTGCTGGAACGGCTGCCCGGAGGCGGCGCCGCCGCTGGGGCTCACACGCCCCCCTCCCAAGCCCTGGAGAACGCGGCCGGAGCTCGGGCACAGCGGGCCGGGCGATGGCGTGGTGGCGCTGTGGATAGCTGGAGACTGGCGAGGGACGCACGCCGCCGGCACGCACCGGCCCGCTGTCTCGCACAACAGCCCCGGGAGTCGCAATCCCGCGCCCCCGCACCACCCGGTCCCAGGAGCTGCAGGTGGGAGCCCGCAGACCCCGTTGTCTTCACCGTGTGGGAGAGAGATTCGCCTTGGTCGTGCGTCCTCACCCCCGCGCACTTCGGGGAAGTTCCCAGGCGTGGTTCCAGGCAGGTAGGGGGCATCTGGCACGCTCTTCCGGGGCGCGGGCTCAGTGCCGCCTCGGGAACCCTACCCCGGTCCTACGGCCTCCCTGGCAGGGAAGGAGAGGGGTCTGGGGTGCGCATGGCTGGGGGTCCGGTTCCGGGAGCGGAGCCCGGGGGGGACGAGGTGCGGCCGAGCCTGGAGCGCCCTGAACTTTTGCTCCCCGCCTCCTTGTCCACCCTCCTCCGGGTCCCCCATCCCAGTCCCCTCCTCGCGCCCCGCCGCGTCTCCTGAGGCAGCGAGACTCGGGAGTTGCACGCTTCTCCGAGGCGTCCCCAGGCTGCCTGGGCGCGGCGAGCCGAGCAAGGCAGGTCTGAACCGCGCTCGGGGGGGCGGCGCTGGGGAGGCGGGCTGTGGGTGGGGGAGCTGTGGGGAGTTGGGGCTGCGGCGGCCCCCGACCTGGCTGTGTGTGCCGGTGGAGAGGACGCAGGGGCTTGGGCGACGGGTGGCGATCGTGGTGCAGTTGGTCCGGGTGGGGCCCCCTGGAATCGCGGGTAGGCGGCCCCGGGGCGAAGGGAACCTGGCGCGGGGGGCAATGAATGGAGCGCTACGGCGGCGTCTCCGACTCCTCTGGGGAACCGATTGGCCGGCCCGTGCGCGCCTCTCTGCGTGCCGAGCCTTTGCAGCCGCCTGCCTCCAGGCAGCGCTGCGTGGCCACCCGGTCTCGGTCCCAGTGCCCACGCTGCCTGCTCGCTCTGCGCTCCGAGTCCCCGGCGGGGCGGCTGGAGCAGCACGTGTAGACGTGGACTCTGTGTTCCTGCTGGCCCCTGGAGGCTCCTGGAGCAGCACTCTCCCCGACCCTGCCGTCCCTGAATTCCTGCTGGTGGGCCCAAACCGCTGGGTCAGTTGGGTTTCTTGGGGTGCTGAGGTTTCAGGAATGAAGTTTTGGTTCTGGAAGCATCTCGCTGAGGCTGCACGTGGGGGCTCAGTCCCGTCTCCCAGTAGGGGTCCCTGAATGATGGGAAATACCTCTCAGGTGTGGGTTGGCACCCTCCCGAGGGCGCTGGAAGGAAACTGAGGCCTAGGGATTTGGGGCAGAATTTCTGTCGGTCCTTACACATTATTCATCTCCATCTCATCCCTTTCCTAGTTGCAGAAGCAGGACTCCTTCTTTTCAGAACGCTTATTAATTTTGCAAACTGTGTAGAACCAGGATCTCTTGATTGATAGGTGAAAGTGTCGAGAATATCTGCGACTTTGTTTCAAACAGCCAGGGACTGGAAACCCCTTTTAGTTGGATTGTTTTAAGAAAATGAGTTTCTCTCTGTGAGGCTCATCAGAGAGTTGGCAGAGGATTTTTTTTTTTTCTTTCCTAGTCACCTCCTGGCTGGGAGACTGAGCAGGTTCATTGACGTGGCCTGCCAGGCGTCTATCTGCCAGGTGAGCTGGGAGTGGAGCCCCCGGCCTGACTTGCCCTGCAAGGTTGCTGGCTGTTGGAGGGAGCAGGTGCCAGGGTCCCTGAAGGAGACGGGCAGTGTCTTTGCTGCTTGTGGGTTAATCCACCTGGGCCCTTGTACAGGGTGTGGGGAAGCAGGTGTGCCCTGCTTTGCTTCGATGATCAGAAGGCTGGTGCTGGAACCGTGGACCTGGCCAGGCGGTAGTGAGCAACCTGGGAGGAGAACAGTATGGAAGGAAAACAGCTGCTGCGCCAGAAGCTCGAGTGACAATGCTGGGTCCCTGGCCAGGAGAGGTGGGGGCCTGTCAGACCCGTGCCAGAAGGCGTGGGGAAGAGGCCAGGCTGGGGCTTGACAGGGAGTGCTGCTTGATTAGACAAAGTGCAGAGGAGAAACTCCGCATTGGTCCTGGGCTTTGTGAACCTGACCTGGGGAAACCATCACTTAGTGTTGGGTTGGGTACTGCCTGAAGCTGGCAGGTGCCCTGCAGATGGAGGGGCTTGGGGAAGAGGCTGGCCTGGGGCTTTCTGGAACTGACTGCCACCTGCAGGGGCGGCTTGCACTCAGCTCTGGGCCTGTTGGAAACAAATGGACAAGTCTGGTTAAAGTGCAAGAGAATTTTGCAGCTTGTATATGTCAGCATGGGCCAAAATTTTAATAAGGGGTTGGGGTGACAGCCTTCTGGGGTTGTCTGCAATGTTCCATCTGGCCTGGAAGGATATGCTGGGCACTGGAATCACAGTCCCACAGGCCCAGGGACTAAGCCAGAACGGGCACTGATGGTGCCTGGTCTCGGCTGGAGGCAAGAGATCAGGCCTTCTAGATTTCCTCTCACCCTTGGCTCCTTCCGCAGCTCCTCCGTAAATTCCTGCTGTGTGCGCCAAACTTTTATGGATTTTGCCAATTAACCCCACAGTTGAGCCTCCTGAGTTAGGTTTGATGGCATCCCAACGCTGGGTGCAGAGTGGCTGAGAAGGCTGGTAGCAGACCATGGACAGGTGGACAAGGGCGTGACGCACGGTGCAGGGGGAGTGGGAGGAGCCTCCTTTTGTAGATGTGGAACTGGTAGCTCAGCGCATGGAGCCTGGTGTCCAGGTTCCCCGCTGGCTAAGTGGAAAGTGGGTGCAGTCATTGGCTGTAGAAGGTCTGCTCCTTTGTCTCCGCCACATTGGCCTGGGCCTCTGAGAAGCTGCTTAGAGGGCTGCACACTCCCTATGGCTGGGCAGCTGTCCCCAAGGTCAGATGCTGAGCCTCCCCAGGCATCTGCAAAGCACCATGGCAAAGGTGCCCTTTGGAGGCTGGGGAGGTCCAGCTCTAAAAACCAAATTTCAAGTCGTGGCTGACCTGGGAGTGCTATTGTGGGGGACTATCAGTGTAGCCACATAGAGTCCCACCCCCAGGTCTATCTCTGGGGTGATGATGTTACCTCCAAGGCTAACTCTGTTGTCCCTAACTGTTAGGGTCTGCTGCTTTGTGGAATGGAGTCTCCTGTAGCAGCTGGCCTCGGGGTGAAGTGACTGGTATGTCCTCCTGGCTTGCGGTGAGGCATAGAGGCAGCAGTTGGCTGGAGTGGGAATGTCCTGCAGGAAGACGCTGGGTGTTGTGCTGCTCCAGGCCAGGATGCAGCTCTTCCTGTGGAAGTGTGGGTGTTGGGGGAGGAAGACAGCATTATGTGCTGTGGCGCTTCCTGTTTGCAGCTGAGCGTGTGCTGGGCTTGCACAGGTGTGTCCCTGGCGTCCCGTAGAGGTGGGGTGGGGGATGCTGTCGGAGATGGTAGCAGGAAGACTCCAAGACCCACACTGTAGGAAGGGGGGGAATGAGAGGCGGGTGGGCGGCAGAGAGCAATTTTGGCTTCTCAAGGGAGGAGGCAGGCATGAATCAGCAAGTGGTTGAGTTAGGGGGAGGAGGCAAGTGGGAAGCGGTTTCTCATCCTAATGCCTTTTGGAAGAGGTGCGGAGGAACGGGCAAAGCAGCGGCAATGTTTCTGGGTCTCCCCGGGAGCCCACGGGGCAGAGAGCAGATCCCCCTGCACAGAGCATAGAGCTCAGATTTGTGGGCGGGGTTGGGTTGGTGCAAGTCACAGTTACATAACACGGCTGCCAGGCGCCTTCCAGGGGCCTCCGGGGAGCCCTCCGGGCACCTGGGGTGGCGACTTCACCCCGTCCCTGGCGCTGGGAGCACTGCCGGACAGTTGGTTCCTGGGCTGTCCTTCAGCCCTGGAGCTCATGGCTAGCAATGGAGGGTAGCGTCCAGGCCAGAGATTGTATGCAGTTTATATATAAAATAGTACTTCCAAAAGTTCGCGGAGATGGAATTGAAAGATGGATGTGTTTTGCTGCAAAGAATTTTGAAGTCCAGGCGTGGGTCTTTGTAGCAGATTTTTTTCACGAACTCTTGGGAGGCTCCTCCCACAGGCATGTCTTTAGGAGGGAGGCACCGCTCTCAGCACACCTACAAGGGTATAAGGTGGGAAGCCCCTGGGTGCTGGGACTGCAGCTGGGTCAGCTGGGCTGGTAACTTCCCCTGTCTGGCCACCCATGCGTGAAAGGCGGTGGTGGACCAGCAGCTGCCACCCCCTCTGCTCAGTGGATGGTACAGGTGGGCCATGGGGGTTAGCCGTGTTCCACATGAGCTGCTAAGCAGTAAGCCGAGTGGGCAGAGACATGTTGGGGGCTCCTGTCTGAATGTCTCATTCCGAATGCCTCTCTGAGCTTGAAAGGAGTTCTGAGCTGAGTGTGGTGGGAGTGGGGTTGGGGGCTCTTGGCTGGGGCAGGTGCTCCCAGACACCCTCTCTTAGAATTTCTAGAACTCCTCCTGGTGCTGGCCTTTTAAGTTGCTGAAGAAAGCAGGGCTGGCAGCTCCTCAAAAGCAGGAGGTGTCATTATAATGGAGACTTGGAGCTTTTCCAGTTTGTGATGGAAATACTGAAGCCGGCAGCCCAGGCTCCCAGGTGCCTGCAAAACGCTGCGCCGCGGGTGGGACATTAGACCAGGCCGACCCTGTTGTGCTTGTCTTGTGGTCTGCTGCTGGCTTCACGTTTTCTCTTAAAACGGGATCTGTGTCAACCAATCTGGCTTTGTTCCCTGTGGTTAAAATGAGGACAGTGGTTGTGCCCAGGTTGGGGGGCACCCAGGACGGGTGGTGGTTCTGTCTCTCCCGGGGGTGGCCACAGGGCCCAGGGCAGTTCCTTTCTGCTCTGCCATGGTCCTGTGGGGAGCTGCCTGCTGAGTGGTTGTAGAAGGCATCGGATGTAGCATTGACCCAGGCGTTATTGCGAGTGGCCTTTCTTCCCCTCAGTTCCTGTGCACTGCAGGACAAGCCGCCAGCCCCTCCATGTTCTACGCAGCTGTGTGCTGGGTGAACAAGGCCTCTTTTAGCCCAAATGTTGGATCCTGTGGGCACTTAAAGGAGCTTCACACTGGCATGGATTCAAGTCTTCTTTCCACTCTTGAGACTTTGGATACTAAAGTGACTTGTGCCTCAGTTTCCCCATCTGAGAAATGAGACAAATAAACTCTACCTGGTCAGGTCATTTGAGTGGTAGAATGGACACAATTCAGGACTCCAGGGAGCTACCCAAACTGAACTATGTCTTCTGGCTGTGTGAGGGGAGCCCAGTGGGGTCCATTGTGTTGGTTCCTGGTTGAAGCTGATGGCAGTCAATGTGACTGACCCAATGCATCAGGTGCGGGACCTCACAGACTGTTGGGCAAATTATTCCATGTAGCCAGGAGAAATGGGCTGGGCTCCGTGTGTCCATGGCCTCTCCCCACCCCTTAGGGCAGTGTTGGTGCCCCCAGGTGTAGACCACGGAGTTTTGCAGGCAGAGCATCATCCACGTGAAAGGAGCCCTAAGGGGGGCGCTAGGAGGATCCCCCCATGGTGAAGATGGAGACTTCAGCTGGGTCCCGGCCGAGTAGGGGCTGATGGACCATTAGGGGTGCAGGGGCAGCTGTGTTCTGCTGTGGGAAACTGCTCTCAGGCCAAGGGGAAGTGGTTTCCTTACTCTCTGAGCACCGCACTCCTTAGGCGGGCTCAGTCCTCATGCTGCGTGGAACCCAGCCTACCTGGAGCAGAGGAAAGGACTGACTTCACCCCTGGGCCTGGACAGTCTCACCTGGGGCTCCTTGAGGTCACTTCTGGTCTGCGCTTGTGCCAGCCCAGGTCAGCTGGGCCCTGGCAATGGTGATCCCACTCTGGTTCTGCAGCCGCTGCAGGGGGAGCTGTCCCTTGTACCCCTGCTTGTACCCCTGCTTCCTTGTGCACTCCCATGGTTGTAGGTCACTCCAGGCATATCCCCACCCCCGTCCAAGACTGACAACCTCCTGGAAGTACCTGCGGTTCTGTGAGGTGTAACCCTGAACTGGCCTGTGTGGTTCTGGGTTCTGGTTATCTAGGCATGGTCTGCTGCCCTGGCAGGACAGTCTCTAGGGCTCGTAGCCGGAGCTGCTCAGAGCTGCGCAGGAATCAAGTGTGCTGAGTCAAAAGGCACGTGGGTTCATCCAGGCCTCAGGGCATGCACACAGCAGACAGAGGACCCTAAATGTGGCAGTGTTGATCCTTACCCCTGAGTTTCAAAAGGAGTCATGACCCTGGTTTCTTTGGGCGTTAGGCTCTGGGTCAATTAAAAAGGCAGTTGCCATAGCTTTTTATGTCTGAAGAGTCTTATGGAAACCGACTCTGGAAATTTGGTTAGTGTTGGAGGACTGTGAGCAGGAGCTCTCTACTGAGGTGAGAAATGTGGAGGCCGTTAGGGTTTCCTATGGTGGTTATAAATAGTGTGTCTTTATGCGCCATGAGTCTTTGTTTGGAATGTAAATATTTGCATTGAAAGTATAACTTGCATCCTGTGCATGTTTTTACAGACCGGAATTTCCAAACCCACCGTCAGACTATTGGCCTGTCGGGGATTGCTCTCTGCTGTGTGATTCTGTTTGTGTGAATTCTGCCTACTGTCCATGCGGCCACCCAGGCTTGCTTTATCCGCCCCGGCCGGGTCTCCCTCATGAACAGGAAGTGGGAGGTGTCCTGACACGCACCTCTGACTTCCAAGTGGCAGCGATGCAGTGCTGGGGGACAGAGGGTTGTAAGGGTTGCCACCTGAGGGGCTGCAGGGTCATCTGGCCACCCTGGGGACCCTCATGTCTTGTAGCCAGATGCTGGATTTCTGCCAGGATGGTTCTTTCTGCAGCCTGGTGGATGGAGCAAAAAGTTCTGGAATGCCAAACCCGGGGCCCCTTTGCTGGTGGGGACAGCTCCTCCTCCACCCACTGAGTGCTGAGCTCTGAGGACAGGACCCCTCAGGCCTTCTGTCCTCCGTCTGCCATCTGCAGCCTACCAAGGACAGGTGCGTGTCTGGTATCTGCTTGTGGGGGGGCCTTTGCTACCCAGTGGTCCTGGGGGTGCTGAGCCCCCCCGAAAGAAGAGGAAACAAAGGAGGGAAATGGCCCAAGGGGAGAGGAGTGGAGAGAGTCCTGGGGTCCCCAAGCTATGCCTTCCAGTGTCGGGCTCGGGGTTTCCCAGGGGACCCTGAGACCAGGCAGAGACCGAGCCTTGTCTAAAAGGAAACTTGTCTTGGCGTAGTCGTGGAGAGCTGCATGCTGCGTGTTCTGGGTGTTGCCAAATCGTGGAAATACACCATGGTTCTTTCTGTGCCGTGCCACCACCCCACCAGCCCGACATGTGATGGCATGACCCTGCTTATTTTCGTAAAGATGATGTGCTCCAGAAAGTCCCCATCCAGGACCCCCTTTGGGCCAGTAGCCCTGGAGGGCACGATGTTGAAAGTCAGAGGACTGCTTTGAGGTTCTTGGGGCTTGCTTGAGGAAGTTTTCGGCAAGGAGGCACGAGGACAGACAGGTATGATCAGAATGAGAGAGGCACTGACCTGGCCCTGTGGATTGTCCGACTCTGCGAAGCTGTTTGTAACGGCTCAGCAGCAGGTGCAATGCGAAATGAGATGGGGGATGAGATGGCTGAGTACAGGGGCGAGAGCTTAGCAAATGTGACCTCATCAGAAACACGGAGCGGGAAGAGTGTTTGCTCGTGGGTGGGCAGTGTGTCTGCAGAGTCTGTGGGCCCTGCGAGGTGGGCAGGCTGGACTCTGAGAATAAAAACGATGCTTTGAAAATCAAACAACACTGCAGGTGGAGGGTGAGAAGACAAATTTGTTCTCAGCCGTTAAAACGGAAACAAATTGATTGGAGGACGCCCGTCTGCCCACTCTGGAGTCAGCGTTTTTGCTTATAGACAGGGAAGCAGCTTTGCTTGCTCAGAATCCTCTCTGGGTCCCAAGTGAGGCCGTAGAACTGTCCACATCCTTCTCTCTGAAAAAACATTCACACGACAGACTTTGTTTTTTTTTAACCTCTTCAACCTGTTTTTTAAACAGCCCTAGTGAGGACGATGCAAAATGCACCCAGTGAAAATACGCCCACCGTGTTGTTAGTTATCACAGGTCCACTTTCCACCTTGGCAGTGCCCAGCCGTGAGGAGGACCCTGTACCACGTGGTCCTTGTGGCCAGCTTCCTCTTTCCAGTTCAGTGTTTCCTGGTTCATCTGTGTTGAAGCATGCGCCACGGTTCCTCTCTTTTCATGGCCAAGTAATGTTCCAAGGGTTCGATCACAGTTGTGCCGATTCCCGGTCGTTCACACCATTGCCTCCTTGTTTGGTTCCTGGGAGTAATGCCAGCCGGCCTTCGCATGCGCACGTTTGCTGTGACGGCTTACGAGATGTCTGTGCCGTCTTCCCCTGGACGTGTATTTGATTGATTTATTTTTGCATGCTTGTTCCCTGGCCCTGGAGAAGGCTTGGTGCTCTGCTGGGGTCCTGGTCCCCCTTTTCACTTCCTTGGCCGAGATCTTGAATAGTCCTGGTTGCTCAGCCCCATTTGGTAGATGGGGGAACTGAGGTCCAGAGAGGCCACTTATAGGCAGGATGGAATTCGGGTAGTTGGAATCACAAATCAGTTACTGCTAGTGTTTTCCCAACTCTCGGTAAAAACCCAGGTTCGCTTCTTGCTGGACATGGTGCAATGCATGCAGGCTGGCTGGCGGACAGAGGGCCATGGCCTTGCCCTGATCCCAGCCCAAGGTCCGAGCCTCCTGTGACTCAGCAGAGACCCCCTGCCTCATCCTCCAGGAGCTGCCAGTGAGAGCCCCTGCCTGTGGTGCCAGCAGCCTTCCAGTTCTCCTTCCCCGCAGCAATGGAGGCTGACTCGTTTATCCAGGGGATAATTCAATTAGGAACCAATTCGGAGAATGAAATTTTATCTGATCTGGCCCTACTCATAAGCAAGGGACTGGGACTGTGACTCCGGGCTATATGATGGCGTTGTTTTTAAAAGAATCATGCTGGGCTGCGGCAGGAGCTCTGCAGGGGCGGGTCTGGAGACCCCCTGGAGCTGGGTTGCAGGCTCTGGGGTTGCAGTCTTGGGGTTCAGCTCAGTCCCAGGCCAGCTTTGCCACCACCATGTCCTGAGTGGGCTCCAGCAAGGGAGACAGGGTTTGCCTGCTCTCTCTGCTTAGCAATGCTCTTCTGTTCAGCTTCTCAAGGTCTCACAGTTGAGGTGTTTTTGGGTTTCCAGGCCCATCTGGGATCCCCACATCTGAGGCTGCTGAAGTCTCCCCTGTAATGCAGTGTTTCCAGGAGCCTCTTGTGTGCTTAACTATTTTCTAAAAGATTTTGTTTACTTGAAAGGCAGAGAGGGAGAGAGACAGAAAGTTAGCCACTGGTTCACTCTCCAAATGGCTGCACTCAGGAGCCTGAAACTGCATCCGGATCTCCTAAGTGAGTGCAGGGCCTAAGCCCTAGGGATGTCTTTTATGGCTTTCCTGTGCATGTTAGCAGGGAGCTGGATCCGAAGTGGAGCAGCCAGGACTTGAACCAGCACTCCCAACTGGGATGCTGGCATCACAAGGGACTGTGCCCCAAATGCCGACCACTCCTGCTTGCTTTAAATTGTCCTTAGATGACATTCTATCTGATCCCATGAAGACGTGGCAGAAATCGTCATTCGGGTGTGTGGTTTGGGGAATTGTGACGGGGAAGCAAGTCTGTATGTGTTCAGTGCAGTTTGTGGGCTCCGCGGTCGGCTGGACCTGTGGGTCCAAGGCTGGCTGTCTCGGCGGTTGGCACACACATCCTTTGCAGGAACGAAGGCAGACAGGAAGCTCAGTGTCCCTGAGTTGGAGTGCTGGTGGGGGAGCCGCTGGGGACTTTTGGAGGAAGCACTCTGTGGGCCTGCTTCACTTGTGCTGCGGGAGGCCTTCTGGGTGTGTGCACCCATGTGTGTACGAGTGTGCACTTGAGTGCATGTGTGTGTGTGTGCATACCTACATGTGTGCTGAGGGGCACTGGTGAGGCTCGGCCGTGCTTGGAACCCCTGGAGGTGTGCTTCCAGCTCTGCCCTGGCCAGCACTGCGGACAGAACAACCAGCCCAGTGCCCCTGCAGGCAGCCTCGTTTCTTCTCAGTCTGTGCTGAGGCTTCAAGAATGCTGCCTTTGCGTTGCAAGTTTGGATCCCCCAGAGGGGGCTGACTTATGTTTTCCTCATTCTGTGGCAGATGGGGGCCTGTGCACCTGCTTTCCTGTTCCCTGAGGACGGCCTAGCCTCACCTCACTCCCGCCTCCCCAGGCCGGAGGCTCAGGTATCCTCTCCTTGCCCTCTGTCCCTTGCACAGAGCAGGTGTGTCTCTCAGGGCCTTCGCCATGGGACACAAGGGTTGGATGAGTGGCTGTATGGATGGGAAGAGGAAAGGCAGGTGGGGGCCGAGGTGTGCTGATCATAAAGAATCTTGACTCATGGTGCTGGGAAGGCAAGGGGCTTCCATATCACGCCGTTTGCTTCTCCACCTGCTCACCCTGTGCTAGAGCAGGGAACACAGAGACCTGCAGAGTGGGGGTGACATGTCCTTATCTCTCAGCCTTGTCCACAGGCGCAGGTGGGAGCCTGGCCCTTCTCCTTTGTCTCTGCCCCATACTGCTCTTCCCGGAGCTGGGAGCCACGCAGGGAACTGGACAGTTATGGGGTCTCAGAGTGTGCATGGGCTGTGGGGTTGAACTTGCTGATGCTTCTCAGACTCCTGGCTCCATGTGAGGCCCTGGCACTGGAAATGCCAGCCCTGGGCTGGCACTGCTTTCTTGAGTGTTGCCCGTCTGCCTGGCCCTTCCTTGGGACTTGATTTGCCTCAAGTCTACTTAAGGGCAGTGCCTTCTCCTGCCCTTGCTGCTTCCAGATCTTTCTCCTGTTGCCCTTTTCTTGCCGTTACCTGCCTGTCTCCTGTTGGGTGGGCTCCTGTGTTGTCCCCGCTGCCCAGGTGCTGCTGTCACCTGGGCACTGCAGTCACCCTGGGGTGTGCCCTGCTCTCCCATGTCCTCCATTGGGATGCCCTGGATGGCGTCCATAGCTGGTAAGCGCGGCACAGCCTCTGACTCATCCACAGTCATTGCCCCTTAATCCCAGCCTTTCCTCCATGGGCACATCATGCCTGGCACCCGTGGTAGAGTCTGCCCTTCTCTCCTGTATTGGGCAGCCCTATCTGGGATGAAACCTCGCCACATTTTCCACTCGGTGTGTATCAGTGGTTGGAGCCATGGGACACGGTTTTCCATCTTGGATCTATTGAGTAATTTTCCAACTGTGGGAAAGACATACATTTCCCTATGTTTTAGTAAAGGAGGAGATAAGAGGAAAATGTTTTCCGAGCACTTGTCTAGAGACTCCTCCCCGCTGTTCATTCAGCATCAACTGCATCTAGACAAGGCCACACTGCCTGCCAGCTGGGACTGTGCTGACAGGCTCAGAACCGGCTGGGAGCTCCCTCCAGCTTCTGGGGCTCCCTGAGGCTCCTCAGATTTCGTTCCTATTATTCTGAGATAATAGACTCACAGGGGGTTGGAAAATAGCTGAGTTCCTGTACCTTTCACCCAGCTTCCTGCTGATATTGCTTCTTGGGCCACCCCAGCACATTGTCCAGCTTAATTGACAACACAGTGAACCAAGCCACAGGCTGTTTTTTCTGCTGCATGCTGATTTGACCACATCCAGGGGTCCACAGCATATTGGGATGCATTTGACAATCTCCCCCATTTTAGTTTAGGTTAGCACTTAGGCCTGTCCCATTGGCTGTCAGTTAAAATGCATCTCCCTCCCATGTCAGCAAACACTGAAAGACCTGTTGCATTCCCTGCACCTGCTCTGGGGCCCACACACCCTGGGTAGGTGCCCCATGCCTGGTGTGTGCACACAGCTTTCCTCCCCAGATCTGGAGCTGTGAACACTTCGGCAGAACAGAACAGTAAGCGGGGAAATGACAGCTCCAGTTCTGAGGATAGTCAGTAGCAAGCAGGGGCTTCAAAACCTGGGATGAAGAGATGAGTCTGCGTTGGTACAAACGGGTTTTGAAGCCCATGCGAGCTTTCATAACACATGGTTTCCCTGAACCTTGTATCCATGGGTTTCGAAGTTTCATGTGCCAAAATAGACATCTCATGCCACATTCCAGGACCTTTTCCAAATACGCCTTCTGTGGAGACCCCAGCGTGTGCTCCGTTTTGTCAGCTTTATCTCAGTTCATATTCCCAGCAACCTCTGAGGTGGATACAATCAGTAGTTCCGTTTTATAGAGGAGAAGACTGACCCACCTCCACCCCCAAAGCGCCTGCAACGCAGTGGAAGAGTTGGACCTTGAACCCAGGCATTCTGGAGCTGGCTCTTGCTTGCTCTGGCCAGCCGTTGCAGCCTCGCAGGCTTCCTACTTGGCCCAGGCCTGTGCCGCTCTGGCCCTCGTTCTCCCTGGCTGCTCTGCATTCTTGGGCTGCTCACCTGCCATCTCTGTTTCTTTTCCTGCCATTCCAGACATTGTCTAGGGCTGCCTGTCTTGTCTCATATCTGGTGCAGTTGGCTTTCTGGGTAGAGACCCGGTTTGTGCCCGCAGAGCTGGACATGCTTGAGATGCACATGGAACCTCTCGCCTGCCCACACAGCTGCCTGGAAGCCTGAGGAGATTGCTGCAGCTCATCGGGCTCCACGGGAGCCTTGGTTCCATACCAAGTGTGTTTTGGTGCATTTTAATGAACCCCCTACAGACTGATTTCTCAAAGATGCAAAGGCCGCAGGTAGCTCGTGCATCTGCTGTGGGATCCAGACATGCTCCTGTGAGGCCCCCTGGGCAGCCCTGCAGGGAGACATCCCTGGGACAAGAACATTCAGCATGTGTGTAAATGGTGTTTAAATTGTGCAGGCTTGGGATGAATTATAAAAACTAGCAGAGCAGGGCACCTTGGAGGGGTGCAGCTGTTTCCTCTGGTTGCACTGAGTGTCTCACCTGGTCCAGGCAAAGCTTTCCCCATTTACAGGGGCCGGAAGAGAGTGAGCCTCAACTCGTAAATGTTCCTGATGGGGCCGTCCGCCTGAGCTGGCTTGGACTCCGGGGATGAAAGTATAATCACATTAGCTTGATAAATTAAAGGGTCCCGGATTTTTGAAATCAGCAGATACTGTTACAGATCTAAGGACACAGGCTTGAGAAAATGGCTTTTGCTAACCTCACTCCTGGAACAGTGGAAGCTTCTGCTCTTCTCCCTGGAAGCGCTAGCTCTTGGCGTCTGCTCCTGGCTGTGGCGTGGACAGGGATGAGAGGAGCATTGTCCCACCTGTGCGACCCTGGAGGTGTTTCCAGGACCAGCGATGTAATTTCCAAGGGCCAGGGCAATATGAAAATGTGAGCACCTTATTAAAAAATCATTAAGAATTTCAAACTGGAGACAGCAGAGAATTAAACCAAGTGTGGGACAGCTCAGAGCAGGGGCCCTGCGTGACTACATGGACCACACCACAGGCGGGGCTGGCTCTGGGATCTTGGGCTCATCCTAGCTGCTTGTACCAGCAGTGGGTTTGTAAGTGTCCAAGGGCAGGAGGACTGCCATTGCTGCGTCCCTGGGTGTGCTTCTAGGAGCCTGGCAAGGTGCCTGATCCAAGGACACAGCTAGGAGACAGTGCTGAGCTGGACCCACCCGGAGGTGAACATCCCTGTTGGCAGAAGGGTTTTCTTGGGGCTTGTTTAGTTTTCCAATCAGCCAACAGTCTAGCTCTGAATCCTTCAGAATCCATGGGGGAGAGAGAGAGAGACAGAGAGAGAGAGAGAAAGAGAGAGAGAGAGGATAAAGATGAATTGAGTCTACTAAACTTCAAGTCTGGTCCTTTGCAAGAGGCTGGCCCTTGGGCATTGCCCACCACCCTCGAGAGTTGCTCAACTGTGTGTGTCTGTGTCCTAGTGTCTGCATGCTGAGTGGGGGAGACTCACTCCCAGTGGCCCCTGCTCCTCCAAGCCCAATGGAAAGTCCCAGGATGGGAGAGCCTGGGGTTTTGGAGGATGCCATGGGTCACAGAGGTCATTCCTGGGTCATGGAGAATGCCAACATTTGAGTGTGGGGACGGGGGCCCCATGCATCTTGGGGATGGAACAGCATGCTTCTCAGGGTGCCCACCTCTTAGTGTGCTGCGTCTCTGTTCTCTCCCAGCGTGGTGAGCCTGGCCGTGTCCATGTGCCCTTTGCTGCTGGTAGCATGCTGGGCCAGCAGCCAAAGCCAGGGGCGGGGGTCCAGGCCTGGCGAGCCAGGACTGGGCAGGTTTTAAATGGGAGCCAGGACTGCTGAATGAGGATTAAGGTTACCTTTCCCAGCGTGAGGAGGGAGGGTGCTGGAACTGTGCCCAGAACACAAGCAGGGAGCCAGGTCTGTGCGGGGAAGGGTCTCAGGGGAGTGAGCTGCCCAGAGACTGGATTGTCCTCGCTTTGTCCTCGTTTAGTGCTGGAGATGCAGGCTCACTCGAGCCAGGAGGCTCTTTTCCTCTCATTGTCCCGAACCCATGGCTCTCAATGGGGCTGTGACATTCAAAGAAAGAAAGAAAAATTGGCTTTCCTACTCCAGGCTGGAGAGAGAAAGCGGGACAGGAAGTGGCCACCCTAGAGGCTTTGGAGCTGCCCAAGGCAGGTGTGGAGGACAGGGGGACGGGCAAGGGTGCTAGGGGGTGAGAAGGGGTCTGTGTTGCACCTCTGTGGTCTGGATCTGGAGCTTCTTGGGAAGTAGGAATATCATTCAGCCAGCGGTTAGCTCAGCGAGAGAACAAACCCAGCGAGCACCTAGCATACACAGGCAGAACAGATTGATCTCCTTGTTAGGATGGCCACCAGCCTTGTCTTCTATTTCAAAAGGGAGAATAATTCCACAGCACGCAACTGTTTTTGTGCTACCTAGGGTGGGAGTCTGAGAAGGTTTGGATAATGATTGTCATTCAAAACCTTCACCCAGAAATCTGTATGTGGGAGAGTGGGCAAGATGGTGCGCCTTGACCATCTGGCTCCCTCTGCAGGCCTCACGACGTGCCTGGTGGCAGCAATTGCGTGCTTCTCGGGGCCCCTCATTGCTACACACCTCCTGGAATCTGTTCATAAGCGCATGACTTGGGTGCCTATAGGGCCTGTGAGTTGGTGTTGTTAGTGTCCCTGCCATGGAAAGAACTGAGCAAGATCAGAGGGGGTGGGGCAGGCAGGAGACCTGGAAGGGCCACTTGAAGCTCAGAGATGTTGGCGAACTTGTCCAGGGCTGCCCAGCTAGCAGGGGCTGGCTTGGGGGTTTGACTTGAGGGCTGGCCCCATGGCTGTGCTCAGTTCTTTTTATGACTTGGGACAATCAGATGCGTGGGAAGCCCTGACTACAGAGGGACACAGACTGGGAGCTTAGCATTGGCTTCTCCGAATTGGGGTGAGCAGGCGTGCCCAGGCCCTGCCCTGGCAGAGCTTAGAGTCTGGGGGATAGAGTAGATGATGTGGAAAACTCCTTGTCAAGTGCTGGGTGATGGAGCTCCTGGGTGCAGGGAGCCCCATGTGGCCAGAGTGTGGGGCCTGTGGAGGGAAACACCAAAGCCAGAGCGGAGTGTAAGGGGTCCTGGGCAGCCTCCTGAAAAGGCCGAGCATGCAGCCAGGGGTGTCTGCCCTTGGTCCCAGTTCCCCAGTGAGGTGCCTGGGGCTGTGGTTCTCTTCTTTAAGGTTCAGAATGTGCTAGAATCCTTGTTCCTGGAGACTAAATCAATTTACACAGCTGGCAGACTCCTTCCTCTCTGACCCCAACACTTGCTTCCTTCTACCCCAAACTGTGCCCATTACAGTCAGGGAGCACATTTGAGGGGATGTCATGAAGTTCATGGAGAAATGGAATTAGATCAGTTTACGGACCAGCATTTTGGCACAGCCTGTGATGGTCCCACGTGGTCGCCAGCTTGAGTCCTGGCTGCTCTGCTTCCAGTGCAGTTCCCTGTTCATGTGCCTAGGAAAGCAGCAGAATTTGGCCGCAGTACTTGGGCTCGGCCACTTGTGTGGGAGACCCAGAAGGAGCTTCAGACTCTTGGCATAGATCTGGCCTGGGCCTGGCTGTTGCAGCCACTTGGGGAGTGAAGCAGTGGATAGAAGATCTCTTCTCTCTGTCAAATCTGCCTTTCCAATAAATAATTAAGCTTTTTTTTTTTAAATGATCAGTGTACTTAGGTGGAATAAAGTTTTTTGGGTTTTTTAAAAGATTTATTTTTACTATTTTTTTTTAATTGGAAAGGCAGATATAGAGAGAGGAGAGACAGAGAGGAAGATCTTCCGTCCGATGATTCACTCCCCAAGTGAGCACAACGGCTGATGCTATGCCAATCCAAAGCCAGGAGAATCCCACGCGGGTGCAGGGTCCCAAAGCTTTGGGCCGTCCTCAACTGCTTTCCCGGGCCACAGGCAGGGAGCTGGAAGGGAAGCGGGGCTGCCGGGATAGAACCGGCGCCCATATGGGATCCCGGGCGTGCAAGGCGAGGACTTTAACCACTTGTGCCACCGCGCCGGGCCCCGAAAAAGTTTTGAACTTGAATGCATAGTGTTTTCATAATACAGATTTCTGTGAACTTCTGGAAAGTCCTTTGCATGCTTGGGTTTCAAAGTTCTTTTTGAACTGAAATAAGTATATCTTGTGATTCCCTTCCCCCCACAAGCTCCTTGAAGTCTCCTTATGTGTTTAGTACCTGCTGGCTGTTGTCTCCACAGGAGCTGGGTCTCCCCAGCTAGCATTGAGGATTACAGGGTTTCTCCACCGGGGAATTTGGTCAGTTCTCTGGAAGCAGCTTGCAGAGCGGAGACTTGCTGATGGCTTCGGTGGCCAGCCTTCCAGCCCTAGCAGCTGTGATGTGCGGGGTTGTGGCAGGCACTGGCGCCTTCCTGTAGGAGTCTTCTACAGAGAGAGGCAGAGAAGACCACATGGACCTTGTCCCTTTCACAGCCCCACCTTGGCTCTGGGCCCTGCCCTGCACGTGCCCAGCCTGCAGGTGGCGGCTGCACACAAGGCCTTGGCTACAGCTTCCCGGCTGAGTCTGCTCGGATGGAGCCGTCAAGACGTCGTCGGCAGCTGGAGGTCATTAGCTGGCCGTCTGCAGGCTGGGTTGTAAAATAAACCCTAAGTGGTTTGGAACTCCCCGGGCCATTTTTAACTGCACGCATAGAGGAGTCTTTGCCTTGGCACCTCTGGCAGGAAATGGGCGTTGTTCTGGTGGGAGGACGTTGGCTTCATGGTCAAGGCCGAAGAGCTGGACTGCCCTGGCTCGGTCATGTTCGCACCCTTCCTTCTCCCTGGTGGCTTACTGGCAGAAGCTCAGCACAACTTGTCTTCTTTTTATGGGCTATTTGTAAATGGGGATGTAACACAGCTATGTTCAAGAACAGCCATGCAGTGTATGGTGTGATGTTTCCGCATGACCAGACCCACCTGTGCAGCCATCGCCCCCTCGCAGCCCCCACCCAAGGACCCACTGTCCTGTCTGCCTGTGCATCGCGCTGGGTGTAAATGGGCCCAGGCGGCCTCTGTACTCGTGTACTCCACCGCGTTCGTAGGGTTCTAGCCTGAATCGTGTTCGTCTCCTGCTGTGAATAGATGTGGTGTGATTTCCTGTTTTGGCTTTATAAACGGAACCGCTGAGATTTCCAGTTTGTGTCTTTAAAAAATTATTATTCAAGAGATACAGAGAGATTGATGATGTAAGCTCTCCTATTAACAGACTCATGCCCCAAGTGACAGGAAGAGCCGGGGGGACCCCTGGAATGCTCCTCAGCATTCATGCCCCCAAATGACAGGGAGCCAATCACTGGGACCATCACCTGTGCCTCCAGGGAAAGTGGCCCGGACAGGCTTTGTGCTGCAGGGGCAGGCGTCACCTCAAGGAGCCCAGTGCCCTCGTCCACAGCTTTTACTACGTGTTGGGACTTTTCTGCAGGGGACCGGACAAGCCCCCCGGCTGGCCTCAGCCATCTCTGATGGACCTGCAGACTTTACTTTGCACGAGGATACCTAATGCCAGGTGACCCATAGCTGGATTCTGGGCTCTGGGCTCCAGGGTGGCCAAATGGGCATCCAGCTTGCTTCTAAATGTCCGAGTTTTTCTTTTACAGATCTCCTCTCTGACATTGCATTTACAGGGTCACCTGCAGGCATTGGCTCCTGCAGGCATGCTGGTGATGTTGCCATTCTCAGATCTCCCAGGAAAGGGGGTTCCCTCGTGCCCAGTCCTCTCGTCTTCCGTTCAGGGGAATGTCGGGGTTGGGGCATCTTGTTTACCTCCACTGCGATCTTCATTTCCTGCCCCCTGATGTGTAAATCCTGGTTGGTCAAGCCTGGGGCACAGGAAATGTTGGCATCAGATAAGAGGAATGTCTGTGTCTATTGCTGCTCAGGAGAGCTGAGCTGGCTGACTGGCATGGCCAGGCCCCAGGTTGGCCTCTGTGCCCCGATGCCCCCGGCCATGGATTTTCTGTGCCACTGTGTCGCTGATGCCGATTTCAACATGAAACCAGGTACTCGCGACGTCTCAGCCGTCTTCTGCCTTCTGTCGGGCATAGTTTCTGCTGGTTCATCTTTTCCCTGCGTTGTCGTTTTGTGTTCAGTGACCTTGGTGTTGCCTCAGTGTGGGGGTGGCGGCCTTCTGAGATGAACCAGAGCCCCGGACACCCCTGCCACCTGGCCCAGGGCCAGCCTGATCCTCCCCATGGTGTTACCTCGGCCCTTTCTCATCCCTGGCTGCTGATGGGGTAGGGAAGCCTGAAAACAGGAGGGATGAACTTCAACTTTTGCAAGGCACTTGCATTTCCTGGCAGCATTTCTGGTCTGGGTGGCATCGATTTGTTCAAGAGCTGAACCTGCAGAATTCAGCTGGACACGGTTCTCTCTAAATTTGGGTACAGAATGTGGGCATGCAGTGGCCCGTTGGTTGGAGGGGGTTTGCCCCTCGGCCCGGTGGCTCCTGTGGCACAGTCTCGCCACTTCACCAGGCTGAGCGCTTGGGAGTCGGTGCAGTGGCAGGGCTGCTTTCTTCGCCACTGAGAGGCGGAGCCCCCCACAAGTCTGCATGCTCCCCCACCAGTGCTGCCCAGCTCACACCTGTCCCCTCCCAACCCGCCGGCCGAGCCCTGGGAACGCCCGTATCCTTGTCCCGGTCTGATTTTCTTTTTGAGCTCAGACCCCAAACATTCAGACCTTGACATTGTAAAATAGAAATGACCTGGTTTGGCGTTGACATGTGAGTTTCTTATAATCGAATGCTTTGCAGTGATTCATGAGACAAGATCTCACTTTAAAAGCAACTGTTCCCTCTGATTTTTCTTTCCTTTAAGGCACGTGATGAAAGGGGCATTTTTATATGCAATCCCCGTGATGCTTCTCTCGGCAGATGCAGGAGACATTTAGAGGCGTGCGTTTCGGTCTTTCTTGGGGCCAGAATGCAAAGGAGCAGTCCCGGTAATAGACGGCAAAGTCATTCATTTCTGATGCAGCTCCATAATGCTGGCATGAGAGGAAGCTGAGGCGCTCACAGTGGCGCTGTGCGGCCTGAGACAAACCCTGGAGCAGGTGGTGGGGTGAGTGAGTTACCCAGTGTTCTAAAGCACAAGGCCCCCTTCCATGCTTCTCTGGCCATCCTCGGTGTGGTTGCAGTAGACAACATGTTAGCATCTTCATCCTCATCTTTCAGATGAGAAACCGTGGTGGGTGTAATGTCAGGCCATGAAGCCCGGGCATGGTCCTTCCATGAGTCTGTGCCAGGTTGCCCCCACAGTGACCAGCCCGGGACTCAGGTCCCTCTGGGCTGTGGAGAGTGGACTGGGTCTGCCTGTCTGTCCCAGGGAGAAGGGGGAGTCTGGGGGAGCTATTCCCGGAACTGGCCATATGCTCAATTCCTTGCTTCAGTTCTTTCCCTAATTGAGGCACTGGTTCTGGGAGCTCTCATTCTAGGGGTCTGCATAATTGCTTCATTGTATCACTTCCACTTTACATGTTTGCATAAAACCTTTAATGCAGTTTGAATACCCAACCTGGCCCTGGGGGAAGTGATATTAATTTTTTTTTTTAGCTTTGTTTCCCTGCTGAGGTATTTGTTGGTGCAGGGTTGGAGTTTTGTCACTGAATGGCTCCACGCTTGTCCTGTGACTGAGACTTGAAATACAGCTTTGAGCTGAGGCAGATTGCCTGGGTCTGCTCCTTCTTGGCAGACTAGGGACTTGCAGTGAGATGGTCTCTCGGGCCTCCTGTGGGGGTCCGAGGTCATTCAGGTGGCTTCCTAGGAAGCTGGATGGATGTGTTGCTTCTTGGCGTTGCTCCTGATTGCTGAGCAAATTAGCCTGAGTAAGTCTGCAGGATGCCAGCGGTTTGAATGGTATGAATGTAAATTACTGGCCAGAGAATAACTGTAGCAAAGAGCAACATCGGACAGCTTCATGCTACTTCTGGACCGTGTTCCTGGGCGCCTGTCTGGGCTCCAGAGCTGACTTTAAGTGACTTGCAGGGCGCTGCCTGCGACCATCCATGAATCGCATCCTTCCACGCAAGTGCAGAGAGCGGGGTCTGGGGTGTGTTGTCCCTCCTCAGTTAGGGCTGCAGGGCCAGACCCTGAGAAGTCCAGCCCGAGAGTCTGGACCGTGTGCACTGCACCCACCTCCACCTGTGATGAGTCAGGGCAGTCCTTAGGGGAGGTGGGGGTAGAGGAGGCATCTTGAGAATGGGGTGACATACACCTGCTGTGCTGTCTCAGGAAGCCATGGCTGGGCTGGGCTGGGCTTGGTTGGTGGAGGCAGGACGCTGGCCCACACTGGGAGATGGGCTTGGTCCCAGCCCATGGGAATAAGGGGCTTGGCAGCTGAAGTCACGAAATGTCGCTTTAGGCCATTCTTGGGGGAAAAGGTTGTGTTCCAGGTTTTGGGTGTGAAAATTTCAGAGTCAACCAAGGAGCATCCCAGATGTCATCAGTGGTGACAAGGATCCCCTTTATCAGCTTTTGGAAAAACATCACCTTACATGGCTCCGTGACCATGCCAGCTTGCTTCTCAGACCCAGCTTCTTCAGGGGGAGAGCAGGTCTGCCCAGAAGGGGATGCTGGCACCACTGAGTTCTGGTGCCAGGCCCTCCACCTGTTACCTGGGAAGGCGCCATTTCTCTTCTTCCCACCTCAACTCCCCCCGCCTCTGCTGGAGGAGAGCTGGCAAGTCTCAAAGCGCAACCAGCCCAGTGGTCTCACGGGATGTACACTTGATTGAACATAAAAATCCAGCTCCTATCCCCTGGAAACTGGCAAAACCCCATGTTAATTGTACGAGGAGCTCCCTATTGCCTTGGAGATGCTGTTGTGTGTTTTCTGAAGCATGGAAGAGGAAAAAGTGGTTGAGGGGAGTGAAAACAAGAGAAAGAGAAAGAGAAAAATATTTGGGGTTTTGAAGTCGACTCTGGATTCTTGCTGTTTTTGAAGCATCTCCAAATTTCCTTTACAGGAAAGGAATGGAAGTGACCCAAGGAGAGGAGGGCTTGGTATTTTTCCTCTTCTTTCATCCTGAGCTCAGGACCCAGGGTGTGGCGATGTGGGGTGGAAAATGGAGTCAGTTGGCTTTATCCAGAAATTTACCTGAAGGGCTAGAGGAACTGAAAACGGGGCGGGACAAAGCAGAACAAACCGCAAACAGATGGGCCACAGATGGGACTCATGTAACTTGCTAAGGCGTGCCATTTCGATGTTTCCATAAGTGTGGACGCGAATGCAGGGAAGGCAGGAGGTGGCCTGAGGGCTGGCAGGAGGACACCCTCATGGGCCTTTGGGGGCCTTTGCTGCCAGCAGGACCCAGGTGAGGCGAGGTGCCAGGTGCCCTGAGGCCAGCCCACCGAGTCCCTTATGGGTGGTGGCAGTGGGCCCCTGAGACGTTGAGAAGGGGCAGCTCAGTGACCTGCACACCTCCCAGAAAGGCAGAGTAGAGTGTAGAACAGTGCAGAACTTTGATTTCTGCTTTAAATACCCAGTGATGAACCCTTCTGGAAAGTTCTCCATCTGTGATCACATTCTATCTTAATTGTGCTGCCTGCTTGCCTGTTAAATGGTCTGCCTGTAGGAGATTGTGTTCCAAGGCAACACCAGAGCTGCTGCAGCCTATGGCAGGGTGGTGGCTGGGCAGAGAAGGTTCCAGACTGGAGGGACGGGGCACAGGCAGGTCCTTAGCCTAAGTAGAGAGTGGGCAGGAGTGGTGGGGTGTTGGAAGTCAGGGAGTGTGGGAGTAAGTGGGTGGGGTGGGTAGGACTGGGAGGGGAGACAGAGGGACAAGTAGTACAGTGGGTCAGCTGCTGATGTTCTCCCTGGAGCCTGCAAGGCCTTTGACACATGTCCCCATTCACCTCCCAGCAAGGGTGGGGGTGCTGTCCAGGGTCACACTGTTGCTACTGGTGTCTCGTTCTCTTGTGAGTGTCCCTGCGCCAGGCATGGTCCTGCTCTGCTCGCCTCGAATCCCCCAGGACTCCAAACCCAGTGGCGTGTTGGTTCTGTGGCTTTGGAGTGGAGTGGAGGTGGGGACCCCCTGTAGGCGTGGGGACACCCTGTAGGCACGGGGACTGTGGGCAGAGATGGCTACTGGCTGAGCTGACAAACAGCCGTGCGCTTCGGCCAAATACTTGCTTTCTGAGATGCAGACCAGAGCAGCTCTTGATAGGGAATCAGCTACAAGGACTTCTTTAAGTTAATTTAAAAAAGACCTTGCGACTGGGGTGGAGGGAATCTGCTCTCTGCCAATGAGCCTTGATGTTTAGGAAGGAGATTCCATTCCTGGGGGTCACCGAGGGGGTTGCCAAGTTCCCATCTCCTACAGAGTCCACTGCATGCAAGACGGTTTCCTGGGGCCCAGACCCACTTAGTGCTTTTCCAACGAGACTTTTTTCAATGCATTGTTTACAGAAAGCTGAGCTTGCGGCCCGGCCCTGGAGCCCCACCCGTCCAGTGTTGTACATGTGAACACCCCCTCTCTGTCCCCTCCTCCCCTCTCAGGGTGCTCTGTCCTCGTCCGATGTGTGGGAGCAGAGCCTGTGCTGGGCTGGGGAGAGACACAGAGAGTGCTGGAGGGCAGATACCTGTTCCAACAGTTACCCAGAATTTATCCTGGCGCAGTGTCAGACGTGGAGAGGTTTAAAAGGGCTCGTGCTTCATCCAAGACCCAGTGAGTGCAGGAGAGAACGGAAGAAAACCACTCTGCCACGAAGTGGGCGTGGCCGTGGCCGCTGCCATGGGTGATAAGTGTGCAAACACATAATTGTTGGGTCTGAGAATCCAGATTTGGCTGGGGGTGTCAGATGTTGGGTCTGTTTTGTTTTTTAAAACACTTTATCTCACTCTTCCATTTTCTGGCACACTTCCTCGAATGCCGACAACAGCCAGGGCAGAGCCAGGCTGAAGCCAGGAGTCTGGCACTCAGTCTAGGTCTCCCACGTGGTGGCAGGGACCTGGATGGGAGGCGGGGCAGGTGGAATTTAAACCAATGCTCCGGGAAGAGGATGCCACAGTGCCGGCCGCAGTCCTGGTGGCTGGTGTGGGTGACAGCGTCTGCACACTCTGCAGAGGATGACGTCCTGCTGGGACTCATTCCCAGGCACCCTGTGCTGATCCATGTGAGAGCCAATTCTTGGATTATCCAGTGGCCGTTGAGCATGACACTGTGTCGGGGGGACGATGATGTCCTGAGTTCCAAGGTGAGTTGAGAGCCTGAGCCCCACTTCCCATTTCCCCTATGCCCTGCAGTCCCTTCCCTTGTATGCTGTGGCTTCACTTCTGTCCCCTGGACACCTGGTCTGATGGAGGAGCAAAGAGGCCACATGCGTTCAGCAAAGGGGGAAACTGAGGTTTGGATATGTTGCTCATCAGGCAGGTCCTGGAGTCCCGGGCCAGTCGGTTTGTTCTTGCCACACTTTTGCTCTTTCACACGTGCTGTGTGTCTCCTGTTGTTTCAAAAGAGACACCTGCTCTGAGTTCATACACTGGGCAGAGTTGTGACCCAGAGGCAAGGCCGCCAGGGGCTACAGGGTATGCTCCTGTCTCGTGCCACACCCGGTATGGCTGGTTCCCCTGTCTTGGGACTACAAGCATTCAGGGCGCATTGTCCTTTGGTCCAGCAGTGCAAAGGAAACGAACACCACGGAAGTGGTTTTCAGGAGGCTCTTCCCGTTCAAGGGTTAACCAGGCTCGTACTTTTGCTTATCTTTGGAAATCAAACAATGTCTCAAACGATCCAGATCCGCGAGACCATCTGGTGGGGAGCACACAGCTGCTCCCTCGCTTTGTACCGCCTCTAATTTATTCCCTCTGGGGTGCCACTGTGCATATGCAGAGCCAGGCTTGGCACTGGGTGCTACACGTGTGAGTGCTGGGTCTGTGTGGGACCATTCTTTTCGTCCGCCATGCTGGATGTTGGGTCCCGGCTGCTGCTGCAGAGCTAGGTCACAGTGGCCAGGAGAGATTTGGGGACGGAAGGATGGGCAAAGCTGTCCCACCACTTGGGAGCCTCATCCATGGTCTCTGTGTATTATACCCCGGGCTGCTGCCTTTCATCCTTCTTCCTGCTGTGGAAGGAAACGTGGGGAGACAATTGGCACGCACCCCTTGTCTGTGGGGCCTGCTTGTGCCACAACTAGAATGACCCCTGAGGGTGTCGCTTGGTTCTGACAGTCAAGATCTGATGGTGGCAACATGTGACAAGAGTAAGGAGAGTTTCTCGATGCCCTGGGGTCCTTGGGCATGTGTGGCATGGCTGAATCTTCCTGTCCGCTTGAAGGTGAGCGGAGTTTGCCTGCAGTCACGTGGCTAGCCAGGTGCTGGGGCTGCTGCTCCTGACATTCCTATGGGTCCTCCACCTGTCTCAGATCTTGTCTTCTGTTCTATGTAGGACATGTATGGCATTCGATTTTGAGGGCCATAGTTTACCCATCTGTAAAGTGGAGATGATGTCGGACTTTCCTCTTTACTGGGCTTTAACAGCATAATTCCCCTGTCACCCCCTGTCACAGGAAGCCCTTGGTGGTGTCTGTCACAGTGGCTGGAGCTCTGTCCTGGGCACCTGCTGAGCCTTCACACTGCCTTGCACTTAGAAGCTGTGGAGCCACCTGCCCCATGGGAGTCGCTGTTCAGGGTTGAGCATCACTAACCGGGTGCCTTTCCTGGATTTGCCATCGAGCTGCACCTCCTGGCCTGGGAGTCAGGTGGCTGGCAGGCTGGGCAGGGGCTGACTGCAGGCACCACTCTATGAGCCGGGGTTCCTGAGCAGGTGCCCCCAGTGCTGCCAGTAGTCCCTTTGTGCAGTCTCTGCAGCCCTCCTAGCCCACTGTAGCTGGCCACATGTTGCATGCTGCTGTGACTTGGTTTCTCATATGTAATGTGGGGGTTGCATTGTTGGCCTCAGAGGGCTGCCATCAGCAGGGACCTTGCCTGGTGTCCGGCTTCTGGTTGGCTGTGGGCCATTGTTTCTTGTCTTCTCCCTCCATTGCCTGTGGGCTTGGGTAGAATCCTCTGCATGTACCTCCCCGGGGTGCCTTATGCTGACCCGGCTGTGGTGGCTTTGTATGTATAGGTCCTTTCTAGCAGCTTAGCATATCTTGGTGGGTTTCACCCTGTTGGAAAGCAGAGCGATACGCTTACATGGTGAATTGAATCCCTACATCTGCTTGATTTGTTGTTGAAAGTAATAAAATGAGTGCTCTGAATTCATTTTCCCCCAATTGGTTTTAGAAAAAGAAAATTATGGGTTGTGTCACAAAGACCTGTAGAGTCTTTTGTGTGTGTTGAAATCCTGGATCGGGGGACAGCTGTGCCATGGGTGTTTCTGGAGTCTCCCGTCCACCCTGGGCAGAAAGCATCTCATTAGGTGTTGCTGTTTTGAGAGATGGTGGTGACTGGCAGGGCCTGGCCCCTGCCCAGGGCAGCTGCACGCAGGAGTTGGGGCAGACTGCCCTGTCATAGAGCGAGCTGCCCCAGAGAAAGAGAGACTGGCCTGCTGTCCTCGGCTGCTGGAGGCCTCCATGATCGCTGCTGTTACGACGCCTTCTCAGCTCCAGAGCTGGCTGGCTCTGCAGACCTGGGGGTTGGAGGCTGAAACAGGATATGGTGGTCTCACTGTGGGCTTTTTCCTGCAGCCTTTGGTCTGAAGCTGAATGCACCTTGCAGACTCGATCTGTGTGGGTTTTCACATCTGTAGCCCTAGGAGACCCTAGGAGCTTGATAAACTGTACCAGCAAGTACCCTGGCACCTAGCACAAGCTTTCTGGGCCTGACTGGCCAGCTCTTTGCCCAGTGAATACAGCCAGGACGGCCCCAGCTTCCCAGGGCTTGCTGTAAAGCTCAGACCTCAGAGCAGCCCTGGGAGTCAGACAGAGCCTGATGCTGGCCTTGGAGGAAGTTCACACATCCAGGAGCCTTGGGGCCCACAGGGGCAGCCTCATGTCACCTGGGGGGAGCTGTGGTCCCGGGGAGCTGGAGTGGCTTGCCCCAGGTTACCAGTCCAGGGGGTGATGGCGGAGACTAGGTCGGGGAGCTCAGGTCAGGGTGTTTGCTTTGTTGAGACACCCCCATCCTAGCCACTTGCAGGTGTCACAGTGCAAACTGTTCTGGAAGCCACCACCTGGTGCCTGTGCTTGGTCCTGCAGTGTCCAGGCTTGCCCCTTCGATGTGCAGCAGCGACAGCGGGTCAGGGCCATCTTCTGGGGACAGCCTTCAGCCTGGGGGACCCTTTTGTTCCTCCCTAGCGCCTCAGCCATGGCAGTCACTGCCTGTCTTACCTCATTCCCTGTCCCCCCACCCTCCATGTTCTCTGCCCCTCCTTCTCCCTGCCCCCTCCTTGACCGCAGGCCAGCCTCTCCACCCCCTCCCTTGGCTTGTCACCCGTCATGCTTCACAGGCCGCAGGAGACATGGCTGAGTGATGAGAGGAGTCTCGATTCAGGCACTTTCCGACTCAATGCCCGTGGCCGGCAAGGCACGTGGAGATGGTGGTAGTGTGGTCTGGCGTGTCTCCGCTCTTCCCTGTCTGACTGTGTGACACTGTAAACCTGTTCTTTAGGAAGAGGTTCCTGAAGGCAGCGGGATGGAGGGCAGCTGCTGGTCTGTTGGAGGCCAGGCCAGGATCACCCCTGGTAAGGTTAGGGGGCATGTGTGGGGGGAGGTGGGGGTCCTGAGTCTTGCTCCACCCTTCAGCAAAGAGCTGGGTGCCTGCCCTTGGAAACGATGGAGCATTCCTGGGTGAGCAGGTGCCTGTTGGTTGGACTGATACCCCTCAGGAGCCCACTCAGATCTGACCTGGGCTCTGGCTGCCTACAGTTACCTTGAAGATGGGACTTCCATCAGTGACTGTGCAGTGAGAAAACCCCAGGGAGACCCCACTTGTAAAGAGGCAGCCAGCTCTCCCCATGTTGGGGGGGTGGTGATGGGCACATTTCTGGGAAATTGTTCCCTTTCTCCTGTCCCCAGATGCATTGCAATAAGTCCAGGAGCTGGGCGCCTGATGGGGGTAGGCTGCCTGCTCCAGGTGCCAGTCGGCCTGCCTTGGGTCCCAGTCAGCCTACCAGGGGTCCCAGTTGGCCTTCCCTGAGTGCCAGCCGGCCTGTCCCAGGCCCCGGTTGGCCTTCCCTGAGTGCCAGTCGGCCTGTCCCGGGTGTCATTTGGCCTGTCCCGGGTCCCGGTTGGCCTGCCCCGGGTGCCAGTCGGCCTGTCCTCGGTCCCAGTCAGCCTGCCCGGGGTCCCAGTTGGCCTGCTCTGCTGCAGAACACAGGTATTGCTTCCTGCCACCAGTGCCCACCGCCTCTTCTGGTGCCTGGCTTTGGATCTATGGCAGACGGCAAGGCGGGGGTGCTGTGCCTGGGGTTCTGCCCACGTGGGAAGCAGGGTGCCCGGGAGTGCAGCTTGTTGTGGGGCTCCGCTGTTAGCTTGGCAGGGTGCCTCTCATTGATGGCGGCTTGCTGTGTCAGGGTGCACTCATTGTGCCTCGGAGGGCTTTTGAGAATGGCGGCAAAGGTCAGTGTGTTGAAGTGCTTGTTGTTTTGGAAATCAACGTGTGGTTTATTGAATAAATACGTGTATGTGTTTTCCATAAACTTTTTGAATCCCCTTCCTAGGCATGGGTGTACATCTGTTTTGGGCACCAGAAGAAATTGATCTTTTTGTTTCTTTTTTGTTTGTTTTCTTTTTTGCTCTGGGAGATGGATGTGTGTTTATGTCCATCCTACAGATGAGCAGACTGAGATGTAGGGAGGTCACGCTGTGACCTGGAATCCAGCAGCTCCCTGGGCAGGGTGCAGGGGAGGAGGTGGCTGCTTGTGGTAGAGGCCTCATCACAGGGGAACACATGTTCTAACAGATGTGGTTTGTGGCGTGAAGTGATAGGCAGAGCGCTTCTTCAAGGAGCCCGTTGGTAACAGGGATAACATCCAGGAGGAACTTAGCGTCCCCAGCATTGCTTTAACAGTTTATCTCTCTGGATGGCCTGGATTTGATTGTCACACCCTCCAGGCCAGCCAGGAAGACCTGGAAGGTCTTGGTGTCTGAGTCCTCCATGCAGACAAAGCCTGGATAAGGCATCCCAGGTGCCAGGAAAGGCCACCTGGCCAGGAAACCCCGAGGTGGCGGGGAGCAGATTACAGGATGGGTTTGCTCGGGCAGAGGAAGGAGGGGGGTCTCAGATGAGGGAGGAGGAAGCCCGAGACAAGGCAGCTGTGGCCGTGTTCAACGGGCAGCTGTGGCCGTGTTCAACGGGCAGCTGTGGCCGTGTTCAACGGGCAGCTGTGGCCGTGTTCAACAGGCAGCTGTGGCCGTGTTCAACAGGCAGCTGTGGCCGGCACAGATGCATGTCTTTGTGGCCATCACAAACGCACGGAGCTGTGACTGTCATAAACGTGTGTGTGCCAGGCAGCTGGGGAACAACTCCCTTCGTGGTTTCCATCTGCTGTGACCCGTGGGTTCTTGGGGGATGGCTCTAAGTCTGTGGGTTTCCTGGGGACCAGGGGGACTTGCCATGGCCCCAGTAGCTTGTGATTCCTGTTGCCAAGATACTTCTCAGAGCTGGTAAACCTACAACTCTTCATGTCTGATGTAGTCACAGCTTGGTCCCTCACCTGTGGAAGAATGTATCAGCTGGCTTTTGGTGTGTAACAAGCCACCCCCTAAAATGCAGTGGTGTCAGCAGCAGCCTGTGTCCCTGTGTGTTCAAGGGTTGGCTGGGGCTGGCTGCTCCATGTCAGGCTGGGCCAGGTGGCACTGTTCCACCTGCCTCATTCTTATCTCGCATGCTGTTCTTCCTGTGGCTGTGGCAAAGCAGGCCAGCAGATATGTGTGCACACACACGGTGTGTCTTATGGCTGGCTTGGGACCTTCATGTGGCACTGTAGCCTCACGCCATCGGCAAGACAATCCCTTAATTTACTGAAGGGCAGAAAATGATTTAACTCCTTTAGTTGTAGAGACTCAGGCGAGTCACACGGCCACGAGTGTGGAGGAAGAGTAGATTGAAGCCAGTGATGAAATTGGTCAGAATTAAACTGTTGGGCCTGGCTCAGTAGCCCAGCAGCTTAAGTTCTCACCTTGAATGTGCCGGGATCCCATATGCGCGCCAGTTCTAATCCTGGCAGCCCCGCTTCTCATCCAGCTCCCTGCTTGTGGCCTGGGAAAGCAGTTGAGGATGGCCCGAAGCCGTGGGATCCTGCACCTGCATGGGACACCCAGAAGAAGCTCCAGGCTCCTGGCTTTGGATCGGCTCAGCACCGGCCGTTGCTGCCACTTGCGGAGTGAATCATCGGATGGAAGAGTTTCTTCTTTGTCTCTCATCTTCTCTGCATATTTGTTCGGCCGATCCAAAGCCGGCAGCTTCTTCCAGGTCTCCCACATGGGTGCCGGGTCCCAAGGTTTTGGGCCATCCTTGACTGCCCTCCAGGGCTACAAACAGGGAGCTGGAAGGGAATTGCAGCTGCCGGGATACAAACTGGTGCCCATATGGGATCCTGGTGTACGCAAACTGAGGACTTTAGCCGCTAGTCTACCACGCTGGGCCCAAGCCAGACATTCCTTAAGAACTTTACAGAAGTTCATCCACTTGCTGCTCACAGTGGTGCTGTGATGCGGGGCCTGTAATTTACATTCTGCTTCAGAGGAAATGGGGGAGAAGAGATTCTGTATTTTGCTCCAGGTCAGACCCAGGCGCTGGGCTTCTCCCTCCAGCCCGCGGGAGATCTGGTGATGAGGGTTTCATCGGAGAACACCAAGTTCCAGGCACTTGTCTGAAGTTCCCACACGGACACGCGTGTGGAATCCCAAGCCGTGGACCAGTGGGCCCTGAGTGTCGGTCAAGGGGCCGACTTGGTGGTGTTCGCTGACCGTGACGGGGTGCACAGTGCACACGTCGGGGTGCACAGCTCCTCCGTCTTGGTGACAGCTGTGCTGAGCTTGCTGCGAAAGATGCCTCTCTCCCACTGGGTGACTGATATTCCTCAGGAGAAAAAAAAAGGGGGTATTTCCACATTCTTTGCCTGAAGAGAAGCGTCAGCGGTTAGACATACTAATCAAAAGAAGAAGGTTTCGTGTTTTAGTAAAGGTTAATTAGGGCCATCCTTTTTCCCCTCTGCAAGCTAAAATAATTAGCTATTTTTTTCTTTTTCTGCCCCCTCCCCCCGAGGGCAGATATGGACATTCTACCTAAATGAGGCTATTTATTGAAATCCACCCAAATTTCTTTTGAAGTTTGTATCTCCTTATTCTACCACATCAGCTTATAGCTGCCATAATTTAATAAGTTTTTCCTGGGGTGAAATCGGATGCCCTTTACCGAACTGGCACCCAGCAGGCATTCAATTACTTTATCTAAAGTGGGCTTTCTGGGTCTCTCAATTACAATTCTGTTACAAATGGCTGGCTGATGACGCGTGAGGTGCACAGGTTAATGGGGGTCTCTGAGCAAGGGCTGGGTAATGGAACACTTTCTATTTTGGGACCTGCTATCTGATCTCTGGCAGGGACAGCAGGTTCCCACAGGTCTGGCCCTGGGCATGGAGGGGAGGCTGGGTAGGACCAGAATTTTAGCTGAAATGCACACCCGAGGCCTGGAGTGGGTACGTGCACAAAAGTGCCCAGGGACCTGTCTGAGCAGTGTCGGCTGGCACCAAGGTGTGGGCGTTGCCGACAAGTGGAGCTCTTGCCTGGCTCTGAAGGAAGCACTCCTGAGGGTCGGGTTTCTCCGAGACCCTTCCTGGGGTGTTGTGTGGCACGTGGGAAAGGCCAGTGAAGGAACATGATAGCCCCCTCTTTGCTGTCAGCACAGTCATGGCACTGCTCTTGCCTGCCCTGCCGAGACGCCTTGGGGAGAATGTGAGTGTGCCTACAGATTTGCACGCTCCCCTCAACTCCGGACTTTGAGACCCTGTAAGGTCTGGTTCCTGCCTCCTGTCCCATCCGGTTCCTCCACCGCCCCCCTGCCCGGTGCCCCCCACCCAGGCCCCCCAAACCTTTGCCTCTCCCCAGCCTTGCTTTGGCTGGTTCTGGTGGAACAGTTGGGCTTCCTGATTCCCATTCGGCGTTCGTGTCGTCCCCTGTCCTCGTGTCCTCCCTCTAAGGCAGGGGTCCTCAGCTGCGGCAGTTCCTGCATCTCCCAGGGGACATCAGACCCCAAGGGAGTACTCCTGGCATCAGGGAACTGGAAGCCAGTGCCACCGCCAACCCCATGCTCGGTAGCCCTGGCATCTGAATCATGGCGTTGGAGAACCCTGCTCTGCCACTCTGGTTCTGCCCCTGGCCTTTCAGGGTGTGAGCTGCTCTGCCCTGAGCCTGGTGGGGAACCCCGTGGGAAACCGCTGCTCTCCCCTGACCACAGCTTTACCCATCTTGCCAGCTCCAGACAGGACTTATCTCTGCTGTTTTCCTGAGCACATTAGCAGGGTGCTGGATCAGAAATGAGCAGTCAGGACTTGAACCGGTGCCCATATGGGATGCTGGCACTTCAGGCAGTGATTGAACTTGCTATGTTATGACACTGGCTCCAAGTTGTTATTTTTAATCAACTCTGTTGAGGTGTGTTTTGCACCTGTATGTCTTGTTGGAACTTGTGCATGTGAGCGAGTTTGTTAATTTTCCCATAAGAGGGTCCACTCATGGAGGCTGTCCATCAGCAACAGCTGCCTCGACTTTCTGGACAGTTAGTGGGCCGTCTCATCCCGTCTCCCATGGTGTGAGGGCTCTGTCCTTCAAGCCTGTCCACTTGCAAGCTCGGGGACCCTATGGAATACCCCTGAACAAGCACCTCTGGTTAAGCCACGGGCCTCCCTTCTCTCATCTGAGCTGGGCTGCATCTCTCAGGTGGCCAGCCCCGTGCTGAAGCCAAGGGCCACCTCCTCAGCACCCTGGAAGGGGCGAGGCAGGACGCTCCTCTTGCCCTCATCTCTGTGGGTTCTGAAAGCTGGGTCCTAGCAACTGAGGCTGAGAACCAAACCTGTGTCCAGTTATTATCTTGTCAAGAGGGTACTGTAAAAAATGTGTTGGGAAAATAGAATTATAAAATAAACAGCTTATTTTGGTATAAAAAATGTTTGAAATGCATACTGCTCTTTCATAATACCCATATTCTGTGGTCTCTTTGAAGGTGTGTATTTCGAAATCATTTGGAACCCAAGCTTAGCTTTCATTGCATTTCCGCAAGAATTTCTGGAAGTACCCCTACTGGCTGTATAGGCCCCCGCACCTGGATGTGCCAGGGGCAGTCAGCATCGTGGAGGAAGATGTTGAAGGAATGAGTGAAGGAGTGATGCTGAGAATAAAGCAAGACAGGTTTCCCAAAACATGGTTGATGAGAGAACTCCGGGTCCCAGTGTCCCTGGGGCTGGCGAGTCACTTAAGTTTGTTCCTATGTTTTCCAGGTTTGAAGTATGAGATTGGAGTGATCTGGCTGGCCATGGGACCCCTGTCCAGCTCATGGAGGCTCTGGCCCCTTCCATGTCCCCGGCTGAGAGTCCCTCAGCTCCTGCCACCCATCCTCCCCTCCCTCCTCCCCTCCCTCCTCCCCTCCCTCCTCCCCTCCCTCCTTCCTTCTTTGCTGGAACTGCAGTGACATTTCTGCAGCTTGGGAAGGCTTGCCCTCTGTGCAGGACCCAGAGGATCCACATTCTTGTCTTGTGGCTTCCAGGTCATGTTTGTTTGTCTTGAAAACAAGACTCTGCTGAGACCTTGTGCAGCTGGGAGAGGGCGGGTGTACTCCCTCCCGCCGAGCCCCCAGCTGGAATCTCATTTTTAACCCCGGTTTGGCCTTGTCTCTGACGTGTGGAAAAAAAAATGTTTTCTTGGCTTTCCTGATGGAGTTTCCAAGTGGAGTTTCGTGCCCTTTTGTTGCTTTGGCTTGGAAGAACTGTTTGTACCAAGGGATAGGTTGGGGCCGTTGAGCAAGTAGAAGTAGAGGCTTGAGCTAGGGTCCTGCCCTGTGCTCTCAGCTGCCCTGGGGCTGGCTGGAGGGTCTGGCTTGGCCTCCAAGAGCTGCCATTCCCACGCCCCTTCCCTGGGTCTCCCCACCTACCCCAAGCCTGGGCCTGACCGTCCCAGCCGACACTGAGCAGCAGCGTTTCCAGGATCTTGTGATCTCCTTGAACATTTGCACATTTCATGTATCATAAATGTATTCCTCTCCTGTGGATTGCTGGGGCTTATTAGCATATTACGGAGGCCCAAACCCTCCCCCTCCTGCTCGTACAGTAAAGAATTCTGTGTGATTTTGTCCATCCTACCTTGCCTAATTTAAGCATTGTTGCTTACTGACAGCCTGCGGAACACGATGCGGGGGAAGATGTTTTGGGAAATGCTGCCTGGCTGTTTCTCGGCCAGCATGTTTCCAGAAAGCATGGGCTGTGTGGTCCAAGGGAAGTGAGTGTCTCTTCTGCTGAGCTCGGATGGTGCATCCTCCCACCCTGCACGGGGCGTGAATGAACAGGTAGTTAGCTCACCCTCCCTGCACACGTGTGTGCAAATATGTGTATGCAGGTGTGTGTGTGAGTTGGAAAGGCAGGGCAGTGTGGCAGAGGAGGTTCCCGTCTCTGACTCTGTCCCAGAGGTTCTTGGCATGACCTGACCGTTCAGATCAGAATACGGACTCCTGTGATCGGTGGCGTCTACCCTTCTGGGCTGCTGAACATCACACAAACTCTGCATGAGCTGACGGATCCAGTACTTGGTGCAAACTTGTTCTGGAGTGAGGGGCTTGCACCCCGATTCTGTTGGTGAGGAAGCCGAGCTCAGAGAAGCTGAGTGGCTTGCTTGAGATCACACAGCCAATCTCGGGCAAGTGCCACTGCCAGGAGCTAATGGCCTTCTTTTTGCTCCTCCATTGTTCTTTTTATGAAGCATTATTTGAGCAACAATACATTCTATAATCACAGGATTCTATTAATGGGTTTTTAAGAATCATATCTCCCAGAATGGTGAACATGAAAATCTCTCTCAAGGTCTGGAGTTTCATGCCCCTCAGGGGAATACTGTCCATGGGATTTAATTGCTTCATAACTTAATGTCAGATTTTTTAATTTGATAGTCTACTGAAAGGATCATTTTGTTGCTTCTCAATATTCGTTAATGTTTGTTTTCAAATCTTGTAATCAAAGTTAGTTTTCAGGGAGAGCTTAGCGAAGATGCTGTTGGGAGGGAAGGCATACCTTCTCTGCCCGGTCTGCTGCTTGTTATTCTCCAGGTTTTCTGTGGACGTGCAGATACTGGTCTTTGAGTTCATCTCTTGCATTCACACTCATGGCCAGTGCAGGAATCAGGCTGTGTGCAGGGTCCTGGAGTCAGGTGGAAGTAGGGGCTGCGAGGGATTGTGCATGCTGGGCCAGTGCTTAGCTGTGCTGCCGCTGTTGCTTCCTGGCAGCCACATTTGGTAGCAGGAGGTTCAAGTCCCGAGCCAAGCTCAAGTGCCTGGCCGCTCCGTCTGTCCTGTGTGGTTTCCTGTGACTTGTTGGTGACTGAGCAGACTTGGCAGACACTTGGCATCAGGATAGCAACACCAGAGCTCTCTTTCTCGCTCCTGGGCAGAGGGCACGCGGTTGTTACCGCCGTGTTGTAATCTGGCTTCTTTCCCTTTTGTTTAGGTAGTCGGACGTCCCCAAGGGTTTGCTCCCCACGCACAGGAAGCAGCTGCAAGGAATTTGGGATGTAAAATGGGAATCTCCTGCAGCGTCCCCACGGGCGGCCTGCCGGTCCACCCACCAGGGAGAAAACCGTGATGCCTCCTGACCCCTCGGGCGCTTAGAGCTTCTCGCACTTCCTTTTGTGCCATGGGAACAACCTGAGGTGCAGGCTGCATTGCTCCCACGCTTGGGGCTGTCAGGAGGCCCACTCGGGGGCCCCGTAGGTGGGGAGCTCACGTCCTCTGGGTCTGGTTCAGAAGCCCCCAGGAACGAGCCTCCTCCTCTCTCGGGCTCTGGGGACTCTCCAGCTCCACATTTGTGTGTGTTTGTTTGCCACCTTCTGCAATCCCGAGACTTCTGTTGAGTTACCCAACACAACTCCTCTTGCGCGTGCCTGCCCACTCCTCGCGGCCCACCTGGGGCTCAGCAGGCCGGCCGTGCCCAGCCTGGGCACTGTCATGAGCTGCTGCATCCACTGCTGCATACGATTGATTCCGGACTACAAAGAGGCGCACACTCAGCGGGTTGGCTGCCGTGGAGGCCCCGCCCACCATCACCAGGTGTGCCCCACGTGCCAGGGGGAGAACAAACTCCTGTTCCGTGTGGACGGTAAGCAGATGAACTTGCTTGCTGTGCTCGAAGTGAGGACCGAAGGGAACGAGAGCTGGGGTGGGCTTTTGCGCCTTCGGAAGGGGAAGCGATGGAGCCTCGTTGTCGGCCTGATCATAATGAGCTTGGTGATGGCATCGTACATCCTCTCGGGGGCTCACCAGGAGCTCCTGATCCCATCTCCGTTCCGTTACGGAGGATTCCCTAGCACACCAGGCTGGATGGACGGTGAGACTCCGGGAGACGCCAAGGAGCACGCCCACCAGCCTGCGGTGGCCAACGTGTCGTCCATGAGGGACTATCAGAGCGTCAGGTTCATCATCAACAGCATCGCGGCCAGGATCGAGTTCACCACCAGGCAGCTCCCGGACTTGGAAGACCTCAGGAAGCAGGAGGAGCATGTGAGTAGCCCTGGGTTGCCTGCCACCGTCCACGGGAACATAAAAGGGAGGGACTAGGTGTGACCCCACATGTACCCACCATCTCCAGGAACACAGGAGGGAGGGACTAGGTGTGGCCTTGCATGTAGGAAGGGACACATGGCCGCCCTGAGGATCAGAGCGGTGCACCTGCTGTCCTGAGGGGCACAGCCAGGTGAACCAGCCCCTCCTTTCAGCACACCTGTGACTTCCTGCTGGACACACAGTCCTGGTGGCTGCGGGTGCTCGAGCCCAGCAGCTGTGGCTGGCATCTTCATGCTGGACTCGGCTTTCTTGTTTCTCTTCTGCCTGGATCAGTGTCTGGGTTGCTATTGGCGATTTAAATTCACAACAGTTCCCTTCAATTAGATGGTGTGGGTAGACTTTTAGCCTCATGCGGGCCAAGGCGATCTCTATATTTTCTTTAACGTGGGAGACAGACAGTGTAGTCAGCAGCTGTCTACCAGGTTTTGCTCAATGTTTACAGTCACAGATCCAGCTGGAACCCTGGAGGCAGCGTAGTGCAGGATGGGGCCATCGACATGGGTTTGCTAAGTGTTCTCTCTCTGTTCTCCCTCTGGGGTTTTTCTGCGTAGATGTTCTCCGTCATCCCCAGCAAATTCCTCCCCAACAGTAAGAGCCCCTGCTGGTACGAGGAGTTCTCCGGCAGGAACACCACCGACCCCTACCTGACCAACTCCTACGTGCTCTACTCCAAGCGCTTCCGCTCCACCTTCGACGCCCTGCGCAAGGCCTTTTGGGGCCACCTGTCTCACGCCGACGGGAAGCACTTCCGCCTGCGCTGTCTGCCTCACTTCTACATCATTGGGCAGCCCAAGTGTGGCACCACTGACCTCTATGACCGCCTGCGCCTGCACCCAGAAGTCAAGTTCTCTGCCATCAAGGAGCCGCACTGGTGGACCCGGAAGCGGTTTGGTGAGGCTTGGCGCTTGCTCTGGGGCTGGCGGTGGGGTGTGGAGGGCCAGTGGCAGTGAAGGAGCCAGGGTGGGGCAGGGGTGGGGAGGGGATGAGCAGAGCTGCAGAGATGGGACGGTTTACTTGTCCCTAGGCTGAGCACTTCATAAAGGGGTTTATCTGGCTCCTGACTTTTCCCCCAAGATTTATTTATTTGAAAGGCAGAGTAAAAATCTTGTGTGGGCAGATGCACAACCCTGAAGCCAGGAGCCTGGAACTCTGTCCCATTTTTTTCTGAGGGTAGTAAGGGCCCAAGCATTGGGACCACCTTCAGCAGCGTTTTCAAGTGCATTGGCGGGGAGCTAAATGGGAAGTAGAGCAACTGGGATTCGAACCGATGTCCATGGGGGATGCTGTTCTCACAGCCCCTGGCTTAACCCTTCATGTGCCAATGCAGGCTGCCTGAGTCCTGGTCCTGGGGGGTCTGCAGTCTAGCACTGGCCCCTGGATATGTGGTAAGAAATGGAAATAAAACAGGCCAAATGTGCAAGAAGCCCAGTGTGTGGAGTGGCCTCGTCCGGTCAGAACTCACTCCCATGTTGAGCAGCGTGCTTTGCAAGATCTGCATTCACCCCTTTCAAAGCAGTGTCCTCACAACTGTCACCATCCGTCAGTACCTGCTTGGTCCCCCACCCCCAACCATCCCACCCCCTCTCCCCCTCCAGGAACCGAACTGGGACACACACTGATTGTCTCCCAACCGCAGCAGCCACAGCAGCCATTCACTGGCAGGGCCCAGCACGGCCTCGAGCCTTGTTCCCTGCCGGCCAGGCAGCGTTGTTTGACAGCCAGCTGAGTGCAGGGTGAAGGGGCAGGTCCTCTCATCCTGAGTGGCCGTGTCAGATGACCCCAGCAGGGAGAGCGGTAGGAGCTGGGGTGGGGAGTGGACTGGTCAGCAACAGCCGCTGACCTGGAGTCCTGGGCTCCCAGCCTTGTCCTGTGTCAAGGAGGTCCCACACCTGCCGGAGACAGAGCTTCTCTGAGCTGCCCTGTCTGCTCCTGGGTCCCCTGTGGAAAACCCTGCTCTCCACACCCCTTTGCCGTGGCGTTGGCCGTGAGCACTGCCTGTCCCTCGCTGCAGGCTGCCTCCAGCTCAGCCTGTCCAGGCACCCCGTGGGCCCCTGGTCACTGTTTCCTCTCAGTGACCTTTTTCCTCCTGCCAGGGACATTCGGTCACTAGGACTTGGAGGTGACCCACGGCCTGCAGTCTGCCAGAGCCGGGGCGGACCCCGAGGCCATGGCCCACGCAGGGTCCCCGGTGGCCAGGAGGGAATCTGAAAGGTTTCCTGTCTGCGTTTCCAGGGGAGCGTTCGCTTCCACCCTTTTGACGTTCACGCTGGGGTAGACATCAGTGCGAATGCTTCTTTTGTGGTGAGCAGTGGCCGCCTGAGAAGCCAGGACATTGGCAGACGTGTCTGGGTGTGCTGCCTGCACGGATGCGCTCCCCACGGCCTGTCCCGTAATGAAAACCAGCTTCCCCCGGACAGGAGAGCAGCAAGCACAAAGCTGGCCCTGGAGCCGGAGCCACACGTCACCCGGAGCGCCTGCTCTTTCCACTCTCTTAGCTTCAGTAGTCGGGATTGTCAGGCTGTTGTGAAAATGTTTGCAGTCTGCTCATGTTTAAGGGAAGGGGTGGGTTTGGACTAAACAAGCCCTGATCTGTGCAGGGTGTGGGCAGTGGACAGGGTGTTTGACTGAGTAGGTTAGAAGCTAAAACATCTGAGAGATGTAGGCTTGGGTGTGGTGCTGCCCTCCTGGCTGTCTGCCTTTTGCCCTTTTCCTGTTGGTTTCACCTTGGGCATCCCAGGTGGCACTTTGACTTGGCTACTCACTGGCCTTCCAGGCAGGCATGTCTGTGGCTCTTGTGCAGGTGTGACATCCCGTGATGGCTGCTGCCAGCTCCGTGGCAGTGTCTTCCACCTGTGAAGCAGGCATGCCTCAGCTGGCACAGTTCCTTACCCTGCCCTGCAGGTGCCCACCTCCTCCGTGGCTTAGCATTTCACCCGTTGCCCTGCTCCCTGGGGCCTTCCATTCCCGCCGCCCTGGTTATTCTGCGGGAGACCGGCCCTCGGAGCCCTGGTCCCTGTGCAGTAAGCAGCTCGTGCCTCTTGGTTCTCACAGGGATCGTGCGCCTGCGAGACGGTCTGCGGGACCGCTACCCTGTGGAAGATTACCTGGATCTCTTTGACCTGGCTGCACACCAGATCCATCAAGGGCTGCAGGCCAGTGCTGCAAAGGAGCAGAACAAGATGAATGAAATCATTGTTGGTATGTCTCTGGGCAGTGCCTCCCTGGGGCCGGCCCTGCTCCACCTGCAGGATCCATGCCAGCTCACACCGGCCCCAAGTCCCCCTCCCCCGCCACGGAAAGCCACATCCTTTAAGACAAGACCGCTTAGTCCAGTTTCACCCTTGGAGACTTGAGCTGAAATGCTGCTGTGTTTTAAGCATTGCCATTTCCTTGCTTCTACTAGAGTGGGCATCCTTGATGTTTGCGGGGACTACTCGTGTGTGGGGGCGGTGGGTCGCCACAGACTCCCTGCGCTGGTTGGTCATGGATTTCATCCTGGGGGCTGTTGGAGTCCCTGAGTTGGGGGTTGGGAGGAGGTGGACAGCTTCTGAAACAGACACAGCCCCCAGGCACCGTGGGGTATTTGTCCTGCATCAACAATGAGATGGTTGATATGTATTCATTCACTTTAAAAATTCACAAGAGTGTAGGTATAGATATCCTTTTAAGAGTGTTATTTATTTGGAAGGCAGACACACACACACACATACACACACCATGCAGAGCTTTTATCAGCTGCTGCATTCCGCAGATGCCTGTAACAAAGCGGGGACCTGGGAAAGCCATCTAGATTTTCCACGCACTCGGCAGGGACCCAAGTCCTAGAACCATCACAATTGCCTCCTGGGTGTGTGTTAGCACAGGCAGCTGAGTCAGAAGGAGATCTGGGACGCAAGCTCAGGGATCCTGGTGTGGAGTGTGGGCATTCCCAGGGCACCTCAACCCCCGTGTAAAATGTATTTTCCAGGACATAGTATACGTGGTGTGTGACACACATGTACAAGCAATGATACTGCTGATGTCCGCTATGGTGTGGCCAGCTGTAACCAGCGAGCCTTCCCTTCAACCCCTGGACTTCGTGCCCCTGGACTGCTGTTCTCGCCGAGCTCGGCTCACAGCAGGGTGTGCATCCACTCCCATGTACAACACACGTTACTGACATCTGACACTGGAGGCAGTGGTCTTATCCTGTAGAGTTTTCCTAGACCCGTTGCGTTTTGAGTCTCTTAGTTCAGTTGCTGTCGACTGAGGTGCCTGGTGAGACTGAAAGCTGGCCTTTGAGGTCACAAGGGGCGAATCTGCCAAAGCCCTGATTCACTTGCGTGATGGTTCAACTCAACATCAAGTTTCCGAGGTCGTATTCCCTCTCCCCGTGGTGCCACTCAGCTGCTAGCCGTTTCCCGTAAACCTGAGGGTCTTAACACTCAAAGAACCATTTCTGTTTCTCAGAGACTCCTGTGTTATCTGTCCCTGAGAAGGTCTCATGTGCCCAGATAATGCTCACCCAGGGCCTAGCAAGCAGGTCTAATGTATTGAATGAAGAAGTTAAGCCTTAGTTTCATTTCCTAACTCTACTGGTTTCTAGATTTAAACAAATACAAACAAACAAAATACTGAAATCTGTGCTGATATTTTAGGTCAGGCAGACTTGGTGAGGTTTGGTGGCCTCCTGGTGTGACCGGCAGGCAGCAGGTGGCATCTAGCCCTGCTGTGCCGGCAGCTGGCTCCAAGCCTTGTGACGAGTCTGTCCTGTCATTCCTGACCTCAGTCTGCTCATCTGCTCATCGTTTCTGGGCTTGTCCGAGTCCTGGATGGTGTCAGCTGTCCTCCAGCCAGACCTGTGCAGAGGCATGCTCGGCCTGCTCTCAGCCACCCCAGGGATGCCTGTCAGCTTCTCCGAGGGGGCGGGGATGCGTCTATCTCACTTCCCTTTTTGCTTGTTTGATCCCAGCACCAACCACATTTTGGGGCGCTAACCGAATGCCAAATGAATGTTTTCTGGGTGGGTGGAGGAGGGATGGTGGACACGTGGCTGGCCTGACAGGTGGCTGGACAGGCGCCCTGTGCTTCCAGGACCACTTTGCGGCTGGGATCTGCTGCGATCTGTACCCATGCGGTTTCAGATGCTTAACTCATCCTGATGAGTGGGATTTTGAAAGGGTTCCTGATTGGCTTGCTGAGAAGGGATAAAATGCCCAGGAGCAGACATGCCCAACTCTGCGCGATTACACATCCAGCACATTTTCTGTATGCTTGCCACGCGCTTGTCACGGACCAGAGGAACTTGCCTTCCTGGTTCTGATGTTTCCTGAGATATTCACGCAGCCCTATGCAACATGTCAGGAAGCGGGCCAGAACTGACTGATCTGCCTCCCTAGCTCCTGTTCCTCCTTTTAAAAAAGACTTATGATTTGTTTGAGAGACTGAAGGGCAGAAAACAGAAGAGACAGATAAAGAGAAAGAGAGCTCTTCCATCTGCTAGTTCACCGCCCCAATATGGCTGCCACAGCAGAGCTGAGCCAAGCTGAAGCCAAGAAGCTTGGAGTGCCATGCAGGCTTTGCACTGGGTGGCAGGTGCCCACACACTTGGGCATCTTCTGATGCTTTCCCAGGTGCATTAGCAAGGAGCTGAATCAAGCAGCATTCTCGTATTGGGATGCCAGCTTTGCCAGTGATGTGTGCCACAACACTGGCTCCAATTTGCTTTTCTTTCTAAGTCTCTGGTGACTGTCCTTAAAAAAAATCAGGGAATTGGGTCAGTGACTGAGAGAGTCTGTGTGTAGAAATGCCCGTTGTGGCCTCACCACTGACGTGGAATGCAGGCTTTGCATTTCCATCCTTGAATCCCATGGACCACAAGGAGCAGAAGGGTCTGGGACCAGCCCTGAGGGTGGTCCTGCCTTGTTCGGTGCAATGAGAGAGGAGGGTTGGACATGGGGCAGGAGGCCCTGAGGCCGAGGTCCTGAGAATTGTTGGCACAGTCTCCTCTCTGGATCCTAGGTGTGTGACATGCCGGACCCTGTTGCAAGGCCACACTGATGCACTTTGCATCCGATACCCTAATGAGAGAAGCTCGGCTGGACTTGTATTTTATCTCAGATGCATGTTAAAGAAGCCGTGCATTGAGCCAAGCATCTTGAGCAGAGCTAAATACAGAGAACCTTAGGTGCTAGTCAAGAAAGGTTTCATTTTTACCCACGCTGGAGAGGGGCTAGGATACTCATAGTCAGCTGTTTGCCTGGATTTCCAGACAGGCTGGGATCACTCTGCTGGGTGGGGTGAGGGGACATGCCTGGAGTCCCCCAGCCAGCGATGGGCTGACCACCTGCGGACTGGGGCTGATTCAGACACAGCGGCTGGGAGGCAGGTGCGGGCACCAGCTGTTATGAGCCCACCCTGAGTCACACACAGCTCCTGCCTTCTATTCCCAGGGGAGGCCAGCGCCTCCACCATGTGGGACAACAATGCCTGGAGTTTCTTCTATGACAACAGCACGGCTGGCGAGCCTCCGTTCCTGACGCAGGACTTCATCCATGCTTTCCAGCCAAACGCCAAGCTCATTGTCATGCTGAGGGACCCCGTGGAGAGGTGAGTGCATAGCTCTGTATGTGGAGCACAAAGGGAAGGCGCTTTTGAGGAGCTGTGTTCCTTCTTGTCACAAACAAGATTTTGCCTTGCTTGAAAAAAAAAATAAACAAACAGGCTTGCAGTTGCAGTGGGGCCGCTCTGTCTTGTGTAAATGTTACTCTTGGGACAATCTCCGCTGTGTTTAAACAAATCACAGATTGTTGGCTTAGCTACTCTGAGCCTGGTCTGGGCGCCTTGTAGCCTCCACTGGGGTTGCCCTGGGACCCGGGGTGGTTCCTTGTGTCCTGGCCCGGCTCGGGATGCACTCTGTGAATCAGGAGTGCTGTCTGACCCACGGGACTTGGCCCTTGGAGCTCTGGGTCTCCCGACTGGTGGGAAGCTTCTATGTTGGTCTGCCCTGACAGCAGCATTTCCAGCTTTCCTGCAGAGACCAAGAGGAAGAACCACAATGGACATGATGGCTCTGCGTTTCCCGCCAGGGCTGCCTGGCCCAGGTGAGACAGAGCCATCGTGACCCCCTGGCTGGTACATTGAGCCCTGTTTCCATCTTTGATGGTGCCCATGTAGATCACAGGACCTCAGAGCTGCCACATTCTTCCTCCAAATGACCGCTCCATCAGAGAGAGGAGAGAGCCTTCCAGCCCTTTGGGGACAGCAAGGTCTCTCCTGAGATGGCCCTTTGGGGACAGCAAGGTCTCCCCTGAGATGGCCAGACCAGGCCAGCTCTGTTTTTTGTACCCAGGTCTTTACAGGGAGCACCTACAGAGCCGCGCAGACAAAGCCCTACCCTGAAGTGGGTGGGGCCATCAGATTCTCAGAGGCAGGGCACAGACCTGCCTGTTAGCTTCTTGAAGTGGTATCTCGTTGGGGTTAAATTCTGCCACCCCAAAAGATAGGCTTGAGTTCTAGCCTCCTGTGTGTCGCTGAGACCTGGTTAGGAAGTAAGGTTTCTCAGATGCTGTCAAGTTGCAGCGAGGCCATCCCGGGTGAAGGTCGACCCTAGTCCACCCTGAGGGCCCAAGAGCAAGCTGTGCACAGAGACTGCAGTGAAGTAGCCACAAGCCGAGCCGTGCTCCGGACCGCTGGCAGCGCCGGGAGCTCGGGGAGAGGCGTCAGCCGACTCTGAGTCCCCGCAAGGCGCCAGCCCTCTGACCCTGGTGGCAGAGGACTGGCCTCCAAAACTGTGGGAGAGCAAATTCCCACAGCCCCAGGCCCTCCGCCACAGCTCTCCCTCCTGGCCCTGCAGCCTTCCAGTCAGAATACGCCTTGTTTGTTGTGTTTAAACGTTGGAAAACTCTGAAGAAAAGCTGTTTGTGAAAACACTGTTGTCTCCCATGCAAAGGCGTGCCACTTGTGTTTGGCGTATCTTCCTCCAGACTTCTATATTTTATGCTCTCTGTTCTCTATGTTGTACACTTTTCTGTGCAAATGAGGATGTGTAGTGTGAACTCAGCGAGGGAGGGAGGAAGAAGGAGGAGGAAGAGGAGAGCGCACTCCTGTGATGCAGCCATGTGACCATGTGGTCTCCTTGCCTGTTTGAGTATGGGAAAGTCCATCCTGGCCTGGTGGCCGGGGTGGTCCCGCACGCCCCTGGCAGATCCTGCTTCTCCAAGTGTTGGGGAGGGCAGGATTAATCTTGGCTCCTGACATCCTGGGCATCTGGCAGCCCCCAGGTGCCCCTGCAGGTGTGCCTGCCGGTCTCGGGGATCCATCCATCAGGGTCCAAGGCAGCCACTGACATTGTAGAATCAGGTCCCGGTCCCAATGAGGTTAGGAATCAGGCTCCTGTCCCCTATCTTGGCTTGGTGACACTCCACACAAACCGCTGGCATCAGGAGGGCAGGCCACAGAGGTGTTTTCTCAGCTGCTCTGCTTCTCCCTCCTGGCTGTGCCAGCTGGAGGTCCCAAGACGGAATGTTCCATCTGGAGTGTGCTGTCTACATCCCAGATACCTTCATTCTGAGACTATACCCCAACTTCAGGGTTGGAGGGAGGAGCCTGCTCAGAGCAGTGGGGAGCCGTGAGCCTGGCCCTGATCCCGTTTTCTAGTCCCATGCCCACTCCAGGGACATAGTGCTCCTGGTGTGGGCACAGGTGTGGCTGTGGCGTGTCAAACTCCTGCAGACTTGGGTCCTGCACCCACTGAGAGGAGGCGTGCTGGGCAGATGAGCTGGAAAAGCTGACATTGGGCGGGGTCCTAAGGGGTGAATAAGTTTGCCAAGTAAGCAGGAGGGGACTGGGCCAAGGGATGAAGTGCCCCCAGCAGAGAGGAAGGTGAGGATTGGGCTGACAAGGAGGAGGAAAATGGGGCCAGGCTCCCTGAGTGTGGCCTGTCCTGGCAGTTCAGCTCCACCTCTGAGGATAAGACAACCACAAAGGCAGCCTGGGGACAGGATGGGCAGTGGTAGTTGGCCAGGGGCAGGAGAGGCCAGCTGCAAAACCCACCCCAGACATGGCCCACAGCAGAGCATCGGCGCTGCCACTTTCTTGCGTTGTGGGTTCCTCACCTCATTGGTCATCAGCAGAATTCAAGCCTTTATCAGCCCTGCCACTTGCAAGATGTTGCTGGCTGGCTCCCTGGCTTATGCACAGTGGTGGATGGCAAAGGTGCCCCAGTTCAGTCCAGTGGAGCTGGTGCCTAGTCAGAGAAGTGGGCACTACCTGTGCTGGCGGAGGTGGGGCACGGGGTGACAGTGCCTGTCGGAGTGCACACTGCAGCCTTGCTGTGCGTGTTATTTGCTACTGTGTAGCAAGTTATCCCCAAGTCAGCGGCTTCAGACAGCACCTGTCAGTCCCGTACTTCCAGGACTTGGGCACGGCTCTGTAAGATTCTTTGTTATAGGGTCTCTGCTAGCCACGGTCAATGTAGACCAGGGCCAGGGTTTCATCCAAACCTCCAGGCCATGCCCAATGCCCTTGCCCCACTCCTTCCCGCCCCCGAGGACAGCTGGAAAGAGGACCCCTGTCTTTGTGGACTCTTGGCTGTCCTTGGTCCGTGTCTCAGGGTCTTTCCAGATGCCCACAGCCCCACCCAAGGAACAAGGGTGATTGGATATCATTATCTGCTGAGTCTCATCACATGGGTGACGTTATGTCACTATCACCACATCCTGTGAGTCACAAGGCCCAGGGTGGGGGCTGCTTGGCAGGGGAGCTTATGGGTGGCAATGCCGAGCCATGGGATGTAGAGACCACCCCTTGAAGCCAGCCACCTCGTGCACCGGCTTGCTCCAGTCCCACCTGGACATGGGACCCCACCCTGGCATCGTTCAGCTGCGTGCTGCCCACTTGGGCAGCAGAGGGAGCACCTGCTCTTGGCGGTGAGTTCCTGACAGCTTCCTCAACGTTTATAAAATATGCAACAATAGGGATTTCTTCTTTTTTAAATCCCATGACTCATGGCCCATCTGAAACAGCTGGCTCCTTCCCCACCCCAAGCAGAGAGGGTGATAAATATTATATGTTTATGTCTCTCTCGAAGAAGCAAACACTCAGGAGCCCAACTTCCCATTAGTCTGACTGCATCCCGGGCTCTGAGCCCACTCCAGTCGTCCGTGACCTTGCGCTCCTGCGTGCGGGAGATTCCCTGGGCTGCTCACTGCCAAGTTGGCTCGGACCACATCATTCTTTTCCCTCTGCAAATTGGCTTGGAAAGGTGGGAAAAGATGCCACTTTTCTTTCCAGCTGGAGATTCACATTTAGCCTTGATTTCTATAATTGGCAAAAGTAAGGGGCCTGGGAAATCAAATCACTTCCAAGTTTCCATAGGAAGGCACAGGCAAGGAGTCCATTTTCCCGCCGCGGGAGGAGAACAAAGGAAAAGGGGAAGAGGGATAGGATCCCTGTAGCCAAAGAGGCCAGGAATTTCTGCTCTGGGATTGTGTTGAGGGAGATGGCGACAGCTGAGAAGTCATGGGCCCCTGTCCTAGAAATCCAGGTTAAATGTCAATCTCCAGGCACGGGGAAGGCTGGTCATGAGCCGATCGCCATCCAGGCACTGAGCTGTCTGAGGAGCCTTGGCAACACCACAGAGCCTTAGCTTGTCCACATGGCAGCAAGTGGGAATGTCCTGGTTTGATGCTGGACACGGAGTATAGATCGGTTGTTGCTATGATTTTTGTGGTTGCTTGGGATGGTATCCATGAATGCACTGGCCTTTCCTGACAAACTCTCCTGTTGATCCTGAGCACTCATTGGCTACTATATTCCCTGACATCATCCGCTCTGGGTCTCTGTCTTAATGGTTCTGAACAGAAGTGACTTCAACTTCTCGATTTGTCTGTGCCTCTACTTATGCTCCCGAGATGTTGCAGGATAAACTCAACAGTGGCCTTGGGATAACCACTAGAATGGTGTCTGTGGGACCTTGAAGCTCGCCGCTAGCCACTCTGCTGTCCCCCAGGGGAGAGACATGGGCCACTTGCAAAGGTCCACATACAGAGTCACCAACACACTTCTACTCCCTCTGGACCCCATGGTCCCAGGACCCCTGCCTGCCACAGGGCAGAGGCCAAGCAGTGTCTGCCATGCTCTCGGGCCCAGTGGCACAGGCTCCACCACCCACCTTCTAAAATAACCACAGCACAGAAGGCCTGCAACACTTTGGGTCTTATATTTGGAATTGCCATTGGAAACGGGCCTGGCCAAATGTAGCACCCATCTGCTCAGGATGGTTTGTGAGGAAGGCAGGGAGGTGGTTACGCAGGAGGGGGCTGGGCAGGCCGAAGATTGGGGCACCAGAGTGGAGTGTCAGGTCTCCAGACCTCCATCATGGCCTGGGGCTGGCTGTTTGTGTTCTGGGACACACCCTCTCTGGGGCAACTTGGCCTGGTGGCAAGCCGGTCTTTGTTTCTGAGCCTCCTGCCTGCTTCTTTGGGAAACGGAAACACCAGCGTCAGGCTTTGTCTCTTTACACTTCAGCATGCTGGGCGTGGGTACCTGCTTTGACTGGCTGAGCTGTGCCATCCTGCCTAGTTTTGGCAGAGCGGCCTTCTTTCCTCCAAGGTCCTGAAGTTGCTCTGGCTTTCCGGAGCCACGTTAACCGTGGAATGATTGGGTTCTCTCGACTGATGCTCCCAGGAAAGCAATCAAGGATACGGTGGGAGGGAGAGGGGAGTGGGCAGGGGTTAGGGACAGGGCAGCGGGGGTGCCTTTCCTGCCTGTACTGTCCCTTTTTATCCAGTTTGTATTCAGAGCTTGAACTGAGGTGGGGTCCACATCCCCCTGGTCATAGCCCCCTGCTCCTGGGTCTCGGGGCGGTGGACAGATGCCAACACAAGTTCCGCCTGCCCTGGAATCCTGCTGTAGGCTCGGCTTTGCTTTCCTGGGGCTATTGTCAAGGGTGACCATCCACTCCGTGACTCAGAACAGAGTGGACACTTGTTCTCTGGAGACAAGAACCTGAACCTGGGAGGTCTGTTTGCAGGGTCAGGTCCCCCTGGGGGCTCTGTGGCAGGGGCTGCTCTGTGCCTCTCACTCCTGACTCCCGCCTCCTGGTCACAGGTGCACCGCTCCGACTTTGCCTCTCTCTGCTCCTGGCGTATGCGCCGTGTCTGGGTCCTCTCCTCTCCGGCCCATGGCTCCAGGGTTCCCCAGCCAAAGCCAGCACCTGACTGCATCTGCCAAAGACTCTATCCCCACACAAGCTCACCTTCACAGGCACTAGGAGTTAGGGCTTGGGCATGCTGGGGATGTGGACATTGTTGTCACAGGCAGAGTGTGGACAGGGTGTGGTGGCCCAAAGTCCTGCCCAGCTGTTTGCCGACAAAGTGCAGTGAGAAGCCCTCTGACCTTCCACTCCCCCATTTGCTTCAGGATGGCTTCAGGCAGTGGGGCCACAATGGATCCTTAAAGCCCATGACCTGACATACCGGTGTCCTTTGTGGGTACCCCAGTTCAAATCCTAGACGCTCCATTTTCTGATCCAGTTATGCCACCATGGCTCCTGGCTTCAACTGGCTGTTGTGGCCATTTGAGGAATGAGCCAAAGGATACAACATTCCCTTCACTCCCTCTTTGTCTGCAGCTCTGCCTCTGAAAACATAAAATAAATAAATAAAACAAAGGGTTTTGGCTGAATCAGTTGAGCAGGATCTGTGATGAGCAGACGTTGTAGTCTTAGGGTGGGGGCGGGGGTGGGTGATAAGGTATGAAAGGTGGAAGGTGAATTGGGGGGGGCGGAGTGTGGGAGCACAATCATTCAGTTAGGCTGGTATTCAACTAATTTGTGAACCAGAGGAGGGGTCTTTGCGGCTGGAGGAGTGTTGAGGGTTAGGGGCGATACTGGGAGAAAAGGCCACCCTTTGGAGTAACCGCTCGAGTGGGGATCAAGTAGGGGGGCCTCTCTGTCCAGCCTGCTCAGCCAGGTGGGGCCTGCTCTGTTGGTGCCGGAGTCTGTGTGTTTTGGGAAACTGGCCCTTTTCTAAGTTCAGTCTGAAAACATGGCACCTGCCCTGAACGACTCTTTGCTGGTCAGCTGGGGCCGGTGCGGGCATGGTCCAGAGCTCCATGTTACCCAGCAGCGGAATTCTTGCCAAAGTGGGGTGAGGCGAAGGGGATGCGGAAATTGAAAGTGGGATTTAGTCAGGAATGTGGGTCAGATCTTGTTACCTGTGGTTGGGGTGCGTCTGCCTGAACATTTCCTGCATGAGCAAACAGGAAGGTTGATGTGTGGGGCACACACACCTCTGCAGGTGCTCACGCATACGCGAGGGTGTTTTACGTTCTGTGTAAATAAGCTCTGGCCAATCTAGAACGAGGGCTTGAATGATGTTTTTTAAATGTCAGGAGTGTTCAGGGGGTGATGGCCAGGAACTTCCTGCGAGGCACATGTGCTTGTTCCCTCCACAGAGAACGGTGGGAAGTGTGCCCCCTCTGCTTGGTGTACAAGTTCTGTAACCGGGGGGTGTCTCAAAGCTGTGCGAACAGCCTGGGTCTGAGATGCCGAGAATGAGAATCCCGCCGGTGATGGTTTTCTTTGGCCAGAGTGGACATGTCTGAGTTTGGCAGAGCATGGATGGTGTGAGAAGGAAGGGTGGGAGTGAGGGGAGGACAGGACGGGCTCAACGGTAAAGCAAGAAAGAGAGAGGTGTGTTTTAATGAGCAGGACCGTGTAGCGTGATTGCATGTGGATTTTCTTCATCACCCCAGTGGCATGATGGCGCATCTGCAGGTGGTAAAATCATTTTTTGATTCACAGGTTGTACTCGGACTATCTCTACTTTGCGAGTTCGAATAAATCTGCCGATGACTTCCACGAGAAAGTGACAGAGGCGCTAAAGCTGTTTGAGGATTGTATGCTGGACTACTCCCTACGCGCCTGCGTCTACAACAACACCCTCAACAACGCCATGCCTGTGCGTACCCCGGCCGGCCCCTGCACACAGTGGGTTGTCGTGCAGTGGCAGTGTAGATGTTAGTGAGGGGACTCAGTGGAGTGCTTCAGTGTGCAGATGCTGGCTGCCGAGCCTTTGAGTGGTGCCTGATGCAGAGGCAGATAGAGGAGCCGGAGATGCTGGGCCCTTGCGCTGGCTCCCTGCTCTCGCCCCATCACCACTCTCTCCTCCCTGGCCATTCAGTGAGACCCCTACAACACACCTGTTGCTTTGGACCCACAGCCCTGGGCTGCCCAGCTGGCACGGCGCCCTGAGAGTGTACTTGAGAATGGTAGACTTGGTTGGCAGGCCTGGGGCTCTAAGTCAGATGCTGAGTGGGCGTGAGTGGAGAGAAGCCCATGTGCCCATGCTGTCTGTGCTCACCCTACCCCATGCGTGGACCCTCCTTGGCAGATGGGCACCGTGAGGGGCAAGGTACCTGGCCACCAGGGTCTGTTGGGTTTTGGGGGGCTGAGCCCTTCCCAGACCTGTTGGCCATGGAGTCTCTCCCAAGCAGGATCCTGAAGAAGACCCCAGAAGAGAGGGACAGGTGTAACTTTGGTATCAGGTGGACCCCTAGGAGCAGCTTAAGCCGTTCTGGGTCCAAGAGGGCAGGGGCAGGCAGGACAGAATGGAACTCTGTGTGATGGGGCCATTTTTGCTGTTGCTTTCAATTGTACTGTTTTACGTGAAAGTGGCATAAACACACACAGGGATGGCACCCCTTGTGTGGCATGGGCCCCAGTCCCTCCCCCTGGCATTGCTGATACCACTGGGCAGAGCCAGCTGGGTGTGCAGCCCCCTAGGGAGGCAGGATGTCCACAGCTACTTCCTCTGGGAGAGCGAGGGCGTGCTCCTCCCCTCCTGTACTCCAGCCGTGGACTTCAAAGTCATGAGTGTCCTCGAGGTGTCTCCCCCTCGTGTGTGCTTGAAGATTCTGATGAAGATTCTGGAAACTCTTGCCAGTGAGAGATAGGAGGGAACCACCCCAGGCACTTACTCAAACCATTTTGGCTCACCCCCATTTTACAGATGGGGGTGCCATGGCTCGCAGAGGGCAGCTCTGTGACAGGCAGCTCCTGTGGCGTTAGAACCCATTTTCCCTGGCTGGCTCCAAAAGCACACATTGCAAACTAGCAGGAAACATGCAGGATGACACAGGAGTTTAGCAAATGCTTAAAGGGGGAGTCCTGGGCAGGTATGGGCACAGGAGGGATGTGGCTTAGTGGGGCCTGTGTGGCTGTGGGCGGTCCCTGGGTAGGTCACGCTGAGGGGCAGGGGTAGGCAGGGTGCAGGGGGATCCCGCCTCCCCTCTTGTAGAGATGCCTCTTCCTGTCTGGGCTGGGAAGCCCCTTCCCTGGAGCCATGTTGGTGGAGGTGATGATGGGTGGGCTGCATAGGACACACATGGCCCCAGCATCCCCAGCCCAAACCCCGCCCCACCCCCACTGTGTATTGTCCTCCCCTCCCAGGTCCTCAGCTCCTCCCTGCAGGTGGGGCCTTACTTCACTGAGCAGGCCTGGCAGGGGGTGCTGCGGCCTCAGGTTTGGGAAGCCCCAAGGCCTTTCCCGGGTTCCCCCTGCACAAGGATTCCCAGTGGGGCCACTTCCTCTGTTTCTGTTGGGAGCCTCCTAGCTCCTGGCCTCCAGTTCTTTATGCAGATTAAAACACCTTATTAGTATCACAGTTACTCTACTTCACTGTGGAACTAGAGCTTACTGCTTCTTTGTTCAAAGATTATGAGAGAGAGGGGGAAGGAGGGAGGGAGGGAAGGGGAGGGGAGAGGAGGGGAGGAGAGGGGAGAGGAGGGAAGGAGAGGGGGAGGGGAGGGGAGGGAAGAGGAAGAGGAGGGGAAGAAAAGGGAAGTTGAGGCTGAGAGCTGGGATGCACCAGTCTCCCTTGGGGGTGGCCAGGACCTGTGTGCTTGAACACTATGGGAAATGCCCTAGAGTGTCCTGCCTCCTTTCTGGCTGTATTTTGGTGCCCACCATGCGTGATCCCTCTAGCCCCCTTCCCCACCCCTCCTAAATGCTAATCAACACTAAGCTAATTTGGATCTATTTCTTTTTAAGTGTGTAAGTGGGGGTGATGGTGGAGGGGGTGATGGTGGAGGGGGTGGCTCTCTGTGGCAGGAGGCGCCCTCCGGTGTTGGGCAATGACTCCTGAGCCCTGTGCTTCTGTGCTAGGTGAGGCTCCAGGTCGGCCTGTATGCCGTGTATCTGCTGGACTGGCTCACTGTGTTCAGTAAGGACCAATTCCTCATCCTGCGCCTGGAAGACCACGCGTCCAATGTCAAGTACACCATGCACAAGGTTTTCCGGTTTCTGAACCTAGGTATGCATCCTACTTCCTGCCGAGGGGTTCAGCGAGAGTTCCAGGGATGTGCTCTTCGGGGCACGCTCTGGGTCATGCCTGGACTCAATGAGCAGACTGGCCCAGGGACACCCCAGGGAGGCAGTTACTGCACGGGCTATGGATTCTCTGGGCAGGCAGGAGTTCACTGTCCGGGGGAGAAACTACAGTGCCACCCCCTGGGTGAGTGGCAGGTGGTACTGCTACAGTGGGACCTGCTGGCGACTTGGTGTCCCAGCAGCTGAGCACACTGGGAACAGAGTCTTATAAGGGATTGGGGGAGGGGAGGGGAGGGGCTGGCCACAACTGCTGGGCCTCTGACCTAGGGGAGCCTGCCTTCACCCTGAGGTGCCTGAGTCCCTGGGCGTACCTGGCTGTCACAACCCCACTGCCCACCTTGGCAGTAGTGGCCAAGGCTTGTGTGCTGGTGAGGGTACTGCCCATGTGAACAGGGCACCCAGGAAATGCCAGAGAGGGGTCCAGCTGGCTGGCTGCAGCTCGAGCGGTCTCTGGGTGGACGCAGGTGGCCTCCTCCCTGCCCACATCCCTGAGGCCACAGTACAGCCAAAGTGTAAAAGTGTCCAGTCATAGGCCCTGGCAGCAGCGCCGGAAGCAGGAAGGACTGGGCCGGAACGACAGCATGGCTGAACCCCTGGCCTGCTGGACCCTGGGGTGGGCACCGTTGTCCAGCACAGGCTGGTAGCCATGGGAAGTGCCTCCCTTTAGGGGCCTTGCTTATTGGTGGTGCTGTTTCCACCTCCTCGGTAGTGGCCAAGGGCCTGCAATCCTCCAGCGCTCCAAAAGGCAGCCCCTACAGGAAGCTGGCCGTGGTCCCTGTCCCCCTGCCTGCCTTCCTTCCTCACCTGGCTCTCCTCTCTCTCCAGGGCCCTTGAGCGAGAAGCAAGAGGCCTTGCTGACCAAGAGCCCTGCATCCAACGTGCGGCGGCCCGAGGACCGCAGCCTGGGGCCCATGTGGCCAGTTACCCAGAGGATCCTGCGGGACTTCTATGGGCCCTTCAACACCCGCCTGGCGCAGGTGCTCGCCGACGAAGCGTTTGCGTGGAAGACGCCGTGAGGGCGACCATGGCCCACATAGCTGTGGCTTTATGCAGCTCTCATGGTGGGGAGTTGGTTCAGCTCAGAGCGTGCAAACCCCCGTCTCTGTGGCTGGAACCTTCTCTTTCACAGCATTGTGGCATCTCTGTCGCGCCAAGTGCCCTGACTGCCCCTCCATACGAGAATGCCAAGGACTCCACCTTCGGCTCTACGGGTGCCTGGCACTACCCAGGCAGACCAGCTGACCCCATGCTGACTGCAGCGGGGACCTCAGCCCAGCCCAGCCTGCCTCCAGGACAGCCCTATCCATGGTGACCTTGACCGGATCCGACTCAGCATGCCCCAGGCCCTCCCCTGGGGCATGCCAGGACTTACACAGCACAGTCAGTTTGGAACTGCTCTGTCCAGGCTGTCAGCCTGACTGGGGAGAGGAGCGACAGTCCTTTGAGAATGGTCTCTCCCAGTTCTTCCTTCTGCTGCAGCACGGCCTGCCCTGTGACCTGTCTGGTAGGAGCCCCTGTGACCTCTTGCCAGTGGCAGCGTGCACGCCTCTCTTTGGCCCCTTGCCCTGCTGTGCAAACTTGACTTGGGATGCATTTGAGACAGGCCGCTGCCTGCGTTCGACAAGCCTGACTCTGTCCTCTGGCTCAGTGGATGTTTTCTCAAAGAATTTGGTCTCTAATTGGAAAGATTTTTTTTTTTTGTACTGTTAATGCCAGAGGGAGCAACCTCAACATTGGCCACCAGTGGCTACTTTAAGAGCTAGGCTGTCCTCCTGTGCGTCTGGTCGGCAGAGAGCTACAGGAGGGCTAGTGTCTGGAGTCTGGCCAGCAGCAGGCTACCCCGGTCCTCCCTCCCACTGGATGAGTTTGCTGTGTGTGCTCTCCACCAGGCATGGTCCACACACCGTATGCAGTCCTGGGACCACAAGATGTGTTTAGAAACCACGCAGACGCTAAACTTGGGCCATTCGAGGGGTGCGGAGTGAGCCTGCTAGAGCCATGCTCTCTGTGGAACTTTCCATGCCGTTTGGCAGCCTAGTGGATGCTTGGGTGGAAGAAGGTGCCAGAGCTCCCTTGGCACAGCCCTGCGGTGGAGGTGGCATCTGAGCACCCCTGGGACCAGCACCCACCAAGGCAGGACATGCAAGCCACAGTCACCCAGCTGGAGCTCGTGGGCGCGAGATCCAAGGGATTCTGGCGGCATGAGGATCCCACAGAGGCGTGGCCGTCACATCCGTGGCCGTCACATCCGGTGCCTGTGAACCCTGACACTGCTGCCAAGGGGGCCGTGTGTCCTGAGCACTCACTTTCACAGGCAGCGCCACTCTCTTGCAAAGCTGACACCTGCAGCAGCAGCTGGCAGGGAATCTGGCCTGAGCAAAAGGAGGTTTTGGGGAGTGGTCTCTGGTGTGTGTGTGTGAGTGTGTGTGTGTATTTATTTGCAGCTCAGAGCGGGCGTGTGCGGGGCCATTTTCCAAGCAGTTCCCTTCGGCCCTGCTGCTGCCTGCCAAGGCCCCGGGGCCCTGGACACAGCCCTTTTGTAGGGGGTCGTATTGCTCAGGCGTTGCTTCCAGGACGTGGGTGACTGTCCCACACCAGCTCCAGCGACAGCAAGGGACGTTTCTTGTGTAGCTCGGGTGCGTGCGGCTGACACGTGGTGTAATTCTGCTTCTTACAGAAGTTACTGCTCAAAGTATTATTCCCAATATTATTTGGTTTCTTACATGAATCTTTTTATAGACATGGGCCTGTCCCTTCTGTGCTGTCTTGTTCCCCGCCAGCGGCACCTTGGGTGTCGGCAGCGCGGGCTGTCATGAGGCCTGCCACCCCAAGCCAAAGTGAACCCACACCGCCCGGGGTGGGAGTTGGGCTGTGCCCTCGCAGGCTGGAGCCTACCATGCTCACTTGGTCATGCGAGGAGTGCTGAGGGCACACGTCAGTTACGCTGTCCTCTTGTTGGTATTTAACACAATAAAAGCCGAGCCCCTCTGACCTGTGGCTGTGTGGTGTGTGGCCTCCGTGTCCATCGCGGCCTTGGGCTGGGGACTGCTTTCCTGCCATGTCTGATGCTCACAAGCCATCAGGATGGAGACGGGCTGCTCGCTGTGACCTGTGGGGAGACAGGATGAGACCTGACTGTGCTCACACCCAGCAGGAAGAAACGCGAGGTCCCAGGCACGGGGTCTCGGCCGTGACCAGGGCCCCTGATGAGAGCAGTGTCTCCCAGGTGAGGGGGTGGTCCGGCCTGTTGCCCAGGGCTGGGATGTGAAGGTCGGGTGATTGCAGGCCTCACTGCTGTGCCCGCCCAGCTGCGCAGCTGTGTGCTGCAGAGCCCTGGGTGCATGCCCCATCACCCTCCACCACTGGCACTCATTTCCCTGGGGTGTGCCCTGGGACGGCCATGACAAGTCCCACAGGCCGGGGCTTCAGCACAGACTGGAGTCTCCCCTGCCCCTATCCGGTGTTGGCAGGTTTGCCGTGGTTTTTCCTAAGGATGTCCTCTTGCTGCCTCTTCCAGGCAGTCTGGGTATACAAGCATTGGCCCTGTCGCTGCTGTAAGGGTGCAGGTCAGGTGGAATGAGGATCCTCATGAACCCCAACACCCACCCAGAGCAGCTCCAAGTGCTGGGGGCTGGACTGGCAGTCTGGGGGCTGGAGGGCAACTCAGCAGCCCAGCCCGAGGCGGGGGCAGTGGGAAGAGCAGGTTACAGGTCAGTCCAGTCCATGAGGGCCGGGATCTGGGTCAACCCACTTTGGGAAATCCTCTTCTTCCATCCAGACCTAGGTGTGGAAGGACCCTGGGGTTGATCAGCAAGGATGTACCTGCACCAGGGAAGGGAAGCGGCAGCGTGGTGGGAGCTAGGGGTTCAGGACAAGATGGGGCACAGTGTGAACACTGGGGTGCACACACCTCCCTCTGCCAGCCCCCCTTCCTAACCCCTGTCTGCTCCGGGGCCGCCTCCTCTCCCACTCAGGCACCAGCTCTCAGTGGAGTCCCGAAATGATTGCCTCTCCCCATGGTCTGACTCCTTGGGGGCCAAAGCCAAGGTCGTGCCACTAGGGAGCACTTTAGCAGCCCAAGAAGGAACAGAGGGACTGAGGGGCAAGGCCTGTCCCTCTGAGAGATACAGCTTGGATGAGTTCTTCTGCCAAGAAGCCAGCCGGGGTCCTTGAAGCCCAGTTCTGCCACACGTCCAGGCCCCGGGCTCCTTCCCACCTGCCAGCAGTGGCCTCTGCTGCCATGGACACTCGGCTGGTTCATGTTCCACCTCCCTCTTGCAAGGGCCTGGTGATTGGTCTGGCACATGGGACCGCCCCCTTCTCAAGATAACCTCTGCCAAGTCCCTTTGCCACAGAAGCCCTGGGTTGGCCTGTGCCTCCCTGGTCTCCACGTCCTGCCTGCAACCGCCAGCAGCCTTGACCCTCACTGCCCTGACTCTCTCCTTGTGCTTTGGGGTGACCTGCTGCCAGCAGTCAGAACATGAGTGGGCAAGGAAGCCCTGTGGTGGGGGATGGAGGCTGCTCCCTGGGGAGCCTGCAGGGATCCAGCTGAGATACAGTGTCGCAGGTGAGTTCGGGCAGATGGGCAGATGGGCCAAGAGGGGCCCTGTTGCACCTGCACTGTGTGTCACTGCTGAGCCTGTGGCCAAGCCTGGAGGGGCACCATCAGTTCCTGGTTCTGTGGCTGGGATGCGGAGAGGAGCCCCTGGCTGGGGAGGCCAGACCCCTGGAGCGGTTCCCCCCCAAAGCACAGAAGTCACTGGGGCTCCAGCCGGGATGTGATCTGTCCTGTGCCAGGCTCCCCACTGCCCCTGGACCGCCAGGCCCTGGTCAGGCCTGCCAGTGGACAGATTTTTGTCCCTAGTGTCCTGATTCGTGGTGGGGGCCCGGCCCTGTGGCCCCCTGCAGCTTTCCTTCCCAACATAGCAGGGAGGGGCCAAGCCAGACAGGCTGGGTCCCAGGCCTGCTCACCTGAGGGAGCTCGTGTGAGGGCCGTAGTGTAGTCTGGGGACAGTTCTGGCTTTGCAGCCCAGGGGGGTCGTGCCAGTGAGTGTCCTGGTTCGCCAGCGTGTACAGTGTTGGCAGGCTGCATGCCTGCCTGAGGTCATGCAGCTCACAGCGAGTAGAATGTCCATGCAGGCTTCCCACCCAGCCTGTGCCGGGGCCTCTAACCCCAGCGCCACTGGCACCTGCCAGCCCAGCCCAGGAGCTGGCCGGGTCGGGCATCAGGACTTCATGTCTGCCCTGCAGTCTCCGTTTCCAGTGTTCGCAGGGAAGGGGAGCGGTGATTCTAGGTGTGTGTGTGTTGGGAGGAGCAGGACATCCCCGGTCTCTGCCCTGCCTTGCCCTGGCCTCGCGACACAGGTGGGTGGAGCAGCTGGCTGAGTTGAGGGGTCTCATGGGACCTGAGTTACATCACAAGTGGACTGCCGCATCTGCTGGCCTCAGCCCTGTCCTTCCTCCCAGGCATCTGGGGTACACGCCTGGTAGGAAGCACATGACAGACCCAAGTGGAATGTTCTCGGCTCGTATTTCCTGAACATCTACTTTGCGGAAAGTGCTGGGCCAGGTGTTGGGTCGGAAGTGGGAGCTGGATGTTTGCTCACCTACTGATTCCCTCCAGGGTCTTTCAACAGCAGTGTGGTGCCAGTGGTTTGGGTGCCAGGGAGAACAGATCTGCTCTCTGCCCGAGTTGTGCTGGGATCGAGTGCAATGAACAGATAGTGATAAGAAATGCAGATACTGACCAGCACCGACGGCACAGCCAAATGGGGCCGTCTCCTTCCCGGGTGGGGAGCTGCGGCCCCAGGTCACTTCCCCCCTCCTCCCGGAACGTTCTGGAGCCTCCCGTGTGGTTTCTGCACACCTGTACCACATTCATTTACATCAGTGTGTCCCAGGATGGTCCAGGAATCCTGGGGACCCCTGAGATTCATGGAGCCCACAAGTCTGTGATCGGGTCAAGAGGTCCCTTCTGTTTTCTCACGATCATAAACACAGATATCCCTGGAGGCCTGGCCCCACCTGACAGCTGAGGGTACACTTGTTAACCCCTGGAGGCTGGCATTGTGGCGCAGGGAGTTAAGACCGTGATGCCGGGATCCTACGTGAGCACAGGTGTGAGCCCTCGTCGCTCTGCCTCCTGTTCCGCCCCCTGTCACTGTACCTGGGAGGCGGCAGTGACGGCTCAAGGGCTCGGGCCCCTGCACCCATGTGGGAGACCTGGGCAGGCTCCAGGCTTCTGGCTTCTGCCTGACCCTGGCCTGGCTGTTGCAGCCGTTTGGGAGAGCGAATGGGCAGAGGGAAGGCCTCCCTCTTTTCCCAAATCTCTCTGTAATCCTGCTTCTCAAATAAACAAATCTTGGAAATAAAGAAACAGAAACCACACGGGTCTAGTTCTAATAGAGTAAACACAGGGGGGTGTGAACCACGTGGAACCAACAGGAGCTCTTTAGTCCTGGGTCACAGTGGAAGGGAGCTCCAAGAGTAAGCAGGTGGAGATGGCTGACCTGGCACGTGTGGCAGATCTAATACTTACGGCATCACCAGCCACCATGGTGGGAGCAGATACCACAGGCTTGGGGTGGACGCAGAACGGCCTGGAGGGCGTGTTCCCACACTTCAGGAATCCACTGGGGATCGTGGGCCTGGACAGGTAGCCACCTAGGTGGGTGTGACACGAGTGGCTGCTGCTGAGCAGGCGAGCACAGCGCTCACTGGTCCCGGCAGTACCCCAGGGGTGTGCTGGGTCTTCCTCGGGCTTTGTGCCATGCAGGCAGGAGACAGGGGCTCCCAGGGCACTGCTCCAGGTGCCCACCTCACGAGGGGTGGTGCTGGTTCTTGGGCTTAGCGCCTTAAACCAAATCCCTGCAGGAGTCAGGGCAGTGGCTGGGACAGTCTGTGCTGAGGGGCTGGCCTTGCTCGTGCAGGGGAGGGCCAACGCCAGGGTCAGATGGTGTCTTCTGGGTCCTTCCGGTGGAAAGAACAGAACAGGCAGCCACAGCAGAACCCCTATCCTGGCCGTCCCGGCCCCTCCGCTCCCTCCGTCATGAATAGCTGATGCCTGGATGGCAAGACACTGAACCGAAGGCACAGCTGTCCCCAGGGAATCTTCCCAGATTTTGGGGGCTGGGATGCCCCAATGCAAACGGGACCGGCTGCTCTGTGGGTCCTGGGTGGCTTAGTGGTGACAAGATTTGGTCAGAGCCCAGGCCTAGGGCTGGACCGACAGAACTGGCTACAGGGTCAGAGTGAGGCCAGCATGGGGCCGTGCAAGTCTGAGTCACCACAAGGAATGGGGTGTGGGTGCCGTCCGCACCGCCGCTGCCCCACCATGGCCGTGGTCAGCGTGGGCCTGCTCCCAGCAACCCATGAGATAATCATGAGTGCTCTGCCAAGTCCTGTCCTTCCAGCAGAGGAACGCAGAGGAATGCAGGGGAATTCCTAAGCGAGCCAGCCGCAGCCCTGGCCGGGCACCCAGGCGGGCCCTGGGATGTGAGAAAGGGCCTCCTCTAAGGAGGCCCGGGCTGGCTGTGCCCCAAGTCCTCTGCCCCCTGTTCCACACGGCTCCCCCAGGCAGCCTTCACCCCGCTCCACCCCATGGCCAGGTGCAGAAGCCACAACCTCCCTTAGGCTGCTGGGATGCCCCAATGCCAGCCTGCAGGCAGAACCAAGCAGGAGGCCAGCGAAGGAGCTGGGTGACTGCCAGCCTCAGTTTCCCCTGGCTCCGAGGGGTGGGAGGAGAACATGGGAGGTGTAGGGGGGTCCCTGGAGTGACTGTGTGTAGTGAGGTGGGAGGGCCTGGGAATGGCCGTCTTCTGCCCACACCCCTGGAATTCCACTGAGCAGGGCTGGGCAGGGTGACCTGGAGGGACCAAAAGGCAGCCCTGTGCCACCCCCTGGTGGCCATCCCTGGACTGCACCCAGGAAGGCTGTCAACTGCTGTCCCCTGGTCCTTCTGCCTGCGACCCTCACTGGTGTCTGGACATCACTCATCTGGGCCAGAGTGCTCCTGGAGGCCAAGGTGTTCCCAGCAAGAGGGAGTCTCAGAATGGAAAGGCTGTGGTCCAGGCTTGGGCTATTGAGACCATGGCTCCAGCTGTGTCCACTTGTGCCTCCTGCAGCAGCCACTCCAGCAGGCCAGGGCCAGGCAGTGTTCCTGGAGGAAGGTTCTCTCTGGGCCTGGGCCCCAGGGACACTTGCCTGCGTCCAGGCCAGCTCTCTGCCCTGCCCCCTCCCACAGCCTGTATGTGTGAGCTGAGCACCTGCTCACCTTAGCACAGAAACACGGGTCTGGGACCCCCCCACCATACACACACACACCCCTGGGCACATCTGAGGACAGACCTGGCCAGTCTATCCTCTATGTCTTCTGCTCCACCCTGCCCAGCCTCCATTCCCCTGCTCTTCCCTCCAGCAGTGAGGGCCAGGTTGGGCGGGGCTGGGATGGGAGAAGAGGCAGAAGCAGGGTAGGGCAGGGTGGGTCCTGAATCTCCTCGAGAAGCCGAGCTGGGTGCAGCACAGAGGAAGTCCCGTGTCTCCCAGTGGCAGCCACCAAAGCCGACGTCCCCAGCTCTGAGCCCTGGCTGACGTCATTCTGCGATGTGCAAACAGGTCCCTTACCGTTAGGGGGCGATCCTCCCCACCTCACCCCACCTCACAACACCGGGGAGCCCTGGACCCTCACGAGGGCACAGGACCCTGCGGGCTCCCAGGGTGGCCCCTGACCCCTGCATTCTCCGATGCCCACTCCCTTCCATTCATCTCCCAGGCACCAGTGCCACCTGCTCACACACCAGTTCTGCCACTTAAACTGTTAGAGTTGTATTTGTGTATCTTCATCTTATGAGGAGAGATAGAGATAGAGAGAGAGAGAGAGAGAGAGAGAGAGAGAGAGAGAGAAATAGAGACAGAATGAATAAGCTTCTACCTGAAGCTTCACTCCCTAAATGCCCACAGCAGGTGGAGCTGGGCCAGGCTAACGCCAGGCACCTAGAACTCCAGCCGGGTCACCCAGGTGGGTGGCAGGGACCTTAAGCCTGAACCGTCACCACTGCCATCCCTGGATGCTCACTGGCAGGAAGCTGGAAGGGGGTGGGGCAGCGGGGGCTCGGGCCACGCACTCTTACACAGAAAACAGACTCGGAGTGGGGCGTGACCTCTGCCCCCACACCTGCCCGCTGTTACATCTGTAAAGCACTGAATCCTTTTCAGCCCTTGAACTATGTTTTGCTTCATTTTCAAGTCTGGCGGTTATTTTTAATGATCTCTTGTTCTTTCAATCTGATTTTTATCCCCTTTTTATGTATTTAATCATTTTTAACCTATGAGGTTTTTAATTTGATCTGGTCTGGTGCCTGAGGCAATCTCATTATCCTGTCTGTCGTCCCAGCCAACTTGCTCTTTTTGTGGGTTATTTCCTCCCGGTGTCTGTGTCAGAATGCTGAAATTCTTGAGCTGGCGTGGGATTGTCTCGCCGCAGGTGTCTCTAGAAGGGCTTCCTGGCTTCAGCCACAGAGCCACAGACTTGCCCTTCACAAGTACCCAAGGTCACTTGGAGGGTTTGGGCTTGCCTCCCTCTGGGAGGGACACTGGAGGAGTCCACCCGGGGTGTGTTTCTGCAGGACAGTCTGGCTCTGTTCTGGAAGCTTCTCTGGGCGTCTCCCACTCTGGAGGGGCCCCACCTCTATGCAACCCCAGGCTCCCTCCTGCACGCACCTTGGACGCCAGCTCCAACCCAGGATTCAGTTCTGCATGTGACACCTGCGTGGCTTTCTGTGGCAGGCGTCCTGGTCCCTGCTCCAGCTTCTCGCCTCACGGGTTCTGGCTCCCAGCTCACCTGAGAACTGGGTGGGTGGGAAGCGCGAGCTTGGCTGCAGTGTGGGGAGGTGTGGCCTGTACCATGCAGGAAGCCATGCAGGTGGATGGCATTTCGATGCTTAGGAGTGGACAAGCCACTGGAAGGAGAGTGAGTGTGGACAGCCCAAAGAGGTTGGGGAGGGCAGGCTGTGCTGAGGGGACCAGGTGACACTTGCTAATTTCAGATGGCGGTGCCTGGCCCTGAAACATATGCTTGCTTTGCCACTGGACCCTGGCCGGGGGGAGACCTCACTGGCCTTGCTCCTCGCAATGCTGCAAGGCCTGCAGCTAGCCTGAGGCCAGTCCGATGGGGGGCTGCGGTGTGGCAAGTGGCGAGCGTGCAGAGGGGTGCCTTGGCACTGTATACCTGTTCCCAGGGGCCTGGGCGGGGCACACAGGGGAGTTGCATGGCTTAACCCACTGACTCCAGCCATTAAATTAACAGAGGCAATCATCCCAGGCTGGCATCCTTAGCACAATTGAAGCCCCCTGCTCCTGTTTGCTGAGCGCTTCCTAAGCGTTTCAGGCACCTGGCTTTGAGTACCACATGGCCAGCAGTCCAGCCTCTGCCTCTGGCCCCGAACTCCAGCCTGTCCATGGTCACAGGGGCCTGGCTTCCTGAGCAGAGGGAGCCTGAGTGGCTTTCACTGCAGGTGGGCTGATCTGGACCCCAGAGCTTTCACGCCCGGACCCTGAGCTCTCTCTCCGCCCTTCCTCTGGCTGTGACTTGAGGAGGCCTTTGGTCTTAGATCTGAATCTTGTAGGGGATGTTAGCTCCACGTTCCCAGTCCAGACACGTGGCTGGAGCACACGACACCTGCTACTTGTGTGAGCTGTCGCTGCTCGCTGTCTCAGCTTGGGCTGAGAACGGGCAGACCTTTGCCACGGGCAGGGTCAGGGTTTTCTGTTTCCTGGCATGGCCAGCAGAGGGCAGGCTGTCTCTGGGAATGTGGCTGGGATAACCTGAAGATTCCCCAAGAAGACCCCGTGGCTCTGCTCCCCAGGGGCCCTGCCAATCAAGGAGATTCTGCTGGGCCCCTGGTCCCCGCCTCAGCAAGGCCCTGGCTGGCCTGTGCCCCCAGGGCTCTGGAGTGGGGGTGCCCCCTTTCTCCTTCCCTCCTGCTGCCTTGGGCCCTGAAGCAGTGATGTCGCTCCGTGCCAGCCCAGGCTGGCAGCCCCCAGTTTTTTGCCAAACTGTCCCCAGTTTTTTGCCAAAGCCCCTGGCTCTGCCCACGGAGTGGAATGTGGTCTCCACCTTAGTCTGCTCATCCGTAAAATGGGCCAAATGAGTTAATGTTTGAGAAACAGATTCAGAAGAAAGCTAATAGTTAATTTGTGTAAGAGAGATGGTCTTCAGACTTTTCTCAAACAGCACAGAACTCTTCTGAGATTTTTGGCACTGTGGTGGGGCATGGCTGCTGGAGCCAGGCTGGGCCACTGGTCCGCTTGTGTCCTTGCCGGCCGGGGCAGTGCAGGTGATCCCAGGCCCCATCTCATCTCTTTGTTGGAGATGAGAAGCAGAGAGGCTGCCACCTGCTGGTTGACTCCCTGAATGCCCACAGAATGACTGGTTCGAGTCAAAGTTCCACCCAAGTCTCCCACTGGGTGGTCCGTGCCCTTCTCCACGGCCTGACCCAGGCCCTGGATGCCCAGCCAGGGCTCAGGTGAGGGCTGAGAGCTGACCAGGCACAGCAGGTGCAAGGGGCCCGAGGTTGGCACTGTCCTCGGTTGGATCACAGCATGGGCAGCGGGGTTTGAGCTCCTTGCTGTGCAGGCTGCTCTGTGGGCCTGGAAGTGCCCGGCCTGGGTCCACGTCCCAGGTTCCCTGCAGCCCCTGTGGAGGCAGGGTGTCCTTCACAGCCAAGGCCATTGGAAGCAGCCAGCGTTTCCTGCTCTGTGGGTACTGCGTATCAGCCTTCTGTTGATGTCTGTCTGAACTCGGAGCCTTTTTTTTTAGGGTGTGTGTTCCTCGTGCACATTCCAGGACAAGCCCTTTCTGCTTTCATCCTCCTCCTCATTGGGTTTGCCTTCCTCTGGGGCACAGCATCAGCCAACAACTCAAGTGTAGAAAGAAGGCTGGGGTGTCCAGGCGGGGGTGACTTGGGCTAGTGCAAGGGGAGCTGGGCCTGCGGGGACAGAGACTTGGGCCAGTTCACCCCAGCCATCCCCAGCCCTGCAGGGTCCCAGGCTTGTCGGTTTCTCTGCAAGTTGCAGTGGCTGTGACCCCAGGAAGCCACTGGTTGGCCTGGAGTAACTGCTTGTGGCGAGCGGCTGGTGGGGTGAGGCACCCCTAGTTGGCCCTGGGTGAGGGGGTGCAGGGTTCCTGCCTGAGTCATTCATTGTGTGGGGGTGCCCCTGACCAGCTGTGGTGAGGGGCGAAGTCAGGACGGGGAAGGGGGCAGGAGTCGTGGGGCAGAGCCTGTTTCCCCATCTTAGTCCCTGCTGGAGGCTGGGAAGGCCACGGTCAAGGCCCTAATGATTGGCCCTGTGAGGCCCGCTTGCTGTGGCTTCATGCCAGTGACAGAGAGAGGCCGAGAGGGAACTGATCCCGCAAGCTCAGCCTTACTCTCAAGGGACAGGTCCTTCCCCGAGGTCTGGGCTCCCACTTCCTTCCTTGGAGATGGGGCGTCACCAGGAGGCGTGCAGGGCACCCCATGTGCAAACCCAGCATTGCGTGTGAGGGGGCACAGGGTGGGGTACACTCAAGGCCAGCCAAGATCAAAGGCAGCCATGGGACCGTCAGAGGGGCCGTGGCCTTGGAAGCCAAGGGCAGTGGAAGGGCTCAGACCCTGCACCTGCTCTCCCAAGCCAGGGGTACAGCATGGGGGGCCTGCTGACGGGGGCAGCGAGGCACTGACCGTGGAGGCTGACTTAGGGGCCGGGTCTGGCCCTGTGATTTGAGTGGGGATGGTCTCTCCCACCCATACAGAGTTTATGTGTAAAGTTGGGGACTGGTGAAGGTGAGGGTGGGAGCTTAATCAATGCTGGGGATGTGAAATCGCCCCTCCCACAGGCTCCGCCCAGCCCCGGTATGGCCCCTCCTCCCACGGGCTCCGCCCAGCCCCGGGACGTCCCCTCCTCCCGCAGGCCCCGCCTAGCCCTGGGGCGGCCCCTCCTCCCGCAGGCTCCGCCCAGTCCCGGTATGGCCCCTCCTCCCACGGGCTCCGCCCAGCCCCGGGATGGCCCCTCCTCCCGCAGGCTCCGCCTAGCGCTGGGATGGCCCCTCCTCCCGCAGGCTCCATCTTTGCCAGTCTCCTCCCTGGGAGGCCCCGGGGCCAGTGGGCCACCTGGTCTTACGCTGGGAACCTTGTTCCTTCCTTGGGCGCCTCCTGGGCTTGCTGCAGAGGTGCAGGCCGACCATTGTAGCAGCAGGTGGCTATTCAACACCCTCCTCCCCCAGGAAGTAGCCGGGCAGTTCTATCCTGCACTCTGCGCTCTGCTGGGATTACGGCCCCTTTGGTCGCTCAGTCTGGAACAATAGGCTCTTGCCAGCAGGTGCACGAGGTATCACCAGGTAGTACAGTCTGTCGGGGAGGACACGACCAGGGTGACAGGGAGACAGAGGCCCTTGCCAGGGTGAGGTGGCCAGAGCAGACTGAGGCCCCCCCCCCTCGTGTTTCCATGGAACCCTTTGCTTCAGAGGCCTGGCCCTCCGAGGAGTTGTTCCCGGTTCCAGGAGCACAAGTGAGCTGGCGGGCTGGCGTTGCCCTTCCAGCTCTGAGTGTGGGCTGCGCAGGGACCAGGCCAGAGTGTGAGCTGCGCAGGGACCAGGCCAGAGTGTGGGCTGCGCAGGGACCAGGCCAGAGTGTGGGCTGCACAGGGACCAGGCCAGAGTGTGGGCTGCGCCGGGACCGGACGCTTCTGTGTGCGGAACTTCTCGGGCTCCGGCTGGGCTGGTGCCTGGCCACTTTTGACAAGCAGGCAAACAGGCCCAGCACCCCGCTGAGGCTGTTTGTTGAGAGCCCAGGGTCTGCCTAGCAGCTATGAGCAGCACTTTGCAAACCCAGGGCCTTCCTAAAACACTGACGTGACTTTTAGAGTCAGAGGCGTGAAGGGCGCAGCGTGGGCTTGGGGGACCCCTGGGCCCAGCGTGGACTTGGGGGCCCCCTGTGTGCTTCCCAGTCTGTTCCCACAGAGACCTGAAGGTCCACCTCCTCCGGGTGTGTGTGGGCAGTGGCCTCCCACCTGCAGGACAGAGTCTCTGCCAGCCCACAGAGCCTGTGGCTGGGCGCCTGGGACACATGGGCTCTCGGGCAGAGCCCCTGAAGCTGACCCCGGCCATGCTCTCGCCCCCTGAGCCTCTGCCCTCAGCTCTGGCTTGGTGCTGGGCTCCCCACTCCCCAGCTCAGGTGCTCTCCTGGCCTCCTCTCTAACCTGCCCCAGGTGCGTGGCTTCACTTGGTCTCCAGGGACAGGTGTGTGTGTGTGTGTGTGGTGGTGGGGGCTTTGGATGGAGGCGTCTCTGAGCTTTGGTTAGGGGTGCTAGACAATTTTCCAGATTCAGAAAGCAAACATGGGAGGATGAAGGTGCTGATGCTGGACAGTGTGGGCCGCAGCTCAGCTCACCTCTCGGAGCTGAGAGCTTGTAGCTGGGCCTTCCAGGTCACTGGCCTAATTGGCCAATGTGTGAACCTGGAGGGGCAGGTGCACCCGGAGGTGTGGTTTAGTCATCCACTCCCTTGGGTGGTGGCCCTGTGGAGCTGCTCCCAGGGCTTCAGCTTGGGAGCCCCATCTTGCCTGCCTCTGGCGGCGGCTGCATGCCAGCCGAGGAAGCTCCTGGTGGGTGCCTTGTTCTGTCTGCAGGCAGCAGAGGCGCTGTATGCATTGGAAGAATGTTCTAGAGTTCTTGGAAAACATGTATTGCAGAGCAACTATGCATGGTTTTCAAAAATGTTTTGCACTGAACTTATCTTCTAATTTATTTTAAAAAAAAATACCCAAACCGCGTATTTATCTGAAAAGGAGAGTTGCGGTGCGAGAGGGGGAGACAAAGAGAGATTTTCTACTGCCACTTCACTCCTCAAATGGCTGCGATGACTGGTGCTGGGCCAGACCAGAGTCAGGAGCCTGGAACTCCATCTGAGTTCCCCCATGGGTGTCAGGGGCTCAAGTATTAGGTCGTCTCCTGCTTCCTAGGCACATTGGCAGGGAGCTGCATCAGCAGTAAAGCGGCTGGCTCTTGAACCAGTGTCCAAAGGGGAGGCCAGCCTTGCAGGCAGCAGCTTAACCCACTGCACCAACACAGTGGCATTTTTCTACAGACTGCTGTGGTGCCCTGATGTTGGTTTGTTTTCACTTGAATCTTCACCTGAGGAAAGGACTCTGGAAAGCGAGGCTCTCGGCTTCGGGAAGTCCCAATGCCCAGGGGTTGCTCCTGGCTCTCTCATCTGCTGGTTCTGCAGGGAGCTCTCCTCCGTGGGCCGCCAGCAGGCCCAGTTTGGCCAGGCCAGTTGCTCACCAGCTCACATCTCACTGTGAGCTGTTTGTCTTGAGCAGGGCAGAGACACCATCCAGAATGTCCCCTCAGTGCAGCCGTGGTCAGAGGACAGTGGGCTCAGCACAGCCCTGGGTGGAGAAGGGCCGAGCGCCTCTCCTGCTGCTGGCTGGAGCAGAGTTGGCCTCGGCGTGCAGCCCCATGGGGCCCCAGGAGGTCAAGGTAGCTGAGGCTGCTGTGACAGATGACAGCTCAAAAGTAGGATTTCTCACTGCATCTCCTTGCCTGCTTTCTAAAGGGACCCGTTGAACCTTACCACGGTCCTGGGATTGGCATGTTTATAGAAGAGCTTCAGCCCACGCAGCCAAGGCCCGGCTTGGAGTGTGACCAGCAAGTCAGCAGCAAGGAGTGACTGGGATTAAAATAGCAGCCCCGCAGCAGGGAGAGGCTGGAGGCTTCAGAGGCCCTCGGGACAGCTGCGGAGCCTGGCCCGGGTCGCACCTCCCTGCCCCAGAAACACTGTTCTCTTCTAGAGAGGAGAGCTGGTGCATGTGTGATGTGGCAGGGTGTGCCCCCTGGGTAGCTGCTAGCACTGGTTCCTTGGGTGCACCTGCGGTGGACCGACCAGCAGCTGGGGGAAGGTGCAAGGGAGACTAAGTGGGTAACGGGAACTCAGGAAGCAGGGAAGTTCCTGTCGGCGTCCTGGGGAGGGTCCCCGGCTGGGCTCTGCACAGGAAGCACAGAGGGCATCTTGGGAGAGGTGGTGGGCCCTGCAGTGAGAGAACGGGCCGAAGCAGGTGCCTGAGTTGGGGTTTGGTGGTCAACTCAGGTGTCATGCTGGCTCTGGGAAGAAGGCCCACAGCCCAACCCCATGCCTGGCTTTCCAGAGGGAGGAGGGGCAGTGCTGCCAGGGTTGATGGTCAGGCTCCCTCGCAGGGCTGCAGGTTGGGGGCCTTCTAAAGCCATTCCCTCCCTCTCTCTGCGTTCCCCACTGGCTGCCTAGGGCTTGGCAACTGTGGGGCCTCTGTCAACAGGATGGCTTTGTGCTTTGGAGAAGTAATTTCCAAACATTGGCCTGGGTGGAAAAAAAATTGGGGATTGGCATCAAGTGTTTCCTGGTCTAGAGTGAAATGTGAAAAACAAAGGAAATGTAATGAGTTCTTCACAAAGCTAAGCTCCTTCCATTTACAGGCGATCACGTGGTTCCTGTAGTTCTGCTTGTCAGCTGGCTTGCTTTCGTGGAATTACGGTCCCCGCATTAACTGAAACACGGGCTGCTAAAATCACGAAGACTAAGACTCAGTGTAGCGATTGCTCAGGGACACCGTGTTGATAGGTCTGATGGTACAATGGGGAATTGTGCTGGAGCCACCAGCAGGACTCAGGGGACTGGCCACAGGCATCCAGGCTTGTTCTCTGGGAGACCCCACACTCTGTTGCTAACTTCCTGTTAATGCTGTGAGTAGCAGGTGCACTGAGTGGGATTTAGGAAACACAGTAGGGGAGGCCAGGCGCAGTGGCTCAATGGGCTAATCCCACCTCTTCAAGCACCAGCATTCCGTATGGACCCTGGCTCCTGTCCGGCTGCTCCACTACCCATCCTACCCCACCCGGGGCCTGAAAAAGCAGAAGGTGGTCCAAAGCCGTGGGTCCCTGTGCCCACATTGGAGATCCGGAAGAAGCTCCTGGCTTCACATCGGCTCAGCTTTGGCCATCGTGGCTACTTGAGGAGTGAACTAGTGGATGGAAAATCTTTCTCTCTTTCTCCTTCTCTCTGTAAATTTGATCTACCTTTCTAATAAAGAGAAGAAGAAGAATGGAAGAAAATGTGGTATAATTGGAAGCTGCAGAATCTTCTGGAAAGTTGGCTTCTTTTTTGTTGTCCTGGACATGGATGAGACCCCGAGAGCTGGCCACCTGGACATGTCCACGTCACCCTCCCTGACCTTTATCTGGCCATGTGCTTTTCCTAGGATCAAGGAGCCTGAGGGCAAGTTGGCACGCCCACTTGGAGCCCGTGTACCTGTAGGGGAGGATAAATCATCCTTTCCCCATTTTTTCTTGTTCTTGATTGGGAAACACCCCTAAAGCTTAGCATCATGGGAGATGCAGGAGGAACGAACAGAAGTCAGCAAAGGAGCTTGGAAGGCAGGTGTCCCCGGCGTGAAGAAAGCGGTCAAGCGAGGGCCCCGCAGAGGCCGCCTGGAGTGGCAGGGACAGCAGGGCAAGGCTCGTTGAGGACCTGTTGTGCCCATGTCTGCTCCACTGATTGACAGCAGTCTCTGGTGACACAGGCAGAGATCCAGGCGCACAGGGAGAGCGTCCGTGCACCGGTGTTAGATCCCGCACCAAAGGGCCCTTGCCAGCTTCAACGGCGTCTGTCGGAGCAAGAACAGCTCCGAGTCATCCTTCAGCCCCACCTGTGTATTTTGGGAGTGCATCTTCTGACATCTGCTGCCCCTTCTGGGCAAGATGCCAGCCCCTGGAGCTTGGATATCTTCAACCAAATCCAAACAGTCCCATGCTTGAGTGAGTCCTTCAAGGAGAGCCAACAGGTACGGACCACACCCTCTACTATGGAGAAAGATTTGTGTCTACGCTAAAGAAATGCTATGTAAGGAGCTTCATTATGGGACATCTACTCTAGGGAATTGGGGGCAGGCCGTCTCAGGGCTAGCAGGGGCAAGCTGGAGGCCTGGGTGAGTGATGGGCACCTGTCTGTGTGTCAGCCCACGGTGGGAGGAGGAGGGGGACCCTCTGCCAGTCAGGTGAAAGGGGAAATTCTCTCTCCCTCAGGCCCGCACGGGGTTGGGTGAGGTCACCCACACCCACGGGAGAGCACCTGCTTGGCTTGGTCCACACACTCAAATATTCATCTCACCCAAACACCCCGCAAGGCATACCCATAACTGTGTGTAACTAGACATGTGGCTGACATAAAGTGAACCATTTTAGGCGCGAGACCTCCCATTCTGGCCCCTTCTTGACCCCACTGTTTCCAGGTGGGCTACACCACTGATGAGCAGCTCAAGGTGCCAACTGTGGCCAAGGAAAGCTATTTGGGGGTGAACAGAAGGGGTATTGCCTGGCTGTGAAGGACTGGGCAGCAGTCCTAGGTGGGCATGTCTGGGGGTTCACAGGGAGCCAGGCATGAGGGGTAGAGCAGGGACAGGCTGTGGCCCACGGTCGTCACATACACGTCCGGGTGTAGAATTCCAAGTTTGAAGTTGATTTTCCAAGTTTGTCAGCGGAGGAGGGGGTGTGTCTCACAGCCGGTTTGCTTGCCTTCTAGCGTCTGTTTAAATGTAGGGTATGCGGATCGCCCCTCGAATGTTCATCCACATCTCCAATGTCTGTGGGAATAGAGTCTTAACAGTGTAAGATTGCAGCTCGGGTGGTGGCAGTAGGAGTTCAGAGAGGGCTAGGATTCCATCTGGGCTTGGCACGTGCCCCAAGGAGCAGTGAGGGTCGAGCAGGCGTGGCTGAGCTGACAGGGCAGACAGGGAAGGCCTGGAGGGACCTGTCAGGGCAGGGCAGGCACTGGGACCTGACTATGATGCACGTGTTGAAAACCAGAGGGCAATGGCACCAGTTATACAGGACAGACAAAACTCATAGGCTCCCTGAACTCCACCCCAGGTCCCTTCAAAAGACCAGGGCCAAAGGGGTCAGGGCAGAGGGGACACAGGCAGGTGACTGAGAGCCTTGCTGCTGTCCTTGAACCGGTGCTTCTCCAGACTGGGAAGTTTACAAGTAGCACTTAGCACGCCCCATGGGGAAGCTACTGTCCACCATCAACCTCAGGGTGTCTTTGGGTGACAGCCATATGCAGCTCTCTCAACATCAATCCCCTTTCATGGTATGGCACCCTCCTGATCTGTACGCCTGGGAGAAGCACCCCTTCAGCCAATGGCCCTGGATGCTGGGGTTCCATGTAAGAGCTGTGGAGTGACCAGCAAGAACAAGCTGGAAGAGCCCAGCACGGGTACCAGTGGGACCAAAGGCACGCCGTGGAGGTGGGCAGGAGGCCTTCATGGGGCACCGTCCCACCACAGGCCTGCAGAGACTGGGGGCTGCTCACTGAGAAGTGGGGTCCTGCCCTTGGACGTGGTGGGAGCAGTGGAAATGCTGTGGCAGTGGCAGTGTCCACACAACGAGATGGCAGTGGCCTCTCCAATCTGTCTGCAGGGGGTATGACCCTTGAAGGTCACCTCCGTGGGGAGAGATGTCAGCCTAGAGAAAGACCCCAGGAGGTGACTCTTCCCAGGCCCCAGGAAGCAGTTCCTGGCTGAGTGCCTGTGCTCCTGGGGTCTTGCCGAGTGCAGGTCCTGGCCGAGTACGCAGGCCTCGCCCCATGCAGGGAACTTGGCCGATTGCTCTGCACTCCCAGGGCCTCGCTGTGTGCAGTGAACTTGGGAGGCATCATTCTTTTTGGCTGTGATTGCAGTTAATGTCCGCATGACGCTGTTGAGGGATGGAGGTGGCCAGGCAATGAACTGGGGCACATGGGACTCAGGGGAAAGCAGACGATACAGGGACCAAAGAAACAGAATTCTTTTTCTTTTTTAAACATTTATTCACTTGAGTGGCAAAGAGAGGGAGAGAAAGAGGTCTTCCATCTTCTGGCTTATCCCCCAAATAATTGTCATAGGTGGGGCTGGGCCAGGCTGACCCCAGGAGTGTGGAGCTTCATCCAGGTCTTCCAAAGACTTGGGCATCTTCGCCTACTTTCTTGTGAGTGTTAATAGGGAGCAGAGTTGAAGTGGAATGGCTGGGACTTGAACCGGTGCTCACAGGGATGCTGACATGGAGGGCGGAGGCTTAGCCTGCTGTGCTTCATTGCTAGCCCTAAAAGTAGCGTTCTTGACATAATGCTTGAAGAAAGAGAACTTATAGATAAGCAAAGGACTCTGAGATTAAATATATGATAGTATATGCTTTAAAGATCAACAATGTGTCAAAGAATTAGAAAAAAATAAAAAGGAAGAATCAAAAAGATGACAAGGGGCTGATACATGCTGTGGGGCCATGTGTTAAGTAGTTGCACACAGTGCCGTGTATCAAAGTGCAGGGTTGAGTCCTGGCTCCAACCCAGCCTCCTGATAGCTTTCCTGGGAAGGCAGTGGGTGGTGATCCGAGTATTTGAGTCCTTGCCGGCTCCTGCTAGGGGACCTGGGTGAGTCCCTGGTCCAGCTCTGGCTCCTGCAGGCATTTGGAAAGTCAACCAGCAAAGGGACAATCTTTGTTACTCTGTTATTTTACCGTTTAAATAAGTAAGCAAATCATCTTAAAAAAAATAAAAGATGAAGTTCTGGTCTGGTGTTGAGATTGCAGACTTGCTCCTCGACGGTCAGAGAAGTAACCTGGCCAGGCAGGATCTTTTTGGTCCTTTTCGTAAATTGCTTGAGTTTATTTTTAATGCATATGCTTTTTAGAAAGAATATGAATAGCCATTATTCTTAAAATAATCCCTCCTTTTTTCCATCTGATTTGCTCCATGGAGAGAAGGAAAAAGGGAGAAGAGAGAGAGAGGGGGAGAGGCTCGGTGTAGACACTGCTCACACACAATACCGTCTCATTCAGATGAGCTTCAATCTCTGCCCGGGCATCTTCACATTGAATCCTTTTGTCCTTAGTTCCATTTTATAGATGAGTAAGTTGAGGTCAAAAAGGAGAAGTTCCCTGCCCCGCAGTAAACGGCAGTCTCTTGGGCCTGGGTCTTTCTAGTTCTACATCCCTTGCAACTACTTGATATCCACATCTGCTTTTCTGTGATGTGGCTAAGTATTGATTATGTGCCCCCTCCAGCTGATGCGGAATCAATTACACAAGGGAAGAACCAGTCGGCTCAAAGGAAAAGGAGAGAGAGGGCAGGGAGGAACGGAGCGTGTGGTCAGGACTGTGTTGGGAGAAATCTGCAAGAGCCGTTGGCCTTAATTAGGATTGTTCGAATACCCAGTGTCCCCCGCCCACCACGTGTTGGCAATATGGAAACTGGCGCCTGTCACAGCTCTGATCTCCTGCACACCGCTGGCACGTGTCACCGTTCTGATTTCCTGCATACCACTGGCATGTGGTATGGGTGTGAACCTGCACGCTGCTGGCACGTGTTACAGCTCTGAGCCCTTGCACACCAATGGCACGTGTCACAGCTCTGAGCCCCTGCACACTGCTGATGTGTGTCACAGCTCTGAGCCCTTGCAAACTGCTGGCGCGTGTCACAGCTCTGAGCCCTTGCACACAATGGCATGTGTCACAGCTCTGAGCCCCTGCACACAAGTCTGTGTTATGTTTGCCTTCTCCTTTGCTTTCTTGGGGTGCATCTGCATTTAGTCTCCATGACAGACAGAATGCCTCCACCATAGTCTGGCTCTCATCTATAGCAAGAACTGGATGCCCAGGATGGGAGCAAAAGCTTTTAACTCAACGTTTATTGTAGAGGGAGAAGTGGGGGCGGGGGGAGGGAAGAGGGAAGAGTGAGTGTCCACAGGCTGAGGTTGTCACGCCTGTGTCTATCCCTTCTCCCAGAGTCACCCCAGATGCCTGCCCCCTGTCCCCAGGCTCCTTGGCCTGGACTCTGGCGTGGGCACTTTGCTGTTAGCTGTTCAGGATGCTCATGTTCTCTCTAGAGCGAAGCCAGTACCGAGACCTTTCATTTCTGAGTCCCAGATGGGTCCATCATCACAGCTGTTCCTGTGAACGGAGGTCTCTCAGGGTGGCGTGTGATCGGCTGAGAGGGGACTCCACTTGTAACTTCAGGGGATTGAGAGGGAAGGGACCCTTTACCTGAGACCTGTCACCTGTGAATATGGCATTCTCAGTGGCGCCAGGCTTGCTGGGGCAGACCCCGGGCCTGCCTGCCTGCCTGGGGGACCTGCTCATAGCAAGCCTGGCCACTTTCAGGTCTGCCTGGCTCAGGGCGTTGGCCTTGGCCTCCCTCTCCCCCCCACGTGTTATCCTCAGGTCCCTTTCTCTGGCCGGTGTGGGGCTGTCTGTGCCTCTGCCTGGCTCAGTCCCTTGCCAGGGACATCCACAGCTCCTGAGACCTGTCACCAGGGACTGCTCTTTGCTGTCCCTGTTGGGGACTTAGGTGGTCCGGCAGGTGACAGGGCAGTCTCCTGAAAGGTAACTGCAGGATTCCGGGTGAGGGGGCATGGGGAGTTGTCTGAGGCAGAGGGGGCGCAATGCATGGGCTGGAGGAGAGGCTGGACAGGAAGTGTCTGTCGGAGATGGTGACAGGCGAGGCCAGGGTCTCTGTGGGACCTTCACGGGTGCTGGGTGCAGTTGTGCAAGTTGTGCACTGCACCACTCCAGGAGCATCTGTAAGCCTGCGCAGTGCTCAACTCAACAGGTGATGCTGCTCCCTAAGGGAAAATGAGCTTCATGCTGGGGACAAAGGGCGGACTTTGGAAGGTTACAAGTAGGAAAACGCTCTAAATATGAGTGGAAAAGATCATACTGGCTGTGGTCGGTGCGCTGGGAGAGGAAAAGCAGAGGCTGTGGCTGTCTGGGAGAGTGTACCAGGGCTGTGGGGCAGTGGTGGGGCGATGGAGTGAGGGTGGTTATTTGGGGGTGCAGAGTGCCCAGGCTCCCTAAAACCCCTCAGCAAAGGACAACAGCCATGCAGCATCGGCGCCTCCTGTCATTGCCTGTGCCACTGGGACGCACCAGGGCGGTCCTGCTCTAAAGTCTAGTGGTGCCAGAAGCTTATGGAATGTGTTTGTGCCGGGAGCTCCCTCTGCTTATGTTTGACAAATGTTCTTGCTCCTGCCTCCCACCTGCCCACTGGAGGCTGAGATGGAGACAAGTGTGTTGCCCAGGATGCCCAGGGCTACGCCCACCTGCCCATGCACGATGCCAGGTGATCTCAGCTGTGCCCACGCACCTCCAGCAGTGTGTAATGAAGCCACATCCCCCAAACGTCCTGCCTCCTGTCACCCCCAGCCAAGTCCCACCTTGGCCCCTGGGGCTCCTAGGAGCCCCTGAAAACAATTCCTCCTAATCTGGTCACCTTCTGGCAGGTTTGCTATGCATGACAGGGAAGATTCTGGAATCCCTGAGGGCGATTGGAGGGGTCAGTGTCGGGGAGGGAGGGAGGAGAGGACCTGGTGAGATGTGGAGGAGATGGAAAAGGCTCCTACCAGAAGCAGGATTCCAGGGCTGGAGTGAGTGCAGACCAGACCTCGGGGAACTCAAATGGAGACACGGGTGCTCTTGTCTGTGTGGGCTGCGGTGTCCATGATAAGATGGAAGGAGTTGGGTCAGCACGGGGAGCTCAGGGCTTGCTCACCTGAGTGTCCAGAGTCTCCCAGGGACCCAGGACACCAAGGGATAGAGCAGGCTCAGAATGAGAGGACAGTTGTACCAGGCCTGAAAATGCTGTACTATTTGTTTTTTTAAATAACTGGAGGATAGTTCCTACAATAGAGGTTACCCATTCTAGGTGTACAAGTAAAATTTGGGGGCAACTTTAGCAAGTGGTATCCATCACTCTGTTTGTAGACCATTTTCTTCTGCCTGATGAGACTCCTTGTGGTCCTGCCCTGTCATTCTGGGGCCATCCCCTAAGTGATCAACTGCTACCTTCTCTAGAGATTTGCCTACTTGGTCCCCTGTCTGGCTCCTGTCACTTCGCATCCTGTTTTGAGGCTTATGCTGGGTCAGTAGGTGCTTCCTGTCCACTGGCTGGAATGCCAGCCACAAGGGAGCCTGTCTAAGAGGTTGGGTGCACCCTTACCATCTCTAGTCCCTTTGTAAATGCAGGAATGCCATGCACGAGGCAGAGCAGTGTGTGTGTGTGTGTGTGTGTGTGTGTGTGTGTGTGTGTGTGTGTGTGTGTGTAAGTTGTGGAGTTCAGGGGTGGGAAGGAGGATCCTGGCACAACATGGCCCTTGCTCTCCTGAGCTATACACGTCTTCAGAACAGAGAACCTGCGGTGCATCCAGGTCCCCAGAGGCAGGGGCTGCCCATGGTCTGTGGGTTGAAAGGAGCTTCCCCTTGGAGCTGCATGGGATCGTGCTTTAGGAAGGCAATGCTCCCTGCACGCTTGGTGCAGTGTTTTGAAGGGGAAAGGCCCTCCAGCCCTCCAGCTGATGTGTAGGGGAGGGGAGGGACTGGTGCTCAGGGGCCTGTCCGGGGGCTGAGGCTGCAGCAAGGGTGAAAGTTAGGGGAGCCTCAGCCTGGGGAGTCATTTGAGGATGCATCGGCCTGGTTCCCTCTGATGCACAGCTGTGCTTTCTGCCTTAATCATCCCACAGATGAGAAGGTGAGCATTCAAAGCTAGAGAATTCCATCCTGGGAAGGAGAGGCCATGCTGCCCACACCCACTGCAGCTGGCTGGCTTCTGGGGCAGCAGAGGCCAGCACACCTGTTCCCTGGAGAGACAGAGAAGAAGGAGAGCCTTCAGGGCCAGAGAATTCCATCCCGGGAAGGAGCGGCCACGCTGCCCACACCCACTGCAGCTGGCTGGCTTCTGGGCAGCAGAGGCCAGCACACCTGTTCCCTGAAGGCTGCCCTCCAAACTTGGGTGCTGAGAAAGGGCATGGTCTTTGTGAGGGCTCCTTCATTTGGACACAGATGGTTGGAAATGTGGCTGGATCCTATCTGTTGTTCAGAAGCCAGAGTCAGGACCTAGGGGTGGGTGTCCCCCAAATTCCCAAAATAACTTGGGGAATTACCATAATTTGCTCTTGCTTTAGCAAAGCATCTTAGCTGGGAGAGGTCGGAGGGACAGGGAAGAGCTTGCCTTGACTTTGGAGCAAATACCTCCTGTTTCTCAGGCCCTGAAGGGTGGCGAGGATGCTGCTTTGTTACCTGGCTCACGCCTGGCATTTAAGGAGCTGCATGGAAGATGGGAGTGAGTTTGTGTCATAGATGGGAGTGGGTCCCGAGTCTTTTGACCCCCCCAGGGCTGGCAGGATCTTGTATGCTTTTCACAAAGAAGAGCAGGTGAGGGCAGAGTGTTACCTGCTCTGTGCCAGGTACTAGGGTCATTTTTTAATGAGTTCTTGGAAGGAAATTTTGAAGAGCCAGCCTTATTGTACAGTGAGCTGAGCCGACACTGCTTGAGCTGCTGCTTGTGAGGTCAGCATCCTATGCTGGGGTATTGGTTTGAGTCCTAGCTGCTCCATTTCCAATCCAGCTTCCTGTTAATGCAGCTGGGAAAGCAGCAGAGGACAGTCCAAGCATTTGAGTCCCTGCCACCCACATGGGAGATGGGGGTAGAGTTCCTAGCTCCCGGCTTTGTTTTGGTGAAGCCCTGGCTGTTGAAGCCGTTGGGGGCATGAACTAATGGGCGGAAGATCTCTCTCTCTCTCTCTCTCTCCCTTCATATTTATCTGTCACTTTGCCTTTCAAATAAGTAAAATAAATCTTCAAAGCTTATTCAAAAAGTGATAGAAGGAGAGAAAGAGACAACAGCAGGGTTAGGCCAAGCCAGGATTTCTATCTGGATTTCCCACATGGGCAGCAGGGGCTCAAATATTTGGGCCATCGTCTGCTATCTCCCATGCAAAGTAGCAAGAAACTGGATTAGAAGTGGAGATGGAATTCAATCCCAGGTACTCCTATATGGGCATGCAGAATGCGACAGCTTGAGCCATTGCATGTCTGTGCCCACCCCTGCACCAGGCCCTATTTCCAGCGTATCTGCTGTGTTCTTGGATGATCCCCACTTCTCACCAGTTTTGGACTCAGTACTTCTTATGAAATCATGGGGCTAAACGAGGAGATCTGGGACTTGAACCCTGGACGGCTCACACCTAGCTGGCTGGGCTCTTTATGTGACCTCTTCAACACTTGATGCTACTTTACCACTGAGAGCTGGTGGCATATCCCAACTCAAACTGTTGTCCTTGCAGGATAGCCCCGTCCCAGCCTCAGTGCTGGAGACACAAGAGCCTCTACTGCCCACTGCAGACAGACTTTCCTTCTAACCCAAGGAATAGGGGGGCCCTGTCTCCTCCATCTGGGATGAGACTAGGAGGGTGGAGCCCCCCAGGCCATGCTCGATTGTGCAGGTGCAGTCATGCATGGCCCACCGTAGCTTTGCCTGGGGACCTCTGTTCACCAGAGCTGCCAGCAAAACCTTGACACTCCAGCTCTGGCCAGCTGGAGAACATGTGGCAGCTGGTAGGTATAGCCAGCACCCATATGCTGATGGCTCTGTTTGGGATGTTTCAGACCTAACCTCATCACTCTGCAATTCAAAGGTTGATAATCAGCCCTCTGGGACCAGGGGAATCTGTCTGCCTTCCTGGAGCTTGCTGGCTGTCTGCAGGTTTGCCTCTTGCGAGTCTTCTACATCCTGCACAGCCGAGAAATCCCTCTGGAGACTCGAGATTCCTGCCAGGTGTTCAGTCCCGATATCATTATCGTCCCTGCTGTTATTTGTGACATGTTTTCCAACGTTGTGCACATTTGCATGTTCAGGTGCTCTGCCCCATTGCCCTGGTTAAAAGAGCAAACTTTGCAAGTAAAACCAGGAAATGTACACAGGTCATGTTTATTCATTGTCTGATGGGGAAACTGATCAGATGCTGTAAACCAATCCTAGGAGACTCTAGAGACCACACACTTGGGCAGTGCTGATGTGGACATGAGGCCAGCAGTAACACAGAGTGCTTGGCAGTTGCAATCTACTGGACAGAATTCACATGCATTGAACTAAATTGTCCATGATGGACAGAACTGCCCAGTTCCTCCAAGACATCGGAGGGTGGAGGCTCCTGGAACACCCAGGAACCCTCTCTGTGCACCCACCTTCGTTCACCCTCTCCTCAGATGCGACTCAAAGCGGCCATGGGGCTTGCCCAGGGTAGGTGGGGAACCCCAGCTTCAGGCCCCAGACTCTGCCTTTTGAGCTCTTTCTTCACGTGCCTCCCCGGAGATGGCGGAGAGGGAGGCATGTGGAGTTCACAGGGCACAGCTTTTGCAGGTGCTCAGGACTGAACTTTTCATTCACATGCATTTCACATTTCATTCCTTTGTATATCAAAATCGGGCTAAGCATCTAAACCATTTAAAATTGTGCACATTGTAATTTAACCATGTAAAATAGACCACTTCAAATTATAATTATAATAAATGACGTAAACTGAATCCATTCTTTTGGATTCAGCAATGTCCTCCAAAAAGTCATGTTTAAATCCTAACCCTAAGGACCTTGGACTGTGGCCTGATTTGAGATGGGGTTGGTGCAAATGGAATTAGCTTAGCTCTAACGATGCTCCCTGGGCTTTGGAGGAAGGTGGGACCCCTAACTAGTCAGGGTCCTTAGGGAGCCTGGAGACATAGAGGTGGAGCCAAGAGGGGGAGCTGGGGCAGAAGTGTTGCAACTGGGAGCTGGAGGGGATCAGGACAGATCTTCCCCAGGGATCCTCAGGGATCAGGGGAGCTCACCCTTAATCATGCCTTAATCTCAGACTTCTGGGTCCCAGCACTGCCTGATAACAGGTTTTGCCTGTTTTACACCACCCAGTTTGCTTGCTTTGTTACTGCAGCCCCTAAAAGCTCACACACTCATCATGGAGACCCCAGTGCAGTTCCGGGAAGCAACCCAGCCTACCTGTGGCTGCAAGGACCTCCCTGGCAGTCATGTCTTCCAGTGAGGGAACACTGTTGTAACCCATGACCCTGAAAAAGCACACGCCACTTGCTGTCCCCTCCAAGAACTCAGCATTGGCTGTAATGTTGGGGGTCAATGAAGCAGGAAAGCTGTGGGAATGTGCAGACTCCACTCTCAGGGCGTGCACAGGGGGATGGCCACTAGCTCCTGGGGGGCTGTGTGTGGGTGTGAGTATGCAAAGCCATGGGAAGTGGCAAGTGTGTCCCAGGCTGGGATGGATTGCTGGGTGCTACTAGGGCATCTCTGGGGACCACAGAACACTTGTCCATCATGGGATGATGGTCATGGGTGTGCGTGTGGGCAGAACAGTGTCTGGCTGTCTCCTCCCTGCTCTGATGGTAGGGCCAAGGCCTCCCAGCAGGACCCTGAGAGCAGGTGGCATGGGGGTTTGTGATTCTGTTGCAGTGGAAGGGAGGCAGGGAGCCTTGTGGCCAGGCCCTGGCATGTAGCCTGTCCCCTGCTGACTTCCAGGTCAGACTTCCAGGTCAGACTTCATGCTACAATGCTTTAGAAGCCAAGTCTCATCTCTGCTCCATCAACCTTGGATATCGTGGCGCATGCCCCACCTGCCCTCCTCCCATTTTAAAGATGTGGAAGCAGAGGCAGGGAGAGTTCAGCATTGCTGAAGGCCCAGGGCAGTCTGTAGCAGAGACAAGACGAGGATCCAGGCCCATCCTACCCCTGAACTGGGTCCTCCCCACGCTACGACTGAGATGGCTGACCACCGTGCCATGGGAGCAGAGACCTTCCGCCCTGCCTGCTGCCCTCTGCCTGGGATTGCTCTGGGCTACTTTTCTGGTCTGGATTGAAGCTGCTAGTCCTGTCTCCAACCTTATGCAGAGCAGGCCCAGGTAGCGAGCATCACCATGGTAACCCCTGCTATCCAGGGACAGTGCTATGCTTCTGGAAAAAGTGATCTCTCGGTTCCCAGCACTCAGTGCGCTGTGCCTGGGACACAGGTTTCCCCTGCCGGCTTGGCGGAGCTGTTCCTGGGCTCTGTGTCTCTCGCATGGTTTCCAGGATACCAGGAGGGGGAAGGAGAGGATGGGGAGGGGAGAGGCTGGCATTTTCATTTCCATTGGCTCCTGGGTGTCTGATTCATGGGGACTGGCAGGGCTGGGTTTCTGGCTGTCTGTGTCCCAGCCATGTCCTCAGATCCCCTGGGTCCACCCAAAGTCACCTGAGCTGTGTCCCACCTGCAGCCCCAGATGAGGGCTTCCTCATACCTCCACGTCCCTCTATTCCCTGTTGACCACTTAGCATGGCCCTTTCCTCTTCCTGTCTCCCAGGAGATCAGACATCAGAGTGGGGCTTCCAGGACCAAAGACATGGCTGGCCAGGTCCTCAACAGACATTCCCACTTCTTTCTGGGGATCTCTGCCATGGTGACCCTATTCCCCCTTGCTGCAGGCAGCTCTCCCAGGCTCCTGTGCAGTCACAGGTGCCCATGTGACTGGGTGTCGGCCAATGAGGGAGCATCTCTGGGGGACTTCTGGGGAAGCTATTTCCTTCCTACCAAAAAGAAAGAAACCCGGGCATTTGTGGGGGTGATTGGAATAGGAGTGTGGCACAGCAGGGTAAGCCACCACTTGGGATACCTGCCTTCCATATCCTGCTTCTGATTTGTAATCCCAGCTTCCTGCTAATGGGCACTCCAGGAGGCAGCAGATCATAGCTGGAGTCCTTGGGCCCTGCTGCCCTTGTGGATGGAGCTTCGAGCTCCTGGCTCTTGTCTGGCTCTTGTTTGGCTCTTGTCTGGCTCTGGCCTGGTATGGCCTGGCTCTGGCCTAGTTCCGACCTGGCATGGCCTGGCTCCGACCTGGCGTGGCCTGGCTCTGACCTGGCATGGCCTGGCTCCAGCCTGGTTCTGGCCTGGCTCCAGCCTGGCATGGCCTGGCTCTGGCTTGGCTCCAGCCTGGCATGACCTGGTATGGCCTGGCTCTGGCCTGGCTCTGGCCTGGCTCCGACCTGGCATGGCCTGGCTCTGGCTGCCATGTGAGGACTAACCAGCAGATGGAAGGCGGTGCTCTATTTCCTTTTCCATCTGTGGCTCTGCCTTTCAAGAATATTTTTTTTAAAAAGGAAGAAACACAGGAAAAAGTCCCTTTTCTCACCAGATATGGTCTCTGGGGGCCATCTCAGGAGCAGGAGAATGGCAGACACTGGCAAGCGCCCCCACAAGGTCAAGCAGCTCCCCAGGCAGCACAGGCCACCTCCAGCCCCACGCCCCCCCCCCCCCAGGCAGCACTGGCCACCTCCAGCCCCACGCCCCCCCCAGGCAGCACTGGCCACCTCCAGCCCCACGCCCCCCCCCCCCCCCAGGCAGCACAGGCCACCTCCAGCCCCACGCCCCCCCCAGGCAGCACTGGCCACCTCCAGCCCCACGCCCACCCCCCCCCCCAGGCAGCACAGGCCACCTCCAGCCCCACGCCCCCCCCCCAGGCAGCACAGGCCACCTCCAGCCCCACGCCCCCTCCCCCCCAGGCAGCACAGGCCACCTCCAGCCCCACGCCCACCCCCCCCAGGCAGCACTGGCCACTTCCAGCCCTCCCCCCCCCCCCAGGCAGCACTGGCCACTTCCATCCCCCACCCTCAACCCAGCCAGCATTGGTTACCTCTAGTCCTCCCTCCCTTCTCTCCACCCCCAGTTAGCACTGGCCACTTCCAGCCTTCCCAGCTCCCCACCCCAGCCAGCACCTGCCACCTCCAGCCCCCTGACCCCTTACCCCAGCCAGCATTAGCTACCTCTAGCTCTCCCTCCTTACCTTTACACGCCCCCCTTCCCCAAAGTTAACACTGGTCACTTCCAGCCCTCCCCCCAGCCAGCACCTGCCACCTCCAGCACCTACTCTGTGCCAGGGCAGCGTGCGCTGTGTGGTCTGAGCCCTTACTGTCCCAGGTCAGCAGCCTTGGAGTTACCCAGGAACCTCAGACATGCCCAGCCAGGCCCCTGCCCAGATCTCCCTGCCCCCGACTCAGAGTCTATATCTTAGCACTACCCCGGACCCCCAGGTGACTTATACACACCTAAGGTGAGAGACAGGATCAGTAAGAACTGACAGCTTTCTGGCGTTTTTTTTGCTCGGAGGAGCGGTTGTATCTGAGCACAATGTGCACTTGGCACGTTGGAATCTTAATCCTCTTCAAAAGGAAGACACGGCGTCCTTCCCCGCCCCACCCAGAGGCTGGGGCTGCTTGCGGCTCCCCTGGGTCCACGCTGGTTGGTCACTGTGGGGCGTGGGGACGTTGGCCTTTGGCTTGGATCTTTCCTCATCTTCTCTCAAGTCTGGGCTGTAGGCTGGGAATGATCAAAACCTGCCCAAAACGGGGCCTGGAAAAACAAAAAAATCACACTGCCAAAGGCTTTTCTTTCAAAAGTTTGTTTTCCTTCTTCAGCAAGTAGCGAGATGCTTAGAAGAGGGAACGTGGTGTCGATTTTAGCTTCGAGGTCTCTTCAGCTTAGAGACTGACGAAAAGGCCAGCTCCATCCGAGGGACGGGGATTCGTCTCCTTGAAATGAACAAAGAGCTTGCACTTGTCGTGAATTTTGGTTGTTCTGTCTGGGGACCCGTGTTAGCTGACAGGCCGGTGTGGGGAGCTTCAAGGTTGCCAGATGTCAGCAGCTTTCCCAGGTCCCTGCAGGAAGACTATCCCTTGCCACACTGGTGACCATGTGGCATTTGTTTGATGGTTCCTCAAAGGCTCAGGAGTAGGAGCTTGGTCTGGATGTCTTATGTTAAAGATTCATGAGTTAACAATAATGATCAATAAACTAAGAGCCCAGACTTAATCCATCTGTGGTGCCTAGAAGGCCAGCCTGAAGCCAGGAAGAGCTATAGATAGATACTTCTGGAATCTTCTGAGAACTGGCTTAACTCCTGACCACCTGTCTCTGAGATCTCTGGTTGACCCTGAGGAGGCAGGTGGGTGACAAGACCAGCACCCTGTGACTTCCGTGGTTCTGTGGGCTTCCTGGCTAGGGCAGAGTCTTGCACCAGCAGAGCAGGGTGAGCTGGGGTTTAAGAACCAGATGCTGCCCAGCCCTGTGCCCTGAGCCCGGCTCTGACATGGGCAGGTGCTGTGTGGTCTCGGAGCCTCGCTGAGGCTTTGCTCTGTAGGTGCTCCTCAGTGCCCCCTGAGGGCTGAGATGTTGTTTGTCCCCTAGACAGTCATGTATTGGAAGCTTGGTCCCTGGTGTGGACAGGTGGACAGATGGTGGAGCCTTTAAGGGCAGGCCTAGTGGAAGGTGACAGGACACTGCCCTTGTAAGAGATGAGTATGGACCTTGGGAGGCTCTGGCTAGCTCCCACGGGAGTGCATTGGTGTGAAAGGATGTGATCTGGCCCTCCCCCTTCCTGACCAGCCACTTTGCCTGCAACCTCTAGGAAGACCCCTGCCCTCATGATGCCATCTGCAGTAAGGCCCTCTCCAGAGGCTGAGGCCTTGGGTTCACCTGGTTCCAGCCTTCACAACTGAATGAAGCAGTTCCCCGTCCTCTAGAATGTGCCCAGACGTGGGCATTCTGTTACAGAAACGGAAAGAGGACCAATGCATGCCCTGCTGCCCGTTGCAGGGCATCAGGCTCTGGTTGAGCTCACAAGGGTGGAGGCCACCAGCTCAGAGCTTTATTCATTACAAACGCACCTCTCCCTACAGGTTTCTGCCACACGCACCCTCTCTCTGTACAATAGCATGAATGGCTCATAGTTATGGGGTCGCAGGGAGCTGGCCTGTGACAGACCGTTTTGCCTCATGGTCTCAAGTTGCACACACCCCATCCCCTCTCCTGGGAAGTGGATGGTGACCTGAAGTTAAGCCACGTGTTTCTGGAGGATTGCCCGCGGCCCCTGCTCTGCTGCCTGGAGGGAGTGGCTTATGCCTAACCTTCCCCATGGCCTGAGGCACAGCACTCAGGCCTACACGTGAAGTGTGGCCTCCCCTAGAAGGTCAAGGGGAGTACACACCTGAACACGACCTCTGACATCATCGGAAGATCTAGGGAGATAGACGTGTCATTCAGCCAATCACAGCGTCTCTGGTGGGCGTGGCGTCTGCCGGAAGGCTTCCTCCTGCCCGCCCCTTCCTTACCCTTTAAAACCTGTAACCTATGCGTGGTAAAGCAGACATTCCTCACCAGCTAGTTTGCGAGGGCCACCATCTGCCTCACCCTCAGTGACCTCGGGGCCTACTGGTAGGTCTAAACCCCGAGATGTGTTAGCCAAGGTGTGGGCAGGAGGCGGCATGCAGCGTCCAATCATGCCTGCCCTACAGTTTTGGCCCGGCACGGCATGAGTTACTTTTAATGAAGATACCGATGGAATGAGGGCAGAGGCCCTTGTGCCTTGAAACACAGAGCCAGCGGGATGCTCTGGCAGGTGCAGGTGTCTGGTGAGGGATGCAGGGCAGCTGCAGGGGGCGTGGAGCCCATCTCCCTCCGTGTGGATGGGGCTGGGAACGGAAGAGAGACCTCCTGCAGAAGAGCAAAGAATGCTAGTCTTGCATCCAAGCTTTTTAATGTTAAAACTTACACACAACGTTACAACACACGCACATTGCTTGTGCTCGCTGGGCTCTAGTGGCTGCAGTGTTAGGGGTGGCTTGAGGTTCTTGCCTGTTGCGGAACTTGAGAACAGCAGTGCTGCCCTGGACGACACTGATGGACATCTTTGCAGGAAGCGGCCCACTCTCATTCGTCCGGCAAGTGTGGCTCCGGTGTGGTGAACCTGCGCCATTTGTGACTGTAGTTCTGTATTGACACGTGTAGGGTGGGAGGGGTTGATAAGCATGACTGTCCTTTTAGATGAAGTCTGACTTATCCGTCTTCTTCGAATGTCAGGGCTTTAAAAGTGAGCTTGGGAAAGCCCCTCTTCGTGGTGGAGAGACAGAGAAAAGCCAGACGTTTGTCCCTGCTCCTCTGCGAATCAACAGGTGGACGGCTGAGCTTCTTCTCGCCTCCCTCCGCTGGTCAGCCTGGAGCTGTGCTGACCAGTCCCTTCCGCAGATTCTCGGGACCCTGTGTGCCCAGGAGCTGTGTTTGTTTCTGCTCTCTGCCGGCGACATCTGTGGTGTGTGTCTTGGGTGTGGCTGGATGTGGGAGCCTGGGTCTTGGTATAGGGCACATCACCTCTGCCTGCTCAGATCTGCGTCTGTGGTACATGGATGATTTGCTAGCCCACTGCCGGGTGCCGGAGACTTGCCAGGCCTCTTGTCTCCTAAAGGAGTGAATGGGTTGAACTGTCCGATGAGAATTAATGTCAGGAAATGCCGTGGTGAGTTGTTTGGGAGCATACTTTTAGTGACTGGCTGGATCCACTCCCTGGGTGTCCTTTCCCCTGCTTTTACCGTAACAGGCAAATTAAAAGCACATGGCAGCCCGCAGACGTGTTTTGCATTTTTACATCCCGACTCCTGGCTCAGCTGGAGGCCTGGCAGCCTGGTCACAGCTCCTGGGCCTGCTGTCCTTGGGTTGTGTACACCTGGAGGTTTTGGCGGAAGTGGAAATCAGGGGGCTGCTTGAAGGCCATGCTGGGAGCCCGGCCCGAGTGCTCCCAGGAACCATGGCCGCCGCATTGTTTGCTTGGCCTCGTCTCTAGGCCTGTCCCTGGCAGGGGGAGGACTGCATGCCTTTGCAGTGTTCCAGGCCCAAGATAAACTAAGCCACAGCCACGGGGCTGCTGGAAGCTGCACACCCCAGGGTGTTTTTATTTTGCAGTCAGCACCTCAGCTCAGATGGTGGTGTAGGGGGCAAGCCAAAGGCTCCAGCATTGCTTTGAGGCAGGTCTGGGAGTTGAGCAGCAGAGGCAGGAACTGGGGTTGCTAAACAGGGGTCCTTGGGCTCCCCAGGAAAGCTAATGAAGCCATCAAGGTACATGGTTGGGGGCACCTATTCTTTTATTAATATTCATTTATTTAGTTGAAAGGCAGAGAGGCAGCCTTCCCAAATGCCTCAACAGCCAGGGCTGGGCAGAACAGAAGCCAGGACGGAAGCTCCATCTGGGTCTCCTGGTATTGCAGCCATCAACTGCTGTCTCCTGGGTGTGCATTTCAAGTCAGCTAGAATCAGGACTTGTACCTGGCTCTCCACTGACCTGCGGTGTGCGTGTCCCAAGTGGCATCTCGGCTGGTGTGCCCAGTGCTTCCCCTCGAGTCCACCTTCCCGTGTGCTCCATGTGTTGGTGTAGAGACCGCAGGTGAAGCTGCAGCAGGGAGAGGAGTCTGGGGGAGTCACAAAGGACAGCCAAGGAGGGTGGAGGAGAATACATGAGCAGTTTGCAAGCAGTCAGGTGCTGCTGGGAGCCCTAAGGCTGTGTGCGGCCTGAAGGAAGTGCGGGTGGCAGAGCTGCCTGCAGGGCTAAGTCCTGGCTCTGTCATTTGTCCGTTATTGGACCTGGGCAAGCTGCTACATCTTCCTGTACCTCCGTCTCTTTGGCTGTGGAGGGAGGCGGGGAAGGGGGAGACTCCAGGAGCTGCTGGAGTGTGCAGGGCGGAGAGCTGTGCCTGGCGCATGCTCAGCGTCGCGGAAGCCTGGAAGAACGAGCTGACTCAACACCCACAGCCTCTCCATCCTGCTGTCATGCCCATTTTAAGGATGAGAACATGGAGGCACTGGTGTGTTGTGCTGGTCTGTTATCATCTGAGGATGGAGCATAGGAGGCTGCCAGAGAAGGAGGCCTTGAAGAGCGTAAGGGGATGGGAGAGGGTGCTTCCTGTTTTGCAGAGACCTGTAAGGGATCTGGGGTGCAGGGTGCGTGATCAAATCGCTGTGGGGTGTGGCCAAAGCCAGGACTGCAAGAGGGGTGAGACAGAGATGAGCTGGGGGGCACAGAGGCCCATGCACAGACCCACATTTTCTGGGTTGCTGTTACGTGCCAGGCCCTGGATGGGCTGGGGGTGTAAGAGATTAGGTCTGTCCTTCCCCGAGAGGCTCAGGCAGTCCTAGGGTGTGTGATTGAGTCTGAAGAGCAGTGACTTAAGGAGGGACCAGGACAATTCCTCACATACAGGGTTGATGTAACACCTCAATTACCACCTGTCTTCCTGCTGCACCAACTTTGCCTCCAGCCCTCAGGTTTGAACGGCACCTGCACTTCCGGACATCACATCACATACCAGGCAGAAAAAAAAGGGTGGAAAGCAAAGAAGGAAAACACAGAGGAATCAGGGTAGCTGGGTCAATGCCCATTAGGAAAGCTCTGCAGGACGCCAACCTGCAAGAGACTGTGGGAAGGTGAATGGGTGTCATAGGACCTGTGGGCACTTTGTCCACTGCCTCAGATACAACTGGTGCTCTCTAGATTCTAAAGAATGGGAGAAAAGATATCTGGGAGGCAACCAGTGAAGTCTGTCCTGGGAGAGACAGGTGAGCAGATGATTCCAGCAGATTGTGTGAGGCACCACTATGTAGGTATGGCTGGGGGCAGCGGGGCCAGGGGTGTCCAGCCAAGGAGGAGGCTAGGGATGTCCAAGTCAGGTGCTAGGGATGGTGGGAGCTGGCAGAGTGAAGTGGGCTGCAGGCCCATGGCAAGGCTGCCGTTGGAGGTCTCTGTGGAACCTGCTAGTTCTGTGAAACTCCTTCCATTCAGGCACTGTGGGCATTTGCATATCACTGGAAATCTATGAAAACATGTCATGTGTGGGTCTGGGTACCTATTATATTAGAGAGATAGAGAAATCTTTTATGTTACTTGTTCAAATGCCTGTGGGCAGGGCTGCACCAGGCTGAATCCAGGAGCTCAGCACTCAGTCCAGGTCTCCCACACAGGTGGTAGGGACCCAACTCCTTGAGACTGGGTGCACATGGAAGGAGAGCTGGACTCAGTAGCTGTGGCTCAGACCTAGGCACTGCAGTACGGAACATGAGGACCCAGCATTTCTTAGCCGTGGTCTCAGACACCAGCCCAACGTGATGGCTCCTTTTTTACTATGTTAGGTTACCACCGTGGGTTATGGAAGCTCTGGAATGTTCACTGCTGTATGTCTGATTTTTAGAAGACAGCCTTAACATTTACTAGGTGGCCAGTAAATATTTGCTAAATGGACGATGGATGAGTGAAGAAGCACATGAGTCTCTCTGTCCAGAGGAGGAGCTGGACATCAGACAAACACATGGTGTGGGGTGCGGGCTGGGTGCAGGCTGGGTGCGGGAAGCCAGGCGCTGCGGGAGCATGGAGCTCATGGTGCTCTCCAGAGACGGGGGAATGCCCGTTGCCCAATATGTTGGCAGAGGCATAAGATTTCTGAGAGCATGTTTACATATGAGGATCATTTTAAACATCCATGCATTTCCCTTCAACCCGTTCTATTACGGGAAATTGTTGCTGAAGCTGCTCTTGCTCCCCACGCACTGATTAGCAATCGCGATGCAGATGTACTTTGCAGAGTTCGCCAAGGCTGACAAACAGGATCTTTGATTCACTGGAAAACAAAATTGATAAATGTGTGAGATTCTTTCTAATAATTACTGCTGCCTAATGAGGTCTGGAGTCTTGCCGCAGCGGTGGGCAGGTGCACAAGCCTGACCTCGCCATGCTTTTCTGAAATATCGCTGAGTGTTTCCACACGAGAGATGAGGCTGAGTTAAAGGAAGGAGCCTGTGGCTTGTTCCCCAGCCATCTCCCTGCCAGAGCCTCAGGTAGGAAGCTGTGGGAACAGGACCAGGGTTAGTGCTTAACTTGTGTCCAGAGCTCACACCATCCAAGCCCTCCACAGAGCTGAGCTTGGGGTCACCGGCCTCTTGTACAGTGCTGGGCTGTATACAGCAGGTGCCCATCTGCCATGTGCTGAGTGAATGTGCTCATGAGTTAGGATGGAATAGAGCCTCTCGCTTTTAAGAACATTGGTGAAATCTATAGAACATGGAAACCTTTGTTCTTCATTTATCATATGGTTATATTTAATTTCCCTGTGGGTACATATTATGTACATATTTTCAAATAATTTGTATATATAATATATTCATAATAAATCATTTGAAAATTAAGTCGCAAATACCATAAGAACTCTTTAACACCTATCTGCCGAGAAAAGGGACGTTTCCTTATTGTGACATAATTATATTATCTCTATATCTTTTTTAAAAAGATTTATTTCTTTTTATTGCAAAGTCATATATATATATAGAGAGAGAAGAGGAGACAGTTCCATCTGATGATTCACTTCCCAAGTGACTGCAGTGGCCGATTCTGCGCTGATCTGAAGACAGGAGCCAGGAGCTCTTCTGGGTCTCCCACATGGATGCAGGGTCCCAAGGGTTTGGGCTGTCCTCAACTGCTTTCCCAGGCCACAAGCAGGGAGCTGGATGGGAAGCGGGGCTGCTGGGATTAGAACCGGCGCCCATATGGGATCCTGGCGTGTTCAAGGTGAGGACTTTAGCCGCTAAAGCCCCACAGCGCCAGGCCCCATCTATGTATCTATCTATCCATCCATCTTCTGTCTTCCCCCATATTCTATCAGCCATTTATCTTTGGACTTTGTTCACACTTTCTTATACAAAACTCCTAACTCCTTGGAATCCCCTGGGTGGTCAGAGTGCCTGTGTTCTAATGAGATGACTCCTGATGGACTCTGGGGGTGAGGGCTGGTTACCAGAAAGGCTAGGCCATCAGCACAAGCTTGGAGCTCTCAGCAGACAGGGACTAGACATCGAGTGGATAGCAATCCTCTTCCCCAAACAAAGTCTGGCAGGGAACATTGGAAAAGCGTCTAGTTGGTGACCACACCCACATGTCAGGAGGCTCTGCAGATCTCACCTTAGGCGCTCCTCCACCTGACTCCGCACCTGTACCGCTAGGCGCTCCTCCACCTGGCTCCGCACCTGTACCCCTAGGCGCTCCTCCACCTGGCTCTGCACCTGTACCCCTAGGCGCTCCTCCACCTGGCTCCGCACCTGTACCCCTAGGCGCTCCTCCACCTGGCTCCGCACCTGTGTCTTCCCACGTAGTTACTGATAAAGCGTGTACTTGTCTCTCTGAGTCCTGCCATTCTATCAAATTACTGACCCTGAGGTGGGAGGTCGCAGGATCCCCCTATTTGCAGGAAGTTTGCAGTGTGAGTAATGAGGAACCTGCTGTTTGCGATTGGTGTCTGAAGTGGGGCAGCCTCGTGGGGTGGAGCCTGTCACTTGTGAAGTGTGCAGTAACTCCGAATGCTTAGTGTCATCCCTGCATTATAGAAAACAGTCCACCTCCAGAGGTTTGGAGAATGATGTGGGGGAAAACCCACATATATGATGCCTGACATGTGGAGTGAATGATGTGTGGAGGGAATAATCTTTTTCTGCTACAACCACAGTACGATTATTGAACTTGGAAACACAATCATTTGTACTTGTAATATCCAGTTGTGTTCATTTTTTCTCACTGCCCTCAGAATGTTTTATGTCTATTTTTTTTTTTTTTGTAAGAATTAGAATCGGAATCAAGCGCATGCCTCTCCCCTTTTGCTTCATTTCTAGATCATGACCTGCGCGAAGGCCGGGGGCTGGCTCTCACTAAGCATGCCCATGTCCTGGGTGTGTCTGACTGTGTCCTGGTGGTGCTCCCCACTCTCCATTCCCAGGTAGCAGCTCTGAGCTGGGAGGGATAGCCTGAAGCTTGATCTCATTTCTTAGGCAACAGGGATTTCCCAGGTAAGGATGGAGTTTTGTAGTCAAGCTGGGTTGATGGTGTGGCTAAGCTGCTAACTGGGAGGTCATGCCAGGCTGGGCTCCTTGGCCCTTTGGAGTGGGGCGAGGAGCTGGCACCCTCCACCCACCCTGTTTTCCACCAGCTCTCCACCCAGTGGTGCCTCTGCCCTGAGTCAATGATGACACTGGGGTTACCCAGTGGAGCTCCCTGGTTCTCTCTGCATTCCATAGCTGGTGGCAGCCCACCGAGGAGATCGTTTTCCTTATCATTCATTCCCAGCCACCTGGGAAAGGCCTCTCACACCTTGGAACTTGTTTTTCTTTGACAAGCTCAGTCTTAGCTCTGGCTTAGTTCGTAAGCCGTGGAGTTCTGTACTTAACTATGCAGGCTGGGAACAGAAGCTGGCCAGGCTGCCTGCTGTGAGCTCAGGACATTGGAGACTGAGCCCTTAATGCGTATTGCTCAAAGAACTGAGTAAATGGGCACCTACAACACAGGTGCTGCAGCTTGGAGATGGTACCCTGGGGCTCTGCTGGCAGCTTGATCCTCAGGAGGCAACAACAGGAGGTTGGAGCACTAAAAGGCAGGGTATAGAGGGGTTTGGTGAAGTTGTTGGTGATCCTGCCCCCGGAAGGTGCTCTCAGGAGATCTGAGTTAATTTGTGCAGAAGAGTGACACTGGCCCCTCCCATGTGTTCTGTGTTCCTATCTTACCATGTGACCTTGGCCTTCTTGGATGTGGTCACCCAGGAGGTGATGGGGTCAACAGAACCCATGCCATGCTGTATGGACTTCCAGCCTCCAGCACGGTGTGCTAAGCAACTCTCATCTCTGCGTGAAGCACCCCACACACTAGAACAACAGAAAATGGTCTAATTCAACAGGTATCAGACAGGGACAGCAGGTCCAGTTTTTTTTTTTTTTAAGATTTATTTTTATTGGAAAGGTAGATTTATGGACAGAAGGAGACAGAAAAATCTTTCATCTATTGTTCACTCCCCAGTTGGCTGCAGTGGCCAGAGCTGAACTGATCTGGTGCTAGGAGATTCTTCTGGGTCTCCCATGTGAGTACAGCGTCCCCAGGCTTTGGCCCAACCTCTGCTGCTTTCCCAGGCTGCAAGCAGGGAGCTTGATCAAAAGTAGAGCAGCCAAGATAGGCACAAATATCCATATGGGATACCTGTGTTTGGAGGTGGAGGATTAGCCAGTTGAACCAACAATGGCAGCCCCAGCAAGTCCACTTTTATTGTATTTGAGAGTGAGAGACAGATAAGAAATGAGACAGAGTAACAGGGTTTTCATATGCTGGCTCACTCCCCAGATGCCTGCAATGGCCTGGGCTTGGCTGTGGCTGAAGCTGTGGTCCAAGAACTCCACCAAGGACTGCCTCCTCAATGGTAAGAGCCCAATTTTTTGAGCCATTGCAGCTGCCTGGCAGGAAACTAGAGTTGGGAGCTGGAGCCGGGAATGGAAGCAGTACAGTATGCTACACTTTTCAGAACTAAAGAATCCTCCACATTGTATTTTGCAACCTTTTCCTGTGAGGCTCTGATGGGCTCAGCTGTCACCTATGTTAGGATGCTAGGCCCACCCACTGCTTCTTCAGAAGACATCAGCTGCGAAGCTTCCAAAATGGGAAGGCATGTGGCGAAGTCTGGAGCCCCTTTTGGCTGTCGTCGTGCAGAGTAAGGGCGCTACTGGTATTTCATGGGCTGGGGCCAGGAATGGTGCTGAGCACCTTCAAAGACACAGCATAGGTCCCCACGTTAAGAAGCATGCCCTCAAGTGTCCACAGTGCTCAGGGTGAGAAGTTCCAGCATCAAGCAAGAGGTGTTCTTGTTCAGGGTTGGGACAGATCCCGAGGAACATGTGGGGGAAGATGGGAGGAGTGGGGAGACTGCCTTTTTTGTGGCAGAAAAGAGTGGGGCATGGGGCAGGGAGCAGGTGCCTGATGCCATGCATTGCAGATTCCAAAGGGATGGGTCAGGAATTCGCTTTCCTCCCAGAGCTGGGAGCTGTCGGGTACAGCACACCTGGCTGCGCATCCTGGGATTCTGGCGACCTCCTGAATGTCTGCTCTCTGCTTGGCTCATAGGCTAACAGTGGTACATTTGGCTGTCTTGCTCGCGCCCTCATGCACTCAGCACACAGAACAAGCCCTGGTTCCCAGGCCCAGTGTCTGGCACACAAGCTCAGGCCCTTTTCTGAGTGGTTCTCACAGGCTGTGCTGGGATTGGTGGCCTCCTCCTGCTGCTGCTGGAAAGAATGCCTTATTAGCTTTTGAATCTGCCTCTACGATGCAAGGCTCCCTCCTCTCTGTCTTTGGGTTTCTCTTTCTTCTTGTTAGTTGAAGGTGTTATCAGTTGTGGGAAAGTGATCGCCATTTGCATCTGAGAAGATTCTTTCCCAGAAAGACCTCTGTGGAAACTGTATCAGGGTTGTCAGATGGACCAAACCTATCATGTTTTAATGACTTTGAACCTCAGGTGTATTTAAAATTTTTTAGTTATTGGAGATAATTGAAATTTCATGAAAATAGGTAAAAGCTGGGAGAGTCAGTCATTTTTGTTTACACGGCAGGCTCTGTATCTTAGCTTTTCTAAGAACAAATCTTAAGTGTTACATGTGAAACAAAATTGAGAAACCTACTCCATCCTTTACTCAACCATCCAACATATTCAGGTCTGGGCCAGGCTGAACCCAAGAGCCAGGAACTGCATCTGGGTCTCCCATGTGGGTGCAGGATCGCAGGCCATCTGCTGTTTTCCTAGGTACATTACCAGGGAGCTGGAAGGGAAATGGAGCACCCGGGATTCGAACAGGCACTCTGACACGGGCTGTTGGCATCACAAGTGGTGCCTTAACTGGCTGCCCCACAGAGCAGGCTCAGAACTCACATTTAATGTTTTAAAATAGTCAGTTATCCACTAAAATTTTGAGAAAGTACAGAAAAACCTTGCGAAGGATTTAAAACAGTTGTTTCTAGCAAAAGGAATAACTAGTAACATTTTTACTTCCATCTGACCTTTTCCCTTTGAATAGGATATAAGTGTAATCATATCTTTAATAGGATCACATTGTTTTGAATCATGATTTCTTTTAACATTAGGTCATAGGAATTTTCCAAAGATATTAGGAGCCATTTGTAAAAGAGTATTGTATTGTTGTTATTTTTTAAATTCATTTTTCAGTTCATACCATACTGGTGAGAAAATTCTCCTGGCTTTTCTTTGCTGGAAATGTCTGCATTTCACTCGTCCCTGCGGCGTGCTTTCTGCTAGACACAGGAGTCTGTCTTTGAGAACTGCAATGTTCAACTGTCTTCTGTTCTCCATGGTTTCTGATGAACAGTCTGCTGTCGTTCGACTTGTCCGGTCACTTCCGTCTGTCCTCCCTGGACCTGAGCTCTGAGTTTCTGCGTGTGTGCTCTGAGCCGGTGTCTTACAGGAGACCTTCAGGATGGGGGTCACTATGCTAGTGAGTGCTCCTGGAGCCATGTGCTTCCTGTTTGGGATGCTGTGCTCCTTTTGCCTGTGCATGGGTCCTCCATGTCATCCAGCTCCTCCGGGTGATCACTGACATAGCCTGGACCAGCTTACTTGGTTTTAACTTCTTCGTACTTCATTGGCTTCATGAGCCAGATATAATGCCACACTCTGCAGTTACTTACTGCTGTGTGCCCAGGGACCAGCACTATGCCTGGCCTGTGGTGCATGCTTGATTAGGATTTATGTAGCCTGGTGCCTGAGCAAATGTGCTCTCAGGTGCAGGTTCAAAGCTTGACTCAGACCCCGGTGTGAAAGGGTGTAAATGAAAAACGGTTGGCGTTCACTATGGGCTATCTTTATGTTGTTACCTCTGTCAAATGGGCTGGCAGTGCTCTTCAACACAGAATGTCTGCAGGAGTATTTGGTTACTACATGGAAAGGCACTATGAAAATCAGAGGCTCCCAACGATGCCTGTCGTTATGCTCACAGCACGGCAAGCAAACTACAGGTGGAGTGTGAAAGGCCATTGTTACCCTCTGGAAAACAGTGGGCAGTGACATCCAGGCTCTGCCCATGGACCCTTTTCACCTGCTGTGTTTACAATGCTCTGATATGAAAGCAGGCACTGGGAAGGCCTCCAGCCTGGGTGTAAGAAATGGCTATGCAATTCAGTGGTTATTAATAACATTGAAAATGTTAGCCGTTGAACTGTTTTCTGGTACCTGAGCACACCAAAGGGGGAGGAAGTTTTCCATGGACTTCCCTGAAGAGATACTCCAGGGAGACTCAGAATGTCGGAAGAGCTGGCGTCTGATGATATACCGCTATTTTCACCCTGTCTCCCTCTCTGCCTGGGCTCTTTCTGAGTGTCTAAGGGAGCCTTCTGCAGTTCCCTAAACAGCTCTTTAACCACCAAAGTCTTATGCTGATGGCTTAAAGACGGAGACTTGATCTGAAGAAAGCGTCTGGGAGGAGGAGGGGTGTGAACTGTCTGACCTCCCCCTGTCCCCAGGCCGTGAAAGACTCATGAAATCTGTTGGGCTGATGCTGCCAAGGCAACCATAGGCAGAAGTTAAAATTCAACAAATCTGCAGTGGACTAATTTTTAAGTTAATTATTTTATATGGCTCAAATGTCCCTTAATAGGAAAAAAAAAAAGGGTTCCCCAACATCCCCTCCCCAGCCTTGTAAGAGGTCTTTAGGTCACTGGAGGTGGGCCCACGGAAGGCTGTTCTCACTGGAGAGTTGTGTAACTGAATGTTCTTGCTGTGTCCCTGCCTCACAGGATGAGTCCTCCACCGTATCCATGCCTGAACCGATGTGGCCTGATCTTAGACTGTGAATCTGCAGAGCCGGAGGCAAATAAATCTTGCTGCCCGCAAAGCTCTGCTTGGGTATTTAGTTGCAGCAATGCAAGCCTAACTCTCACAGGATACCTTGGACTGCCTGCTCTTGCAGAGTGTCACTGTGGGGGATGCCAGGCACACACAGAGCAGCCAGTCAGTGTGCACCTCGTTGGGAGGGGAACTTGGCCTCAGTGCCTTGTTGGTATGACCATCTCAGATCAGGACACAGATGCTCACAGCAATTCTGAGTCTTATCTCAGTGTCTCATCTCATGCACAGCACTTATCTCTGAGTCTTGTCTCATTCGAAGCTCCTTGTTCAGAGTGGTCTGTCCAGCCCAGCATCTCCACCCTCAGCTCGACTCTACCTACCCAGTCCGCTCACACAGAATGCCATTTCATCCTATTCCCACCCCACACTCTGACCTGGGTGGCGGGGGTGGGATTCAAGCTCACAAGGACTAACATGCAGTGCTCCCTGGACTGGGATTGTGAACATCTGGAGTGGTCTTTTCCTGTAGCAGTTGGGCTTTGCACAAGTACTTTTCCTTTCCCATAGCATAAGATGATAGCATCAAGCTCCAAACCTGAGGAGAGGCTGGGCCTCATAGCTAGTGCCAGGAACCCACAAGTGTCCAGAGCTGGCAGCTGGTTTCCAGAAGATGTGAAAGTGGGGCAGGTCTGGGTCTAGGTGCTGGATGCTGAGGTTGCTCAAGGCTGGCGGGCTCACTGGAGCTCCAAGCCTGAGACACATGCCAGCTTCCTGCATGGCCATGGCATGCTGCTCAGGCAGCTGCACTGGACACTGTACAAGGCAACAGAGTCCCAGCACATCAGCAGCTGCGCCGAGTGCTGCTAGGAAGGAAGCAGCGTGGAGATGGGAGGAAGAGGAAATAGAATGAGGTGCCCATTCAGGTCAGCCTACCTTGGCAGCTCTTCCTTCATGTTGCACCAATGTCCCACATAGTGGGAGATGCCTGGGAAGAAAGCCACAAAGAGCCCCATGTTGCTGTGGATGGACCAGGTAGTGGATGGTCACGTGTAGCCACCTGGCTCCCATGAGTAGTAGTCTTGGTAAGAGCTTTTTTGAGCTCCTATGTGACCACCCTGGGTCCACAAGCAGGGCAGAGTCCCTTCCCGCTCACACGCACAGGCCAAGTGGCCGTGGGGTGGCTCCAGACTCTCAGGAGGGATTCCTGTTGGTCCCAGCCTGACTTGGGTACTCAACTACGTTCCTCAGCATGGCTGTGGACGGGGAACTGTGAAGTGTGTGGGATGAGGCCAGCTTCTGATCTGGCCAGACACTTGGACAGATGACCAGAGCCAGGCCATAGCATCTCCCAGAGCCTCGTGCCCACCAACCTGGGGCTACTGGTCACCATAGAAACTGAAGGGCTGTCACCACTCCCTCCCCGCTCCTTGCTGCTCCATCTCCTCCTCCTTTCCTCTCTCCTGTCCTTACACCCACTCGCTCCCTTCCCTCCACTTCCTGCTATTTTTATTCCTCATTTTCTATCTCACTTGCTCTCATTTCTTCATCTTTTTTTTTTTTTAAGTCCTATTCTGCAGCTTTGTTAGGCATCAGTAACGCCTTTGGAGGCATAGGGTAGGAACCCAGGCATGCCCATGTTCTGTGCAGCTTTAGTTTCCTACAGATACACTCACAGGAACACACACACACACACACAAAGGGCAGCCAGCTGGGGGTCTGGGGCTATGCTAGCTCCATTCCACCAGTTATTAGGAAAACAAGAAGACGTGGGGAAAATGCATTCCAGCCTTCTGCTCGCCTAGTGCTCCTTGGAGTGCAAGGATTTTTCTTCCTCTTTATTCTGAGATGCCGCATTTAGATAAGGCAGCTCTTCTTGGCTGTAGCTGTGTGTAACTTAAAGCAGCCAGCGTTGGATTGCCACTGTGTTAACAAACACAGCCATCAGTCATGTTCAGCTAAAAATACCCTCCACGCGCCTTTTGTTTTATGCAGACAGAGCTAATCCAGAATCTTCCAGGATTGCCTCTGCCAAACTGCAGGCTCATTAATCAAGTCAAGGGTGAGAGCAGGACAGCGCGCTGCCAGGAGTGCTCTCTGGGTCCACAGCCTGGGGACCAGTCTTACCATGCCAGCCAAGAACAGCCAGGGGGAGGGGCTTTGCTGTGGGCTCTGGGGAAGGCCATGGATACAGAAAAACCCACAGGACTGGCAGTGGTTTCAGCCAGTCTCCAAACAGCTAGTAAAAGCTGCTGGAGAATATCAAGTCACACTCTCTGGGCTTGGAGAGGCAAACCCCCTGGCGGGCACGGGCTGAGGAGCTTGGCAAACATGGGATAACAGGTTGTGCAAGTGAAAACCCAGGTGACTGGAAGGTGGTGCCGTACGAGGGTGCTTGGATGCCCTGCTGTGCCTTTGCAGTGGCTTGGGGTGGAATCTCCTGGGCTGTGCTCCTGGGCCCTCATGTGAGTGTCCTGGATGGAAAGAAGCCAGGTCACTAGTGAATTGTGGCCCCCCACATGAACCCCCACTTTGCTTTGCAAGGCCCAATTTATGGATGTGTGACTGACCTGGATAGGAACAGATTCCTTTTGTACAGCCCCTGCCTCCTGCTACGATGTGGGAAGAGAAATGCTTATACAGCAAGCCTCAATGTGCAGTGGACATGAGGTCAGCTCCGCTGAAGGACTGTCGAGGGGCTGCAGGAGATGGCGCAGCTCCATGAGCATTCTGGGTGCTGTGGGGGGCCTCTGGGGCCTTGGCACTTCCTTTCTCTAATGCTGATTCCTACAAACTGCTTCATGGATGCCCCAGGGTGGGATTGGAGCCCCACACAGCGGTTGCTTGAGGCATCCCCAGAGTCCTCCTGTCACATGTCACAGCAGCACCTCCTGCCTCATCCTCTGGACCCCCTTCAGGGGTGGAGTTCCTGGCACCAGAGAGTGCTCAATAGATTCTGTTGGATGAATTAGTGAACAAGAGTCACCCACTGGCTGCATGGAGGGATGCCCCAGATCTGCTGTGGGTTGAATTGTGCCTCCCCTCCCTGCAAAGAGGATATAGGGGACATCCCAGGCTATCTGCATGGGTGGTCTCTGCTTTGGAGGAATGTGTTGGTAGGGGGGATGTGTGGCTACACTGTCACTCATGCTTTTCCTCCTCTGGCTCATTGTCTCAGACCAGAGCAGCTTGATAAGCAATGCCCCTTAGACTGTAGAACTCCCACTTTGCATCTGAGTTCTACATTGAACTCCACAGACATTGAAGACCTTGAATTGCAGCAGCTGGGGCTGTGTCCACAAAGACTCAATTCATGGTGATGGACAAGCATTCCGGGGGCTTTGAATGGCCTAGCAACTCAACATCGGCAGTCATAAGCCACCTAGACATGGAATTTAGGATGCACTCGGGGGAGAGTGGGTAGCGTGTGTCTGGGACAGAGGCTCCTGTGTGTCAGGTGCAACCAAGCAGAGCATAAACCACAGAGTGTCTGCTGCTTCCCGACATGGCACCAGGTAGCAACTTGGGCCAACAAAGAGCTTCTTCAAGAAAAAAAAAGTGAAGCCTGGTGTGGGCAGCAATCTTGACTTACATGGAAAGAGAATTTAGGAGGTGGGAGGCCCAGGCTCAGCAGTTCCTGCTGGCCTAAGAAGCCAGCAGATGGGGCATGGCTGACTCCTACAAGTCCTTACCAGATGTGCAACTTCAGGTGGACAGAAGTCTGTGCCCCTGTGTGACACGTGTCATGCACAACGTATGCATTCACCTTGTCTGAGGCTGTCAGCAGGACACAGCTGGGCCCTGCCAAAAGCTGGAACTTGTAGCTTTCAATGGACGGATTGCCTCTGAAAATGAGAAGTCAGCAAATTAGGTTATCATAAGGCATTCACTTGAACTTGGAATCAGTAATGAAGGCCCTGGATTTTTTGTGTCTACCAGTTAAGTCTCCCAGAGAAATGTTAAGGGCTACTGGAGAAACAACAAAAAGGATGTGAGGAGTGCAGTTTGCTGAGTTTGCACAGATGAGCATAATGTGCCTTCCCCACCCCAGAGTGGCACGGAGCGGCTCCTCCTCTCCTGCAACATCTTTACAGCTCACAACCTCATGGCTGGCTAAACCTGCATGGGAGGGCAGATTCTGCCCGATGCCAGCTGTTTCAGAAGACACCGCTGGGTTTCTCAGTCCCTGTGCCACTGTGCCAAGCTGATGACCCAGGGGCCCCTCACCTTACCCGTCCTTTAGGGTGGCTTTGGCTTCCCGACGGTGGTCCTTGTTTTCATGTCTATCTCCCCACAGGCTGCAGCTGAGTCCCTAAAGCTTATGTCCGTAGGCTTGCACGGGGTCTGCAGGAGTGCGTGTTGGGCCAGCGTTGTCTGATGGACTAAAGTGACGGAGTGAAAAGTTTGCAGGCTCACCTGCAAGCAGGAGGGTCCTTGCCTTAGGGACTCAGGGATTGCTTCCTGTTAGCTGTCCTGGCTGCCACCTTTGGCATGTAAGCCATAAGCAGTGCCCCTGCTCAGCCCTCAGCTCTGCCTCCTCCTCCCTTCCTGCCCACCTACAGCCACCCTGGTCTGTGCTACTGGTTCTGTCCCTGCTGCTGGCTGGTTTGCTCGTCTGTGCTTCTGCAGGGATCCTGTTCAGCTCCCCCAGCATCTATGATTGTCACACTTCATCACCGCTTGGAGTCTTCTAAGGAGTCCTCGTTCCCTCCTCTGCACCCCCTCCTTCCTCTCCTCTTTCCTGAACCCCTCTATTTCCTCCCTCCCTTCTCTCCCAGCTCTTTCTCTTTCTTAAGCATCTATCAAACACTGGATATGTTTGTTGGTTGATCGGTTTACTTAGCACCCATTCCCCACGCTGGAATACAAGCTCCACCAGGTCTTGGCTGCACAGGGCTGAGTTCCTCACAGGATCCAGGCCCTTTTGGTGTCAAGCAGGTGCCCTCCTATTTGCTTAGGGCATGAGGAGTTCCTGGAAGCAGTGCAGGATATGGCTTCCTGTTACCCTGTGGGTGGGTTGCTGTTCATGGGGCCTTGTGGACCATGGAGAAAATGGCTGAGAACAACTCCAGCTCATCCAGATGCCACCCAGCAGCATGTGGGTAGAGATGGGAGCCAGAACTGGGGTCCCGGCCTCCCCCTCTGCGGGCAGGCAAGGACACAGCCCAAGTCGATGCATTTCAGGATAACAGTAAAACGCATCGCAATATGAGACAAAGTAAAATCTGCTGTGAATAATAGTCTCTCCTCTAGTCACAGAGGACTCTGTGTTTTGAAAGGAAAGCACATTTTCCATTAGGAGGCCTCTAAGAATAGCTAACGCAATCTGTGCCACCTGCTCGGGTTCAGCCCAAGCATTCATTACAGGCAATGGAGGAGGTGTGCTTGTGGGAGCCTCCTTGCACAGACACACACCTCTTCAGGTGTTGTCACACTCCTTCCCAGCACGAAGTCCATCGCACCAGGTCTGGAGGGATAGAAACTCCTCGGGGGATTGCCCCAGACAGGCAGTGCTGGGGGTGTTGCTGGCAGTATTCAAGGGCCCCTAACTTAAAAGGAGGCACCCACATGGCAACAGCAAAGGTGTCTGCCTTTGGGGCAGCATTTAGCCCAGTGGGTAAGATGTTCACTCCACAATCAGCCCACTCTCTAGGCCCAGCTCTGGAACCTGGGTCTGGGCCCGGCTTCCTGGGCCAAGCACCCTGGCTCCCTGTGACCCACGAGGGAGAGCTGGTTGGAAGTCTTGGCTCCTGGATCCAGCCTGTCCCAGCACCAGGTGTTATGGGCATTTTGGGTGTGGACCAGGGGCTGGGAGCTCTCTCCTTGTCTTTCAAATATATCAAATAAATAAATAAAAATGGATAGAAGGCACTCTCCCGAAGGTTTTCTATGGATCCACCTGGCAGGGGCAGGGGCGGGGGCAGGGGGATGCCACTCTACCTTCCTAGTCTTTGACTGTTTGAGACCCAGAGACCACAATTCCTGCTCTGCTTCTCAGGAAATGCCTGGGAATGACGGAAATCCTGAGGAAATGAGAGAGATTTCCTGTTCAGATTTCTTCCTTGTCTCTGAGGGCCGGAATCTCCATCTGCCTCTCCTATATGGGTGCAGGGGCCCAAACCCTTGAGCCATCTTCCACTGCTTTCTTTTGTATGTTAGCAGGATGCTATATTAAAAGTGGAGCAGCCATGACTTGAGGCACACTCCTATGGGTTGCTGGCATGCAGGTGGCAGCTGAGCCCACTCTACTACAATGCCAGCCCAGATTCCAGGATTCTATGCAGGTTGTAACAGTGGTTGCCGGTTTGGCCTGAGTCCTCCAAGCATCAGATGTTCGACCTTGAACATCTCGAGGGTAGACAGTCTAACGATCTTAGAAACAGAAAATGGATTCTTGGCCATGGAGTTTATAACCCAGTGGGAGAACTAGCTTCCACCTTAGCCACAGGGAAAATAAAGTCAGGAGCAGCTAAGGGGTCTGCTTCTACCAGCTTCCCTTGTGCTGGCACTCGGAATGAGAGTTACAGCACAGAGGCAGCTGTCATCAAACCCTGTGTGAAGGAATGATGCCAAGATCCTTTTTTAGAAAGTGCTTCCTGTTGTGTGTCCTGAGTGGCAGGTGTCATTTCCTTAGAGTTAATGACCTGCTGTGGCTTTGCTTTGAGTTCATGTTTAGTGCCATGTCCTGAGAATCTGGCATCTCTTTTCCTCGTCTGGCAATATTAACATAATCCTGGGATGGCAAAGGAGGTATTAAAATGCTTTCAATATGTCCATTTGTTGGCTTATTCTTTATTTTTCTTACTCTCTGAAAGTAATCAGAAAGCTATGGGAGAATGAAATAATAATTTATATTACCAGAACATTAATTTGGGCCAGCTCAAGAAAATAATGCCAAAACGGGCTGGTTTATTCAGTTAAGCAGAAAAAGATCAGGTCTGTTTGACCAAGTCTGAGCATTTCCAAGGGGAGCATGTAGGAATGGCTTCAGTGATTACTGCCTTGAGCTGGTGGAGTACCCTCTAATAGCACAAATTCTAACGGAGAAAATGACTTCTCAGCTCAAGTTTTCTTTTGTTTTGATCTGATGATGTGTAAAGCTTTCCATGAACACATCCATCTCCTGGTGGTCCTGGGATTGGTCCCAGACTGCCTTCTCCCCCACCCCTGCCCCGTGGGTGCCACAATCCACATATGCTCATGTCTCTTGCATGGTATTTGCGTATACACAATGTTCCAGTGTACTTAACTACCTCAGTATTGCTTATAATACCTATCATGTCAGTGCTGTGCAAATAGTTGTTATACTATATTCCCTAGGGTTTAACAACAAAAGCAAAGAGTTTTTCAAGAGGTCTCTGTGTGCAGGGGTTGGCTCCACAGCTGGGCAGCTCATGGGTTGTCTAGCTCCAGAGTGTGCAGGAATGGGGGGAGGTGACTTTCGGGAGGCAGCAATGAACATGTGTCCCCCCTTGCTCACAGACCGTGCAGGGGGTCCTATAAACTCATTGTCCCCAGCTCTCAGTGCCACATGACTTCCAGATTTTTGCCCTACTAATAATTGGCAGCTGATGCCTCTTCTTGCAAATGTGCATTTTTCTGATCACTAATGACCCTGAGCACCTCCTGCATCTTCTGTGAATAGCCTGTTCATACACTTCACTTATTTTTTCTATGAAGTTCCTCTTTTCCTTCCTGTGTATCATGGATATTAACTTGTTGGATTTCAACATTGTGCTACCACCTCCTGGCATATTCTCTGCCCTCTTCCTTTCGTGCCTTATGCCCTCTAACTCCTTTATCTACACAGAGGCATCGCTGATATAGGAACAGGACTTACAAAATTAACCTCTCCCTGACACCAAACCAACCAGAGGTAAGGAGCGTGCAGACCTTAGCTGCAAAGGCCTGCCCTGCTGCTCAGTTAGGGACTTCCCCAACTGCACCCAAGTCAGAAAAGCCAAGTACAACTAAGAGATGACCTCCTCAGGGAGGTCCTTTTGGGAAGATTTATTTCATTTTTATACGAAAGGTAGAGTTCCAGATAGAGAAAGTGACACACACACAGAGAAAGAGAGTTTCCATCTGTTGGTTCAGCCCCACATGGCTGCTATGGCCAAAGTTGAGTTTATCTGAAGCCAGGAGACAGAAGCTTCTTCCGGATCTCCCACATGGATGCAGGGATCCAAAGACCTGAGCCATCCTCGGCTGCTTTCCTAGGCCATAGGCAGGGAGTTGAATTTGGAAGTTGAAAGCCAGGATCAGAGCCAGTGCCCATATGGGATGCTGGCACTGCGGGCACAGGATTATTCTACTGAGCCTGGTATCATAGTCTTTGAAAGTTCAGAGTCTGCGTCGACAGGGAGTTGGAGTCAGCAGTTAGAGCCAGGTGTCTGAAGTGGGATCTGAGCATCTTAACTAGTGTTAACCACACCAGACTGAACACTGGCCCCTACACAGCTGTTCTGATCCAGGAAGACTTATGGACTTGGATAAGCATTCACTTCTCACCTCTCAGTCTGTTACATCACATGGATGGACTTTCTGCTGTTGAACAATCTGGCCTGTTTGATTGCATCACGTTATTTTTTCAATAAGTTGTTGGTTTTTGTTAGCTAATATTTGATTTAGGATGTTTTGCGTCTATGCTGATAATGAAATGTGCCCACTATTGTGTTTTCATTCTCTGGTTTTAGACTTAAGATTCTATTACCCTAATGAAATGACCTAAGCAGCCTCTACTTTTTCTACTTGCTGGAAAACAAAGAAAAATCCTCCATGAGATGGAATTTCAGCTTTTCTAAAGGTTTAGTGCAGCCACCTGGGAAACCACTTGGAATTTAATTACTCAGGCAGGTAGCTCCCAAGTCTACTCCTTTAGAAGGCTTTCCAGTACAGCTTCATCTCCTGGCTTTGCTTTTTCTGTGAGTTGGTTAGATCTTCCTGTTTGCTGCGTTCTTGGTCTCCTGTCCTCTGGTGTCACTGCTGTTCCAGAGGGGTCTTGTTCAGAGCCTGCCGTGGGGCCCTGGGCTGGGATTTGGTGCCTGAGCATGGCCTCCGGGCATGGACAGTATTTTCTAGTGTGGCACTTGGAGCTGTGGCTTCAGAGAGCCCCGTGTCCTGGCAGAGGAAGGAGCAAGGAGCACTCAGGGTTCAGCCTCACAGGGCCTCTGGTCTGGTGCTGGCTGAAGCTGCCCTCGCGTCAGAGAAGCACCTTCTGAGGTGTGCTCTGTGGTTGCTCTTCAGGTAGGCAGAGAAGCATCCCACTGGTCTCAGACTTCATTCACACAGTGACCCCAGGAGCAGCCCCTGAGTTGGGGTGACTTGGAGCCTAAGCAACTCTGGAGGAAAATCAGTGGCTTTACCAGGAACCAAAAGCTTGCTCCCGCCCCCATGAGCCACAGCAGGTGCCCACACGGCCGCTTGTTCTGCTGCTCTAAGTGCATGGCAGGGCTAAGTACCTCTGGCTTGATTGATGGCAGCAAAGGCTTTGGAGTCAAACCATTGGACTGAGCCAAGTGCTTGTGGAAAACCTTCAGCAAGGAACTTAACTGCTTCCAGTTCCCTCCACCGTGGGAAGGACGGACCTCCTTTGCCCTCATGAGGCTCCAGAGAGGCTGGCATCAGTCAGATACCCGGCAGGAAACAGAGAGGCTGGCATCAGTCAGATACCCGGCAGGAAACAGAGACAGGCACAGGTGACTGGAGAAAATTACCTGGTGTGTGGAAGTGTGGGCAGGGAGGAGAGGACAACGTGGTATATCCAGGCTCCAGGGATGAGTAGCAGCAGGCTCCTGGCTGTGGGATGGCACTGTCATCTCAGACCTGCAGTGTGGGAGCCAGGAAGGGGCCTCAGGGCAGCGGGGACGGGGGGCAGTTGCATCAAGACCCCAGGGGCCAGGGTGGGGCATGGGTGGGTGTGGGAGAGCTGGCAGGGACAGAGCGCAATACCCAGCCTTCTCAGTCCTCCCCTTCCTGCTTCCTGGTAACCGAAAACCAGAGCACAGGGCACTCTGACCCTAGGGGGCAGCCTCGGCAAACAGAGGGGGCTTGGAAGACTGGAGACCACCGAGGGAGCATGAGGAGAAAAGCCAGAACATGGGAGAAGCTGCACGTAATAGGTGATCAGGAAGTGCTGGGTGTCTAAGCAACATTCAGGCGGGCTCCAGCTGGTCCAAGTTGAGTCTCCCTAAGTGTTTATGGGTGTGGTGTCTTCACTGCTTTCACAATAGGGAAGACTCTCATGCCAAAGCAAGTTTTCCCAGAGGTCGAATTGAAAAATGAAATCCCAGTGTAGCAGCAGCAGCGAGGAGAAGAGCCGAGTTTTGGGGCAGGTGCTTGAATGGAGCGTCAGACAGCCCAAGATGCTGAAGGAGCAGGGATCCTGGGTAAAGCACAAACATGTCGAAAATTGTAAACGAAGCGGGTAATTATGTGGTAATGAGACTGAGGACTTTACAAAGGACAGCACCGTTTCAACATGGCAGTGAGTTGGGAAAACCCTCCGGCTTTGTAATTACCAGTGTAGTTGCCATAACAACTTAGTGCATCTCTGCCGGAGCATCGTCTAGAGGCTGTATTTTTAGCAATCGCTGTGCCCGAGTATGTACTTTTCTTTATAGAGCAGCTAATTTTTCAAATTACTTATCTTCTGTCCCTCCCCCCATTTCCATTTTCCTTCTCTCTGCAAGTGGGGAAGTCTCAGGGATAATTAGGGAAATGAGCAGGTGCTAAGGCCCTTAGGAAGGAGGTGCTGATATTGCGACAATATTGGCTCCACGGGATGTGCTCCGCCTTGTGCACACCGCTGTTCTCATCGGGCAGTAGCACACATCTCTGCAGCTCATAATGTCTGAGAGGCCGGTGGCTGGGTAGAGCGTGTAGGGATGCTTTCAGTTGGCGTAACAAAGCTGACTTAACAGAGCCCACACCTAGGAGTGAGTGGACGGGACAAACGCTGGCTTCCCTTGCCCATCAGAAGCACGCTGACAGGTTCTTTTTATTTATTTATTTATTTATAATGGAAAGTTAGGTAATACAGAGAGGAGGAGAGACAGAGAGGATTATCTTCTGTTCAATGATTCACTCCCCAAGTGACCACAATGGCTGGAGCTGTGCCGATCCAAAGCCAGGAGCCAAGAACTTCTTCCAGATCTCCCTCATGGGTGCCAGGGTCCCAAGGCTTTGGGCCATCCTGGACTGCTTTCTCAGGCCACAAGCAGGGAGCTGGATGGGAAGTAGGACTGCCAGGGTTAGAACCGGCGCCCATATGGGATCCTGGCACGTTCAAGACAATGACGTTAGCCGCTAGGCCACTGCACCAGACCCCACTAGCAGGTTCTTGACGGAAGAAAGCAATGAGTTGTCTTTCAAGAGCATCCTTGGATGAACATGGAGGCAAGGGGAATCCTGGGCTGCCCTTTTTTTCCCCAATTTGGCTGCCTGCTACCCCTGTTGGGAGCCTGGTTAAGGTCCTGGAAGAGGTGGCACTGGGCCAAGCTCTGCTTATGCCATGGAGAGATGTCCACAGCCCTTCGTGTAGTTCCCAGATGGAAGTCACTAGATAGATGACTTGGTTGAGAACAACACGGTGTCAGGAAGAAGCACATCTTTGGCTGATTTTATGAGACACTCTAGTTGAGATGGGTGATACAATGAAGAGTTGGTGAGACTTTTCTGTCTCCCTGGCACTCTGTTGGCTTTGGGGGGTATGTAAAATTAGCTGTGATTGTATTAACCATTGATACAGGGTATCTCATGCTGTTTAGAAGGCATCAGGAGCAGGCCTTACCATTATTGCCCTTTGCAAAGATGGTTAAATCCAGGTGAGCAGGTGAACCTTGACTCTCCCCAGGAGAGGTTGGGGATGGGTAAGCATGGGTGGGTTGTTCTCGGGCCACCTCCAGGATGCTGCACTGCAGCTGTCTGATAGGTTTGTACTAACAGGGGCCAAGGAAAGAGGTGACATGTTTGGGGTTCCCTGACTACCACCATGGGGAAAGGCAGAATGGCCCTCACCTCACCTGCAGTGAGTTGCGCCTCAGTCTCCTCTGTCAAACGGGAGAGGGAAAGAGCAGTTTTAAGTTTCCCTGTGACCAAAATGACTTAGAAGTTCAAGTGCTCAGAGTCCTCAGAGGAACTGGGGGTTTCAGCGGAGTCTAGGGCTGGCAGGTTCTCAATGGGGAGGGCTCTGATGGAGGTGGTGCAGGGCACAGCCCAGGGCCTAGGCAGGCTCTGTAGCCTCTCTGGTCAGGATGCCTAGCAGGTTCATCCAGTGGCTGGAGCCTTGGGTGTGCCACCTGCTGCCAGAGCTTCTCATTTGCACTATAACCTGTGCTGATCTATTTGTTGCCTGGAGTGTCTGATTTCAGATCAAATGGGACCTGTAAGGGATGCCCCTGGAGATCTGTCCTGGAAGAAGTGGGCAGGATCCACCCAGCCCAGGCCTTCTTACATCTGGTAGGAGGGGACGGCACCCCCCTGCCCTCTCTGGAAACACCTGCTGATTGTGGTGCTGGTCCTGGGGTTTTGACAGCTCCAAGGGTTGAGAGACACCACCTCTGACCTCCTCTTACTCTGGACTGTGGCGTCAGCCCCTGGGGTTGGTTCTCCAAGGTTAGCCTGGGGATGAACCTTCAGGGTTAGCCTGGAAGGGTGGTTGCTGTGGCCACAGTGAGGAACGATGAGGTGGGAAATAGGGGAGGCCCAGGCAAACAATGGCCACTGTCCTAGTGCAAACCCTACTCACTGTGGCGATAGGCATTTAGGGGTGAGGGAGGAGCGTGGGAACTCAGCAATATTCCCCTCCCCCTGATTCCAGGATTGGAAGGTCCTGACAAACATCATATTTGGACCACTGACATGCTGGGGTCGCAGGCTCAGAGGGACTGGGAGAGAAGAGCCCTATCCAAGTCTTGTGCTTAGTCTGTTCCTAGGGTAAACATGATCCCATTCCTTAGACAGCCTCACCTGAATATCTGGAACCTTCCAGGAAGTGAGGCTGCATGACCCTGTGGACTTGTTGATTGATGAAGAGTGGACATCCAGGGGCATCTGGGTGGCTTCTTCTAACCAAGCAAGCGTTGGAAAGTTGAGCATTTTCTCCAGCTGGGAGGAGGAGATGTGGTGCAAGGGAGGGTGAGTTGAAGATGGGGAGAACTCACCTGCCAATACCCCGAGAGGTAGAATCTGCATGCAAAGGAGGATCAGATCCTTAGGAGGACAGGCAGTACATAGGACAAAGCCCAGGTTCAGCTGACAGGCAGAGTACACACTGCACCCTGGCCCTGCACCTGCAAAGAACTGAGTCCAGCCCATGCCCCATGAGCCTGGGAGAAGATTCCTCCTCAGAGATACACCTGCATCTGAGGACCCCTACCCTGCTGGCACTGGAGCCCAGTGTTGCCTGCATTGGACTGCTAGCTGCGGAGCTGTGAAGGACAAGTTGGTAAGCCATTGCATTGGTCATCTGACCCAGCAGCGACAGAAAAGCTCCCCACCTCAGTCTGGGCAGCAGGCGCTGCAGCTCTGTGCTGGGGCTCTAGGGAGATGGGGATGGGTGGGCACAGTGCAGGCCCCACAGGAGGGAGTGACCCAGGGCTCCCGGCAGGGTGCTGCTTGCACTCTGTACGAAGCAGGTGCCCTCTTGGGAGTCCAACATGGCAGCCCACGGGTACCTGCAGCCTCTGCTGAAGTCCCACCAAATCCCAACCTGAGACGAAGCCCCGCCTCCAGGGAATCCTGGTCAGGCCAGAAATTCCTCATCTGCAGTTTCTGAAACAGAATCTTAGCCGCTGGGCAGACGGCTGCTGTGGGGCCAGGGCGCTGGGCAGGACAGTAGGAGGGGCTGGACTTCGGCTCTATTTGCTTTTCTTGGTTGGATTCGCTACCTGGAAAGCAGCTGGACCTCCATGTTTCCTTGGAAGATCAAAACTCCTTGGAGTTTAGGCAGGCGCACAGCGGGGTGGCAATCTGGCCAGGGCTGCCGGCAGCCAGGAAGGGAGGATGGATGCCCATCTGGGGTGGGGGGGAGTGGGGAGCAGTTTCAGCACCTGCCCCCCACAGCCAGTAACCGCGGGATCTGCAGGAGGAAAGGCAGGGAGACTGGAAGGGCGGGACTGGGGCCCCTGTGCCCGCCCTGCGTTTGGGCGCGCCCCTGCCCGCCCAGCCCAGCCCAGCCCAGCCCAGCCAGGCGGGCCGGTCCCAAGTGCGCAGCGTTGTAGTGCCTGGCGCCCCTGCCCTGCTCGCTGCTCTGCCATCCGCACCCGCAACCTGCCTGGAGTATCGCTGCTGACCTGCCCAGGGCGCGGGCTGCCACGGGCATGACCCGCTGTGAGGCCGCCTCGCCGGCGCTGGCCCTGGTGCTCCTCGTGGTGGCCCTGACTTGTGTCGGAGTCCAGGGCACAGCTCTTGAGGATCTGGACTATCACACGCAGGAGGTTTGGAGTGTGGAGCCCTACTACACGAGGCCAGAGCCAGACCCCGAGCCTTTCTCGCCATCAAGGCCTGCTGCTGTTGGAGAGGAGGGGCATGAGCCGCGGTCCTCAGAGCAGAAGCCGCCCAAGAGGGCGCCCAAGCCAAAGAAAGCTCCCAAGAGGGAGATGTTAGCGCCAGAGACGCCGCCACCAGGCAAGTAACTGCCTGCACCGGACAGGCAGAGGGGGCGCCCCGTCCCTCACTGATTCTGTGTCCTGATGCATGAACTGTGTCCTGTGAGGCCATGGGGAGCGCAGCTGCGCTTCCCCAGAACTAATCTGAGTGCATCTTGATTCTAGTCCTGAGGCAGCCGGTCCCTGGAATCCCAAGCTTGGCATCCCCCAGGGGGGAAGGCTCTTTCTGCGGGACATTCTTCCTGCTCTGCCTACCTCTTCAATCTTTGCACTTTCCGTTTCCTGGATGGTGAATTTCCTATCTGATGGTGGAGATGGGCTGGCCTGTTCTGGCAGGTGGCTCTGGGGGATGCTCTGCCAGCCTCTGGTCACTCAGCCAGGGTGTCCTCCTCCCTCCCTACCCTGACCCATCTGCTCTCTGAGTCTGTTGGATCCTTGGCCTCTGCTGGGGAGCCAGTACCCTGGGTGTGTGCAGGTGGGCCTGGTGCTGGGAGAGCAGGGGCTTCAGGGAAGCCCAGTGGGAGTGCTCTGCCTGCCCCCACTGTCTCCCACATCTTCACTGTTTTTGCCAGCCTTGCCTTGCTGGCATGGCTTCTGCAGGGTTTATTACACATCGTATAAGTGAGGCTTTCTCTTGATTGTTCCAGACATTGTTGGCTCCAGTTGCAGGTGGCAGGGACCCTGGTTTTTCCAGAGTGGGGACTAAGCAGGGTGGTGGCCGAGTTCTCCTTGGGTGGGAGGAGGGGCTTCTCTGGAAGGAGACACATGCTGTGCAGCTCCTGGAAGGGAAACGGTCACCTGTGCATGTTGGCACAGCCTGAGGAAGTCAGTGGGCTGGACAGTTTGGTGGGGACGTGAGGAGGAGAGGCAGAGAGCCCTGAGTGCTGGCATGGGACCCTGTCCTACTGTAGCTTGCTGGTGACTTGGAATTGGCAGTTCTGTGGGTGTGCAACTTGCACGGAACCTTCCAGATGTCCTTCTGTTACTGGGAGTTTTGGATATTAAGAGGTGAAGAAGCCACTGCGGGTGAATAGCAGGAACAGGAAGGGAAGAGTTCCTTGTGCTTGCGAGCTGTGCACCGTGTGTGTGTCGGCCACATCCTTTCCTCCTCTCTCTGGCCCTGGGGAGTACAGGATATCTGCTCTGATGAGGAACCTGAGGCTGGGCCTGTCCCTCTTGCTCCAGAGTCTAGGAGGCTTGAAAGCCCCTCTCCTGATTAACCTCTTTTGGTCTGGTAACTTGGATCAAATCCACTTGCAATTACGTATTGTTGGGGGGTTGTAGGGTGCGGTAGGCAGGTGATCATGTGTGCTGGGTTTCAGAAGTCCCTGCAGGGGAGCCCATTTGGATCACAAGTGGAGCAGGTGGGACTAGAACCAGTGCCCACGTAGGATTAGCCTGTTGAGGGAGGCACCCTGGGGCCACAACCTGGGGGACATTGAACATGAACTTTTAGACTTTGGCTGTCCTGGGTACCTGCTGGGTGCTGAGATGGGAGTGGGGGTTAGAATTTGTGATGGACATGAAAATGCAACCATTGGGAACACTTTAAGAAGCTCATCGTGTGTTTTGTGTCTGCAGATGATTGAAGCACTTTCTGGAGAGCTCTGGCTCTAAGTGAAGGATGCAGTCAGGGGAAGGTGGGCGGGTCACACATGGGCCGGGATGTAGGGGTGGGGCTCATGCAACCTGGACTGTCCAAGGAGCTGAGGGTGGTGGTGAGGGGTGTTGATCTCGGTCTGCATTTTGGCTTTAGCCCTTGGCTGTTCTTTCATGCTATCAAGAAGTGCCAACATTTGCAAAGGAAGCTTAGGGAATGGAAGATTCTGGTAAATTGAGAGTGATCTGCATTCATAATCTGGAAATCTAAGCTCCCAGGGCTCCCCAACCTGCCATGTTTTGAGAGCCAATGAGGCTGTTTTGTATACAAGATTATTAAAAATATTGTAAGAAATTACACTTAGCCTAGGTGCGATTGATATAAATAACACATAAATAGGTTTTATATTTAGACTCAAGTCTCCTCCCTGAGACTTCTCATGTATGTTTCAAGCATTTCAAAATCCACAAAAATCGAAAATCCAAACCATCTTTGGTCCCAAAGACGATTGTGTTTCAACCTATTGTGTTTCCAGTGAGTGACAAGTCTCCAGGCAAATAGAGCTCTGGGATATGGAAATAGAGTGGAACCTTTAAAAATATTTAGGTTTTTATTTTTAAAATAACTATAGATTTATAGGAAATGGCAAAAAATATAGTACTGTTGAATCTTACATACCTGACTTTAGTCTTCAGTGAGATGATGCCTTGGGAACCTTGGGGAAGGGCTTGTTAAGCTTGGTCTGTTGACACTTTGGGGCAGTGTGTGTGTGTGTGTGTGTGTGTGTGTGTGTGTAGGTATTAGTATCCTGTGTGATTGGATCTGTAATCTTTTCATTGCTAAATGATGTATCTGGCAAATTAGCTTAATAGAACAAGAAGGTGCATTTTGACTCATGGTGTGAGGGCTTCATCTGGCCCTGAGGTGGCCTCAGCATCACATGGCAATGGACAGGGAGCACATGTGTTCATGTCTGTGATGACAAGGTCTCTGATGACATCATCTAACCTAATTACTTCCCCCACAGGGGGCTTAAGTTCCCACCCTATTAATGCTATTTACATGAAGCTTTGGGGACAAAACTTCCAAATGTGGGGGAGAACAATGCCCTGGGTCTTGACCCATTAGGAACAAGTAACATGCTGTGTCATGGTCTCAGGGTGCTGACCATCATGATCATGTACAGTGTCAAAATCAGAAAACAGTCATTGGGGTGATGCAACTGACCCGTGTATGGCCAATTTAGTGTGTGTGTTTGTGTGTTTTCTCGGCAGGTTTGCTACTTGTATGGATTCCTGAATCCTTCTGTTCACACCAGGATAGAACTCTCGAATCCATCTCTGAGGTCATGGGGATACCTGGGTGCCACGCAACTCTGGAGGTCCTGGCTCCGAGATGCATTTGGGGGCATTTTGGCTCCTGCGTGCTCTTTCGTTCAGTGCTTTCTCCAAGCACGGGGTGAGAAGGCGCCGCATGCCGAGTCTGAGGCCCTGAAATCTGCAGGGTGGGCAGCGAGTCACACGTGCTTGGTGCTTGTATCCAGAATCTCTGAGTCTGTGTTTGGGGCCATGTTGTGCCCCAGCCTGGGGGAAGTGACTGAAGAGTTGTTTGTTGTTTGTGCATGTCGCGTTGTAGACAAAGCCCATTCTGTTGTGTGCACCCGCAGCATTTGTAGCCAGCAAGAAGGCTTTGCTCTGTCTCTCTCCAGGTTCTTGGCAGCCCCTGGGTGAGATGTCTCTTCTGGGGCCATGTTGGAGTGGCAAGGAGGGGACTGTGCTTTTAACCTTTACAGCATGATGAGCACAGCTCCGCCATGAGCAAGAACACTGTTAGGTGTGCACTGCCTTTCCAAGTGCGTTCCAAGGTGTCAGGGGCAAGACGCTGAGGCAAGGGCATCATGGGGAAGCTCTGCGGCTCTCTAGGACACTACCTCCCTTTCCAGAATGCCTTCCAGAGTCAGCAGCCAATGCTGGCACCCTCCTTCCTGCCTGTGCCCAGGGCTCCAGAAATTGGTTTGTACATGAATTATAGAGTAGGGGACCCACCCAGGTCTAGGGTGCTGGTGTGGATGTTGTGGTTCTTGAAATAGTCACCCTGCTTCTCTGCGTGCCCACATGTGCCCATGACTGTCAGATGTCAGGGTGCTTGATGTCTTCAGTGTGGAGACAAAGGCGGCCTGTCCCCTGAGCCCATGCTGTTGAATGTGGCCTTGCCAGACATGGCGGTGCCCTCCCTCTGTGGCCCTCACATGTCCCTGCCACTTCAGCTGCCACTCTGGGTTCAGGAAACCTGGAAACATGTTTCTTTGAAAGGCTCCAGAGTCTCATGAGTGTAAGTGCTGAGCAGCCGAGCAGCTGTGCTCCTAGGGTGTGGTGGTGTGGCCACCCGGACAGGAGACCCTGCACACACTTCACTTCAGTCTGCAAGGCACAAGTTTGTAGAAGCACCTGTTTCAGTTTGTTCAGGATTCAGGGAGCCTGGGGCCAGAGCCTGGTCCTGCTGCCTATGGATGCCTGTGCCTCTGATACCCACACTTCCAGGAGCTGTGAGGTTAGATGGGTCGATGCCCGGCATCCTGAGGGGCTGCACGGGGGCATCTTCCTGCCGGTTCCTCAGGGTCCTCAGGCAAGTTGAGTCCCAGTAGATGTTGGTGCTTCCTTTCTGCTTCGCAGATGTAGCCTGCACTGAAGGCTTTCTTGTCTCAGACACTGTTTCAAGGTAGCACCAATCAGGGTCAGGTGGCCACCAAGGCTGCCCACCCCGGCGCAGAGCCTCCCTCTGCTCGCCTTCTGCTGCTGCCGCCCTGGAACCTCCTTAAAGGCACAGGATGGCCTGTGTCTGGTTACAGCCAGGAAGGAGACCGGCTCATAGAGGCTGGCAGTGGTGCCATTTCAGGAGGGCCCTTCACTGGCTTCTCAGAGTTGAGCAAGCTGGTTTCTGTATACAACGGGTGCGGTGGTTTTGGGTGACATCTGGCCAGGCTGCTTGTTCCTGTTTGCCCGAGGAGGTTGGCCCCGGGCAAGGGGAGCAGGCTGTTGTAGGTGCTGACTTTTGGGGAGGACTGGGGTGGAACACTGTTTCCCAGACTAGTTTTTTTTTTTTTTGTAAGCAAATTTCTGCCAAGAACAAACTCTGAGTTATCTGAACTTCTGGTCAAGTTTTTTCTGGACCCCAACCCAGGCATCCTGGATGATGATGCCATGACATTTCTGTCCACACAAATGAGACAGATGGGCAAGGGGGCAGGGCTCTGGGTTAGCATTTCCCCTGCAACCTTTATCAACATTCTGGCTTATTGGAGATTCTTAATGCTGTGACTTGTTTTAGCTTACATGAAAAGGTTATGTCAGCTGACATAACTCAAGAATACGAGAAAAAGAAGGTCCAGGCCCTTTGAAGTCCTTAAATTACTTGAAGATCTGAGGTTTTCTTAATAAGAACCCAACTTGGAGGGTGTTGACGGGGAGTAATCAGAAATGACTTCATTAGCAGACTCAACCCCACCAGCTGCTTTTGGTTTTTCAACTTAAAAAAAAAAATTGAGAGGAGAGAGTGAGAGAAATGGAGTTCTCCTCCCAGCCACTGATTTTTCTCCCCAGATGTCCTCAAGGGTTGATGCGGGGAGCTGGCATCTTTCCTGTGGATGGCAGGAGCTTAGTCCCCTGAGCCTGCTCTCCCCTTCCCCCCGCTGTCCAGGGGCCACATTGGCAGGAAGCTGAGACCTGGAGCTGTAGGACTCAGCTACTCCTCTGAAGTGACAGGTGGACTTCGTAACTGGGGTCTTAACTTGCCTAGACCGAGCACTTGTCCCTTTACTTCCTTTTCAAGTCTAAACTGAAGAGCATTGTGTGTCGACCTGCTCCGCCTCCTGTGCTGGTCAGTGTGGTCACTTCCTGGCCCATTCTTCTGTTCATTCATTCATTCACCGACTGCAGACTATAGTGCACCAACTCCAGGGGCGGCCGTGAGCCGATCCAAGTGCAAGCCTGGCTCCCTTGGGCAGGTGTGTTGCACTGTGATGATGCCATGTGATCCGGAAGTGGCGGAGGGTGGAGGAGCTCACCCAGGTATGCCCCTCTGCCTGCTACAGGGTCTTGGCATCACCATTGAAGCAAGGAAGCAGAGGCGGGGACGGCTGCTGTGCGTGAGCAGTGGTGGGTGCACAGTGTCTTGGGACAGTTCTAGAACTGAAGTGTCTTTCTCTCTTCAGGTAAAAACGGCAAAAGAAAAGGTCCAAGGACCAAGAGCTCTGAGAAGTATGCTGGGGATGACCACGGTGTCCCTGCAGGCCATGAAGATGTCAAAGAGAGTAAGTGAGGTCCACGAGAAGCCCGTACCTCCACTGCCACCACCCCAGGTCCACCCCTGTCCAGGGCAGGGGAGGTGCTGGCCCTAGGTGCCACCACACAGTGCAGATGCCCTGGGCAAACATGGGGCTGTGGGTGACTGCTACCTCCTGGTGGTGACAGCTCTGCTGGCTGTGACTGAGGTCTCTGGGGGTGACAGCTCAGCTGGCTGTGGTCTCTCTGGGGGTGACAGCTCAGCTGGTTGTGGCTGAGGTCTCTGGGGGTGACAGCTCAGCTGGCTGTGGCTGAGGTCTCTGGGGGTGACAGCTCAGCTGGCTGTGGTCTCTCTGGGGGTGACAGCTCAGCTGACTGTGGCTGTGGTCTCTCTGGGGGTGACAGCTCAGCTGGCTGTGGTCTCTCTGAGGGTGACAGCTCAGCTGACTGTGGCTGTGGTCTCTCTGGGGGTGAGAATACTTACACTGGCTCATACTTCCACAGAACTGCACAAGTCACAAACACCGGTCCTGGCTGGTTCGCTCCTGGCGTTTCTGGAATCCTGGAGTTCGCCATGACTTTTGTCTCCCCTGGCCTAAAGACACAAGCTCCTCCTCTCTGCAGTTTTATAGCCACCTACTGGCAAGGAGTGTGTGTATGTGTGTGTGTGTGTGTGTGTGTTTCTAATATCCCCACCTGCTCCAGGGGCTGTGAGGTCAGAAAACAAGTCCTTTACTTCCAAACTATGCCATGTGAGCCCTGAAGTCTTATTGTTAGTGAAAATAGTGTTGTTTTAATTACTTATTTAGAATGTTGAGAAATGTTGGCTCTAGACATGTCTGTAACTCTGGCCCCTTAGCCAGAGCTGCCATTTGATTAGCTATCATCATTAGTATTGCATTTTCTTGATTTCAGCTGTGTAACCCCGGCTCTCATGGTTGCTGGGGTTAGCTGTAGTCCTTTCTTAGCACTTAGGGAGCTCCCAGGCACTTGGTCCCACACTGGTCACCCCCAGTGCCTCTGTGGATCTTGTATTATCAGCATCATGATTATTATCCATATTTTAAAGATGAGGAAACGAGACATGGTAATATGGGTAATTTGCCTATCCTTATGCAACCTGTAAGTCTTTTAGAAAACAAGGATTTGAACCCAACGTTTTCTGATTCTGGCCTTTTTTCTCCCCTGAGGAATCCAGCTGCTTATAATAAACAGCATTTCACAAATTCAAATTCGCAGAGGCAAGAGTCACTTTCCCCTGCCATGTGAGGCTGTAAACCATGTCACAGAGTTGACTGTCCCAAGGGGAGTGTGCATCCCCTGAGGCACAAGATGGTGGTTTGAGGCTGTGCTTTTAACCATTGGCTTGCCGTTGAGAACATCACAGGCTTGTCTCATGCACACTCCAAGATAGAAACAGACACCCACAGTAGGAAGCTTCTGCAGCATTACGCCTCCTGTCCTGCCTCACCGATGGAAGGGTCATCCATTTTAGAGTGGGTCCCATCCTGCTGGGCAGAAGGATCCTGCATTATTAGGAGGGCCTCTGGGTCCCTCATGAGGCCAGAGCTCTGCTTTTGCTGGTCACATGGAATGTGGGACCCTTTGGGGTCTTAGCTGACTGGGTGGTTATAGGACCCCCACCTCGAATGCAAGCCTTCAATTTTGATTCTTTGTCCCTTGCCTGAGCATGCTGTTAAAACACCAGCTGTTTCTAAAGCCACGGATGCTGCAGGGCTACCCAGCTGGGTGATTTGGCCTCACCCATCTTCTGGGTTCTGGAAGTCATCAGATCTGGGCCTGTGGGGGTTAGTTCTTCACTGTCCTAGTGATTCTCAAGTGCTGGCTCTAAAACATATTTTAAACATGTGTTTTCTCCAGAATCTTTTTTCATTTTTTAATAGCATCAGCAGAAAGGTTGGTTCACATTTTCTTAGTTTTTCATTGTCTGAATTGTCTTTATGTTTTGGCAGATGCTTTGAGAAAGCTGTTTAAATGTCCATTTCTTTGCACACATACACGCCCCACACACATGCGCAGGCACATGTTGGAGCTAAACTTTTCTCATTTTCTACCTCATTCCCCTACTCCTTCCTGGTCCACTCCAGGTTGTCCTCTACTTTGCCTGCTCCAGGCTGACCTCATAGCTCCGCTGGACTGGGGTTGCTGTTCTCCAAGGCAGTTGTTTAGGTTCAGATTCACTGAACATCTTTCATGTGATTTGGGCTGGTGAAAGTTTCTCGTCTTTAAAGAGAAAGAAGGACAGAGTTCAACCGTGGAAGGCAAGAGCAGGTAGGGAGATCTTTGATGTGCAGATGTGGGAGCGGAGGGGACAGTGGTGGCTGCAGAGTGCATGCTGGGAAGTATGGTGGCCTCACAGAAATGAGGCGGTCTGGAGCAGGGTGGTGTTAAGCACAGGATGCCTCGGGTGCCCAATGGGGTGTTGTTGGGACCTGGAGTCCATCTGCTGTCAGGACACTGGGTGGCACAGAAGTCAGCTCTGGTGGGCAGTACTGATGCTAACTGCATGGAGTTAGGCAGGTGGCTGGCCGTGAAGGGCTTGTCTTAGATTATGTTCCCAAGGGGGACATCCTGTCTGAGTGAATGCCCAGCTGTCTGTGATTGGGCAAGGGTGCTGTGTCTCAGGCATTCTAGGATTGCTCTACCATAGGTCGTGGTGGAGCCCAGGGATTCATCTCTCCCTACCACCTCATCCTTTGCCATATAACGTTTCAGTCCGCTTCTTGCAGGATGACTCACTGGACTCTGGCTGGCCCACCCGCGGGCCTTGTTTAGTCCAACAGAATGCTGGGAAATGATCATGTGCTAGTCTGGAGCCAGGGGCGCAAGAGGCTAATCTTTCTTCCAAATGGAAGCCCCTGGGCCACTGGTCCAAGTGATGAGCGGCTCAAACTGCAGCTAAGGCCACCTGGCTGAACCCCACTGATCTCCAGGCACCCTAAAAGGAAGAGCGAGCCATTCAGAGCTTATGTTTGTCTTTGATCTGGCAAGAGCCAACTCATACAACAGAGGTCAAGTATTGGGGTACTTCCAAAGGTTGTGGGAACAGTGGACATGTTTATTTTGATTCAAAAACGTTTGAAGTCTGTGTGTAGTTCTTTCATCCTGTGCGTTCTCATAACACTTGCTTGCTAGGACCTCAGTCAAGAACCTTGCATTTTTTTTTAACTGCCCATGGATGGACATTTGGTTAATTTCAATCTTTTGCAGCTAGGGACCACATGGGGGCAGACTTACCGAATGCCCATATCATTTACCCATCATTGATCCCGGAAAAATTCCATCCCTGGCACTGCCTACCAGGATTTAATCTCTTTTTCCAGCTAGATGGGAGCTGGTTTTTCACGTGTCCCATGCTTTATGTCTTTGCCCCTGTGCTGTGCCCCTAGGGGACTGGTCGAGCCTTTGAGTTGGGTCTACATTTAGTAGCTGAGAGTTCCTGCGAAGCCTCTGACCTCTCCTCTGGACTAGCTCCAGTGCCTGCACCCCAACCTTTATCCATTGAGTGGGAGAGCTTGCTGTTGGGGTGCATTGGGAAGACTGTGCAGTATGCAGAGTAGGGTGCACAGCACACAGTGCACGCCTGGCCCACTGCAGCTGTGATTTTGTTTTTCTGTCTTGGGGAGTTTTGTGTGTATGTGTCTTAGGATAGGGATTGGTAAACTTTTCAAGGGTCAGGTAATAAATATTTTGTGCTTTATCAGCTGAGGCACGAAATCCAGGCGATTGCGTAAGGAAGGACTTGTGATCCATTAAAACGTAACCCTTGATACTACGAATGAAACCCTCTCCTGTCTCTTGGACTGCACGCGTGCAGGTAATGAGCTGGCTGTGGCCCTTGTGCAGGCCAGTTCCTGCCTGGAAGTGTTCTGCAGGTGCTGCTTCTAGGGAACCCGCCGTGGTCAGCACTGGCACTTTCCTCTGCCTCTTTTCTTGCTTCCACCACAGCGGTTGCTGGCTTTGTTCCGATGGGCTGTCGATATTTGGGGGCAGGGCCCTGTGAGACTTGCCTCTGTGTACGCCCAGCGTTGGCACCTGGGCTGATGAGAGAGGTGTTTACTAGAGCTTGCTTCATGCCAGAACTAGCATTCTGGTGTCGAAACAGGCATTCCCAGTAGACCCAAGAAGCTTCTCCCTGAGCCAGGACATCAGGGCTGGCCTCATGAAGGAGGTGGCCTTTAGCTCCAGGTCTGCAATCTGTAGAAAAGAAGCCTGGACTCCTGAGAAGGAGGCAAAATGGTTTATCCAACAATGTCGCCTGGTGCGTTGGCCTCATGTCTGGGCTGGGTGAGGCCTGTGCTTGAGCGCTGGCTGACGTGTGTGTGTGTGTGTGTGTGCGTGTGTGTGTGTGTGTGTGTGTGTGTGTGTGTTTCAGGCTTGGAGGTCTGCCATTCTGTCACTGTGCGGAGTGTCACTTAAGTCCTTGTTGGGAGCTGCTTGCCTTCAGTGTCTGGCACATCTGGAGATGGCTTTGTGCTTGTTCCCACCCCTAATTCCGCAGGAGAAGCTAGCCTGTCTGATGCTGCGATAAAGTCACAGCTGCACTTCAGATCCTCGTGGAGGTGAGAGGGAGGGGAGGTACCAGGATTGGGACAGGGCCACTTCCTGCTAGGCTGTCCTTGGTTGGGAAACCTGATAATGCAAGCCTTGGGGAGCCCAAGGTTTCCCTGTTTCTTTTTGCTGTTTTTTTTTCCCACTTTCCATTCCATCTCATGCAGATCTTGAAAGTTACTCTTTAGTTTCGAAAACGGAACATGTGTTTTTGAAGGCTTTCCCAAGATTCCTTTGCTGTATACAGAGGTTCCTTTTGTTCTGATGGTTTTGTGTCAGGGTCCTCTCGGGTGCAGTTAGGGCTCCTGAGCTGTCATCTGGTGGCAGAATGTGCTGATAGCAGCTGGGTGGTGTCAGAAGTCGGTTTGAGGCCAGAGCCATCATGAACTTGCCATCTAGAAAAGCTTCCCAGGCAGGGCTTGGGGCACAGAGCTCTGAAGAGCTTGGCGGCACCTGTGGGTGTCACAGGAAGGTTGTGAGCATTTGTGTCACCTGGTAGAGCCCACACATGGCTCTCATTGACAAGGACACACTGGTCATTTGTAATAGAAGTCAGAGACTTGTGTCATGATGGAGGCTAGCGTCTGTGCTGCTGCTGTTCTTGGAGATTTTGTTTTTGAAGTTCTTCAATGTACCTTTTTCTCTATTCCTTGACATTTCTGTGATAAGATTATATTTTTCTATATTTCTGATTTTTCATAAAATTAAACTCACTGTGTTATACCTTAAAACTTCACCAAAAAGACCTTTTAAACCACTTGAGATAGAAGTTATTTTAAGTAGATTTCTTTCCTGATGTATTGAACATTCCATGAAAAAAGCAGTGGAGGAGTTTTGTAGATGGTGTTGTGTTCCCCTGGAGCTGTATGTTGAACTCCCACCCCCAAGGTGATGATATTGAAGGTGATTAAGTGAGGAGGGTGGAGCCTTCATGATGACATTGGTGTCCCTGTAATATAGACACCCCACCCCAGAGCCCCCATGCCTTCCCCTTCACGTGGGGGACACAGGAGGAGGAAGCCATTGTCTATGGTCCAGGGAATAGCCCTTGCCAACCACTGGGTCTGTTGGCATCTTGGTGTTGGACTGCCTGGATTTTAGAACAGAAGTCGGTTTCTGTTGTTGGCAAGCCATCTAGTTGATGGTGTCTGGTTAAGAAACCATATGGATTAAGATGGGAAACAACTGGGATGGTGGCTAGATTCCCAGTGTTTTGCAGTGCTCCTTACACACTGCGGTGTTCCAGTTCACGTATGCCTCGCTTTCTTTTCAGGCTCACTGCTCTTTAACGTTAATTTTATTTAATGACTGTAGGCTTCCTAACAAGTCTTGATATTTGGAAGATTGAGCCTTTCTTCTAAGGTTTTCAGTTTTTTTGATCAATGTGCACACAGTGTCTGCAGCATCTCACCAAGTTCTACAAAGCTGTCTTGGAAGTTTGATCAGAGTTGCTTTGATTCTGCAAGTCAAGTTGGGGAGAATAAATTTATAAAATTGAATCTTCTACTCTGTGAACATGGTGTACCTCTGCACTGATTGGATCATCCTTAATGTCTCATAATTTGTACAGAGCTTATGGATGTTTTAATTGATTCTTCACTACTTGATATTCTGTGATACCTTTAGTTTTAATTATTTAACTCTACTGTTGCTTTAACAATATATGGCTGCTTTTCCATGTTGGTTTTATATTGAACAATCTTGTTAGGCTCTCATTAGTTATAATGTTGCCTTATTTTGAATTTGGGTATAAAATTGTATGTTAAAAACAATAATTCATTTTCTTTTTACTGTCAACTTCCTATATCCTTTAATCTCTTTTGTGCTATATTAAAAATCAATCATTAAAAATATTTAGTTTAAAACTTTTTTTATAGGAAAGTCAGATTTATGGACAAAAGGAGAGACAGAGAGAAAGATCTGTCTGCTGGTTCGCTCCTCAAGTGTCTGCAACGGCCAGAGCTGAGCCGATCTGAAGCCAGGAACCAGGAGCTTCTTCTGAGTCTCCTACGTGGATGCAGGGTCCCAAGGCTTTGGGCCACCCTCTATTGCTTTCCTAGGCCACAAGCTGGGAGCTGGATAGGAAGTGGAGGATCTGGGACATGAATTGGTGCCCATATGGTGGCTATTCTTTCACATCTGGCATTTGGTTAGAATCTTGTTGGGAGTTTTTAATGCATTTTCAAAGGTTTTTTAGGTTAGGTTTGGGGGGAGTTGCAAAAGTTTAAGGTAAACTTCCCCAAAGTCTGTGGCACTGCTGTGCAAATGGTGACTTTATGAGCTACATGAAGTGAGCTTGAACACACGGTGAGAAAGTGTCTCTGTTTAAGTTCCCCTTAGAAGCCTTTGATTTTGAAGTAATTCTCCATCTATGGGTTCTGCTCAGCCTTCGCTCTGTGCCTCCAGGGTTGACCTTATGCACAGCTGTGGTGCAGCAACAGATCCAGGGCACTGCTGTTGCTACAAGCCACAGGGCATGTTCAGATGCATGTGGGGATGCTTGCGTGTGTGTGTATGTACATGTGTGCATTACGGTTTGATTGTGTCTTCCAAAGTTTGTGTGTTGGCAGTGTGGTTCTCATGTGGCAGTGTTTACTGGCAGGGCCTCAGGCCTCCTGGACACTGCTCCTATGAGGGATTTCTAGTTTTCATGAGATCCTGAGCACTCTGATAAAAGATCAAGCTCAGCCCCTCCCCTGCTTGACTTTCGGTCTCCTCATGAAATCTCCACTGCTCGCGTGCTTTGGCCATTGTGGCAGCATCGGTCACAGGGTGACTCGGCCAAGGCTGAGCTCATGGGGCTGCCTGGCCTCCAGCTTTCAGCCTCCAAAGCTGTGAACTCATCGCACCTCTTTCTGACTTAGCTTCGGACAATTCGCTGATGCTGTGTGGGCATGCTCCTGTGTGGCTGTTTCAGGTGTACAATTTCATGGAAATGCCACCACAACAGAAACACACAAATGCCCCTCACCACAGAGCTCCTTCCATAGCCACCCCCTCCCGGCCTCACTCAGTAGCTGCTAGCTGCCGTTCATCTGTTCTTCATGTCTGTAATTTTGTGAATTTAAGAAAGTAAGAGTCATGTAGTCTGTGACTCTTGGGATTGACTTCTTCACTGAGCACAATCTTTCTGCTTGGAACAAGTAGATTGTTCAGTATGGGTGTGATATAGTAAGGATAAGCTAAATCCTTATAAAAAGTACTAAAATTCTAATGTACATACAGAAACATATGGAAGCATCGGGTGCCATCCACACCATTTACACACGATCTGAATGAGCCGTTACAACTACAGTCATGTCATGCACTGATGGTGTGAATGAGCCGTTGTAACTGTGATCACATCATCCACACATCATGTGAATGAACCATTACAACTGTGGACACACTGTCCATACCATCCACGTACATCCACGCCACTTACACACGATCTGAACGAGCCGTTACAATCATGGTCATGTCACGCACAGATGGAGTGAATGAGCCATTATAACTGTGGGCACACTGTGCACACATGGGAATGAGCCATTATAACTGTGGGCACACTGTGCACACATGGGAATGAGCCATTGTAATTATGGTTTAGGACAAGAAACAGAGGATTAATAGCGTCCAAAGCGTCCTCTTGCCCTCCGCTCATCACTGCCCCGCTCCTGCTCGAAGGCAGCCACCTTAAGAGATGGCTTTTGCCCATTTTGGAACTTAGAGCTTCATGGAATTATACATTGTATTATATTTTTCTGGTCTGGCTTCCTTTGTTCAGTATTATATCTAGGAACACATCCCAGTTATTGTGTACAGTATGGTTCATTTAATTCTGATGATTAATATTTAATTGCGTGACTGTATCACAGTTGTTTGCTCATTCTGTTGCTGGGTACTTGGGATGTTTGCAGTTTTGGGCTGTTCCATGCTGTTGGTGAGTTTCCCGTGTGTGTATGAATGCCCTCATTTCTGTCGGGTCTGCATCTCCAGGGAAGTTGCTGGAAAACAGGCCATGGGTATTTAACCGTGCCGAGCACTTCCAGCTCAGTTGTCCCAGTTAACGTTCCCACTGGCAGCAAATAAGAATCTCTGTTCCTTCACCGTTCTGCCAGCAACTGACCTTTGTCAACCTTTGGTGTTTTATTCCTTCTGGAGGGTATGTAGGGATATTTCACTAGGATACTGATTTGCATGTCCTTCATGGTTTTGACCCATGGATGCTCACGTGCTATGGGAATAACCTCTATGTAGGTATCTGCTTAGGCCTTTTGTCCATTGTTTTCCATAGTATAGGAGTATATATTTTTTTTTCTTAAACACACTCTGAGGGTAAATCTCTTCGTGGAATAAATGCATAGCGAATGTCTTTCCTCACTCCTTGTCTTACCTGTTCTCTCTAGCAGTGTCGTTAACAGATAATTTTTAAGTTTGGTACACCAATACTTGGTATTTTCTAATTATTTTTCCCAGAGCAATATGAGAGGTTTGCCTCATACTCCTCATCACTTTTTCCTACATGTTAAAAATATATTTTTTGCAGCCCAAGGTCGTGGGAATGTTTTCCTATGTGATTCTCAACAAAAAGCTTTCCGTTGACACAGACGTGCTTTATTTCCACTAACCCTATTTGATCACACAATAATGGAATCAGTAGTAGTTCAGGCGGAACAGCAGTGTGGAAACATTCATGAAGGTGAGAAGCAAGTGAGTGAGGCTCGAGAAGTGCTGTTTTGAATAGGAATTATTTTTCAGTGCATAATAAGCAATAAAAAAGTACTCACTGCCGTGATGGCACAAACACAGTGATTCCCAGTTACACTGGATCATAATGCGCATCTGTCCGTTTATTTGGGAAACACTGGTTGGGCATTGGGAGTTCGATGCTGATGGTGTCCCTGTGCCCCAAGTCCACAGCCTTCGGAGAGACTGAGCTGCGGGAAGATGTCGGCTGCGATGCAAGCAGGGTGGGTTATGTTAGCAGGTGATACTTGAGGCAAAGGGCATAGGCTGAGAAGTGGAGTCGGGGAGTCTCGGAAGGCTTCTCAGATGAAGCTATCTGGGGCTGGGCATGCAAGAAAGGAGAAGGGGTCAGGGCCTTTCAGGTTGAAGGCCCCTCCAGCCACCTGCAGACAAAGAGCCCCAGTTAGCTCCTGTTTTCCTGAGAGCATCCTTGGCAGTCCTGGGGCCCTGGGCAAGGAGCTGTGTGAGCCCTGCAGCCTTCTAGGTGAGCGACACCAGCCAGAACCTATGGAATCTCAGAAGGCCTCCTAGAGCTGCAGCAGAATAGTGGCCAGCCTCTTTCAACAGAGGTCTGGTGGGGGAGCTGGTCAAGGCCTCAGCTGCTTCACTGCTGCCCTAGTTCTCCCCTGGGGGTGTCTGGAGGGCTGTCTTCCACATGCTGGCTGGCTAAGACACTGGGTGAGGCTGGGATTGGCTCAGAAGTTTCCAGAGGGTCCAGGTAGAGGCCGACACCTGCTGGAAATCAGTCTGTCTGAGACAGGCAAGGCCACTTGCCTGTGCCAAGGGCTGCCTCACCTGTCTTGCTGGTCAAAAACAAATGTCAATTTGAGAAGGTGAAGGAAAGAACACTTCCTCTCCAAGTCATTGGCCTCATGGGTGACGTTGGGAATAAACCCAGAGGACGGCCATGAGTATGTCCCTGACAGTGACCTTGATGTCCTGAAGAATGCTCTGCTGTCCTTCAAGCAGGTGACCCCAGCTAGCCACAGGGCCTTAGAGGGAAGCACTTGTCCCAGCCTCATCTGTCCCAGCTGCATCTTTTTTTTGGTGCGGAGCATGGAGAGGAATTGAAAGCCTTCTTTGAGCCTGGTCATTATCTCCTCATTTGATGCCATGACACCAATATATTTTCATCCATCCAAGAGTTCTTTAACTTTCTGATGGCAGATTTCTTAAATTCGGTTTTGGAACACTGGTCTCCTTTCCCTCCATTAAGCTTGGTCATTCACACAACATTCATCTTCCTTAGCCCTATTTTTTGCAGGGTGGATACAACTCCCAAGGATTGGGAAGTCTGCTGCTTGGCAGGACCCTGGACTGGGGTTGGAGGCTTCTTTGAGAAGTTGAAACCAAAGGGGCTCTAATTCCTTTCTGGCTTTAGCAGTTCTTGCACTGGCAAAGTCCTCCTGTTTTGCTTTCCATGGTGTTGGGTGCCTGTGGCTTCTCAGCTGTGCCAGCAGTTGGCACACAGGATCTGTGGCGATGGTGGGAGGGAGGAAAACATTTTAAAAACTCGCATGTCTGATTGTCCATGATAGTTTAGCTAGTAAAGAGACCCAGACTCCAATTCCCTTTTCCTGGTCTTTTGCAGAGTCTCTCTTGGAAGCTGCAGCTGTAGGGGAACCAGGAACTGGCACTGGGGTCATGGCCTTTGTGTCCACCTCTGCCTCACTGCCTGGCCGGGCTTTCGAAACTGGGGAGGGTCCTGGAAGCCCATCCATTCCTGTCGGGGATTGTGTTTGGCTGCCATGGCACCAGACAAGCTGCCTTTGGGGTCCGGTTGCAGCTGGAACGCTGCCCAGGGACAGGAGTTGTTGCCTTTCTCTTCTTTGCCAGGCTAGGGGGGCAGCCAGCATGAGGATAACCACAGACCCCCGGTGAGCCTCTGCACATGGGGCCCTCTGCTGGCTTGGTGGCACGGAGTTCTGGCTCTCTGTGCACTGAGGCCTCCGGATTGAGCTGAGTCTTTTGAGTTTCTTTGTGCAGAGTGGCTGAGCAGGCTTCCCTGTGACTTGCTAATAGTCCTGGGCCCTGCTCTCCGGAGAGAACACACGGGCAGGAGCTTCCTGTTTTTGCTCATTTGCATTCCCCAGACTTGCTGAGAATTGCCAGCATCACAATCTCAGTGCAGAAGGAAGAGGAGGGAAATGAGCCAGAGTAGCAAATGTTGAGCTAGTTGGCTGAATGTTTGGTACAGAGAACATTTCAGTACTCTATAGTTTGAATTACTTTAGAATCTTTAAATCAGAAGGTCGTCTTCCTGCCCTTTATTTTCCTGTCCTTCAATTTAGAAAAAATGCTTTTTCAAAATGTGCACAAATTGCATGAAGGGATAGAGTTTACATTCAAACTGCTTTTCGCTTAGGCTTCCTTGTGAATTATAAAATGTCTTGAGTGTTTGGGGAAGGTTCGGCCAGTGCTTTTGTTTGAGTCTGCCGAGGTCCTGAGCTGTAGAGTCCAGTGGTCCTGTGTGAGCACTGCAGGGCACTTCTGAATGTTGCAGATGCAGTCAGTGCAAAGCAGGTGCATGGTGAGGCAGCTGAGTGCAGAAGGATGGGAGGGCGTGCTTAGTGCTTAAGATGGTCTTCCACGTGGGAGCACAGTCCTTGATTCCAGTTCCCTATTCTGGTTCCTGACCTGTTTCCTGCCAGTGCAGACCCTGGGAGGCAGTAGTGATGGCTCACGTGATTGAGTTGCTGATGCCCATGTGGAAGGCCTGGATTAAGTTGCTAGCTCTAGGATTCAGTCACAGCCTAACACAGCTATTGTGGACATTGGAGGAGTGGACAAGTACAAGGGAGCTGTCTGCGATGCCAGCACCCCAGGTCAGCGCTCTGGCTTGAGTCCCAGCTGCTCTGCTTTTGACTCAGCTCTCTGTAATGCACTTGGCAAGGTAGTAGATAACCCAAGTGCTTGGCCCTATGACACCCGTGTGGAAGAGCAGGATGGAGTTACCAGGCCTTTGGCCTGGCCTAGCACTGACCATCATGGTCATTTGAGGAGCAAACCAGCAGGTGGAAGGTCTTTCTCTCTGTCCCTCCACACTTCAAATACACAACTTTTTTTTCAAAAAAGAAGTTTGGTCTGATATGTTAGGCCTTTTCTGAGTCTCCCAGGAGACACGGGGTCTGGTCACATCTTCTGTGGGATTTTTCTGTCTTCCCCATGTTGGCTATGGAGGAGGCAGTGTCACTTTGAGATGTCCCAGTCAGACAGCAGGGGCAGCCAGTGAGAAGCGCAGCCAGGGTGTTGGGTGGCCTGGGTTCCGCCCTGGCTGCCATTAACGCTGTCATGCGTACGATTGGATGCTCGTCAGGGGCCTTCCTGCACACTGGTGTGTTCTCAAAGCAACCAGTGTTGCCAAGAATGGAAGGCTGTGTTGTTTTTCTGTTTATATCACTCTGGTCGTCAGCCCACACCACACGAAGGCTAAAGTCGCTGAGGCAACATCAAGTTCCAACTCATTTATAGAGTTTGACCATGGCCTTGCTCTGAAATCTCTCGGGCTTTCACCAGCAGTGCTCCCTGACTGAACGGTGTTGTAGAAGGGTCCTTAATTGCAAGCAGGCACAGATGGTGCACAGACAGCTCAGAGAAGGAATATCCGAGGGAGATGTGGACTGTTAGAATGTCTGTCCGGAAGCACCAGGCATTGCAGGGGATGTGGCTGCACTGGTGGCTGGGAGCGCCAGAGAACGGGACAGTACATAGCCAAGGTCGAAAACCAGAAGCTTCATGTGTTTAACAGGCATGTTCTTTCCAGGTTGCCCACCTCTTGGCTTGGAAACCTTAAAAATCACAGACTTCCAGCTGCATGCATCCACAGCGAAGCGTTACGGTCTGGGAGCCCATCGTGGGAGACTCAACATCCAGGTACTGGCCCCACCTGAAGATGTGGGTGGATGCCTTTGTCCATTGTTCTCAGAATGGGCAAGGGGGTCTGGGGTGGGCACCCTGTGTGGTTTCAGATACATTTGTGCTGAGTCCCACCATAAGGGAAGTATAGCATCTTTTGTAAAGACTGCAACTGTTACAGTGGTGCTGCTGGGTCCCAGCCCCCCACGGCCCCACCTGTGCCTCTGGGTTCTCCCCTTCTGCAGGACTGGACAGGGCAGGAGAAGGACAGGGACACCAAGGGCTGTGGGGTACAGATGAGCGACATGGAGGTGGTCCCCACTTACCTCCCTGTCCCTTGCTTCTAGTCTCTGCCGCACACACCTGCTCTAAGCTGCCTCCACTGTCTCTTCCTCTGCCAGGTCAGACACATCCATCACTGTGTCCTTGGCTCTGGCCTCACATCAAATCTCCCTTTCCATCATCCCAGATTCTGGGTCCTGCTCTCCTTCCACCAGTATACACCTTACAGGTCTCTTCTCAAGCAGATGTACCTGCCTACAAGTCTTCTCTCTCCACTGCGCCCAGGCAACATTAATCCTGGGTACCGAGCCGTGGTGTGAATCCCCAGTTTCTGCTGTAACAGAGCATCAACTTAGCTCCTGTATAACACAGATTTGTCCTTATGGCTCTGGGGACAGAAGTCCTAGGTCCACATGTCTCTCCCTGGAGGTTCTAAGGAGGTTTGTCTTCTCTCCTTTCCTGGCTCTGCAGGACACCCATCCTCTGCCCGTGGCTCCTCCTGGTCCAGCTGTCAGCCCAGGGCCCTTTCCTCAGCTCAGGCAGCCTTCATTGCTCCCTGCCATGTGACCCCACATTGCATGGGTCCCCAGGATCGTGCTGGGGTTGCCTTCAGGAGCTCTGGGACTCACAGACCCGTCTCTGTCTGATGGCTTTCCTTCACTCCCAGGTTGCTGTCTCCTTCCTTTAGGATGTGCTTGATTTTGTCCTAGCTGGCATGCCAGCGGAGCTGTGTGTGTTTCCTTTCCCCAGCTGCACTGTATTTTGTAGCTCCCTTGCCATTTCCCCCCAGGCACCAGCTCTAGCAAGGTCACTCTGGCTCCAAGGGACTGTCAAGGCTGTACTCCAGGGAAAGGCTTCGATTTTAAAGATCTGTTCATGTGTTTGAAAGGCAGAGTAACAGAGAAGGAGAGAGAGAGGCAGAGAGTGGGAAAGAGAGAGGTCTTTCATCCTGCACCAGCTGAGGGTTGGGCTAGGACATAGCCGGGAGTCTAGAACACTTCACCTGGGTCTCACACCTGAGTCATCCACTGACTTCTCAGATGTATTTGCAGGGAGTGGAGGAGCCAGGACTTGAACCAGAGCTTGGATTTGGGATGTGGGCTCGATCTGCTATACCATGATACCCACACTATGGGGAAGGGCTTCCGAGTGGCAGGGTGGACCCCTTGGTCCCCTGAGATCTCTGAGTGCGCCAGGGGCAGCTGCTGTTGAGGTCTCTGGCCAAGGAGCGCAGGGCATGTGGATCTGGTCTGAGCTCCATCTGAGTCCCAGCTTCCGCTCTGCCCTCCTCGCTCCCTACTTGGACCACTTCAGATAGACTTCGAGCCACCCTGGTCTATGCTTTGTTAGTTCCGAGGTTGGACTGAACATGACCAGACTCATTGCCAATGAAATAAAAGCTGCTTTATAATTAGTCGTTTCTTTTCCTTTTTAAAAATAAAAGCTGTTAAGTATCTATGCAACTAAAAACTGAAAAAAAAAACCCCACCAAACTGTCCAGAAAATTTTCTGTTACAAATGAAGCTATTTTTGAATAAGGAGTGTGTACACATTTATCCACACTTTCAGTTGAGAGCCAAAGGGCCTTGGTAATTCCTTCTAAAACTGTACTTCTTTATTTGAAAGGAGATAAGACCAGGTCAAAATCAGGAGTCAAGAACTCAGTCTGGGTCGCCCTGTGCATGACAGGCGCTTAAGTGCATGAGCCGCCACCTGCTGCCTCCTCGGGTGCACGTTAGAGAGATGCTCGAATCGGAAGTGGATCTGGGACCAGAGCCCAGGTGCTCAGATACAGGATGTTTCAGCAGGTCGGGGACCTGCCCCTGTTAATCCTGGGAGGGTGTTTGTGTCCTGCCAGGAATTGCAGTGGCCAAGTAGACAGGTAGGTGCAGCAGCGAGGGCATCACAGTGAGGTTCACTGAGTCCGGATGCTGGTCTTGACCCTTCTCATTTAGGGCCTTCTGATCCTTGTCTTACATTTTTTGAGCCTCACTGAGAGAGCTCCCATGCTCCGGTTCTCTCTGAAGATGCAGAATGGCTAGCAGTGGGCCAGGCTGAAGCTGGGAGCTGCAAACTCAAAGCAGGTGTTACGTGTAGGTGTCCGGGGCCCAGCTAGCTGAGTGTGCACTTGATGCCTCCCAGGGTCTGCGTGAGTAGAAGCTGGAGTCAGGAGTGGAGCTGAATTTCAACCCAGCTTCTTCAGTTGCAGGTGTCCAAAACTCTGAACTTACAGTCCTGCTTCAGTTCCCATCCCAAGTGCCCCACCTCACTGTCCCCAGCGAAGTCAGCCAAGATCCAGGCTGAGGCAGGTCCAGGGGCAGACACAGATTCCACGTGGCATCATGTTCACCCAGAGATGTTCAAATTCTAAGCCCCACAGCTTCAGCCTGTCAGGAATAGTGCTGCTTCTGGTGTCACGAGCTCAGGTGAGGATAGCGTGAATAGAGCAGGTGTTCTCTCAGCACGACAGAGGAGAGATGGGCAGCGGTTCAAGGCAGAAGCCAGGTGAGCGTGCAGGTTTGTGAGAGAGTGTTGCACCCTAACAGCAACCTCCCTGCCCTGGGAAAACCTCATCTCTCCCCTCCCTTGTCTTGTAGCACCCAGGACAGCATCCATAACTCGGGAATTGTCCAGGCACCTGGCTGGAGAGCAGGTGCTGCTTATTTTTTCACCTGCCTTCCCTGGGCCACCCAGGAGGCCCCGGTGGCTGGGCTGCTCTGTTCCTAATTCCCAGTCATTCTTCCTCTCTGCTTTATCCTGCACTCACAGGAGGCATAGCTCCCCTGGGCCAAAATATTGGCAGGACTCACTCTGCTGGTTTGGTCAAGGTGAGTGCACTGATGGTGTTGTCTCTATGATGTGTGTTTTTTTTTTTTTCTTTAGCGGTGTGTTAGTCATCCTGACACCCTCCGGCAAGGACATCTCCTGCCTGCACTGGAGCACGACGTAGCTGCTCTGACAGCCAAGCCCCAGTCAGCTGTCACTCTGTATGTGGACCCCATCCCCAGTAGATTACCTGGCGTTAACCAGAGGCAGGGAAGTGCTGCCTGCAGCTGTGTGAGGGGCTTCTCTCAGTTCTCTTCAGGAAGGTGACACAAGGTCAGGGCCTCCGGCAGCAGGTGCAGCATGATCACAGGTGCACAAACTGCACCAAGTATACAGCCTCACCCTGGACCCTGCAGAGGCTTAAATGCCCTTTAGAAATAACCACTTATCATGCATGCTCCGTGCTTTTGCTGGAGAATGTTTGCCAGGCTGTCGTAGAAACACCTGCCTCTCCTCACCTTACTGCTAGCAGAGGACTTGGAAAGAGTTCATGTAACTCCCAGTTGCCTTTTTATTTTTTTCCCGTTCTCAAGTAGAATCTTCCTTGTGTTAATCCTGTAAGAAGCTGGGTGAAGAAGCCAGAGGTCCACTATGACAAGGTCCATCTCCCAGAGATTCAGAGCCCAGTTCAGTGGAGGGCCAAGCCTTGGCCTCTCGCCTGTGGTCCCTTCCCCAGCAGACACAGGAGCCTAACCCTAACCTTAACCCTAACCCTAACCCTAACCCCTTTATGAGCCCAGGGCCCATTCGGAAGCAATCACTGGTCTTTACAGCCCTGAGGGCAGTGGCAGACATGCTGCAAATCCATGTTGCAAGTCTCAAGGGGAACATATTGGCAAAGACCTCTAGACTCTTGCTGGGGTTCTCTGCCTACAGACAGACTCAGGCGGTAACTTATGTGCAGATGGGCCATCTAATGGCAGCTCACCACCTGTCCGGTCTGAGGACACTGAGAGTGTTGGAGTTCGGAAGACAGCACTGTTGCCTAAGGGACATGCCCCGCCTCTGTGGGGACATTTACATGTTTCCTCAGCTGGGAAGCCTAGGACAGATCCTAGCAGCACTGGGTAGGAGCGCTAGGTTTCGGCCTGAATTTTAGGACTTTCAGGTTCTGGTGGATTTAGGCATTTGGCCCAACAGACACCAAATGGATGAGTGTATCCAAGTCTCAGCTTCACTCCTGAATCCAGACTCCTGCTGAAGCACCCCCTGGGAAGCAGAGATGGCTCAAGTGGGTTGGGGCCCTGCCACCCCCATGGAAGGTCCAGGTTGAATTTCTGGATTCTGCCTAGCCCAGCGTTCATGGTCGTGGGTACTTCTGGGGGTGGTGAAGCAGCGGTCAGGGGTGCTCTCTTTGTCTCTGCTTCTCACTCATTCTGCCTTCCAAATAAATGAAAAACTAAATAAAGGTAGGATAAGCAAGGGCCTGAGCAGAAAATGTAGAATGCCTAGGGCAGATGGATGAAACTCAGGATAGTGTCAGGATTCCTTCTCTCTGACCAAGAATGAGAGCAGAGCTTGGAAGAAAGGGCGGATATTTTGAGGTCCCTAGAAGAAGAGCAAGGCCCTGTAGGCAGATGTCCTATGCCTGTGCCATGACCCAATCACAATGGGTTGACCTTTCCTCTCCCTCTTGTCTCATGCAAGTCAGAAATGGCTCAGGGTTTGGCCCTTTGGAGACAGGAAGTGTCTGGTGGTCACAGGAGCCCTTTGGCAGGAGTGAGGCACAGCTCTTTTAGCAGGAGTTCCTTTCAAGGAGTTCCAAGGAGCATGCTCTAGATGCTGGTTTTAGGATCTGGTTCCAGCGTTTCAGTCTTCCTTGTGCCTGGAATGAGGGGCGAGTTTTGAACAGAATCGCTGCTGGTAGCTTCCTCTCCCCACCCCATGCAGGACAAGAGAACTTGCATGTAGAACAGTGAACCCATTGGGCTGTGTCCTGGAGTCCCAGCTCACATCCCTGGCACACCCCACAGGTGGGTCTCCCTGCTCCTGTTATCCCTGCTGCGGCTGGGACTCTCCCCTCCCCCATCGCCACTCCCTCACCCAAAGGTGGAGGCCACACCTTTCCTATCAGGAGGTGTCTGGACCCTCTGCTGGCGCCGTGTCCTTGGACTATGCCTGTGTGTGTTCCTGACCTGCTGATGGTGGCCTCTGCACCTGGGTGTGCGACCCTTGTGCCTGTCTGTTCCCAGGTCTCAGGGGGCTCAGCCTCCTGCCTGTCTCTGGCTGCACATATCTTTCTGGAACTCCATTGGTCCTTCCTGGGCATTGCCCTGGGCATAAAACCCTGCAGGGGCAAAAAGCCATCAGGCTGGAGAATGAACTCCAAGCCTGGGAGTGCTGAGCCTGTTCTGACAGAGGGATTTGACTGCCTTGGGCCTTGAGCAGCAGCCTGGGAGGCAGTGTCTGGATGCCAGAGCGCTGGAAGGTGGGGATATTTGCATTCCCATAGGACTGGCCAGGACCAAAATATTTAAAATGATGATTCTCTTGGAAAATGCAGCGTGGCCTTATTGTAACGACAGTGATGTGCTCAAGATGCTTATGTCCTAAACATGGGACCTGCTAGAACAAAGCAATCGAAGCAAGAGGCTGGGCCAGGCCACCAAAGCTGTCCGACCTGGGGAGCCCGGATTCCTGGGAGCCCCAGTGTCAGCGGGGCCAGAGCCGAGTCTGCGGCCCTTGCTCTGTGACTTCTCACTGTCATTCACACTGTGGCATCAGAATTTCACTGAAATGTGGAGATGCCCGGAAAGGGTCCTGCCTTAAGAAAGGGAAACCGAGGTAAGACAGGGGAAACAGGTCAGACAGAAGTGGCTTAGGGACCCGTCCCAGCATCCTGCTGCACGCAGGCTCCTTCTCTGGCTGTTCCCAGGGTTAGCAAGAAAGTTCCAGCTGCTCTGTGGTCTCCTTTACCTCCTTTTGGGGTCTTATTTCCCTGACCATGGGCATGGGCTGCTCCTGAGGGCCTCCCAGTCCCATATCCTGGGGTGTCAGCCTGTGTGTCCTGCAGCTGCTCTAACCCCACTGTGATGCCTGCTGGTGTGTTTGAGGGCAGGAGGGTGTCCTTCTGGGTCACCTGTCCTGCCCCCTTGCAGGCAGCTGGCTGTCTCTGCAGGTACATATTGGAGTTAGGTGTGAAGGCGGTTCTGTGTGGTGCTTCAGGCATGCAGCTGTGCAAACAGAGCGGGCCAGGCTGGGGAGCAGAGAAAGGGGAAGGAAGAAGGAAAAGGAGCAGGGACTTTTATTTATGGCTTTCTTAATGAAAATTCCCACAGTCCTGGGGACGTTGTTGTAGATCTTGGGGAAATCCCCATTGTGTCTGGGTTCTTGGAATGCCTCGATGGCCACACAGAGGTCCTGGCAGTCACTGTCAGCTGGAGCAGGAGCTGCAGCACAACACAGCTTTCCTAGGAGGCTGCCAGGTGACAGGTGCCTCGGGAGAAGGGAGATTGAACCAAGGACACGTGCCGGGGGAGCTGGGTGCGCTGACTCTGGGGAGAAAGCAGCTGTGTGAAGAGGGGGATCAGATTGCCTTCACGTGGGAGCTGAGCCAAGATGCTGTGGCAAGAACATTCCTGGAGGAGTGTGGGTTGAGCAAAGGTTCTGGGGTAGCAGCCTGTCGGGCATCACTAGGGAGTAGCTGGCAGTGTGGCTGGAGCAGAGAGCACCTGGGGGAGAGGGAGTCCCAGGCCCAGGGGCCACAGGATACCTGGAGGCTGAGGAAGGTTTGTAGCTTTGTTCTCTGCATCAGGTGAGCTAGAGCAAGTCCCATAAGTCCAACTTGCTGTGAACTAGGCTCACATTTCAGTGGGAGGCTCTACTGGCCACACTGCAGGGACGGCCCCCAGAACGGCTTCTTAAGAGGGCCAGGCATTGGCAGGCATGTAGATCCACAGGAACTTGATGCAGGAATGAAAAGTGGCACAGCCACATTGGAAATGTGTTTGGCAGGAAGTTGAACATTCTTGTACTCATGATGTGACAAGTTCATCGTTAAGTCTAAATGGAAGCACATTCATTCACATGCAGAAAGACACGCCAGGATGTGTTCATAGCAGCAGGAGTCACGGTAAGCCCCGCCTGGATGCAATCCACATGTTCAGCAATGTGTGGATAAAACATTTGCAGCTGCAGACAGGGCAAGGAGTACCATACTTCAGCATGGCAACACACAGATAAACCTCCCAGACGCAGCCCTGGGCAGAGTGACAGCCTTGGCAGGGCAGTCAGAAAGTGGCATATCTGTAAGACTGAAAACCAGGAAAGCTGATCTCGGGTGATGAAAATCAGAGTATGGTTTATGTTTTGGAGGAGACACATGTGGGAGTGCCATGGGGAGTGTCATGTGGTGCTTCTTGGTCCCAGCAAAGCTGCACGCCCGTGTGCACTTTGCAAGGCTCTGTTGGCTTCTACCCTCAGGACTGATGTGTTTTTCTGTATACAATTGAAAAATTAGCAACGATTTTGTGAGGAATCTGGCTATCAAGGAAGAGAGGTGCAGTTGATTTAGGATTTTTAGAAGTGAATATTCAGAATAATCAAATCACAGAAATGAGCTGATGAGCGGCCAGGAGGTATAGGAGGTGGAAGTAACGACAGCCTTGCTGCACACAGTGTGGCTAAAAAATATGGAAATACCCACACTGCACAGAAAGACACTGTTACAAAATGAACCACCAAGGCAAAGCCACACTTCTTGAAAGTGTTCAGAGGAAACATTCACTTCCAGAAAGCAGGTTGAGAGCTAAAACAAACCCCAAAGAGCAGTGAAAATAGAACAGCTAAGAGAAGCCGGTGACTAACTCAGAGAACATCCGTTCAGCGATTCAATGGACCAAACTTGGATGGCGTCATCCAGGAAGTTCAATCACGGAGCACAGCGGGCACGTCCCTAAAACAAACCGAGTCACCCTCATGCCCCCAGCAGCGGCTGCCAGTCCAGGTGTGTGCTGTGTCAGGCAGTGCACCTGTAATGACTGGTATGAACACCTCGGAATCTGCTCTGCTCCGAAAGTGTGCCACAGGCAGAGCTGGGAGGAAGCGGTAGCTGACGAGCTGGAGAGAGCCAGGACTTCAGCTCAGGCTGCGTGCACTCGGAAGGGTGATCTGTGCCCTGCTTCTTTGCTGGAGTGGGGGCACATGTCCCCAGCCCCTTTCATGGACTGCTAACAGGGAATCAGCAAGTGTTTATTTTGGGAATTAAATATGCTCCATATTTCCTAGCTGTTCATTGACTGGAGTTAGGTTGCTGCTTCAGAAGCACTGTTTCTCTTTCAATCATTGTATCTTCCATTTAAAAAAACAGTAAGTGGCATAGGGTTCCTTGAACTTCATTTTAAAATATTTTTTATTTCAAACTCTAAATGTTTATTTCTTGGCTTAGGTAAGGAAATAGTTAGCAGACTGGTTATGGGTTTAAAAATGGCCTGAGGAGCTGCGAGTGTTCCCGTGACTTCCTCCGGGGCTGAGCAGGAGGCAGGGCTTTGTCAGGTGCTTCTCACTTGGGCAGGTTTATGGGCGTATAATAGAAGTATGATAGAGAATTTGACCAAATAATGATGTCATCACTAGACATAGTAGAGATTTAATAGGTAATTTTCCAGGGAAATGCAGAATTAAGTATATTAAATTAAAAAGATAGAATTTCAACTTTCTTTGATAGCCATTTCATGGCGAATTGGTTACCTAACTGTAATAATCGGATGTCACAATTCACAGTTTTGGGTCATGATCCCTCTCCCTGTTGATAAAGTTGGAACCATTGCCACTCTGAGTTTTTATTTTTTCTCAAAAGTGTTACAGAATGACTGTCACTTTAATCTTCCTCTTTCTAAACAGCCGTGGGCTAAGTCAGCAGAGGGGCAGCTTAAGTCAATTATTCTAGGATCACTAAGCAGTTACATTTGCTGGGCTACGACTTCCTAATTTGTTGCAGCTGTGCCTGACTCGGTGCGGCCTGAGAGCACAGAGCACGTACAGTGTGGACCAGGACCACGCTGTGGTGCAGAGATGCTGGGATGCTCTATCTTCTGTTCCTGCCCTCAGCCCAGGTGCTTTCCCCATGTCTGACATGTCACAGGCATTCTGTAGACACCTGGAAGAAAAAGGAATCAGCTCTGCCAGCCACCCCAGATCTGTGCATCCCGTCTTTTGCTTTCTCAAATCAGAGTTGAATCGTTAGAAGCAAAGGAGTGTAACAGAAGGCATTGGTCCGTTACACATCCTGTCCTCTGCCCCGCCCTCAGCCACCACCAAGCACTGCGGGCAGAGCAGAGCATGCAGCTCCTTTCTCCTGTGTCTGAAATACAGCCACCTGTCGGTGCATACTGATACGGACGCATCTCTGCCATGGAAGTTGGGGGTTGTCAGCCCATTCTTATCCCTCTTTTTTTTTTTTGTCTCTAATGCTGCTCATTAACATTGTTTCTCAGTTTTTAGGCATGTCTGTATTCAAGGCTTCCGTGGTTAAGACTGTGCAAATATTTCCAGCTGAGCCCAGAAATATAATTTTGAGCCCGAAATGTTGATGTTCTGTCAGTTCCTGACCGCTTTCTGCTTCCCTAGACCTGCTCAGATTTTTGAAAACATCTCCTCCCTCCTCCCCACAGGCCCCTGCATGTGGCAGGTGTTGCTCTTGGAGATAACCTGGCTGTGGTTGTCCGCAAGGACACTCCCAGTGAGTCACTTTGGGTCTCCTGAGTAGCCTGTTGACGCACTCCCTTCTGAGTGGCCTCGGCTGCTCAGCACAGCTGTGGCATCGGGACTTCCTGCACCATCGTTTCGGGAATTCTCTCCTACACTGGAGCCCCCCCATTCCTGGAGTCCATTACATTCCGCTCTCAGGTTGTCTGCCTTCTTTGATGGGCTGTAACTTCTTGTAGCTGTGTGGGAATGGTGTGTGAGACACACATTTCTTGGTGATTTGTGAATATCAAAATGTCTTGACTGTCACGGGTGATTGATTTGAAGGGAACTCAAAAGGTTGATGAAAATGGAATTAAAACTTACATTTGTGGAACCAACACAGTAGCCTTGTGGCTAAAGTCCTCGCCTTGCATGTGCCAGGATCCCATATGGGCGCTGGTTCTAATCCTGGCAGTCCTGCTTCCCATCCAGCTCCCTGCTTGTGGCCTGTTAAAGCAGTGGAGGACGGTCCAAAGCCTTGGGACCCTGCACCTGCATGGGAAACCCAGAAGCAGCTCCTGGCTCCTGGCTTTGGATTGGTTCAGTTCCAGCTGTTGCGGCCACTTGGCGAGTGAATCAGTGGTTGGAAGATCTTCCTGTCTGTCTCTCCTCCTCTGTATATCTGTCTTTCCAATGAAAAATAAATAAATCTTAAAAAAAATCCAACTTATATTTGTACAAAAATGTGTGCTAGGGTGAGGGTGCTGGCAATTCACTTGTTTGAGCCATCACTGCTACTTGTTGGAGTCTCAGGATGAAGGGTGGATTCAACAACCAAGCCGGCTGGGTACTGCATCTGGGCAACCTGACATGGGGCGCACTTGTCTCTGCTGTACCGTACTCGTTTTTTGTACTATATTTTTAATGTTTTGGAGATTTAAAGTTTTCAGGTCTAGAAAGTTATTGTTTTTAAAATGGAGATTTATTTATTTCTAGTTGAAAGGCAGATTTACTCAGAGAAGGAGAGACAGAGAGACTTTCTATTTGCTGTAATCTCCCCAGATGCCTGCAGTGGCTGGAGGTGAGCAGATATGAAGCCAGGAGCCAGCAGCTGCTGGGTTTACCGTATGAGTGCATGGTCCAAGGTTTTGGGTTATTCTTTACTGCCTCCCCAGGCCATAAGCAGGGAGCTGGATGGGACGTGGAGCAGCCAGAGCAGGAACTGGCACCCAGGTGGGATGCTGGCTCCACAGGCAGAGGGTTAGCTGTGAGGGAGTGTGGGTGCGTGGAGAGCTGATTGTCATCTCATGCAGCTCCAGCATGGTTCCTTCCGTGTCCGGCTTCCCTGCGCTCCCTGCCAGGACCCGCCCAGCCCTGGCTCTGAGCTGTCCTCAGGTCCTGCGAGGCTCTGGCTCTCACAGCTGCAGCTTAACCCTGAGCCAGGCAGGGTTTCCGCCATCTGATTTCCGTCTTCGTCTGTTGTACTTTAGGAATCATAAATTCTTGACCAGAGACCGAGATTGTGTTTTTGGGTTTTATTTAATTTTTGTTTATGAGAACATTTTTGAGAGAGGAACACAAAAAACCTAAGGCGTTTTCTTCCTCGTCTTCAATCAGAACTCCATGTGACTCATCCGATACTGTCAGGATTTTGCCTTATTAGAGACCAGTGATTTCCACATTTTTCCTATGTGAAATTGAGTCTGTTTGGTACACTTGTGTCTTTATTCTTCTTAAGTTATACACATTGTTTCTTAACCTCTCTGGCTTGAACAAGTTAAATTGATTCTCAGTACATTCTCACCTTCCTGAAGAGAGCCATTCCTCTTGGTGATGTTTTTCAAGACAGGTTTATCCTTTAAGGAGTCACCCCTTTTATTACAGTGACTTTCAGTGAAGTTTCTCTAGCATTCGTTAGGCATTCCCATTGGACTAAGCAGCAGGGGCCACATGCGCTCTTGCCTTGGTTCCTCAGCGGTGTTGCTGGCATGTTTCTGACGGTGCTGGGTTGCCCTGCCCACTCTCTGAGTCCTCCCCAGCACTTCTAGGTGGCTCATGCTTGCTTTGCTCAGGTGGCTGCCACTTCCCCAGGAGCTGTCCCCAGGGCTCGCCATGGTCTGCCACTTTCCTGCACTTTTTTTTACTGTCTAGTGTGTGCAAGAGGGCTGAGATGGGCAGCAGAGGTCAGGTAGGCAGGAAATGGCAGCCTTAACTTTTCCTTCCATGTCCTGACTGGAGGGCTAGCTCCGTGCGGCTCCCACAAGTCCTCAGGATGGGTGGGTGGAGATTCTGCTCTGTCCGGCTTAGTTGTAGACCGGGGATTCTGGGACATGGCCCTTCTGACACTTGGGTCAGGCAGTTCTTGGGGCGGTGGCAGGGTTTCCTGTGCGTTGTAGGGTGTTTAGCTGCATTCCAGCCTCTCCTCCACCGGATGCCAGCAGCAACCCCTTCCTCTAGCTTCACAGCAGGCAGGTGAAATTATGTCACCAAGGCTGCAGCAATGAAGCCTCTTGTGCCCCAGAGCACCTTAGTGCCCACCTGTGTCATCTAGCAGCCATTGTGCCAGCCTAGAGGCCGTGATGGCACAATCACTCCTTTCCTACCCTCAAGAGCAGGTGCGTTCTCCGTGATGTGGTGTGGTACCTCCAGCTCCCTGTGACAGGCCCTCATGGTATCTGGGTGCTGGCTAATGGGGAGGCTGGGCTCAGAAGGACATTGGCTATTAGCTTTCTCAGTCGCTGCCACTGAGCCAAGGGTACCCTCAGAAGAGCCTGATGTGTGAGGCATTTGCTGTACCCTACACCAGGTGCCTTCCTTGTTGTTTCAGGAATGGGTTAGAAATGCATGCAGGGGGTGTCTCCAGAAAGTCTGGAAAATGTACATCAGGAGAAATCTGTGTTTCCATTTTTTTTTTCTTTTGGCACCAAAACAGTCATGCCTTTGAATTCTACTTTTTCTGTGTTCTTGTTGAAGAGCCCCCATTCTGTTGTTCAGTGTTTGTGCAAAGCCTGTGCCAGCTTCTGCAATGGTGGCAGAGCCTGCCCATGGAACCCTTGGCCAGGATGCTCATCTACAACATTGGGGATTCTGAATTTCCTGCTTCTGTTTCCTGTTAGCACAAGGGCTTCCCCCAGAATGTGAGCTGAGACGAGATGGAGCTAGGGGAGATGGGCTGACCTGTTGTTTTGATCACTCAGCCCTTTCCTTGTCTGATTACACCCTTGTAGCACAAAAATGACACTCATGCAGAAAGTCTTAGGTGAAGCCAGAGTTGTGCCTTTGGGTTCTTCGTATTTTATTTTTGTATGTCATGGTGTGAAATCTTCAGATGGTGGTGATAGAGGGGCAAGTCCAGAGATTTTACCTACCTGTTTTGGAAATTCAAATCCAATAGGATTTTGATAGCAAGAGTAACTGATACTGATCATATGACGTGGCTTGAACCCAGATTAACTTGTCCTTCGATACCTAGCTCAAATACCACTGGGAAGGAGCAGTTCACCTTTGCATCCTGGCAAATGGCAGGTGTGGACTGGGATGCAGTGGTGTGGTCAGAAGGCTGAGTACCAGGAGCGCTCAATAAATGTCATCTCTCCTGGGACCCACATTGGGCTGCACAGGGTTGAACTGCCACTTGAGACATCACATTCCATATTTGAGTTTTGTCAGTTTTACTTTTGATCCAGCTTCCTGCCAGCGCACCGGGGAAGATAGTAGAAGGTGACCTAAGTGCTTGGGCCTCTGCCACCCATATGGGAGACCTGGATGAAGCCCCAGGTTCTTGGCTTCAGCCTAGGCCTGATCTAGCTGTTGCAGCCATTTTGAAGAGTGAAACAGAAGATCTAAGATCTTTCTTTGTCTCACCCTTATCTCTCTGTCACCTGCTTTTCAAATAAATAAATAACTAGAAATGAAAGCATGTTCATATCTTATAGTGGATACAAAACTGACATGTGCTAAATGATAATTCCCAATGTGTTACTGCTAAGCTGCCACCTGTGTACGGCAGAATAAGGTACTTAGGATACAATGCCCTTTCATTGACCTCCAAGCCTTCTTAGTTTCATCTCCCATCCCCTTCACTTTCCTGCCTCCCTGGAGAAAACCTGGGTGCCCTTTCCTCCCTCAGGACCTCTATGAAAAACACTACTCTTTCCTCTGCAGGCTGGGATCAACGAGAATGATTTCTATGATGGGGCATGGTGTGCCGGCCGCAGTGACCTGCACCAGTGGCTGGAGGTGGACGCCCGGCGCCTGACCAAGTTCACGGGTGTCATCACTCAAGGAAGAAGCTCACTGTGGCTGTAAGTGGGCCTGCCCTGAGCTGTCTGGCATGCTCCATGTCTTGTGTGCAGGGGTTTGGGTGGACGTGGATGAGTGGTAGGCAGGTAGCTGGCAAGAAGCAGTGGATGGAAGAAAATGCAATGGGTACAGGAAGCTCACAGGAGAACCTGGTGCTGCTGGGAAGGTGTGACTGTTACAACCACAATACCTCCTGGACAGTCACAGAAAGCAGGACATCCCCTCCCCCCGGCAGGTTCACTGGAATGCACTGATGGCCAGCAGCACAGTGCTGTCATGGGTAATGGCTGCTGTCTTGGCTCTGGGGCAGGAGCTCTGGGTAAGCAGCCAGTGCAGTCCTGAAGAAGAGGAGGCCTGGATGCTTGTGCAAGTTCCCCAGTGAAGAGCCATGAAGGAAGTCAGAAGCCCTGAGTCAAGCTTGAGGCTTGGATCTGATGAAGTCTCTGTCCCAAAATTGAGCCTGGGGTCTGGGCTGGGTCAGTAGCAAGAATAATTTTGATGAGATTCCGGGGGAAGTGGGCTATGCCCCCTGAAACCTCCATCTCATGGAATATGCATGTGATGGAGTTATTCGGTCTTATAGGAAGGGCATTCTGACACCCGGGAAACTTTTGGGGTCAGGATGGTAAGTACAAGGCAGACTGCACAGATGGGGTGTGATTCTGGGTGATGAGGACCCAGAGGAGTCAGCAGGGAGAGGCAGTGAGGAGTTCGTGTCTGGGTTTAAGAGCTTCCGCTGGGAAGATGGGAACGGCTGGAGATGACGGTGGCTGTGGCTGCAGGTGGATGTGCTTGGTGCTCCAGAGCTGTGTACCTGCAGGTGATGTTATCTGTGTATGGGATGACAATAAATGAGGTAACAATAAATATCTATACACATAAATAACATGCATGCACATAGAGACACATTTATTGGAATACCCTCTGGACCTCAGCCCTGGCTGGTTGTGGAGTCAGAAGGCAGGTGCTGCTACATGGGGCTGTGTGGGACCCCCAACCATGTAGACAGCAGAGAGTGGGACTTGATAGGGTTGGCAGATTCTGATTTATTTCTTAAGTTTTAAAACTTATTTTGCTTTTTGTTTATTTTCATTTGACTTGGGAAGAGAGGGATGGAGGGAGAAAGAAGGAGAGAGAATCTTCCATCCACTGGTTTACTCCCGAAATACCTGTAACAAATAGGAGTGGAGCAGGCTGCAGCCAGAAACCTGGAACTCAATCCAGCTCTCCCACGTGGGCATCAGGAACCTAAGTACTGGAGCCATCACCTGCTGCTTCCCAGGGTTCTCCTTAGCAGAAAGCTGGATAGGGAGCAGAGAAGCCGTGATTCAACCAGGTGCTCCAACACAGGAGGCCAAGATCCCAGACATCTTCACTCCTGCACTCAACACCCACGTGCTTTCTGACTTCGAGACGTCTTGAGTTCCTCCAATATCTGTCCGCACTTGGGAGCTAAGGGCACAAATGCCCTGTACTTTAACATTAGGAAACTGACCGTAGGCCTTATCAGGACTCTCCCACCCAACAGCCCCTGCTGGTCACACAGATGCACTGCACTGTCCAATCACATTTCTTGGCATCTTTCAGTAATTCCTAGCTGACTGCAGTTGATGGTAATCTGTAATTTACAGATCAGTTTTGGTTTCTGGAAGGGCCAAAATGAATAAACAAACTGGTAAGTGATGAACAGACTTGCTGTCAGTGTCCCACTCACGCACCTGCTCTCCCTACAAAGGGGCTTCTCTGATACAGCAGTCATCGGCAGCCACTCAGAGCCTGCTTGCCTCTGATGTTTCCTGGTTGTGTGAAGACAAAGTTAGAGCACTTAGCAAGGTGGGTGAGGCTTGCCCAAGACACCAGGCTTTATGCAAACAGAATGTGTCACATGTGGCAGTCATTTAAAATCCAGTTGTGTGTGTGTGTGTGTGTGTGTGTGTGTGTGTGTGTGTGTGTGTGTGTGCTCCCTTAACTTACCAGGCAGTGTGTCTCATGCTGGTACTCAGGTGCTATGCCTCAATCGTCATCCCAGTTTCCTCTTGCCACACATCCCAGTGCAAGAAGCGTTTTCATTCTTTCATTTCCCTTCAGTTCAACTAAAATCTCCAGAGCTGAGATTTGTGCATTTTAGCAGCACTTGGTTATATATTTGTGCCATTTTGTGTATCATGTTTGTATGTGTTCATAGATGCTGATTTTTGCTCTGTAGTACATTTTGCTCTAATTAGTGGCTTCTTACCATGATAAATATTTTCACTGTTTAAGTTCTGGAAGGCAAAAATTTTGGCAGGAGGAATTTGGGTTGCTCAAGGGGAAAAGAAACTTGGAAAGAAAGACTGGTTTGGGATGAGCCACGGGGAGGAAAGCTGGACCTTGCCTTCGTGCTCGGATTAACGTGTCTGACCATCAGTGGTCAGGGTTTTACTGGATTGGAAAAGAAGACTAACATAGGTATAGCACATTACATTTCAGCAAGCAGTATAGGAGGGCTCTGGGCAAACGAGACTCCACAACTTAGCTAGGCTGGGGCAAGGGAAGGAAGGGCCTAGAATTCCTTTTAAGAGTCAAAGCATGTTTGGTTGCCTGGCTGTACTCCAAATCAGATGAGTCTGCAGAGATAAAGAAGGGATATCCAGTGTGTTAGGTTTGTCCCAACCTCCTGGACCCCAGGCCTGATGGGGAGAGACAGCACGGAAGGGTCCTGGGCTCTGAGCCTTTTTCTCCTGGAGGCACAAATGGTGCCGGTGGGCAATCGGGTCTAACACAGTAGGGCCGGCAAACAGGTGCATGGTGGCCATTTTCCATCCCAACAGAAGACAGGGTGAGGGTGGGTGAGGGAGGCAGATTCCCCCTCCCTTCCTCTATCACAGCCCAGTGCAACCCGTGTGGCCCCATAATTCAGCATTCTCCCTTGAACATTTGGATGATCTGTGTCCCCTGACATTTATGGGATGCTCAGGCTGTGAGTCTTCTATGGGGTATCATTATGCAGGGATAGTGTAACAGAGGGCCTCTGCTCACTGAATGGAAATGGATTAATCTGAATGACTATGGGCAGGGGAAGAGGACTGGCAGCTAACAGGATCTGCGGAGGTGGCGGTGGGTAGAACTAGCTCTGGAGGCCCTGTGCCCTTGCTGGTTAGGACACCTCCATCCTCTGAACCTCAGTTTTTCGTCCCCCCAAATGGGATGACTTGTCTGTATCCCAGAACGATGGAGGGAGACCTCGTTGAGATGCTCTCATTGTGTTAACTTGGTGCTTGGAGATGGCAGTTTGTTTCCACTGTGCCTGTTGGATTTATCTGGAACTGCAGTTTTCAAGCCTCCATTTAGCTGCAAATCCTTCTCTCAGTCTTTCTTGGAAACATTGAGAAAACAGATGAGGCTGCTCTGTCTACATCTGGAGGTGGAGGGCATGCAGCCTGCCTGGCCCCACCTCCCTCCCACTGGACAGCTCTGGAGAATGAGTTCATGAGTGTGTGTGGGTAGAAAAGGCTGAGGCAGCTCCCATCCTGCCTGCTCCCGTAATAGCCACTCACAGCTTCCCAAGTCCTGCAGGACCATGGGTCAAACTGGGACGAGCAGTGGCAGAGCTGGAAGCTTAGGGTTTGACCTAGGTGTGCAAACGAGACTTTGTCTCAAAGGTGTCACATTTTGTTAGCAATGCTTTTGAAACAGGAAACATGGGGTCTAGTGTGATGGCTCAATGGCTAAATTCTCACTTTGCAAGTACCAGGATTGCATGTGGGCATTGGTTTGTGTTCTGGCTGCTCCACTTCCCATCCTGCTCCCTGCTTGTGGCCTAGGAAAGCAATAGAGGACAGCCCAAAGCGTTGGAACTGTATCCATGTGGCAGACCTGGAAAAAGCTCCTGGTATCAGATTGGTTCAGTTCTGGCCATCGTGGCCACTTGGGGGAGTGAACCAGTGGATGCATGTTCTTTCTGTCTCTCCTTTTTTCTGTAAAAGCTGATCTGCTTTTCCAACAAAAATAAATACTTTTTTTTTTAATGGGAAGCACAGCCTCTGGGAGTTTCCCAAACGATGTTATTGTCTACCATGGCTTCTGGTTGATGTTGCCATGTTTCCTTGAGGATGCTGTTGATGCTTTTCCCTCAGAGGATGTTGGTATGTTGGTATGTTTGAACGGTCATTCCTAAACTTATCTGTCTCTTGTCTGTGAATTTCTCCATCTGATGTTTGCTGAACACCCTGTAGGAAGCATCAGGGCTGCTACAGGGAGAAGTGGTCCTGTTTCCAGGGACTTGCCACCCAGTGGGAGAACCCCAGAACGCAGTAGTCTCCTAGAACCAGCAAACCATGGTTGCCATGAGACAGGCACTGGGAGCTCCCATTGGCACAGGAATGAGGACTCTGTGAGGTTGGGAGGCTTGGCTGCCACGCTCTCCCCACCAGTCCATGGACAACTTGAAGATGAAATCTGCAAGTCCAGTTTTAATCATCTGTCACAGAATCTACGCTATCTGAAAGTAATAAAATGTAATTGTTTTTGTGCTATTGAATAATCTCTATTTTCCGCCCATATAAGCTACCCCTCCCCTACTGCCCTGCAATTGCCTCCCCCTGACATATTAGCATACCAGTGAAAGCTGCTCTTTAATTTCCCTAATGACAGAAAGTACACCAGATATGCTGGTGTGCAGCTGCCAGCAGTGATGACTGGGAGCTGACTGCTGTGTCTGAGGTGAACAGATGCTTCTGGTGACCTGGAGAAATATAGGTGCTGTCAAACCACAGCCAGTTCGTCCCTGGGCTGGCTGAGACGAAGCGATGCTGCTGAGCCTGCAGGTCTGCTCTTCATGGGCAGCAGTAGGTGGAGTGGTGGGCTTGGCAGGTGAAGGGGGACTGTGGGCTGACCTCAGGAAAGGACTTGGGCTGGGCGTGGCGAGGAGGGGTCACAGCAGGGCTTGGGGCTCCAGACACGGGGGTGGGGACACTCCCTGAGCTCTAGGACGCTCTGCCTGATGGTGAGTCTTAGCAGGGCTGTGAGTATGTCTCCTCTGAGCGCTGATGCGGCTGGAGAGGAGCAGGTGGGGTCCCAGAGGAAGGCAGACGGGGTCAGGAATCCTGAGCTTCATTTTTTCTTCCTGTATGGAAGAAAGCGATGTCTGTACTAGGAGGGGAGGATTCCATAGGAAGGGGTTGGTGACAAGGTAAGTGTGTGTGGATTGCAAGGTGACCCCAGGGCAGGGCCTGTCTGCTCCTGAGATGACATGAGGACATAGGGGCCAAGGGGAGTTTGGAGCCCTCACCCAGGGGTTTCTGATCTAGAACTGAGGAGTAAAGTCTTGAACAGAGTGAGTGTTGCAGCTTTAGGGACTGGCAAGTTAGAGAGTGTGAGACTCACGTTGACAGGGATCTCCATCCAGTTGCACAGGCCTCCATGGGAGACGGGAGCTGGGAGGGTGTAGGATCCGCCCCATCCTACTGAGAGGCCCTGGTGGGGTGTCCACTGGCAGTGGGGGTTGGTGAGGTTGCAGCTGGAGGGGTTCAAGGGACCAGGGTGTTGGAGTCGCTGGAATGTGGATTGTGGTGAGGTTGGGGTCTGAGCTGACAGAGCAGGAGTTGCAGCCGGAGGAAGGTTCAGGAGTCCCCGAGAGTCCTGGCTGGGCAGGGTAGTGGCAACTTGAGGATGCCCAGGTGTTCCAGGTGAGAGTGATGGAGTCAGGGTGCAAGAGGCTGAAGTGGAGCTGGCAGAAGGTCAGGGAGGGAGGAGCAGGTGCCTGGGCATCAGGGGATGGCCTCTGGGGCAGGTGGCCCAGATAGCCGGAGGGACACTGGGATGTGCAGTAGAAGGAATAACACAGGTGAGATGAGGCTGAGGCCAGCCGAAGAGCAGCTGCAGTTCTGGTCCAGTCCCAGGGACAAAGTGGGGCCTTTCTACAGCCTTGCTTGTTCCAGGGCCCATCACCACAACAAAAAGGGATCCCCAGCTTCCTCCCACCTCTGAAGCTGCATCTTGGTTTTTTCCTCCCAGGTACAGTAGCTGTCACCAAGATGGGAAGGGAAAGGGCAGGGGGGCTGGTCCAGGAGTGTGGCTGAGTGCAGTGGTGATGAAAGGGAGGCCTGCAGGTACTCCATGAGCTATGTGAGAGGGGCACTGTCTCCGGAATGTGTCATGCCTGCCATGTTTCCTCACTCAGCGTTGGGGAGAAATGTCGGGCACCTGTGGGGCTGGGCAGGGAGAAGCTCCCATCCCCTCCTCCAGGTTCTCCACAGCTCTTGCATGCTCTGGGTGGTCTTGGAGCAGTTAGCTAGCAGGCAGCAGTGGGTGGACGGCCTAGGCTGTGCTCTCATTCTGCCAAGCCTCACTTCCCTGGCGGAGAGAAGGTGCTGAGCGTGTAGGATGGCACGTGCAACCTTTTACCACAGCAGAGCCCAATAAGCTGGAAGCTGCTTTTTTCTAAACAGAACCCTTCTCCCCCAACCTGTGCCCACACCCCAGGATCTCCAGTCTCCAGAGGGAACCCAGAAAAGGCTGCACCGTAGAGTCCCGCTGTGGCTAAGAAGACAAGCCTGATGTTTGGTGAAGCTCCTCTTAAGTTTCATTTATTTGGAAGGTAGAGAGAAATAAGGAGAGAGACAGGGGCACAGAGCAAATGAGCTCCATTCCATGTTCATCCCTAAAAGCCCACAGTGTGCTGCAGCAGGCCATAATGGGGGCGCAAACTTCCCAGATGTGTTGTGTGGGTGGCAGAGACCTGAATACTTGGGCCTTCGGCTGTTGCCTTCCAGGATGCAAATTGGCAAGAAGCTGGATTGGAAACCCAAGGTCTGGGACTAGCATCAGGCATGCTGATATGAAATGAGAGCATCCCAACTGGCATTTCAAGCCCTGTGCTTGCTGCACCTGCTTTTCACTGGAATGCATTGGGCTGGCAGGATGCACCTGCAAATAAAGACATCACTTCCCTGCATGACTGCAGTGCACTTCTCCCATGTTGTCTCACCGTACCTCTGCCGGCGTACGTGGGGCTGTCTCGTCCCCATTGTGTGGGTGAGGAGAGGAAGGCTGGGAGAGCCCCAGTGATCCACCTCAGCCCCTGTGCCTCCTGCTGAATATCATGGTCCCTCCTGCAGCTGCCTACTACCCCACCACTCCGGTTTTCTCCCTGCTGTGTAGACATCCACAAAGGGACCCATTTGGTGTTCATCTGGGTGTGTTTCTGAGTCTGGGGGCTGCCTCCAAGGCCAGCATATCACTCAGTGACAGGAACCAGCATGCCCAAGGAGCCAGCATGCCTAAAGAGCCAGCATGCCCAAGGCCTGGCGACTCATAACAGCCTGTGTGAGTGTTTTTCTTTAGAAAGCAGAAAGGGGGAATTACACTTACAGGCTGCAGAAAATGTTAATATACTCATCTTGATGCCACTGTAGTCTTAAGAGCTTTCACGTCGTTGAATGGAGAGGGGGGCATGGCTGGCAGAATGAGGCCCCGTCCGCCCTCCTCAAGGTGTCACCTTCCTGACCCCTGGCACCTGTGAGGATGCCCAGTCCCAAAGTGGAGATGAGTGAAAGCTGCGGAAGGACCCAAGCTGGCCGCTCAGCTAACTTTGCAATGCACCATCCTCCAGGGTTGTCTGCAAGTCCAGTGTCATCCCAATGGAAAAAGGAAAAAGACCAGCATGTGGATTTTGCTTTGGGGCCTTTGGAGAGAACCAGCCTGGTAGCCGAGGGCACATCCTGATTTTAGGATTTCTGAGGTCTGGAGCTGTGAGAGGGTAAACTCACAATCAGCAAGTCTACAGCAGTCGTGGAAAAATTGTGCATGCATGTGCCAAGTGCCCGGGACCCAGAGAAGTCCTGATGTGGCCTGGCCTGCCAGACCCCAGCCCAGCCCCGTGAGCTGCATGGTCAGCCACGCTGGCGCCTCCATCTTTAGGTAGAGCCTGCCAGGCCTGGAACAGAAGGAAGGCCGGCCCTCTGTCCATTCTTCAGGATTCAGATGTGTTTTCTTTGGTCCCTTTTTTTCTCAGTTCTTTCAAGCGACCATTCTGGAACTGGGGGCGCTACATGTTTCCATTTTACTTGTAGTTCTTCACTCGGAATTGCATTCGCCCGTGCCCAGCTTCACTGATACTTGGCTCCCAACGTGGCATTTACACCCCCTCTCTCCCTGGTGGACTTTTTTGCTAGGGTAACGGAAAATAGATAATATTTCTAAGTTAATGACATCCCCTTCTAGGCGTTGTGTTCTGGAAAAGCTGTGGTAACCAGTCCAAACTGCAAAAATCCAATAAATCAGTGGGCTGGTGTCCCACACAGTGGCTGTTCTGAGAATGTGGCAGAACCATTTAACTGTGTGATGACAGTTCCAGCAGAGAGGCGGGGGCAGCGAGGGAGGGCAGGAGAGCGAGGGCACACACTCCTGTCTCAGAAGGTGTGTCTGCCTATGCCTAATGTAGACAAAAGACTCTGTGTGTGTGTGTGTGTGTGTTGTTTTCAGAAGCTGCTAACAGCAAGTTGAGGCCTCTTGGGATCAGCATTCTTGCCTCGAGTTAGAGCTCAGGCCCAGGCAGGATTGGAACATGCCAAGCTCTTGGAACACAGCTACGTCAGGCAGTGATGGACAGGCAAGGGGTGCTGCCAACTGCCTCACTGCTCCGAGTGAGAACTGGCCCCAGGCGAGGAGAGCTTTCTGGGTTCTTTGATTGACAAGAGACTTAACAGCTTTCACCACTGGTGGGTGGGGAGGGCAGTGCTCAGGGATGCTTGCAAGTCAAGGTTGGGGTTGATTACCGACTCTTTACAAATGGGGGGCCCCTTACCCCAGTGCTCTGGGCCAGAGTGTTTCAGGTTCATTTTTCATTTGGAGAATATTTGTAATTATGAGAACATCCTGAGGTATCTTGCAAATGGGATCCAAGTCTAAGCATGAAGTTCATATATGATTCACATAGAAGTTATGTGGTAGCATGGAGGTAATCTTAGGCAGCAGGTTTGGTGCACCTGTGTTTGCCTGTAACCCATCTTACAAAGCGAGTGTGGGATTTTCTACCTGTGTCATTACACTGACATTCAGAGTTTCACAGTCTGGAGCATTTTTGATCTGGAATTTGGAAGTAGAAGGGCTTTGTACTCAACCCATTGCCTGAGACTCATGAAGTTTGTTGCAGCCTGCAAGGTTTTTTTGTGTGAATTTGGAGAGATTCTCCTGTGAGGTGGAGGGAGAGCAGGGCACAAACAGCGAGGCCAGTGTCCGTGAACCTCAGGGCGATGGACCTGCATGGGGCTCGATCTTACCTGTGGCTCACAGTATGTTCAGTTCCTGTGCCAACTTGCTGGCAATAGGATAGCTTATGAGGGAGGGAGGGTTTTGGGCATCCACTGTTTTTGAGCCTGGGAAGTACAGGATGAGGAAGGTATATATGGCTAGGGCTTCATGCTGCTTCAAATCCTGGACTGAAGAGAAAGAGAAGTGGTGCACAGGAAGAGTGGAGACTTGAGGGATGGTGTCCACTCCTGGCCCCTGCACCTCTAAGCCCTTCAGTCATGATCCATGGTCCTCCATCCCTCACTCATGACCCTGCACCTCCCAGACCTCCACTCATGACCCCTGCTCGTCTGAGCCCTTCATTCATGACCCCTGTACTTCCCAGCCCTCCAGGATCCCATATGAGTGCCAGTTCTGATCCCAGTAGTCCCACTTCCCATCCAGTTCCCTGCTTCTGGCCTGAAAAAGCAGTTGAGGACAGCCCAAAGCCTTGGGACCCTGAAAGGGTGGGAGACCTGGAAGTGTCTGGGCTCCTGGCTTCGAATCAGCTTAGCTCCAGCAGTTGCGGCCACTTGGGGAGTGAATCATTGGATGGAAGATCTTCCTCTCTCTCTCTCCTCCTCTCTGTATATCTGACATTCCAATAAAAATAAACAAATTAAAAAAAGAAGGTGGTATTCCAGAATGCTAATTCACTCCTTAAATAGCAACAATAGTCGTGGCTTATTTAGACCAAGGCCAGGAGCCTGGAGTTCTATCAGGGTCTCCCATGTGGTGGCAGAGACCCACGTGCCTGAGCCACGTTCTGCAGCTTTTCCAGGTGCAGTAGCACGAGCTGCATCGCAGTGGAGCAGCTGGACTCTGAGCAGTGCTCCTCTATGGGATGCCAGCATCACAGTTGGAAACAGCCTGCTGCTCTACATTGCATTTTTCCATGGGCATCTTTGCTGTCAGTGTATCTTTAGGGGCCTGTTTCCATGTTCAAATTGCATAATTTTGTTTTCTCTGATGAGAAGTCTTTATATATTCTTCATATGTATATTATCAGATATTGGGTTTATCAATTTTCTTTCCCAGACCATATGTTGTCTGTAACTTCAGCTTGGTTTCACATTGACTTTAGAACCAAAGATTTTGTAAAACTGAAGATCAAGTCCAACTTACTGATTTTTTTCTCTTTGCATCATGCTTTTGCATCTAGACTAATAATATCTTTTTAAGTTCTACATCTTCAAGGTGTTTCTGCTGCATTACCTTCTGAAAGTTTTTAAGATTTTGTGTTTAACATTTAAAAATAGTATTTATTCTTCATCTACTTGAAAGGCAGAGCAACAGAGGGAATCAATATTTCCTCTGCTGGGTCAGTGAGGGTTGGGCCAAAGCCAGGGGCCTGAACACCATCCTGGTCCCATCGTGCGGCTTCCCAGACTGCATGAGCAGGGAGCTGCGTTAGGAACAGAATAACCAGGACTCCAGTCTTGACATTGATGCAAATTCCCTGACCTTCCAGAAGGTCTGTGTTCTAGCCCTGGCACTGACTGGAGAGCCAGGAAGTCGCAGCTGTGGTTTTACATAGTTCTCCCAGCACGGCTGCTATGGACTCCGTCTCGTAGACCCCCTTAGGGACCGGGGCTCCGTGTCTGCCGTGCTTCTTCGTAGTCTCCTTCCTTTTTGTACTCCTCTTTTCAAGTCTAGTGACTTTTCCCAGTGTTTTCCTTTGCATCATCAAGTATTCCAATACTTTGGCTACTTTTATTATTTGTTTATCTTGAATAACCTCTCTCATCTGTGTTTCGGCCCTTGGACCAGGAAACTTTTTGTAACTTTTCATACCTGGTGGGGTTGTCGTCTAGAGAATATAGCAGTCCTGCCAGGTGGGGTCTTCTCTGCCCCCTGGGTGGGAGAACTCAGCAGTAGAGGATTTTATGCCATGCAAGTTTGGCATTCAAATTAGCTGTCCCTTGGCATCCCTGATTGGGTTCAAGTCCTGGCTTTGTTTCTGGTTCTCACTTCCTGCTCATGTGCACCCTGGGAGGCACCCTGGCTCATGTGGTTGAGTCCATGTTACCTATCTAGGAGCTACCAGCTCATGGTTACAGAGTGGCACAACTATATGCTGTGGGCATCAGGAGAGTGAGCCGGCAGATAGGATATAGCTGTCTCTGCCTTTCCAGTTAGCAAAATAAACCTTGGGGCGGGGGAGAAGGATCTAAGCTTAAAAAAACAAAACAAACAAACCAACAAACTCTAACAGGTTCTGTAGCCTAAGTGTGTTACTTGCTTTTTTTGTGCCTCGGTTTCCTCATCTGTAAAATGGGAATAATTCCCATGCTTATCCCATTGTGTTGATTAAATGAATTGCGCAAGTGCAGCCAGGAGAGCTGTGTGTAGGTGGTCAACACCCCCAAAACATGCAGTCATGCTCCAGTGATCTTGTTCCCTGAGGGTGTAAGGTAGTGGCATGGCCCTGCCACCTGGCTGGAGTGTTTCTACAGCAAGACACCTGTCTGCAAAGCCTGTCAGTTTCCACACCGGGACTGGAGACCTGGGAGAGGACTTTGCAAAACCCAAGATCCTGCCCTGTATTCAAGCGTGCCAAACAGCCTGCTCTGAGCAACAGGTGGAGGCAGCTCGGAAGAGCGGTGGCTGCTCCTGTGGAGAGCAGGACAGACCCCTTCCTCTGAAGGTGGGGCAGGGGTGAGCGCCTGCTGGCGGTGCAGGATGTGATACTGGAGAGGAAGCCTCAGTGGTCTGCTGTGTTTGTTCTTTAGCACAGAGATGGTGCATAACGGAGGCTGAGCAAGTGGCTCAAGTGAGCAGAGGGGAAGAAGGTGGGAAGAACAGGCATTGTGTGCTGGCCCACTGTCTCCCCATGCGCAAATAGTTACACGCCAGGCTGCCCTCTGTAGGAGCCAAGATACCTTTGGCTATATACTGGCATCACCCCTCTTTTTCCTGCCACCCTCTCCACCCGCCGCCCCTGCCTCAAGCACCCTCAACACCCACCGCCAGCATGAAATGTCGCCTGTGGATGGTCCATGTTGTGCAGTCCATTTGAGTGATGCACCAGGCAGAATTTAGGCTCCGTGGGGAAATGTTTTCCTTTCATAATCTGCCACCTCGAAGCTCCTGGCCTTAGGCTTTCTGGTAAGTGTCCAGCCTTCTGTGGAAATTTCCAAGCCACAGCTGGTCATCTTGACTTGGAGGATGTAGCTCTCAAATAGAAAAAGACCCTGGCTCATCTCCCTAGTTCTAACAAAACACAAGTCAGCCAAGTACCCGAGCCCCTGCTGCCACGTGTCACTTAGCGTGGAGGGTGTTAGTGCTGTTGTAGAAGAGTGGCAATGAAATGGCTCCTCTGGGGGGGGGGTCAGTGCGTAACTGCCCTTGCACTTAGGACTTGTGCCTGCCTGTCCCTGAGAGGCACTGCCCACACATGCTGTCTTGTTCCTGGTGGCAGAGCAGGTGTCTGAGCCTGGTTCTGCCTGCCTGTCCCAGCGTGCAGACATGCAGGGGTGGACAGTGGCACCATGGCTGTCGGCCCCACTTAGGATTCCTGCTGCTCCTGAGAGCACACAGCTCTCCCAGCGCTCCTTGAGTGTGCTGTGCCCCCTGGGCACCTGGTGAGGGCTCCCCATTTTCTACCACCTCGCATCTGGCAGGGGAGGGGCAGCTTTGATGCAGATTGAAGGGCTGGGTGCACCGATGACTTTTCCACACAGGGCTCAAAGGTTAAAAATCTTAGCTAAGTTCCACAAAGCCGTGACTCCTTTTCCTTTATCAATCCCCTCTGATCTCCAGGCTCTCAAGTCCCATCCGAAAGCGTGCAAGAGCAGCTAGTTGGCAATGCTTTCAGAGCTCGGCCAGGCCGAACAGAAAAACAGCTGCTCCCCAGCAGCTCTAGTAAAACCCGCTGCCTTCCTCTGTCGGGCTGCAGGGAAGCTGTGCCCTCTTACAAGCAAGAGGAGGGAGGTCTACCCTCCCGTCCTGCTTTGATTCTATAACCAAGGTGGAGGAAATCGCTCTCCATGCTTGCAGGGGGAGGAGCATGCGCCTGCAGTGAGTGGAGTAACCGAGCAAGTGGCAGAGTGCTGGAGTGAGAATGCGAGCAGGGAGATTTACATGGGTGTTGTGTAATTAATCGGTGCCTTGGTGGTTGAAAGCGCTAGGGCCACCCCTGCGGTTGCACCTCGGGGTACCTTGTCTTGTATCCTGCCTTCTGATGCCTGGTTCCCCAAGCTCCTCAGCTCCTCTTTCTTTGGTCTGATTGTCCCCATCCTTTGTTTCTGCATAAAATGAGTTCAAGACTATTTCTTCATTGTTCTTTTAGATTCCTGGTTACCTCCTGACTGCATTGTGAGAGGTGAGAACTGAGTCTCACAGACCCACCTCTGTCACACATTCCCTTCCCTTGCTCTGCCCTGGCATCTCCCTCCACCACCCTAGCTTTCTCGCCTCCCTCCTGAAGAAGTGACTTCTGTTAGATTAGCAGCTCCCTCACGTCATTTCCTCCCAGCCGTCCCCTGGCCCTGAGCAGACCTCAGGCCGGCTGCTCAGCTCCTGTCCTTCACGTTCCTCTTCCAGCCCTCCTGCCCCGAGGTACAGTCCATTTCTGTGATGCCACGTCTCTCTGCTTTCCTTTTCGTTTTGGAAGCATGAACCTTCCGGGCACCGATCTTGGCTGGTAACGCCCTGGATTCCTTGAATGTCTGAGAGTGCATTTTCAGTAGCCTCACTCTGGATTTGTAATTTGGAAACACTTTCCCCTAAGAATTGTTAATAGCTTTATTAAGATCTAATCCCTGTGCTGCACGACCCACCCACCTGCAGTGTAGCATTCAGTGCTTCTAGAATATTCACAGCACTCAATTCTGGAGCCCTTTCGGTATTCCAAAAAGAACCCCACCGCTGCTATCCCTCAGCATTTGGAAGCATTTTACCATTTGCCCAGTGTTGGGGGGTGGTGCTGAGAGTGGTCATGCGTCCAGACCTTGGAGTCCTTCCTCAATGCTGTTTTCAGCGTTGTTTCTGCATACCTTAGACTAAGAACTGAACAGGTGGTGCCTTGTAGCTGGTATGTGGTATGACATTGAAATATGGACACGTGTATTCAGCAGTTCTGGAAAGTTCTATTTTAAATCTCAGCTCCATTTTTCCTGGTTACTTTTTTTGGCATTATTATTTGCATATTGAATCTCATCTTTTTTTCTAATTTAAAATGAATGCAAATTAACCCATATCCAGTTACTTCCTATGTTCTTCACATACCACCTTATCCTGAAATGCATTCCCAACCGACGCTGAACTGAATTGGCCACCATTCTTCATGCATATGCATGCTATATATTTTTTTTTCATTCTAGTGCTATCACCATTGCAGTTCAATAGTTAATGCTTAATTTGAAATCCATGAGAGGTTTTTTCTTTTCATAATATTGTAGACTTTTGAAGACCTCGTACATGCGTGCATTTCCCAGGAAGACTCATTTTTAACATGAATTTTAAAGGTTATTTACTTGAAAGGCAGATTCACACAGAGTGGAAGAGACAGAGAGCAATCTTCCACCTGCTGCTTCAATTGCCAGATGGCCACAATGGCCAGACCTGGGCCAGTCTGAAGTAGGTTCCTCTGGGTCTTGTACATGGGTGCAGGGACCCAAGGACTTGGGCCATCCTCTGCTGCTTTCCCAAGCACATCAGTAGATAGCTGATCGGAAGTAGAGCAGCTAAAACTTAAACCAATGTCCATAGGGGATGCTGATGCTGTTGGCAATGGCTTTGGCTGCTATGCTACAGCATCAGAGTCCCTCTCCCTCCAAAATAAACTTCTTTATTTCTACTTTTTGTTAAATTATATATTTTTTAATTTGAGAAGCAGAGAAAAAATAATGAAGCAAGCTAATTCACTCCCCAGACTCCCACATTGGCCAGCTGGGGAGCCTCAATGGGAGCTGGGTACTCAGTCCAGGCTTCCCACATGGGCAGCAGGGACCCAGTCACTTGAGCCATCGCTGCTGCCTCCTAGGGCCTGCATTGGCAGAAAGGCAGGGTCAGGAGCCAGGTACCAAGCTCAGGGCATCGGCTACAGGACATGGGCATAAAATGTTAGGCCAGCTTCCTGCCCCACCACGGGCTTTTTCATGTTTCTGTGGAATTAAGTTTGCAGTCTCTGCCCTCCCCACATTACTATAAACTGCACCTATTTGTGAATCTTTCTTTTTTAAAAAAAATTATTTATTTTTATTGGAAAGGCAGATATACAGAGAGGAAGATCTTCTGTCCAACAATTCACTCCCTAAGTAACTGAACCAGTCTGAAGCCAGGAGCCCAGTGTCAGGAGCCACGAGCCAGGAGCCTCTTCTGGATCTCCCACACAGGTGCAGGGTCCATGGCTTTGGGCCATCCTCGACTGCTTTCTCAGGCCACAAGCAGGGAGCTGGATGGGAAGTGGGGCTACTGGGATTAGAACCGGTGCCCATATGGGATTCCGGCACATACAAGGCGAGGACTGTGCTGGGCCTTGAATCCTTCTACTTCTTTTTAAAAAATAAATATATTTGAAATACAGAGTTATGGAAGACAGAGAAACAGATTTTTTAAATAGGGACACAATAGGTACATAACGAAAGAGCTCTTGTATCCATTGGTTTACTTCCTAACGAACTGCAATGGCCAGGACTGGCCCACGTTGAAGCCAGGAGCCAGGAGTGCCATCCAAGTCTGGTGTGGGTCGCAGGGCCACATCAGCCGGAAGCTGGAGTGGAAGCAGTGCAGCTAGGACTCGAACAGGTGTTCCACGCATGATGCACAAGCACCACAGCCTTGGCCCCGAGTTTTCCTTTTCTTTAGGTAAAGCAGTATGTTGAAGTTCTTGGGTGTCTCCAGGTGCCAGCACTGTGACCTGTCAGTTCATACCAACTGGGCCACCTGAGGGTGAACAAGAGGAAGGGCCCCTTCCAGGAGCACTGCTCTGATATCCTGTAGAGGAGCATTGGCTCAATTATTTTGAGAAATACCAGGAAATTTTCATTGCAATGAGTGGACTTGGAGGGCATCCATTGATGTACCAGGTGGAAAAGAATTGCTGACTGCGTTTTTCACTGTAATGTCCGCATTGCAGGAGAGGCTGTGCTATGTGGCTGAGCACAGGAGCTACTTTACCTTGGCGGTGGTTTTCCTTTTGTTGACAGAAGAGGGAGTTTTGTTGGACAAGAAGACAGCACCAGACGGGACCCTCCAATCTGATTCAGGAGAGAAGACAAGAGTGAAGTGAGAGCCAGAGTGGGCTTCCAGAAGTAGACGGAGGCCCTCTCACCAGGCAGCCATGCCCAGTCCCTAGGGATGGTGGCAGTTTCGTCCTGCAAGGCAAGAGGGAATTTTGCCAGCATGATTACACTAAGGCTCTTGCGACGGGTTGGATAGTTCAGGTGGGTCCAGTCTAATCACCTGGCTTTAATCCTGTGATCAGAGGGATGCCCCCTTGCTGGCTTTCACCAGTAAGAGAGGCGGCCTCTGGCCAAGGCCCTTCAGTGGTTTGCAGAAGCCAGTGAAGGACAGAAAGTGGATCTCCTTCGAAGTTGCAGAGAAAAACCAGCCCTGCTGGCAGTGTGACCTCAGGCTGAGGACAGCCACATTAGATTTCTATTCTACAGAGTGTGTTGTGTGAGACCCCAGCGTGGATGTGTCGTAGAGCAGGCCTGGGAAGCTCAGCATCTCCGAGACCTCAAAGGCTGTGGCGAGAGCTAGCAGGCAGAAAAGCCCAAGTGGTATGGAGGGTGCCAAAGCAAGATGCTAACCCTGGGCCTGCTTGGCATGTGTGCATGTGTGTGTGTGGTTAGAAACACGGAGGCTGGCAGGCTGGGCTTCTTTGAGCAGAGACCCAGAGTCGGGGTATCCTGGAAAGATGTGCTTCCTGCTTACAATGCAAACACTCTATCCTAGTCCATTACTCATTCCTCTTCTGGCCATGACTAAGCTTGACAGGGACTGGGATGGTGTCCGCAGTGTGGACACTGTATCCTGGATGCCGACTTCGGTGCCAGTATGTCCATGACCTCACTGAACAGTCACAGCTGGCAGGAGCTGTCAGTACTGGTGCTGAGCTGCCCTGAGACTCTGCTCGGTTCAACCAGAGTGTGGTGCACGGCTCTGGGAGAGATTTAGGGAGCAGGTTAGCGGATTCTTTGGCTGTTCCAAGATATCCCTATCACAGTAGTCTCCGTGTCCCTAAATCACAGGCGTCCCTCAAGTTTCAGTGGGGACTTGGCCGCCACCCACCAGGGCACTGAGTCACGTGTCTCTCAGCAGGCCAGATGTCCAAGTGAGGCCAGTATGGCTTTTCACCCTGCCCTGCCTTTGCCCTGCTGTTCTTTGCTGCTTCCAAGTGCATCAGCATGGACTGGAGACAGTCTCCCCTTGTGAGAAACATGCCAGCAGAGCTCTAAGCTGTAGCTGGCCTGTTTTAGTACCCTGCCCTTAGCTGTGTTGTTCTGGGCTGTTGGGACCAGTGGCCTGGACCAGGAATACAGCAATAAGTGGCTTTGTATTTTGCTCTTGCCAAGCTGAAGTTTGCAGCTCCCCAGGGTGGGCCTGTTCCTCTGCCTAACCCTCACTGAGCAAGTTCCACGTCTGAGGACAACAGCACCTTCACTGCCAGGTCCTCAGCAGGCTCCCTAGGCTGCCCGGAATGCTGCTGGATACATCAGTTGCACAGGGAGGAGGGGTGGACTTCAGCTTCCCTGCCAGGGTTTGACCCATAGGGAATATGTCCGAGGGTCTCTGAGCTTTCCTCTCATGCACCTCTGCACTTCCAGCAGCGCCGTGACAGAGAATGGGGTTGTTTCCTCGCCCAAGGTTACAGTTTGAGCTGAAGCTGCCTGTCTTGGTCTCACATTCTAGCTCCCAGGGAAAAAAATGATGTGTGGTCCCAGTTGCAGTCAGGAGCCCGGGTAAGCTGGCCAGCTGGAGCTGTGTCATCTCAGCACTGCAATTGGACTCATTTCTGCAGGGTGCCCAACCTCCAGTCTGGGCCTCCCTGCCAAGGTGTTGTATGGGGGCCGGGTTAGGGTGGGACTGCAAAAAGTACCACTTACTCCAGGAGGGCAGGGGGCAGTGGAAGGGTCTGCGTGGAAAGGTAACTCACAAGCATGGGGCTTAGCCCACAGCACGGAATTCTCGTGTAGACACAGTGAAAAGAAGGTTCTGCCTGCCTAGACGAGACCTTTTTTTTTTTTGCTCTTCTTCAATTATTTAAGATTCCACCTCTTTTTATGGAAGCTAACTGATGTTACACAACAGTCACCAGAAAAATTTATGAAGATCTAGATTTTATATGCAGTTGATGCATTCGGTGTTCCGTTTCTCAAGCTGTGATGACTCTTGCTGGTGATTCATCAGCCCTCATGTTGCATGGCAGTGCTTGGCTCTTCTCCATCATGGGCCATTGGGATATTTATAAGACACTCCTGGGCCCTACAAAATCATCAGCTTAAACATTTGCCTGCTGTGGATATATTGAACTTCAAGTCCCACTTGAGGTTGACTTGGCAGGACCAGACCAAATAATGTTTATAGGCCTCACGTGGCCCACGGGCCGGACGTTCCCTGCTCCTGTGAGAGGGAGGCTGCAGCAGGCTGAGAAATGCTGGCTGTGTGTTTAAAGCAGGAGCATTTTGAGTAAGAGCGACAATGATTGGTTTTGATTGAGATTAAATGTCAGTGACTGATCTGGGGACACCCAAATCCTGTATCAAGATGCTCAGGGGACGAGGAGGAGGCAGAGCAGGAATAGCCATGGCCTGGCCGTTTTCACAACCGTGGTCTGTGTGATGAACTTGGCTCGTTCTCCTCAGATGGAGTAAGAACATGTAAGTGGGGGTTGGAGTGTTTTGTTAAGCAGATGTGTCTCTAAGTCACCACTAGAGAATGGAGGGGGGGATACGTGCTCTTTGAGGGGAAAGAAAAAAAGCATACAGAAGAAATTAAAAACATACATATGACTTTAAGAGTTGAATGTAGCATCTTTATATGCATTTATTTCACGATGGAGAACTGTGGCATTTTCCCCTGGTCCAACATGCCGGTAAGCTGTCGATGTTCCTCACAATCAGATAGGTAATGGGTTTGAAACAACAAACGGGTCTGACACATGAGCTGTACAGTCAGTCCAGCACTTGCGAGCGCACACGTCCTGATGAACTTGAACAGTGTTGATGCTGAAGCCGTGATCTCGTGCTCCCTGCAGCCTCGTCTTCTGCTGCCTCCCCCGACGGAGCCGTGCTCCTCTGGGCAGTGTGGCGATTCCTTTGCCTTTAAAAAAATAGTCTTGTCAAGTACGTATCACACATGAAAAACTACTTTTTTATATAAATGATTTTGTACCATATGTAGCTTTAAAAATTCTTGTTATTTGAGAAACAGGAAGAGAGCAAGCTCTTACCTACTGCTTCACTCCCCCCAGCTACCCAGTGGCTGTGGCATGGCCAGGCCCAAATCAGGCATCAGAACTGTGGTTCAGTCTTCCATGATGACAGCAACCTGATGGCGTGAGCCGTCACTGCCTCTCTGATGGTCTGCGGTGGCAGACGTTAGAGCCCAGAGCCGAGCCTGGGTCCTCTCGTGTGGGCACTGCTAGGCTCAGTGCCAGCTCCTGTTGCCTGGGCATATGTCTCCTCAACATCAGGCTTCCAAGGATGCTGTGCTCTGTTGCTGTTCTTGCAGTTCCTCCAACTGAACTGCTGCTTAACCTTGGAAGATGCCGTCGTTTGTGCATGCTTTTCCGACGGAGATTTCACTGTTCATTCTCAGGAATAATGCTGTGCTCAGCCTTCTCGCGCCTTCTGGGGCATATGTGCAAGGGAAGCCCCAGTTCCTGCCCACAGGTGCAGACTGGCAGGGCTGGAGGGATGTGAATGGTGAGTTCAACAGGATGATGGCAGTGGTTCTGCAGCGTGGGTGACCTTGGCCTCCTCCTCCCAGCAGCCGTGTCCTGGCTTCCTGACGCTCCACTTGTTCACTGTTTACTGCTGTTCTCAGCTCCCAGGGCAAAGGGCTGAAGGCCTCACTTTGACCATCACCCTTTGGGAAGCGTGCGTTTCCTTAAGCAACACCGGCTAGAGCTCTTGGCTGGCGTTTCCCTGGCATTCATGTTGTCGTTGCTGTGAAACCTTCTGCCATGCTTCTCAATGTTTTACATTGAGTATTTTTAATTGTAAACTTACAGAACTGTGACAGCATCTGCTTCACACACATCCTTTGTCATCTAAATGCAATCCTTTGTCATAATAGATACGAACTACTTCCCTTATGGCTTTCTTTATGGCATCTTTGAAAAGCCAAAGTTTTAAATTGTGGTCTTACCTTGAAAAGATAGATTGCTTGTGGCCTATGTGTAAAAATGCCCATGACACTCATGGTTTTTGGAGTTATTCTTGTAGATGTTCTTGAATTCTAAAAGTTCACTTCTCACATTTAAACAGTTTAAACTGTTCTGACATGGGTTTAAGGGAAGGGTGTGAGAGCTGTGGTCCTTTCTGAGCTTCTGTTTTGCTGGATATCCAGGTGACGGGAGCTCCGTTAACAGCTTTGTTTCTGACTTACATGCAAGCCATCCCCTCATTCCTCTCGAGTTTCTGTGCGGGCCTGGAGCTCTCAGCTCTGTTCCGTGTTTCAGTGCCCTGGTGATTAATGCTGATGGTGCACCTCCATAATGGGCCTGGGCGTGGGCGGGGTGAAGCAGGCAGTGGTCCTTGAACCAGGCAGGATCCTGGGCTGGACAAGTGGAGGTGACGGCTCTATGGAATTGTTTGTTAAAGCAACTCACATCCCGGCTAGCAAACAGGGGCTGCAGGTTCTCCAGGCGCAGCTGCTGGTGTGTGCATTGGTGTTCATTTGTATATGTGGAATTTGTCTCATCTTGCTGAGCTCTGATTCATTCTGGTAATTTTGTAGTCTTTTCTGACTTTTTTTAAAAAAAAAAGTGTTTATGTATTTGAAAGGTGAAATTAGAGAAAGAGAATGAGAAGGAGAGAGAGACAGAGATCTTCCATCTGCTGTATCTTCTCACAAGGCCACAATGTCCAAGACTGGGGCAGGCCAAAGCCAGGAGCCCCAAACTCTGCCCACCCCCGGTCCCGCATGTGGGGACAGGGCCAAAAACACTTGGGCCATCTTTCTGCTGTTTTCCTGGGCCTATTTGTAGGGAGCTGGTGCGCAAGTGGGGCAGCTGGGATTCAAACTGGTGCTTATCTGGGATGCTGGCTTTGTAGGTAGCAGCTTAACTGGCTGATCACCACGCTGAATCCTTGTTTTTATAAAGTTTGTTTGTTATTATTTATTTGGAAGGCAGAGTGACAGAGCAGGGGAGACGTCTCTTCCAGGCACTGTTTCACTCCCCCAATGCCTGCAGGAGCCAGGAATTCCATCCAGGTCCTAAGTGCTTGAGCCATCAGCTGCTGTGTCCCAGGGCTGGAGCAGAGGCTGGGAGGAAGCAGGCCCTCTGGTTGGAGATGTGGGCACTGCAAGCAAGCACTTGACCTTGTGCCCCAGTACTGCTCTGGCTCTTCTTTGTAGGCAATGACATGTCCTGGAGCCATGTCAATATTCCTTTTCAATCCTTAAGTGGTCTACCTATTGTTGTTGCATTTGTCTAGTTCTAAATATGTTCAATACTTTATGCTGATTTTTTCCCCTATTCTAGAAGTTATGTAGAAAAAGCATATCTCAGTCTCCCAGCACTTCAAAGTTATCATCCTGTTACAACAGCTTCTAACTTAGAGATGCCGTTTTCTGAGTCTGTGGCCTGCATCGTGCCAGTTCTTGGGAATGTTCACAGCTCATTGTGAGGTCATTTTGCAAACGGTCTGGGTTTGCTTCAGAAGTCAGTCTTTAACTTTTACGTCCTGAGTTCTGTGTGCATCCATGAACGTAATTGTATTATTAAAATTGTGTGTGTGTGTGTTACTGTTATGTGTCAGCACTTGAGACAGCTCTGTGATGACAGGATGATAGTGCTGTCCATTTCTGCGTGTAATTTTACGTTATTTTACTCTTGCTCCCTGGAGCCCCTGGGCTGGGGGATACAATCTAAAATGATTTTCCTTAAAGAGCAGGCCCCTCGTGACAGCATCAGACCTGGCTCTGTACCCCGGAGCCCTCTGGGTCTCTGAGCTCATTTTATCTGTCTCGGCTGCCGTTCCCCCAGTGTTCGCTTAGCCTTTGCTCACATGGGCTGTTTTCCCTCTCTTTCCTGCCTGTCTTAGTATCATACTTGGCACCCTTGGCATGTCTGATGCAACCCCTCACGTCAGTCTTCCAGCTAACTGGGTTAGCTTGAGCCTGGTGGCCTTATGTGTCCATTTGTGCGAGTTTCTGCTCTCTGTTGCTCGCTGCTCTCTTGTCTGCCATTGACTGCCTCTACCACACTGGTTTTAAGTAACACACTATGTTGTTCTGGCTTTTATTCTTGGAATTTTCCCAGGCAAATGTAGCAAAATTGGCAAGTTAATCTCTTGCTAAGGTAGCATTTTCTGGTCAGTAACATGGTTCCTGAATGTCTCAGTTTCCCCATCTGTAACATGAAGGTGAGAGCGTGTCACAGTGTCAGCATGATGATGAAGTGAGCACATGCAAGTGCCGTGAGTATCTCTGTGTGTGTACATGAATGTGCTGTGTGTATGTGTGGGGTTATGTCTGTGTCCGTGCGTAGCTCACGCACAGGCGCGTATCTGTACCCTCTGCCTTGGAGCAGTGTCTAGGGTGGAGAAGCAGCAGGAAATAGCCAGTATTCCTATTACTTTATTCCTCTCTTACAGGTGATTACTACCCAATATTGTAGCTAAGTTGTCTCACCTCCAAATCAGTCCTTTTATATGAAGAAGTCTTCAGAAAATCCATGCTATGTATATGCTATACATGGACTTTAAATGTATTTTCTGCAACAGAAACGGATCTTTTCATGCCATTTCCATAAATGCTTTGACGTGCCCTCCCCATACTTCAAATAATATTTATTCGTTTGCCTAAAAATCAGTTTCTTTACTCCTTGTGTGTTTCTAAATGGTGACTGACTTGATGTGTCAGCACAGAAGGTTGACCTTCCTCCTGTCAAGTCACTTTTTGTTCAAAATATTCTCTCTTAAAGTCCCTGTAGTGAAAGCATGATGATAGCAAGCTCTTAGTTTTTATTTTGTAAGAATACCTTTGTTTCATATTTACCATTTTATTAAGATAAAATTGTTATTTGAAAGGCTGAGAGATTATTTATTTGTATATTTATTTATTTGAGAGAAATATCTTTTCTGTTCCCCCAAAGAGCTGCAATAGTTGGGTCTGGGCTGGGCTGAAGCGAGAAACCAGTTCCATCCTGGTCTTGTTCGTGGATGGCAGGGGTCCAGGTACTCGGGACAGCCACTGCATCAGCTGAACAGCCAGGACTTGAACCAGGACTCATTTGGGATGCTGGTGTTACAACCAACAGCTGCACGACCATGGCAGCTCCTCACTCTCATTCTTGAAATACAGGTTGACAAATTATTCCTTATTAACCATTTAACTATGCAAGGGAACTGCAAAAAGTTTCTAGAAATGAAAAAATAAAAGTAAGAAATGTGAATTTGTGTCTCCCAGCATGATCTCTATCCAGTTCAACACTTTTTGTCGGCAGATGCTAGCCATAACCTTCATCTAAGACTTTGGGACGTTGAGTTAAAATGGGTGCCCTACAAAAGTTTTGTCTTAAGATCAGGAAGCAGGAAGTCAGAAAGAACTGAAACAGGACTGTGTGAGGAAGCCTGGATGATGATGTGCCTGCTGATACACATTGCAACTCCTGTGCAATTTCCCTCATTCATTCAAGGAGAAGGAACGTGAGTGCTGTGGGGAAGAACTCTCTGGGGTGTCTTTCCTGCATGTTTCTCCAAAAGAGCCAGCATTCCTCAAACTCTCTTGATAAGCAGGTATGAGCACCCTTCAGAATGCCAACAAGCAAAGCACCGTGAGCATCCCTCAGTTCCATGGCCAAGCCTCCTGCTCTGGTCCACATTCTACTTTGGCTGGGCCACTTCCATCTCTGAGCAGCGTTGATGGTGCTTCGTCTCACCTCCTGATCCAGCTCTTCAAAGAAGAGCCTCGGCATCTTGATCCCACCAGTTGGAAATTCCCACAGAGATCCCAGCTTTCCCGTACAGCTGCTCTGGGAGCACCGGTTTTGGCACCCACAGAGCAGGATGTTGGCTCCACTGTAATATGTCGGTCAGAGTTGTGCAGCATGAATCAGCCGAGATGTCTATGGAGAGCTCATTGAATTGGCTGTGGTTTCTGTCTTTTGTTTGTTTTCTTCAGTTCAGGGGAGGATAAAGTTCTTCCTTGCAGGTTGATATGGATGGTCTGCCAGGGTGGTCTTCATTTTCAACATTTCTTAAAACGAGTTGTCCAGGTAGTGGTTATTCGACACGTGTTTAAAGTGCTGCTTGGGATACCAGTAGCCTATAGTGGAGTGCCTGGCTTGAGTCCCAGCTTTTCCATTTCTGACGCCAGCTTCCTGCAAATGAATGTTGTGAGAGGTTGCAGTGATCGTTCCAAGCCAGACTGGAGTTGAGTTTCGGGCTGTAGGCTCCAGCTTAATCATGCCTCAGCTCCTGCGGACCTTTTGGGGATAAATCAGTGGATGGATGGGTATTTGTCTCTTTTTCTTTCTGGGATTAAAGAGAACTTCTTTCATCTGAAGAGAAACATCTCCAGAAATTTTGTGGTTGAGTACAACCAGCAGCTGTTCAAGGAAGCTGAGATACAGGGAAAAAAAGCAAAAGAAGGCAGTCCAAACACCAGAAGGCATACCTTCCTAGGAAGTGGTTTTAGAGAAGCTGGAAGATATTTTCAGCATCTTCTGCACATGACCATGACATGGAGTTGAAGCAGCTGTCTTACATTCTAGATAAGGAGTATGAAGATGACATCAGTTGATGTGTTGTTAGACCTTTGAGCCAAGCATGAGAAATGCAGATCTTCAGACCTTTGGTCTAGATAGGAAAAATGGGGTCCTTTGAGATCTCCTGCAGCATCAGTTGGAATGCTGAAATAACAGGGTTGAGCAGTGAACATCTACTGAGGTCGTTGTCAACCAGCTGAGTGCCAGCAGCAACAAGCATCCAGATGCTCTTGTCATGTGAAGAAAAAAAAAAAAAAGAATTCATCTTTGATTAAAAGCAAAACAAATGAAAAGAGAAGGAATATCCTGCAGGTGGCAACTTGCCCAGTGGTGAAAGAAGGAAGCCTTTTCCTCAGTGGCAGGATGTGATGAGGATGCCTGCCTGACCATTCCTCTCAGCTCTGGGCTGGAGATCCTGACCAGTACCACAAGCAAAGGAAAACAAATTGCAAAACTGGAGGGCTGTCATTCTTCTTGGATAATACAAACACCCAGAGCATCTACAAACTGTTAGAATTAATTGAAGAATTAGCAAGATAGCCTGATCATATTTCTGTATCTATCAATGGCAAACAAGGAAGAAAAAGAACAGATACAATATATAAGCTCATCAAAAATGTCAAAGAGATGAATGAAAGTTGACCCAAGTAAATAATGAGCTATGCCATGGTTATGCTTAGAAATTTTAATATTGTCAAGATGTCAGTTCATCAGATTAATCTGAATATTTAGTGCCATTCCAGTTAAAATACAGATGACTTCTTTCTTTTTTTTTAAGATCTATTTTATTTTTCATTGGAAAGTCAGATATGCAGAGAGAAGGAGAGACAGAGAGGAAGATCTTCCATGTATTGATTCACTCCCCAAGCAGCCATAACAGCTGGAGCTGAGCTGATCTGAAGCCAGGAGCCTAGAGTCTCTTCCAGGTCTGCCACGGGGGTACAGGATCCCAAGGCTTTGGGCCATTCTCCACTGCTTTCCCAGGCCATAAGCTGGGAGCTGGATGGGAAGAGTGATTGCTGGGATTAGAACTGGTGCCCATATGGGATCCCAGCACATTCAAGGTGAGGACTTTAGCCACTAGGCCATCACACTGGGCCCCATAGAGATCTTTAGTGTCTTCAACCAGGTAAGCATTGAAAAGAACACAGGTATTGAAAACCCTGAAGAAAAACAAGTTATTTGGGCCACATTAAGATTAAGACATTATTTCCATCAAATGGGAAAAGGGAGAAAAAGATATACTAGAGAAGATATGAAGGTATTTATGTGTTTATTTACTGATGAGTTCTCCACCTGGCTGTTGCCCTCCTCTCCTCAGGCAAGGCAGTCTTGGGTTTCTGTGGAAGTCATTGGGCATACCCTCGTGTCCTCATTGGGTCCCTTCTGACTTGTTTCTCTGTGTGTCCTACTCTTAAACCATATTTAAAAGAGATCCATTTTTCTCTAGTTAATGTACAAAAAGCTGCCTTAACCTTGTTGGATTCTTAGTATCTTCAGTTCTTTTGGGATGGACTCAATGGCTTCTATTGTTGCTTACAAAATTACATTGAACTTGATGGAAGTTACATTGAGAAATAACACTTCTATTTTTTAAACTGTGTTTTTCACAACTTTTTAAAATGTCCCCTTGTTTGTCTATCTTGTGGCCCTGAAATTCCACACTGAACAGAAATTTATGTAAATCCACTGAAGGACACTTACAGGAATAGCTGCGGAAGCTCTGCCCGTAGTGTTTCCAGCTGCAAACTACGGAATACAGACACAGGCAGCATGCTGAATTCTCAGAGGGGAGTGTGAGGAAGCCGTTGGAAAGCTCCTGGATGCTGGGCCATCGTGGGATGGCTCACCACGAAGCTGAGAGTCCCATGAGCAAAGCTGCTAAGTTGCAGAAAGGGAAGTCCGCTGGGCCACTCCCGTTAGGACAGGAAGTCAAGGTGCTGGGAAGGAGAGACACACCCGTTTGGAGAGCGCTGGAGGGCACACCAGATAGGCCCTGGCCAGCAGGTGTTCTGATAGGATGGACTTCTGGGAGGTGGAGCAGGCTTTGGTCTAGGTCCTCAGGGATGGTGGGCTGTGCCTGTGGAGGAAGTGTCACCTCCATCACACAGCCTGCACATCCTCCCACGCGTACCCTCCTGCACCTGCTGTCTTGGGAGCAATGGCTTCCTCCCTGTTCTCCCCATGACATGGTCTCTTGCTCCTCTATCTACGAGACATGTCAATTGTGATGGGGAACAGACACTCTTGGATAATTCCAAAGAGGAACTTAAAGTTACAAAATGGAATAAACTATCAAAGAAACATAAGGAAAGGAGTCTGCCAGATGGGAGGGTTAAGATGTAAATTTTGATAAGGTCTGGTGTTCAGGGTAATTTGGAATTCGACTGGGCTGGGACAGGCAGAATGCAGGCAATGAAAAGCCGTGAGGCAGGAGAGATGATTCAGGATCAGGAGGGAAAGAAAGGACAGAGAACATAGACCCAACCTGGATTTTGTACAAACACGATAGTAAGAGAGTGCCTAACATAAGAATACTTCATATTCATGAGGGTGATGGGATCATGTTTCATTAGAAAAGCAAATCGGTCATAGCAGACTCAGCAACCAGACAATCCTTTGAAGGGACTTCAGTAGTCCTGGGTGGAGAGCATGGGCTGGCCTGGGGTCATGGGCATAGAGAGAAGTGGATACGTTCTAGAAAGATGTAGGAGGGACATCTGATGGAACATGATGGACTGAATATAGGGGAGGAAGGACAGGTGAGGGCCAGGGTGCCGGTGGGGGGTTTGCCCCCTTCCTGGTGGATGGAAGGAATGGGGCAGTAGGTTTGGGGAGGGTTACATAGGAGAGGGCACTGGAGAGGAGGTTCAGAAGGTCAAGATCAGAGAGGCCAGGCAAGAGGCCCTGGAGGTCAGGAGAGCCAGGCTGTGTGGACTGTGAGCTGCCAGGAGAAGGCGAGGGGAGTTTGTGTTTCACTTTGAGGAATTGCCACATCACCTTGACACCTTGATTTTGTTCTTTGTCTCCTTTTGTTGAAGTCAGTCAGTGCAGCGTTTTTCTTTTCCGCTTCATACTGTCTATGTGCTGCTTTCCATTGATGGCTTCGCTCCCCCTGGGAGCTCTCCCTGCCTGGGCTCTGCTTTTATCCTAGCCGTGCTAGGCTGCTGGAGCATGGCTGTCAGCTGGATGTGGCACACAGCAGCAGGAGCTGTGTTACCAGCCCCTGGGAATGAACCTGAAGGTCTAGAACAGGTTGCTATCAGGGGAATGGGTGATTTTCCGGAGCAAAGGACATGCACTGTCACCAAGGTGTATCCCAGAAGGCAGGCTGCTGTAGCTCTGTGTGCACCTGCTGGGGCTCTGTGTGCACCTGCTGGGGCTCCGTGTACACTGGCTGGGGCTCCGTGTGCACTGGCTGGGTGTGCACTGGCTGGGTGTGCACTGGCTGGGTGTGCACTGACTGGGGTTCGATGTGCACTGGCAGGGGCTCCATGTCACTGGGCTGGACTGAACTTCTCACAGGGGAAGGTGTGCTTTGAGAGTCTGGGTTCTGGCAGACACTCAGAGCTGAGCAGGGGGAAGGAGGAAGTGTGAGATGAGAGTGGCTTCCGAACGTGCAGAAAGTATCTAAGAATAATCTTGTGACAAGTCAGTGAGATGGACCTGGCTGAACAGAAGCGACTGCTCTCTCTAAATAAACTTTGCTCGACAACCTAGACTCGGAATGGGAATTCAGAGCCTTTTCGGGATGGGGCTAGCTCCACAAGGCCAGACAGCTTTCAGGGGAGGAAACGGATTCCAGATACTTCACTTGGCAGGATCTCCCCCAAAGACTAGCACACTAGCCGAGGCTTCATTCCAACATTATAAAAATTAAAAGGCGGGTGGGGGTAGCTGTGCAGGAAGACTCTTTTTAGCTTTTTCATAGTTTATATTATAAAGCACCAAGGCTAAGGCAGGGAGAAAAAAGGGATTTTCCATGGGAAGTTTGCTTTTATTGGCCAAGTTCATCAGCGTGGCCTCCAACCTGAAGTCATTTTCGGGCTGCCTCTGTGGTGGGTTCTGCTCTGTGGGACACGGTGACAAGGAGCTGGCTTTGGGCCAGCCATCTCTGCATTCTTGCCTGTGTGGGAATTGTCTGCGTGGCTGTGATAGCCAAGGGTAAAGCCAGCGTCTTCTGTAGATTCCAGTTAGTGTTTCTGAAGCCAGTGATCTAGTTTTTTTATATTCCCAAATTAGTTCCCCAGATGAAACTTCAAGACCAGTCGGTAACTTCTGCTTAGATTGTTTTGACTCAAGGGACCCCATTAAGCATCTACTGTGCACAAGGTAGCCATTCGGTACCGACAGATAATGTGCCCGTTCGTCTGTCTTCAGGTGTGTGAGCCATGTTCAGTGCTCCCAGAGGTCAGGGATTCCTCTGAGGACTTAAATGGCCTTACACCATTAAGTGCTCAATAAATCCTTTAAGGCGGGCACTTTTATGAGTCTCATTTTATGGGTGAGTAAACTGTGGCAGCGATGAGTTATTTGTCTGGCCAAGGTCATAGAGCTGTGTCACAGAGCTGTTTGACCTCATGTCATCTATCTCTGACACCTGCTCTTCTTACTTCTATGCATCTTTTAAAGAGTGTGATCCCAGGAACGATGCCATGGCAGAACAGGCTAAGCCTCTGCCTGTGACACCAGCATCCCATAGGGGTGCCAGTTCATGTCCTAGCTGCTCTATTTCCGATCCAGCTTCCTGCTGATGGTCTGGAAAAAGTATCAGAGGATGGTTCAAGTGTTTGGGCCCCTGCATCCATGTGGGAGACCTGGAGGAAGCTCCTGACTCCCAGCTTTGAGGCAGCTTGGCTCTGGCTATTGTGGCCGTTTGGGGAGAGAACCAGTGGTGGAGGTTCTCTTTATCTTTCTGTAACTCTGCCTTTGAAACGAAAATAAAGTAAATCTTTAAAAAATAAAGTGCATGATCCCAATGTGGCTCTTTTTTTCCTTGTAGAAGTGACTGGGTGACCTCCTACAAGGTCATGGTGAGCAATGACAGCCATACCTGGGTTACTGTCAGGAATGGATCAGGAGACATGGTGAGTCCCTGCTTCACTCCGACCTGTCCTTGGGGCCTGGCTGGGTATGACTGCACAGAGGGTCCATGTGGGCCCTGCACCTAGGAGACTTCCCAACTGCCTTGAGAGTCTGTGGATGGTGCCGCCTTTTCCATGCCGTGAAGCTCAGCACCAAGTGACCTTGGCTCCCATCTGAGGGCTGCCGGATGCATCCTGTACACTTGCAGAAGTGAGCTTGAGGGTGATGCGTGGCCCACAGGGTGTGCTGGGCCCATTGGACACAGCAGCTCAGTGCTGAGGACCCTAACTTTCCTTAGGGCCCTGGGCCCTTTCAGCTCCATGAGTGGTTCCAGTGTCATCAGCTCCGACCATGTGACTCTCTTCCCCAGATTCGCAGGCATGCATTCCTAGCATGGTACGTGGCACCTTACCCAATCTTACTGCAACTCTTTTTCCAACCTTCTTGTTTCTCTCAGTGCTCCTGCACATAGCTGCATTTCTGGAAGAGTGAGCCTGCCTTGCTCCATCCCCACCTGTCTCCATCCTCTGTTGTTCTTGCTCTTTGAAGCCCCTCCATCCCAAATCTAAGCTGTGTCCTTTCAGGGGCAGGTTGAGCAACTCCCAGGCTGGATGGGTTGATGGCTGTGCCTGGTCTTCTCCTTCTGATATCCCACAGCATCATGGCCCTCCCTCTGCCAAGATCCTGGTGGTCTCTCCTACACTAGCTAAGCACTGTTCCCCTGCCCTTCCAATGGGGCTCCCTGAAGGCAGGATACAGGCCCCACTCCTTTTTCCTTTCCACTTGGTAAACAACATGTGGCAGGTGATCCTTGGCAAGACCCTGTTGAAGGAATGACTGATGGACTCATCTGTCCCTTAATTCCCAAGCGCTGCAAGATTTTCTTTCTTCCCATTTGAGCATAAATAGATATTTGAAGGCAACAGTGAAAAGGAGATTCCAGTTCTCAACATGCTGCCCGTACCCATGGTGGCCCGCTACATCCGGGTGAACCCGCAGTCCTGGTTTGACAATGGGAGCATCTGCATGAGAATGGAGATCCTTGGCTGCCCACTGCCAGGTGAGTTTACTCCTTATATGCCCTCCAAGGTGGGGATGCTGGCAGGAAACAGATACCTAGTCAAGGTGACTAACAGTAAGCCAAGCAATCTTAGTTTTCTCCTGTAAAAAATCAATCAACATGTTTGTCTATCATCTGTATATCAGTATAAGAGTATACGTGTCCATGCATCTATTGTCTATTTGCCTATCTGTCTACTTATCCATCCACCATCCATCATCCATCCATCCACCTATCAATCCGTCCATCTATCCATCCATCCATCCATCTATCTATCGATATGTTTCCTGCAGACTATTTCAGAGACCTAGATGAGCCAAAAGGAAAATAAATAGAAATTTCTCCTAATCCACTTAGCAGCATTATGAACATTTGGGGTTTTTAAGTCCCTTGCTAAGTATAGCTTGGTTTATTGTGATTTCAAGATGATTGTTTCAAGGTTGAACACTCACTCAACACTACCATTGAGTGGTGAGCAAGGAAAATATATTAAGACTTTTTGAAACACGTGTAATTGTCCTTGACATACCTTACTCTCCTAGGCAGTGGAGGTGTGGTAGGCAGTGAAGAGGGTTTGCTTTAAACTTGACTGTACTCTTCCTCAAAATAGCTTTACCTGGGAGCCTTGTCTTGAGGTATATGTTTGCTCCTTCTGGTTGCAGGTCCCTTGCCCTGTTTGACACAGTGGCATCTGGGTATGGCAACAAGGTAGCAGACAGAAAGGGCCCCTTGTGATCTGAGCTGGCTTCTGCTCTGAATGGACTGGTCTGGCCTGGTGTGTTACAGCTTATGCATTTGTGGCCTAGGGGTCTCTCTGTGCTGACCATATGCTCCCAGGGAAGGCGACTGGTCCTGCCAAGAACCCACCTGGAGCCCCTTGCCAGGGCCACAGGTGTTTCCACATTTCTGTCTCCCCATAGTCAGGCCATGGGTCGTGAGTCCTGGGTACTTGTGGGTCTCCCAGTCCCTCCCAGCTCTGCCTGGGGTAACACTGCCAGCTCTTATGAATATCTGTAGTCACTCCAACATCATGAGTTTATTTCACTGTATCTTCTTAGCATAGTGAGCTGCCATTTGCTGACTCCTATAATGTCTGTGGTCGTGCTTTGCCAGCCACAGGTGTTTAGAACAGAAAACCTGCACTGGTAAGACAGATCTAACAACCTACCTTGCTGCCCTCACACCCAACAGACTTCTATTTCATCTGTGCCTCATTTGGGGAGATGGCAGAACATCTTGCCTGGCACTAGAACTATTCAAGATCCTCATTCTAGTCCACAGGCACAATCCCACATCCAAGATCAGCTGGGTGTGGGTGGGTGAGCCGCTGTTCCAATGTGCTGATTCCAGCCCCACCTCCGCAGTGCACAGCCTTTATTCTTAGTGTGCATATCCACATCTTTTTTTTCTGAGGTTAGATTTTGGCTGTGGGTTGCTGGGGTGGAGGATGGGCGTGTCATCAGAGCTGATACGGAGAGAGCGTTGAAGCACCACTACAGTCAGGGGATGGGGCCTGCCTTCGGGCAGGTTGCTTGGGCGTCCGGGGCTCTCCCAGACCTAGGGATCACACAGGTGTCAGCAGGTGTCTTCAGGGAGACAGTCATGGGCTCTGCCCTCTTCTCCCTGGACTGGCTCAGCACGTACCTCACTGCTCGCTTTCAAGAGCAGGGGGTCTTTGTTTCTGTTTTCCCTCTGTTGTTAGTGAATGTCAAGAAGAGCCAGCGAGCATCTCAGACAACGAGTGTTCTCTCTCTGGAGTTCTCCCTGGCATGCATTTCCAGAGCAATCCCGAAGGCATTGGAAATGTCGCAGAGATGGAGTTGCATCCTGAAGCCCGGGACTTAGCATGCTGATTGCCACATCCTACCTAAAGTGCTGGCTGCTGCCCAGGTGCAGACTGTGTCTCGCTAGAGACAAAATCGCAAGATCGTGCTGTTCTCTGTTTGTTAAGGTAACAAAGCAACAGGCTGGCCCACTACAGATTAAAAAAAAAAAAAAAAAAACCAGACAACCTCTGGATGGGTGTGAGCCAAAGCTGTGATTCCTAGAAGCAGAGTTGATTTTAAGCTGCATGATTAGGTTGACACACAAAGGGAGCCGTTCTCCTTGGTGTCCCTTGGGCTGGCTAGATGTGAGCAGCATGCTCATTTCCCTGGGACCAGGGAGCTTCTCAGGACACGGCAGCTTTAGTTAAAACCAGCCTGTGGTTAGACCCTGTGTCGGGGACTCTGCACTGCCTGAGGCCAGCTCCAGCCGAGCTTGGAGCTTGAGGAGGGAGTGTGGAGTCGACGATATGAAAAGACCAAGCCACTTGGTGCCCTCTTGCAACAGCTCAAGAGGAAGCTGTCCTTTTTATTTACTCAGACACAGTGTAAGCCTCTGCACAATCGTTTGATTGTTCTGTTTTTACTTCATGACTAAGTGGGTATGCACAGATGTTTGATTATTTTATTTTTTACTTCATGTTCAACCAGGTACTCTTAAAGATAATTCTGTAAGTTACCATAATCATTTTCTTCAAAGCAAGCCATTATTCATTCTTCAGCAGTGGGCACTGGGTGACAGCCAGGACTCCAAGGCCAAGGCACATGGTTACTTGCTAATCAGTAACGCATACCTACTACATTTCTTTTTCCACAACTTGCCCATCATTTAATGGGATAAACATGTTACAAGGGAAAAAAACGTAAAAATCCAAAACAAAAGTTTCAAATATTAAATCCCCCTACAATTACAGGCTCTATAACCCCATAAGCAATCAAACAATAATCAAAAGCATATCTCTGATATTAATAAAATCACCCTATAATTCCTCTAGTTAAAACAATAATAAAAGCGGCTAAAATGGCTACATTTTCTACGCTCTAAAGAGTTGCAAGCACAGGCTAACATTTTACGGTCACAGTAGCTTTATTTTTTGCCAAAGCAGTTTCAGTTCATACTCCCATCACTTTTGTTAGTTTGTAAGATTCTTATCAAGCCATTTCCCAGAAGGCATGCTACATGTCTGGGCCAGATAACAGGGCAATGGGTAGGTACAGAATAAGGTGTCCAGAAAAGGCATGGGCTTAATTGTACTCCTGTGTGCAGTTAAAGGCCCACTCACCCAGACATTATCAATAACAGTAACTCCCAAGCTCACACCAGTTACAAAAGCCACCTCACAGGACCAATCAACAATGCCTCAACAGATTACAGAATTGTTAGTGGGGTGCCTGAGTGTCCACGCAAAAAGGGGGTGAGACTGCATCAAGGTGGTCAGAGAGAAATCTGCTGGGCCTTGCCAAATAGCTGGAAGCTGCCCGGGTCCTGCCAAGCAGGGGAGCTGTTCTCTTCACACCTTCGTGTCATCCACACCTACTGCACGGACCCCAGCACTGCACTTACTCCTAAGGGCTGGGGATCAGGAGTGTCCTAGGAAACAGTGTGTGCAGAGGATGGCCTGGCCCATGACAGCCGAGGACATCAGCGTGAGGGCAGTAAAGGATGGAGTGTTTAGGCAGCAGCAGAGATGGCACTGTCCATAGACGCTGTAGGATTTTCATGCTCTGAAGGCAACAGCCTTTGTGGTCAGCACTGGAGACCATCAGCAGACAGAGTTCAGCTTGAGCAAGCACTTCTAGTCATTGCATTTGCAAACAGCAGGGTGTTTTGTGAGGGGGTGAGTCCTTCAGCTTCAGAGGGTCCCAAAAAATTTCATCAAGTGCTCCCAAAAGCTCATTGAGGGGAGGACTGTGAAGTTGATTTGGATGCAAACACGTGAAATCCATGTATAGTTTTTTTTTCCTTTTGGTAGCTTATGCATTCACCATGAACTTTTTTTTTTTTTTTTAAAGATTTATTTTTTATTATTTTTTATTGGAAAGGTGGATATACAGAGAGGAGAGACAGAGAGGAAGATCTTCCGTCCGATGATTCACTCCCCAAGTGAGCCGCAACGGGCCGATACTATGCCGATCCGAAGCCAGGAGCCTCTTCCGGGTCTCCCACGCGGGTGCAGGGTCCCAAAGCTTTGGGCCGTCCTCGTCTGCTTTCCCAGGCCACAGGCAGGGAGCTGGAAGGGAAGCGGGGCCGCCGGGACTAGAACCGGCGCCCATATGGGATCCCGGGCGTGCAAGGCGAGGACTTAACCACTTGCGCCACCGCGCCGGGCCCCCCACCATGAACTTTTAAAATAGCTTTGTGTTCTTGGATCTCAGAATATTTAGCACCAAAATAAGTGATCTTTCCATTCTGTTAGCTTTGTGCTGTCCCCTTGTGCTTGGAAATAGATTGTAGGAAGCCGATAGGAGGCAGCCCGGTGACTGATTCTTGAGAAGAGTTGGGAATCATGAGTGAGAGTGACCAGGGGCTTTTGCTGTCCACAAGGTGACTGCAATGGCAGGTCCCTGAGGCTGGACATATCCTGGGAAGTGAAAGGAGCAAAGCCGCAGGTGTCACAGTCAGAGGGGAGGTAGGGGCAAGGCTGTAGGTGTCACAGTCAGAGCAGAGGTAGCGCTGTGCAGCTTTGTAGCACCTTCCTGGGGCTGTCACAGTAGAGAACCACACCCTGCATGGCGCAGAATGAACTGGCACCTTATGGTTCAGGAGGTGCAAAGCCTGAGGTCACCTTGCCAGTGGGGTGGGTGGCATCCAAGGCTGGGAGGGAGATGCACCTGTTTCCAGTCTGTCTCCCAGCTTCTGCCGATGTGCTGTCCACCTTGGAGTTTCCTTTGGCTCAAAATAGCCACCTGCTCTCTGCCTTGTTCCCTCAGGGCCTTCTCCCTGGATCTTTGCATTTGAATTCCCTTCAGACGGGTTCTGTCCCAATGCCCTTGTTTTAACTTGGTGGCCCCAGTGAAAGCCTTTCCTCTGCAGGAGGCCTCGTGTTGAAGCAGCAGGGGAACACTGCAGTGTGTCTCTTTGGCAGAGAGGAGGATGTGAAGGGCTGAACCTCCTGGCACGGTGTGGCCAGTAGAGCAGTTTGGACAGCAGATGCTTGAGTGGCTTACTAAAGGGCAGAGGGTGGGGAAGGTCACGTGGGGCCCCACCCTGGGGGTAATGGACTGCCATCACGGTGGTGTCCCAGAGCCACCTCTGGCCTCCAGGCTATGGGATCTGCAACACTGAGTAGACCAAAGAAGCCAGACGAAGGTTTGCTACAGGTCAGTGTGTGTGAGGAGTAAGCCTCCAAAACACTCAGTCAGGATTTCTTTCTTTTTTTTTTTTTAAAAGATTTATTTATTTTTATTACGAAGTCAGATATACAGAGAGGAGGAGAGACAGAGAGGAAGATCTGTCCGATGATTCACTCCTCAAGTGACTGCAACGGCCGGTGCTGCGCCGATCCGAAGCCAGGAACCAGGAACCTCTTCTGTGTCTCTCACACGGGTGCAGGGTCCCAAGGCTTTGGGCCGTCCTCGACTGCTTTCCCAGGCCACAAGCAGGGAGCTGGATGGGAAGTGGGGCTGCCGGGATTAGAATCAGCACCCATATGGGGTCCTGGCACTTTCAAGGTGAGGACTTGAGCCGCTAGGCCACGCCGCCGGGTTCCTCAGTCAGGATTTCTGCTGCTAATGTCAGAAGTTCCCCAACCAACGCTAGGGAGAAAGAAAAGCTGGATTGGGGTTCCCTCAGATGGAAATTCTAGGGGCAGGCCTGATTTTGGCTTGAGGCACGAGAGGGGCTAATAGCTCAGAGCCTTCTAGATGGGAACAGGACTCCCTTTTTGTCACTGACATCCCAAATCCGCATCCTCCCATCCCACAGATGTGAGGCACAAGGCACCTGCTGGGCCATACTCCACCCTGAGATCACCGAGGCAATGGCCAGGGCCTGAGGAAGGTGTGTTGTGATGGATGACTGTCACAAGCTCACACCTGTGCATGCTGGCCAAGGATGTCCGTCAAGCACCTGGACCAATTCCTCGTCGGGGAAAAGGGCTTCTTTAGTCCCTGCAGCCAATGCACTCAGTCCTCATTGCCGAAGTGATGGGCTTCTCCTAGGGCCTCCTGAACACTTTGTCTAAGTACAATAAATGGGATGTAAGGAAATATTTGTTCAAAATATGGGAAGGCTGAATGTTGTTTTTTTTTTTTTAAAAAAAAAAAAAGGGAAGAGAAAGAAAAAACAAAAACCCATGACTTGGAGACAGTTCTGTAACTTTGAAACCATCTCTGTTGGCAAACTGAGTTTCATGAAGAAAAAAAAAAAAGGCTTGCCAGACACAAAGCCCTTTTGTACACATGAATCTGAGGGTTTCTCCAATCCTTAACAGAACCTTCTAGGCCTGTGTTCAAAAACAAAAGGGGCTTTCAGGACACTTGGAAAAAGGCCCATGAGGCTGGGGCCTCTGAGCCGCTGTTGGAGCACCCGGGCAAGTGAGTGTCCATGAATGTGACAACTGCACTTGACCTTTGCTTTGAAACCTGCAGGCATGGGGACAGAAGGAAGGCAGCATGCCCGGGGTGTGGTCAGCTTGCGTTCCCAGAAGAAAGTTCTGGAGAAATGACCCAGAGGTGCTTGGCAGGGCTCCGGTGCTTCTGGCTCTCTTGCTGGGACAAGAGCCTAGTTTGCCTTCCTGTGGCATTCCCTTTCCCATGATAATGAGCAGTACTGGAAAACCTCCGGTGACTACTAAAGAGCCTGATTGTTTTGGTCTTTGGTTTTTGACTTGTTGCTAATGACTACCATGATCATAAAGACCCCATCTTGAAGGGGGCCCTGCTCAGTCAGCTGTGCCAGTTGTGCCCAGGTCTGTGAGGGCACAGGCGCGTGGCTGGCTCAGCTAACAGGTGCGCCATCCTTCCCATATGAGCTGTCAACCTGGGGTCGGCTGAAATTTTTAGGATCCTGCTAGAATGTGGCATCTCAAGCAGTAGGTCTGGCTGGGGCCTGACAAGCTGCCAACATGCCTCTTACTTGTTTGCCTGCTGCTGTCCCGTCTTTCACCATGGCCTTGGAGCACAGCATCCAGCAGTGGCTGCCTGGTCCTTGCCTAACCCACAGGGCATCTTCCTAATTAAGTGCTGTTGTCTCTGCCCCTTGGAGGCAGCCCTCCACAACTGGGGACTGGGATGTTGCAGGTGGCTCAGCGTGGTGACCTCTGCCCCTTGGAGATAGCCCTGCGTGGCCTGGAGCTGGAACGCTGCAGGTGGCTGGGCATGGTGCCCTCTGCCCTTTGCCCTCAGAACAGGAGGAGCTGGGGTCGCAAAGCTCCATCCTGCTCTCTGCTTCCTTGCTCGCCCTCCTCCAGGGCTTCTCGTTTCTTCTGTATGTTCCTCATTTCTGTGATTATTGGAGTACTTGAGGCTTATAGAAATGAAAGGAGGCATGGGAACAGAAATGTAGTCCCCGAGGCCAGCTGCCAGGGCTCACCCCGCTATCACATGTCCGTGATAGCCACTGGGAGCTGCAGCTTCCCCTGCTTCCCTGTCTGGGGTCCTTTACCCTATACCATTCCAAGTCCCCAGGAGAAGGTCGGCCTCTGTAGCTGCTTTGGGAACTCTCAGAGGTGTTGGACTTCAGTCGTGGAGCCCAGGCTGTCCCTACCACGGTGGGCATCCCAAGCTGGTTCCTTGTGGTCAGACGGCCACACAGCAGCAGCTGGACAGAATGTTTGTCGCCTTATACCTGGAAGGGGCTCTTACTCCTGCCACCTCTGCCCTGCCCTCCAATCAAGATCAGGCAGAGTAGCTGTGTGCTGCTCAGCCTGGGCCAGCCATCTAGAACTGGAGATCTCCTAGATCTTCTAGAACTTGCCTTCTTCTAGACATGAGACAACTTTCACAAAAGCACAGGGCTTCTGTTGGGAGAGACGGCAGAAGGTGGGTACCAGGCGAGAGGCTGTGTCCTTGCATCCCCAAAGGCCCATGAACCTGCATGCAATGTTACTTCTCATACATTTATTAGCACCAACAGTTTGCCATCTGATATCAACCAGAAACCAATAAGAGAGGCAGCATTCACTTCCCTGTTTATGAGTGTGAAGCAAGGGCGAGGATGGCTCAGGTGTTTTACCCAAGGGTGCGCAACAGCTGTGTAGGACATCAGGGATGTAGGCCCAGGAATTCTGGCATGTGCGTGTGGGCCTTGGCTCAAGCCCTGACAGAGAAGCTGCAGTGCTGGGGTTTGAGGAGTGAATATAAATTCATCTCTCTATTGACTAGATCCCAATAACTATTACCACCGGCGGAATGAGATGACCACCACCGATGACCTGGACTTCAAGCACCACAGCTACAAGGAAATGCGTCAGGTAAGACTGGAAGTGGGGGATGTTGCTGCGAGCCTGCACTGGAAGTTTCCCAAGGAGCTATGTGTCACGTGGCCATTAGACCTTATTTTTTGAGAAAGTAGGATGGTGTGTTAGAAGCCTGAGTGAACGTGTGGCTTCACAAAGACACATGGAATATTAGCAGGTTGGGGATGCCTTATCAGAGTCGGGTGATCAGAAGAGGCGCCCTCGTCAGCGGAGGGGCACTGAGTTGGTGCAGGTGTTGCTAGGAAGTTAGGGACTGTTATCATCCTTCCTGTGCAGATGGGAAACTGGGTCACTAGGCACTGTGACCTGGTCCCTTATTGTCCAGATTCTCTCTCTTGGTAGCACATTAAAACCATCAGGGGGAGTTTGAAACCATCTCTGCACTTGACCCCACCTCTGAATAACGAAAACAGAATCCTTAGGAGAAGGATCAGGGAATGTGGAGTGGGGAGCAAGTTTTTGAAAAGCCTTCCTTTGTGTTTCCTCAACTAGATCTCAGAACTTCCGGATGATAATTGTGATGAGTAGTTCTTAATATCATGTGGCTCTCAATCTAGTTAGAAAAGAAAGGACAACTGCAAGAAATCATCCCCAGGTTCACGGACGCAGTTTGGAAGCCTTGGCAGCATTTGCCAAGTGGGTGCAGGAGGGAGAAGGGACTGCATGGTTTTAGGACAGTCTGAAATGGGAGTCCCTGTGCCAAGTGCATTCCCTCTAAACTCCTGTTCCATCCTCACCCCCAGCAGGTGCTAGCCAACACAGAACAAGCAGAAATGTGCTCACCTACACTCGTGCAGGACAAGGACTTGCCAAGGGCAGTTAGCATGCGTGTGGCTCAGAGGGGTAGGGTGCGCTGCCAGGTGTCAGGGATGGAGCTTCTGAGTTTGCAGCAGTGTAGGCTGCACCCAGCCCCAAGGGATGAGTGAGCTCTGTTTCTCTCATTGTTGTTGAACTTGAGACACTCACATGCAGCTTCTAGGCACCTGTCTGTCGGTGCAGACTCGGAGGGGGGATATGCTGAGGAAATCTCCCTGTCTCACTCTTCAGAGACGGAGCTGATGCATTCAGACTGTGACTCATACACACTGCTCTGCCTCACAGGGAATTTCAATGCCTGTGCTCACCGCGCCACTGTCCAGGCCCCAGCGTGTTACCTTAGCTTGGCTTGCTCTGCATCTCATATCTTCTCGAACCCAGAAATGAGACAGATGTCAACTCACTTGGTGCAATTAATGTTGAGAGCAATAAATCTAAGTATGCTGAATGTGAGCTGCACAGAGGGAGTCTGGGGAGCTGACATCTTTAAATGATTGTCCCACGTGTGCTCACTTGGGCAGCACATATACTAAAACTGGAACGATACACAGGAGATTAGCATGGCCCCTGCGCAAGAGTGACATGCAAATAATTGTCCCACGTGTAAGAATCATTATTCTAAGGAGAGTGAGAGCTAGTGCAGTGTGTCTCAGGTCATTTGAGCCACTCAAGTGATCCCCACCACTTGGCGGACGGCAGAGCCGGCTGTGCTGCCTCCCCCCTGTGAGGCCCCCTGTGAGGCCCCGTAGCCCAGGAGCTCTCAGCCGGAAACTGCCCCAAGCAGCAAGAGTTGTCAAGCCTGGACAGTGTTCAAGCCAGAACTGATTGGCTGCTTGGGCTCCTGGCTTATGGGGATGAGGCAGAGGAGAGCATGTTTCAGCAATTCTCCCACATGCTATTTTCTAGGTTATTGTATGAATCTTTCCATCAAGGGCAAACTGGATAGCTTGTCCTATTGTTAAGAGAGGCATTTACGAGCAACCAAAACTGAGAAGTAGCAGCAGGAACCTGGAAGAGCAAATAGGAAAGCTAATTAGCTGTGTAAGAGGATGGTGATGAGACCGCATGTGGCTCTTGTGTGCCGTGAATGTCTTGGCAACCGAGTAGCACCTTGCAGGTGGAAGAGATCTGCTGGTGGGGCGGGGTGGGGAGGGGGAGGGAGAGGAGGATTGGGGCGGGGAGGGAGAGGGAGAAGTTCTTCCTGCACTGAGCAGATGGGGAGCAACCAGGGCCTGTGGCCTGTTCCCGAGTTTGTAGTTACTTGGTTGTTATCTGCTATTCACTGTGTTGCCCATTGGACTGGTGAGGTGCTCCATCAGAAATCTGTTCTCTGCACTGTCCCATCTATGTGGTTGCAGTCTGCTGCACAGTCCCATTGTCCAGTTCTTGTGGACTTGAACCCACCATGAAGTTTGCAGCAGGTTTGTGTGTTCACAATTGACCAGGACATTGGGTGGGAGAATTGGCTGATGGAAGATTTGCGAAAGATTGTCTGAGAACATCCAGGGCCCCTTCCTCTAGTCTCCATCCACCAGCTGATCTGCTGCAGGGATGAGGCCCTGTGGAGCACCTGCCTGCCCACCACCATCTCCTGGGGTGCCTGAGTGTCTTTACTGTACTGGCATGACATGGTCCCATGGCCACTTCAGCCTCCACCGGGAGCAATTGCATCAGCTGGTGCCTGGAGAGGAACAGGGACATCAGTGATGCCTCTGAACCTGACCTTTCCTTAGGGACTGAGCCCAGAAATCCAGGATACTTAAGAGCTGACTCAAAGCTGACACCGTAGTGTAGCAGGTGAAAGCCACTGTGTGTGAAGACAGCGTTCCACACCAGCGTGCTGCCCTGCTTCCAGTCCAGCTCCTTGCGAATGCACCCGGGAAAGCAGTGGTGGATGTTCCAAGTGTTTGGAAGACTTGTGTGGAATTCCAGGCTCCTGGCTTTGGTCATTTGGGGAGTGAACCAGCAGGTGGGAAGATCTCGTTCTCTCCTTCACTGCTACTCTACCTTTAAATAATCTTTCAAAAAGAAAATAAAAAAGACAGCTAGCAGGCTCTCGAGACAGCGCTATTTCTAGGCAGCAGGTGTCACTTGTCCTCAGCCTCCGAGAACCATCTCAGGCCTGTTGCCTCCACTGGTACTTGTCTTCTTGTTGTAGCCCTCAATGTCAATCCCATTGGCTGGTGGTGAGAGCAAAATGTAGCAAGCAGCCTGAACAGTTCATGTTCTTGCTGACACCTGCTCTCCCCAGTTTAGGACCACAACTCCATCTTTGGTGGCCACATCACACTCTGCTCACTCAGCACCTGTGAATGGGGTCCCCACCTGTCTCAATCCTTGCTCCACTAGAAGCTCCGGGAAGCACAGCAGCCCTTATTTCCTCAGCCTGACAGGAGAGTGTTCATTCCTGTGATGAAGCGGAAATGCACCACAAAATACTTTCTTGGACCAAAATGCAGCGATAAGAGCGAGGTGTGGCCTGTCCCCTTGAGCATCTGCAAGCTGGTGGGGGCACATGAAGAGGATGGGGAGTCACAATGGAAAGGGAACCTTCCTGGCTGAAGGAAGTGATGCCCACGGCCAGGGAGGACAGTGGCTTTGTCTGCTCAGGCTGGGATAAGAAACACCAGAAGCCAAGAGGCTTAGGAACCACAAGGGTATGCTGTTCGTGTGTCTGGAGGCCAGGAAGGCCAAGGCCAAGGTCCTGGCAGGTTCTGTGTTGTGAGGCCTTTTCTCAAGTTCCCAGCTGACACTTTTTTGTCATGTCTGCACAGAATGGGAGGGTCAGATGAGCTATCTTGAGCTGGCTCCTTCTCTCTCTACACTCCTCGCTCCCAGCTTCCTTTCTTTATACAGCGAGAGATGACAAAGAGAGATCTTTCACCCTGCTAGTTCACTCCTCAAATGCTCACAGTAGTTGGCTGGAGTCAGGAGAAAGCCCTGGAGATCAGAACTTTAAATCTCTCATGGGTGGCAGGGACTCGAGTACCACTCACTCCCAGGGTGCGCGTTAGCAAGAAGCTGAGAAGGGGACAGTGCCAGAACCTGAATCCAGGCAGTTGGATTGGGAAGGCGGGCATCCCAAATGCAACATCAAATACCCGCCTCTGTTATAAGGGCACTGATTCCTTTGAAGAACTCCACTTTCACGGCCCAGTCATTGCCTATAAGTCCTGACTCTCAGTCTTACGCATTTGGAATCAGTGTCAACTGACCTCAGACCTGATGCCCACAGCCAAGGGGCCAGGTGGGACAGCAGTAGCCCAGAGCTTATTCCCAGTGGGTGCTGGAAAGGAGAGTAGTGTTATCTGGAGGGGGGACAGGGACTCAAGGAGAGGGGAGAGCATCTGGGGAATGATGAAGGTTAGGGTCAAGGTGGCTGCCTTCTTGGGCCCCCCTGCCTATGTGTTACCTAGAATCCTGGCCTCACTTTGTTTCCAGCTGATGAAGGTTGTGAATGAGATGTGCCCCAACATCACCAGAATTTACAACATTGGCAAGAGTCACCAGGGCCTGAAGCTGTATGCCGTGGAGCTCTCGGATAACCCCGGGGAGCATGAAGTTGGTGAGCGTACCCCTCCAACCTTGGCTCTGGGTTGCTTTCTCGAGCAGTAATGTAACCATTCCATCAGGAGGACACTGAACAAGCCAGTGTGACTAGTCCACTCGGCGACCTCACACTCGGACCCTGCATACTTTGGTCCTTCATCCCCTTTCATCCCCTCATCTTTGGGGGGCGGGTATGGAATTGCTCAAGCTGGGAATCTCTCCCTTTCTCCAAGTGGACAGAGTTCCATTCTGTGTTCTCCACCTTTGAGAACAGTCGCAGTGGGCACCAGAGGAGGCACCGAGACAACATGAATCCTTTCCTCTCTCAGGTCATTAATGGCACAAATTGGAGGGAGGGGGTACACCTTTTTAAAAAAATAAAATCTCCTGCCCTATTTTCCTGGGTTGCAGCACTGCTTGTGCAGTCGCTCCCCTAGCTTGTGCTCCTGCAGTGGAAGGGGCTCCTGCTGCCTGCAGGGAGCAGAGGTGGTTCTCCCAGCCTGGAAGCATGAAGTCCAGACCCAGGTGCCAGCAGACTCAGTGTCTGCCCAGGCACCTGGAGACGCCTTCCTTCTGCCCTGTGAGGATTCAGCTCATGTGGACGAAGGGGTCCAGTTGGTTCCCTCCAGCTACAGAGGGGGTTATGCCAGCCACAGAGGCCCCTCCCTCATGACGACATCATCCCACCTCTTCAAACTGTCTCAGGCTCCCACGTTTAATCATGACACTCCAAATATTTCATTTTCTTTTTTTAACTTGGCTTTCCAAGGCAGAGAGACAAGAATCCCCACTCTGCTGGCTTGTTTCCCCAAACATTTACAATGGTTAGGGCTGGGTCAGGCCGAAGCCAGGAGCGGGGACAGTCCAGGTGTCCACGTGGGTGGCAGGGCCCGGCTCCTCAGACTATCCACCTGCTATCTCCTAAGATGCACAATGGCAGGCAGTTAGATTCAGGAGCGGAGCTGGGATTGAATCCGGTACCTCAATATGGGGATACAGGCATCTTTACCACTAGGCTGAGTACTCCCTCTTCCCATTTTTGACAGTTCAAACATGTCCAAAATTGAGCTGTGAAGTAGAAAAGACTCTGACACCCCCTTTGCATATTGAGTCTCCGTGGACTCGCCCCGTGGGACCGTCTCTGCCTGTCTTTGTCCCTGTAAAACTTCACACGAAGTTCCTTTAGGCAAAATAATTAGTCTCCCCCAACTCTAAGCACAAGATACTTATCCTGGCTCATGTTTAACTGGCGAATGGCCAACCCCTAAGTCCTGTGTTCTTTTGGCTGATCTTGCAAAGACGTAATAGGATTATTACCCGGTGATGAGTGTCATCCATGATTTTTCTACACTTTTATCTACTTGACCATTTAGGGAATAAACCACTGGTCCTGGGATAAGTTCAGAGGTTTATTGGTAAGAACAACAAGGGCCAGCTGATACGCCTTGGAGGTGTCTCCCGGCCCGGCCTGGCTAGCGCTCTCTGTGTTTCTGAGTGCAGGTGAGCCTGAGTTCCACTACATCGCGGGTGCTCATGGCAACGAGGTGCTGGGTCGGGAGCTGCTGCTGCTGCTGCTGCAGTTCCTGTGCCAGGAGTACCTGGCCGGCCACGAGCGCATCGTCCGCCTGGTGGAGGATACCCGCATTCACATCCTGCCGTCCCTAAATCCTGATGGCTACGAGAAGGCCTCCGAAGGGGTAATGTGCCCACTCTTCCCATCCCACGCCTGCAGGACCCTCTGCCTCCCGAGTGGTTCTCTGCTGAGGCAGCAAAGCCACGGGGTTTAGGAGCTGCTGAACAGAGTTGAGCATCCCTGTGGCCCTGAGGAGGGCGGCCCATCCACCACATGAAGGATGTGGCAGGGAATCGCCGTGTGGCAGGGCCAGGGCACTTACAAAACGGCCTGGGAAGCTGGAATTAGAAGATAACTTCATTTAGGGTAAAAAAAAAAAATTGAATTCGTGCATGGCTTTTTTCATTATGTCAATTTCCATGACCTTTTGGAAGGCTTTGTGTCTGCGGGTTTCAAGATTTTTTTGTGCTCAAATGAACTTCTCTCAATTTCATTTTCAATGTACTTTTCAAACTACCCTCATATATGATAACCAAATGTAACATATTACCTTACCCGGAGCACCGAACAACAGCATACACTGACCCTAATTATAACCTTTCATCCTCTCGTTAGTCCTCCAAGGAGAGTTATTATTGTGATGCAGTAGTGTATAGAATTTAGATATGCTATAGGTATGCACAGCATAGACAGAATTACAGGCTTACAGAATCATGTGTAGAGTAAGGCTTCTGTTAGGTCACATTGCATATCTGCAGAGGCATACCACAGGAGCGGGGAAAGAAAAGCCATATTTAAGACCAAAACACCTGTCAAAGGTAAACTATGCTACAGAGATACGGATGCAGGTAGTTGGTTAGGGATTGGGGATGCTGACCAGAATCCTGGAGCAGGTGTATTGATGCTGCAGGATAGGAGCGTCCTGCATTGGGATTGCAGTGGGAGGGTGCGGAAGGGAGGAGGAAGAGTCATGCAAGGAGGCTCAGCTTTCCGAGCAGGCCAGGAGGCCGCAGGGGTTGTCTGGGCAGCATCTGTGGAGGGCCTGGACTGCGTTGCCTACCGCCCACTGCCACCATGTGCTCCCAGCAGGCTTCTCACCTTGCCCTTTGCATGCGGACCTTGGGCCCCAGGGCGTCCTGAGGCTTAGAGATGCTGCCTGCACGGGGGTCTACCCCGTAGACCGAGGGCTTAACATCCTGACCCCTCTTCCAGGGCTCGGAGCTGGGGGGCTGGTCTCTGGGGCGCTGGACTCATGACGGGATCGACATCAGCAACAACTTTCCTGACCTCAACACATTGCTGTGGGAGGCCGAGGACCGACAGGAAGTGCCCAGGAAGGTGCCCAACCACTACATCGCCATCCCTGAGTGGTTTCTGTCAGAAAACGCCACGGTGAGTGAGCGCCTGCCTGCTCCTGTGCAGAGCTGGCGGGGGTGGTGGGGGGGTCGGAGAGCAGCCCCGGGACGCGCAGGCAATGTGACATTTCAGAGACAAAATCAGTTTACTTGTCCTCAATAAGAAAGCATGGTGTTAGCAGTAACCAACTTTTGGGCTGACCTTGGGGGCATTTTTCGCAGAAATGGCTTCATTCTATGTCTAAGCAGAGAGTGCTTGGAAAGTAGAGACTCCCCTGCACTGTGTGTGTGCCACTAACATAATGACCCTCATCATTGTCAATTACACGACTGCAGAATCACTCCGAGTCCGTGCTGATGGCTTGATGTATGTTATTTTCATCTTAATGAGAAGTCTCCATGGGTTCTTACTTGTGGGTTTCTTTGGAAAGTAAAAGGGTATTCGATGAGAAATGTTTTACTCCATTTTCTTGTTTCACAAAGAGTCTGTGTTGTTGAAGCAATGCTCCCAGAGCAACCTGGGTCTGCACAGACCACAACAATCCCCCTCCACACCCTAACTCTCCAGCTGTACGTGACCTTCACCACCACACTGTTGGGTTCAGCGGCAGCTCCTGAGGCAGCAGAATGACAGGAGCTTAGCAAGGGATCTGTCCATTTCTTTCCTCACGCAAAAGGACTCTCAGGACCAAGAGAAGCCTGCTGGTCATCAGGGAATCCAGGGTTGGGGCTTCCTCTTGCCCTTCCAGTTAATATGTGACCTCCGTCCGGCCTGAGGCCCACCAACTCAGGTCACAGTTTGTGCTGGAGCTGCCGTGTCTGGCAAGGAAGAGGAGAGGAAGATCCTTGCTTATATTGTACAGTTTCCTCAAACCCACTGTGTGACCCCTTTGCTCAGGCGTCATGGGCCGGAGTTCATCTCCTGTCGCAGAGACAGCAGGGACATGCTCAACATGCAAGCTCCAGCAACACTCGGTGTCCACAGCAGGGACATGCTGAACTGGGCTGCAAGCTCCAGCAACACTCGGTGTCCACAGCACGGACATGCTGAACTGGGCTGCAAGCTCCAGCAACGCTTGGTGTCCACAGCAGGGACATGCTGAACATGCAAGCTCCAGCAACGCTCGGTGTCCACAGCAGGGCTGTTGAGGGGGTGGCTATGGGAGGGTGACAGCTCTACTGCTCTGTGTGGGAGGCTCTGCCCGGGACAGCAGCGTGGCCGCCACTTACTGCAGGGGGCCAGGAAGGGACCACAAGGCAGCGCAATCACTCATGGGTGGACAGTGTGGCACACTGGGCTAAGCTGCATCCAGTGTGGAAGTAACAGCATGAGTTCCAGCTTCTTTACTTCAGGTCCTGCTAATTAATAATACATCCTATGAGACAGCATATTATGGCTCTGGTGCTTGGGTCGTCATCCGCAGGGAAACCAGGATAGAATTCTGGGCTCCTGGCTCCTGGCTTCAACTTGGCTCAGTCTTGGCTTGTGCAGGCATTTGGGTGGGGAAGGGCGCTGGCCTGCATGACAGTTCTGTCAGGATACTCAGGCAGCTGCTGTGGGTAAGGCTGTCAGTGTCCTCTGGTGCCCCGAGTTTCATCATTCCTGTTCCCTGTGGCCACGGTCCCTCTTTCCCCTGAGTTGTCACCCTTGCACACCAGGGCTGTTACTAGTTGGGAATGCCAGGATCCAGAGTGGCATGTGGTGGCTGACCTTCTGAGCTCTGAGCTGCTGGAGAGAAGTCCTCACACATGGCTGTTTCAGTGCGCTCACACAAAGGTCCAGGATTGACCTGGCATTTTGAGCTCGCTCTCTGGAATTGAGGAAGAGAGGGTACACTCCTGTCATCCTAGTATCTTTCTCAGTTATGGGTATGTCAGACAAGACAGCGTCAAAGATGAAAATTTGAGTAAAAATCTAACAGCTTTGACAGGGGGCCCCACGAGAAGTCTAAGGACTATTTTCTGCTGAGTGCTGTAAACATTTTCAACAACTGATGACATGCAAGGCCGCAAAGGAAATTCTAACCGCCTTCGGGGAACAGGAGTTGCAGAGACCCTGGCCTCATGACCACACAGTTAAACTAGAAGACAGGAGTCAGGCTAATGAAAAGTATTATCATGTGCTTTTTAAAAAATGAAAGCTTCTAAATAATGAGCCAATGAAAAGGACTGCACAGGGCCTAGCGCAGTGGTTGTTGCACGCGAATCTTCTGCCTACAGTGCTGGCATTCCGTGGGAACACTAGTTCATGTCCAGGCTGCTGCACTTTCAATCCAGCTCCCTGATTTTAGCCTGGGAAAGCAGCAGAGGAAGGCTCAAATCCTTGGGCCCCTGAACCCATGTGGGAGATCGGGAAGAAGTTCTTAGCTCCTGGCTTTGGATGAACTCAGCTCCAGTCGTTGCAGCCACGGGCGAGTAAAACAGCGATGGAACACCTCCCTTGCTCTCTTTCGTCCTCTCTGTGAATCTGCCTTTCCAACAAAAATATAACTGTTTTCAAAAAAAAAGGGAGACTATGCTTACAAATACAAAGTTATTAAAACTGGATAATGGTGCCAACATTATATATCAAAATGTGTGGCATTTAGGGGAAAAAAAAATAGTGCCTTAGAGCAACTTAAACCTATGGTGATCAAATTGCTAAAGGAAAAAGGCTGAGAATAAATTGAGAAGTGAGAAAATGAATACTGAAAGAACCCCAAAGAAAGGAAGAAGAATGATGCAAAGAGCAGAGATCAAGAAGATAGGAAACAAAGGCAGAGAAATGAAACCATTTATGCAAAAATGTGAGGTCGAAATTAATCATCACTCAGCCAGACCGTCTACAAGATAAGCAATTGACATGTGAGGCCAGGAAGACCACTAAAACGTAATATGCTCGACATCGCTCATTCTATAAAAGTTTAATAAATTCAGCTTCATCAACATAAGAAAGCTTGCTCTTGAAAAGATTTTAGATATTCCAGTGGCAAGCTAAAGCCTGGGAGAAGTTATTTGCAAATTATGTAACTGAGAAAGCATTAGAATTTTATGCTTTGTAAAGAATAATTAGAAAAACTGAACAGCTCAGTAGAAAAACAGGCAAAGATGTGAAGTGACGAATGGAGGAGGAAACCAACCATGAAAAAGCATCCAATGATGCTGCCCGGCCAGCGCCAACCCTGTCGCCCACAGATGGGTGAGGCTGGGGAGTCCAATACACCCGGGGAGACGGGGGTGGGCATGGAGGGTGGTCCCCTATCTACTCACACCTGCCGTGGAAAAGGCTGTAGGGTAGCTTTGTTCAGCATAGGAAAGTCTTATGTAGAAATTTAGTGTGACTAGGACCACCCCCCAAACTCCCTGTTTAAGACTAAAAGCAAACAACCCTGAAGGATGTATTAGGCAAATTCATGCAGGAGAGAGAATGAGAACTGGTGCCCAAGGGTGCATGGTCTCCTCTGAGGAGAAGCAGAAGGCATGGAAGGAGTCACACAGGCTCTGGTTAGGGGTGGGGCCTGGGCTTGGGGAGTGGCTGGTGGCTCACAGGTGAAGTACGTAACAGCCAAGGCCAAACACAAGACAGTCATGATGGCGTGGGAGGAAGTTCTGTGGTTAGCCCAGGCCAGGGCCCTGGTGTGTTTAAAAAAAAAAAAAAAAGAACAAAGCCTAAGGAACCCATCGGGTCCCTCCTGTCCCCTCTTCAGCATTCCGAGCAGTGTTGCATAGTCCTCTGCCATTTTAACTTTCATTTTGCTGAAATGATTCACATGAAGGTTTGGAATTTAGGATAGATAATTGGATTCATTGAGCAGTAGCTGAATGGCTCGGGTTTCCCAGGTAAGTCCTTAGGAGACTCCTTTCCGTTTTTCCCTTACCTTTTTATCATTAGAACGTTTTATCCAGTGCAGAAAAAGCTCTGAGAAAGATTGTGAAGGGCTGCAAGGGCCATGCCATTTGACTACGTCTGTTAATCCGTTGGTTGCATCCTCTTCCTCCCTGGATAACAGAAAATTCCAGGTGTTTCTGGAAAATACGGACACTCCTTTAAATTGCAAATTATTGCAGATTGAGTACCCCTCATTGGAAGTATCTGGGATCAGAAATATACATTTTACATTTCGTGTTTTGGGGATCCAAATATAAGCTCCAAATTCTCTGATGTTTTATAGTCGCCTTACAAAGCCTATTGTAAGTAATATTTTAATGAGTTTATGCATAAACAAAGTCCCAGGATGTGCAATTGCCCACTTGGGGCTAAGAAGTTTCAGAATTTGCATTTTTAGATTTGGGATGCTCAACCTATACCAGTATTCTATCAAAATAGTGATTTGCTAACATTAGGCACTATCCAGTGTCTCTGAGGACACGGAGACTTTTTTTCTATCATTCTCTCCCCGCCTCTTCTTGTTTTAGCTCAACATCCAAATAAGGCCCATTCATTCTGACTGCTTTGTGAATTTTGCTTAAAAGGATTGCTCCAACAGGTTCCCTCCTATTTCTTGCTCTTTTGTTTCCCCGGGGATTTTATTATTGGTGGTCTTGTTTCTCTCTAATCACAGAGCATTTTTCATCCTCACATTTCTGTGCACCTGCTGGGAGCTGGGCACTATGCTGGACACTATGCTGGACCAGTTAGAACAGGAGCTGGCAAGCCCCGTCCTGCGGCCCAGCCCCTCCTGGGCCCCTGTTGTCAGTGACTCACTGCCTCACTCATGCCCCTGACTCTGCCTCTGCAGCTTCTGTGTCAGAGCAGAGATGAGTGGTCCAGACAGCCTGAAACCTTTCCTGTCTGGCCTTTCACAGAAAAAAATCTGCTGCCCCAGGAGTCAGGGCTGGGCCGGAGTCGGGCTTGCTGGATTGTGGGTTTGTGTCTTTCCATGGGTGGCACACCCTGGTTGGCTGTGTCTCATTCTTGGGCTGTTGGTAGCTGACGATGAATAGGCCTGGTCCATTCATGCATTGGGTACAAAATGATGCTACTCCAGTCTCTGGGGTTGGATGCCAAAACTTTACATTTTGTTAGGGTTGGTTCATGAAAGGGCTCTTTCCCCACTTCCCGGTGTTGATCAGCTCTGCGTGTTCGCAGGTGGCCGTGGAGACCAGGGCTGTCATAGCCTGGATGGAAAAGATCCCTTTTGTGTTGGGCGGCAACCTGCAGGGCGGAGAGCTAGTGGTGGCCTACCCCTACGACATGGTGCGCTCCCTGTGGAAGACGCAGGAGCACACGCCCACTCCCGACGACCACGTGTTCCGCTGGCTGGCCTACTCCTACGCATCCACCCACCGCCTCATGACAGACGCCCGCAGGAGGGTGTGCCACACGGAAGACTTCCAGAAGGAAGAGGGGACGGTCAACGGGGCTTCCTGGCACACCGTGGCGGGAAGTAAGTGCTGTGTGCCCTGCCTGGCGTCAATGATATCAGGGTACTGGGCAGGAGGAGCCTGCAGGTGCCTACAGTTAGAGCTACCAGGGCCAGGCCCTGGACACAGCGAGTCGTGGGCTGGGAGCGCCTCACTCCCTGGTTCACAGCAGAGATACTGGGGTTTCTGAGGCTCAGGGAGAATTCCTGCAGGGAGCAGGGAGAGAGCTGGGGTCTGTGTCTCAGCTGCTGCTGCTGCTGAGCTACTCAGATGTCACACCATCAGAGTGTGGCCCCACATGAGCCCCCAAAAGGAGCCTTGTGAAGGAGCGGAGAGCATGAGGGTGCTGGTGCTGGTTTCCCCAGAGCCCTTTTGACTTGGGGGCATCCCCTGCTTTGAGTCAGCAAGGCTGGGCCTGGGGCCCCAGCCCGGCTGTGAAATGCCTTTGAGCTGCTAGACCAACATGTGGGAAGACCATTTCCTGCATGTCTGAGGCTGGGGCGCATGGCCACACTGATCCTGCACCATGGGGCATTTGAGGTGTCATTCCTGGTGTCCCTGGGACTACAGAGAGACCCCCATGGATAGCTTTACGACAGCCAGAGGACCCCATGGTTCAGAGAGGTCAAGATAAGCCTTCGCCTCCTATCTTGACCTGGTCCCAGCCCAGGACTCAAATCCAGCCTGGGTTTGCAGATATAGCGTTCCCCAGTCTCCTCTGCACCAGCCTTCAAGCCACCATGCATGATGTACAATGCTTGTCTTCTCTGTTTTGTGGGGATTCCCTGTCTGCTAGACCTGGGTTCAAATCCTGAGATGTGGTTCAGGGGCTGTGTGACACTGCGCAAGTTGCTTGACCTCTCTGGAGCCTGGTGGTTTTCCATCTGTGGAGAGGGTCATGATGTTGGCGGCCATGTTCCTGGTGCTGATATCTGCTTCCCAGCGCTGTAAGAATTACAAAGGTGGCGGACCGGGATGTGCGTCTTCAGGCTTCTGAGAGAGGCTCTGTCGGGGGCTAACATTTCCTGCCATCTGCCTCTTTCCACAGCCTGCTGCCTGCAGCCTCTCAGTATAAGCGTGTTCTCAGCTGCCTTACACTCATGCAATGATCTGACGTCTGGGATGTCAGCCCTCGCATGCTTGCGAGTGTGTCTCCTGCGGGAGGAAAAGGAAACACGTGGAGGGGTTTGTTTCCCTGGCACGGACAGCGCGCCAGTTCTGCTCCATGACAGCCCGAGTCGGGGCTGCTGGGACTAAGTTGTGTGTGCATAGCGGCACTCGCCAGCGTCGGTCTGTCACAAGGGGCTGAGTTGTTGGCCGCCACATGGTCACGGGGTGGCATTTTTTCCCCTGCCAATTATGTTTCCATAATTTCAGGGACTTAAACGGCAGAACCGTGTGGTGGTTTGAGCTTTTTAATCACTCTTCCCACGGCGTGATGAAGTCTGCAGATTCATTTCTTTGGAGATTAATGAAATGGGATTTCTGTTTCCTCCCTGCTCCCTCGCCCGCCCATGCATCTTTTGTCTGCTTCCTTCTCACTCATGAGCGCGGGGCCCACGGGCACTCGGGGAGTGGGGAGGGCGGCTGGGAGCACGGCTCAGTGCATTTCAATGAGCCTGTGGAGCTCTCGCTCTGCTCCTGCCAGCGTGCAGCCATCACAGGAACCTGCAACATCAACCACGCACCACTGTGTGCCCTGTTAGATTGATGACAGGATTCTATTCCAAGAAGAAGCACAAAGTGGGCTCTGACAGCCCCCAACCCCAACTGGAACTTTAAACTGCCTGGTCGTGCCTCCTAGCTCCTGGTAAACCTGCACTGTAGACAGGAAATGAAAAGTTTATTTTTGAAGGCATGCTCTGGCCAGATGTGACCAAGGCAGCCTCAGCAGGATGACATATGGCGAAGGACAGTGTGGGCCCTGTGTCTCCCTGCCGTGAATCTGCGTTCTCACCATTCTGTGGATTCTTCTAGAACTGCTGGTGCCCTGAAGGAGTCATTGCTAGATGTCAGGTCCATGGCAGGATTTCCAGAAATCGTGATGATGTCAGCACACAGCTAGGCCCATGAGTGTGGAGGTGGCCATCATTCAGTGTGCGCAGAGGAAAGGAAGGCAGAACCTGTGCTAACTGTGTTAGTTCCCAAGTACCTGTGCCTGTGCCCTCTGTGACTCCACGGTGCAGGGCTGGCAGGGTGAATGGGCCCCTGGCCTTCCTCCTCGCTCAGATCTCCATGCTATCCTACTCTTTTTTCTCCCCAAAGATGTATTTATTTACTCAAAAGACAGTGACGGAGGGAGACAGAGAGAGGCCTTCCACCTGCTGTTCCTCCCCAGATGACCACAGCAGCCAGGGCTTGGCCAGGCTGAAGCCAAGAGCTTCTTCCAGGTCTCTCAAATGGATGTGGGTGCCCAAGCACTCAGACTGCTTGTCACTGCTTTCCCAGGTGCATTGGCAGGGAGCTGGATTGGAAGTGGATCAGCTGGGACTGCGTGGGATGCTCGTGTTGCAGGCGGAAGCTTTGCCTGCCATGCTGTAGTGTCAGTCCCTACCCTACCCTTTTATTCTACTGATGGATCCCAAGTACGACCAAAGACGGGCTGGTGACATCAGCAGCCAGTCTGGAACCCGCTAGGCAAAATGTGCATGTTGTGTACCCTGTGGCCTCAGATCTCAGGGATGAGGCAGCCGTCCCACACTGAGCTGCCCTTGAACCCAGAAGCCATGAACTTAGGCCAGTACCTGCACTGAGCACAGCAGGAGGGAGTGCGAGAAAGGGCGGCAGAGGCCAGGGCTGCTGGAATCTACATGACCTGCTTGTCTCACAGTCAGCACAGAGCCCAGCTCACTCGCCTGTGCCTTGCGTGGCTTGGCTCCTTGGAACCCTGCACCTGGGGAGAGGCCATGCTGCAGACAACCCAAGACACTGCTTGCTGCTCATTGTACTCAAAAGCAGCAGAAAACCCTGGGCACTGCCACCCAAAACCCTTTTACCTCTTGCATGAAGCTTGAGCGATGGTCTCCAGGGAAAATCGGTCTTTGGAGGAAAAAAGGAAGGGAGGGAGAAAGCAAGGAAAAGAAAGAGAGAGAGAGAAGAAAAGGGAGGAAGGAGGAAAGAAAGGAGGGAAGAAAGGGAGGCAGGGAGCGAGGAAGAGAAAGAGAGAGAGAGAAGAAAGGAAAGACAGAAGGAAGAAGGGAAGGGAAGGAGGAGGAAGGGAAAACCCAGAGCCGTTGCTGTGGTGAGCACCACAGAGATAGATTTAATTGACCATTTCAAAGCCGTAGCATTGAGGCTGGCCTGTGCACAGCAGGTTAGGCCCGGTGATGCCAGCATCCCGTAGGAGCAGCAGTTCCAGTCCTGGTTGTTCTGCTTCCTGTTCAGATTCCCTGCTAATGTTCTTAGGAACGAGCGGAAGATGACTCAGGCTTGTGAGCCCGAGCACCCACCTGGAAGACCCAGACGAAACTGCAGACTCCTGGTTTCAGCCTGGCCCCGTCCCGGCCATTGTCATTTGGGGGAGCGAGCAGGCAAGCCAGCGAGCCAGAGGAGGGAAAATCTTTGTCTTTCCATCTATCTCTGTTAAATAAATAATTCTTGAAAAAAATAAATCCATAGTGGGGCCCAGTATAGTAGCCTAGTAGCTAAAGTCCTTGCCTTGCACATGCTGGGATCCTGTATGGGCGCCGGTTCTAATCCCGGCAGTCCCACTTCTCATCCAGCTCCCTGCTTGTGACCTGGGAAAGCAGTCAAAGATGACCCAAAGCCTTGCTACCCTGACTCCTGGCTTCGGATTGGCTCAGCACCGGCCACTGTGACCTCTTGGGGAGTGAATCAGTGGATTGAAGCTCTTCCTTTCTGTATATCTGACTTTCCAATAAAAATAAATAAATATTTTCAATTCCATAGAGTTGATGTTACTGACAACTCTATTCTAAAAAATGGTGTGTTAAACTGTGTTTGATAAAATACATATCTATGTGCTATGCCAGCCTGTTATCAAAGATGTTTTTATATGAGTAGGGGTCTGTCTTGATGTAAAGCTGTGTGGTTGCCTCCCTGCAGCTACACACACTTGCTGTATTGTCTCACTTTATCTGGAGTGGCACTCTCCACCTCCCTGTTGACAGGTAGTCCCCAGAATGTTCTAGAATGTTCTAGAATGTTTTAGCTTCCTCTCAGCACCCCTCACGGCATGGTTTCCTTGTTGACTTGCAGGTCTCAATGATTTCAGCTACCTTCACACCAACTGCTTCGAGCTCTCCATCTATGTGGGCTGTGATAAATACCCGCATGAGAGCCAGCTGCCCGAGGAGTGGGAGAACAATCGAGAGTCCCTGATTGTGTTCATGGAGCAGGTAGGGCTGTGGGCAGGGGCATTCCCAGGCTGGGGTGTGGCTGGGTTGTGGCTGGGGTGTGGCTGGGGGTATGGCTGGGAAGTGTGGCTGAGGTTGTGGCTGGGGTGGCTGGGTGTGTGGCTGGGGTGGCTGGGTGTGTGGCTGGGGTGTGGCTGGGTGGCTGGGGGTGTGGCTGGGGTGTGGCTGGGTTGTGGCTGGGGTGGCTGGGTATGTGGCTGGGGTGGCTGGGTTATGGCTGGGGTGTGGCTGGGGCATGGCTGGGTTATGGCTGGGGTGGCTGGGTGTGTGGGTGGGGTGTGGCTAGAGTGGCTGGGTGTGTGGCTGGGTGTGTGGCTGGGGTGTGGCTGGGGTGGCTGGGGTGTGTGGCTGGGGTGGCTGGGGTGTGGCTGGGTGGCTGGGGGTGTGGCTGGGGCATGGCTGGGTTGTGGCTGGGGTGTGGGGGGACAGGGCTGTCTTTATGGATGACCCTTTTGATTTCTTTCCCCATCTGGCCTTTATGACCGCATAGGGTAGGTAAGTAAAAGCAAATGTGCCTATAAAAAGTAAATGCCAGTTTCCAGAGAATGATGTTTTTATGCCATCTCAGAAGCTAATATTTTTTAAGCTTCTGGATTTTAAAAATTCTCCTGGGGCGCTCTCTAGTGTACAACCCCCAGAAGCAAGGCATGGTCCCTGCAGAAGCAGGCAGCCTGAAGCGGAGCATGAGGCCGTGAGCATTCTTGGTGGGGACTGGGCCTGCCCTGGGTTGCAGCCCCCTGCCTTGGAATGGTGGTGGGCAGGGAGACCTCACCCCGGATCTCACCGTGTTTGCTGAGCAGGTTCACCGCGGCATCAAAGGCCTGGTGCGGGATTTACATGGAAAAGGCATTCCAAACGCCATCATCTCCGTGGAGGGCGTCAACCACGACATCCGAACAGGTAACTGGATGCGGTTCAGCTACGTCTGGGTAAAGAAGTCTGTTTGCTGGCAGGGTCTCACATGGGTTCTGATCATGTTGTGAAAACAAGGAATGTCTTACCTAGACCTGAATAAAGGTCTCCTTGCTTGCTCCTTCCACCTGCCCAAGACCCTTGCCAGCCAGATTTCCAGACTCAGCTCCCCTGGATGCCCTCTGCCTCTGCCCTGTGGTGTGCTGGGGGCAGCTGCCAGACTCCCAGTGGCATTGGGTATTTCTGACAGGTCAAGCAGGTTGCTCTGCCCCTGCGGGGCTGCTCAGCTCTCAGACAAGGATAGAGGAAGGACTGGAAGGGATGGGGAGGCAGGCAGGTGCCCCTAGAGGGGACACTGGGCCATGTTTGTGGCCTTGGAGAAGCAGAGCGGGGTTCAAGGAGGCAGTTCCCAGGTCATAGCAGTCAGGGGCCAATAGCAGTGGGGGTTAGGATCCTGGACAGCAGTCCCAGCATATCCAGACCTGGCAGTGCTGTTAGCTCCGTCACTTTCCACAGCAATCTCGTTTTCTTGAGGCGCTCACCAGATGAAGCTGTGAGGCCCTCAATGAGATCTCACAGGTCTGGCTACTGAAAAGGGCCAATGGCTGAGGTTAGTGACTGTCAGTGCTGTGTCCAGGTGAAAGGGGTCAGGGCTTGAATTTCTAGAACCCGAGGGTGATAATCGGAGGGTAAGGAAGATGGTCTTTAAGAGGCATTGCTAAGATCTTTGTCCCACTCTCTCTGCTATCACAGACCAAAAATTCAAGACCCAGTAGATGACACCTCAGCCTCCAGCTCCTAAAATTGTGACATTGTGTCATGTTTTCAGGTGGGACTGTGCCATGGCCATGTGACCCTGGGACAGCCAACTGCTTGATGACGCTTGCAGGAGGGGGTCATTCCTACAGGACCCTTTCTCAGAGATTATCCACGCAGGTGTTCTCTTATGTCCCTTTTCACCCTCTGAGGGAAGCAGGCCACTCCTTTCCCCTTGTCCTGATGGGGAACAAGCCTAAAGAGGCACCTTGACATGTGAGGAAGGGGCAACTTCTGGTCTGACTGCTGTTGCAGCCGGAAGCTGCTAACCTCTTCACAGAGTAGAGCCTGACACGAGGGCAGAAGAACCTGGGAGGTCCCGTGTTTCCCGCTGTGACCTGGGATGCCCCGTGTCTAACTGGTAGTCCTGTGTCCCAGGAGTCATTCTGCCCCCTTCCTGTCCCCCTGTCACAGCTCCTTGGGGCTGGAGAGCCACGTGCTGGGCTGTCTGGCTGCTTGCTGCGTCTATCTGACTCATCGTGCCCTCAGTTCTTCCTTACTCTCTCTGGATCCATGCCCAGATGTCACCTTCACGCAGCTATCCTGAGCCACTCTGTCCCCACACAACTGCTCTGCCTGTGCTGTTGGTCCCTTCTATCTCTCCCAGTCTGATGCTCTCCCTGCTGTGGTGCCATGTGCTTGGCACTCGTGTCCGGTTAGCTCCCATCGTGAAGGCAGAAGGCCTCGACTGTTTGTTCCTGGGTGTTCAGTCATGAACCACACAGTGATGAATGTTCAGGTCTTCAGTAGGCGTGTGTGCTCAGGGTTAAGGTTAGGGTTAGGGTGACTGCCTCTGGGACTGGGGTCCTGTGCGAACATGTCTGGCGTGGTCCCAGCAACCACAGTTTCTGTAAGTGCTCTCTGTGGGGTTTGCCTCCCGTGGTGTTCTCAGAGTGTGTCCCACCACTGAGCAACGCATGAATGCAGTTTGCGACTCCAGATGCTCAGGGAAAATGGAATTGGAAGATAAATTTGCTTTGGTGCAAATTATTTTTGCAAATAGCATATTTGAGGACTCTCCAGGAAATCACAATAAAACAAATAAGCACATGTCCTCCCTTATATTTGAGAGCTAAAAAGAGAGACAGAGAGGAAGGAGGGGAAGGAAGGAAGTGCTGGCATGTATCAGTTTTCCTGCAAATACAGTTTCCATTAAACTTTAACTATTGGTTAGTAGGATTTATACACAACTGTGTCACAATGAATGTGAACAGTTCATGATTTACCTTCAGTGGGTCAGGATGCACATCTTCCATTGGTGATTGAGCATGACCCCTGCCTATTTTCCTGCTGGCCTGTGGTCCTCTTGTTGGCTAAGTGTTTGATTCTATAAAGTCACTCAAAATACGTTATTTCAAAAATATATCTTAATAAGTTTATGGAAAATATCCATCATGAAAAACTACCCATGGGTTTCAGAGGCTTTTGTTTAGATTCACTTTATTCTTATTGGAAAGGCAGACACACAGAGAGGAATATCTCCCATGCGTTGACTCACTCCCCAAGCAGCCACAGTGACCAGAGCTGTGCAGATCCAAATCCAGGAGCCCAGAGCTTCTTCCAGGTCTCCTATGTGGGTACAGGGTCACAAGGCTTTGTACCTTCCTCAGCTGCTTTTCTAGGCCACAAGCAGGGGGCTGGATGGGGAGCAGGGCCACCAGGACACAAACTGGCACCCATATGGGATCCCAGTATGTGCAAGGAGAGGTCTTTAGTCACTAGGCTACTGTGCCAGGCCCCCAGAGTGTTTTTTTCTTGATTTCAACGAAGCAAACTTTATCATACAATGCCACTTTCCATGAGCTTTCGCACGTGCCTACCTGTTAGGAGCACATTGCCGGAGAGCTGAGATTTGAGCCTAGGATTAGAGACTCCACATCCAGTGCTCCTCCTGTCATCCCCACACTCTCGTCTTCTTGGGAGAGCATTCTCTATCCATAGGTCCTGTCCCCAAAATAAACCAAGCCATGTGACCCACCAGTGAAGGGAGACCCTGGGACATGAGGATGCAGTGAGGCAGAGACCCAGGCCCGGTCCAGACATTTCTCAATGCCAGTCTGCCTCTCAGCATGTCAAGCACAGGAGCCGATGACTTGAGTGGTTGAGATGTGTCTGAAATGCTGCAGAACAGCGACTGCTGTGTAATGCTGTCCGTTGCATTCTTTCCTTTTGATTATCGATTGTTTTACTGGTTAATATTTTGTTTGTAAATCAAGCAAAGGGATATTAGAGATAGACAGTTCCCATGTGCTGGTCCAAATGCCCACAGCTGCCAGGGCTTGGCCAGGCCACAGCTTGGAGACAGGAATTCCATTGAGATCTCCCGTGTGTGTGGCTTGAGCCGTCACCACTACGTCGCAGGGTCTGCATGAGCAGGAAACCCGAGCTGGAACCCAAGCCCAGGTGCCCAGGTACACAGGACAGGGTGTCTTGAGGGTATCTCAAGCGCCAGGTAGCCACCAGCCCCATAATCATTTCCTCCAGCCGATGGCCACAGACCATGTGGTCCCATAAGCCCCAGCATGAACATAGTGCATAGCACATAGCAGCCCCTCGCAGGCATCCATGTATCCACTGGTTTACCTGCTCCCCCACCCAATCAGTGCATGTGGGGCATGTGCCCACAGCGTGCTAGGGGCTGTGCAGGGCGCTGGGCTCACTGCAAAGGAAGAGCAGGCTCTGGAACTGGTTCTGTACAGGATTTTATCTGAAACAGTGCTGACGAGCTCCTGTAGAAAGAGCCTGGAACAGTCCTTGAACGATCGAGTGCCTCACACAGTGTGAGAAAACCTGAGTTTTAAACTGAATGAGAGACAAACAGGCCCTGGGGTCCCCTAAACCAGGATGAGAAAGAATGCTTTGTTTAACGGCCTCCGAATTTCAAGCCCCTATAATCAAGGAGACGGTTTGGATGAGCTAATGGGACATGTGTGTCTCTCTCTCTTTATCATCTTCTCCGTGAATAATTTCCCCCAGTGGATTCTCACGACAGATGAATTCCACGCTTTACTCATTGCTTTTTATTTTATTGGTTTCCACATCTTCCGGTGCTCAGCACAAGCTTGGAGTCTCCCTTGGTTTCTGTCTGAGGCTTATGTGATCTGACAGGTTTTATTTCAGGAGGATTTTGCATAAAGTAAACGGAGATGTTAAATGGAATTCCACAAGGGGAGAGAAACTAGTATGGGATGCATATAAATGTGTCAGCTCAGCCCCTGCCCCGATCTCCCTGTGGCTGTCCCTGGCATGGTGGACAGCGACCTGACCTGCTCACCAGTGCCACCAGCGCACATTGGGCTCCCATTGCTTCTTCTGCCCACAAGTGCCCGGCAGTGCCCACTGTGCACAGACCTGTGATTAGGATTCTGTGAATGGCTCCCACGGGCATAGGTCTGGTTGGCCAGAGGGACAGGTATCCGACACGGTGGCCCCTGCACTTGACAAAATGGCTGATCTGAGGCTTTCCTGGCCATTAGGGTGGAAGTAGAGGGAAGGGAGCCTTAGAGTTATCCAGGGAAGTGGCAGCCTCGAACTCCAGAGAAGCTGCACCAGGCAGAGAGAGAGACCCAGGCAAGGCTGGAAGCCTTCAGGTCCAGGAGCTGAGACTCTCTGACCCCAAGCCTGCAGGGTGCTGATGACTTCTGGCTTTCCTTTAGCATGTCTTAGGGGGCACCTAGTGCGTGCCCGGTGAGTACTGCTGAGAGCGAAGCGAGGGTAGGCCAGGCCACGGTGAGCATGCATCCTCCTCGAGGAGGCCTGTGCAAGCCTGAAAGGGCAGATGAAGACGTCTGCTGCAGGCTGTCAGGAAGGCCAAGGAAGGTCCAGAGTCCGTGAATGAGGAAGCTGCAGGCGATTGCAGAGTGAGGGGCTGGGATGGCTGAGCAGGGCAGGAACCTGATGTCCTGTGGGCGGGAGTCGGTGACACGCTAAGGCCCAACCCCACTGGGGACTCGGAGGAGCGTGGTGAAGGCCTGTTGAGGAATTAGTCACAAGAGGCACCCAAGGGTGGCTGGCCAGTACAGGAGCTGGCGAGGCTGGACTGCTGTCTGGCAGTGGTAGCTCTGAGGTCTCTTGTCTCCCACCTGTGGGAGGAGGTGCAAGATACCAGCCCCGCTAATGCTCCCTGAGCTCCAGGGCTGTCCCTCTTGCTGTTTAGAAGTGTCCTTTGAAAACAGCTTCTCTGTGCTAGTAGCCTTGGAAGCTGTGGCCTGATGGCTTTTCAAGATGGCGCTGTGTGTCAAGGACAAGTTCATGTCTGTAATGCTTGGCTTGTGTTGTCAACCGGGACAGGAACAATGGTTTCTCTGTCTCCTCATGTGTATTAGCACCATGGCAGGTCCCACTCCCCAAACACCTTCCTGTTAAAAAGCAGACACGTATCTTCCAATGAGGAAGCTTGGCTTCCAAAACACATTCAACACCTGCAGCGTGGGAGCTGGAGCCCTGCGCCTTGGAGCCCCTCCGGGGCAGGGAGGCCACTCCTGGTGTCTGTACTGGAAGGAGCCGCTCTGAGCTGCCCTGGTTCTCTCTCCACAGCCAGCGACGGGGATTACTGGCGCCTCTTGAACCCGGGAGAGTACGTAGTGACGGCCAAGGCAGAAGGCTTCACGGCATCTACAAAGAACTGCATGGTTGGCTACGACATGGGGGCCACTCGCTGCGACTTCACGCTGAGCAAAACCAACCTGGCCCGGATCAGGGAGATCATGGAGAAATTTGGGAAGCAGCCGCTCAGCCTGCCAGCCCGCCGGCTGAAGCTGCGGGGACGAAGGAGGCGGCAGCGAGGGTGACTGCCCAGACCCTCGGGGCTCGACTTGGACCAAGGCAGACGACAGCAACCCCAGGATAGCTGCCTCATAGCAGCCTTGCTCACTGTTGTCCAGAGGCACCCCCAGGAGTGTTTGTGGGCATTGCCAGGCAGAGCCCAAAGGGCATTTTCTTTTCTTTGTTCCCATTTATCTGATCCTTCGGGCAGCACAGCAGAGAGAAGTTGGCGGGAGGGAGAGAAGTCAGTGAACCGAGCTGAGCATCAGAGAAGGAAGGAGCCAGCCTGCTCAGCCTCCTTCGGCACAGCCCCTCCTCCTCCCTCGCGTGACAGCAGGCATTCCTGGGCATCGACAGTGGGCCCAGCTAAAGCACTGTGGGCCCCGAGCCCTGCTTTACCCGGTGCTGCAGTTCGATGCCCATGGCCATCCTGAGAGCCTCCCCTCGCCGGCCCCAGGACATTCGGAGCTGCTGCAAAAGGCCCTGGTTTCTGTGGACAATAGGCATTTCCTTGTGAGCATCAAAGCCCCTGAATGCACGTTCCCAACGGGGAGGCATGCTGCTGCGGGGGGTCCAGGGCAATGCCACACCACAGCGGAAGCCTGCGTGCTTGTCACACGTGAGCTTGGTCTACAGGGAGCCCTCTCGGCTCTTCCAGATCAGGAGTGCTGGGGATCGCAGGGTGGAAAGACCAGAGTGCCAGCTTTGCCAAGGGCCCACACGTGTTAGTCTGGCTCTCCTGTTTGGCCTGCTAGGGCTGTGAAGGAGCCAGGAGGAGGCTGAGCTGGCAGCTCCATCTGCTCGAGGTGTCGCCCCTGGCATTGGACATCCACATTCCTGAGCTGGCCCTACACCAGTGTGCAAGTTGTTTGCAATGTGTGGCATGACCTTCCAAATTAAATGAAACCTGATGGAAAGTTCTGGTGATGGTCTGTGATCTGTCCTGTCTTTGCAAGGGTGACTGAACAGCTACACATGGAAACGGCCATGCGTGGGAAGGGCTGTACATGAACACCCACCCCACTCTGCCCCACACAGAAACCCAGTGCTGGATGCCTCTCTCACCCAGGAAGGAACAGCCTAGCATGCAGGCTGAGCACGTTCAGTGGGGAGCCAGGGGAAGGTTTCTTGGTACACAGGCAGCCACCTGAGCTCCTGCTGAGAGCGGGCACCCCCAGAAAAGGTGTCTGCTTGGGAATGAGCAACCTCTGCCCCATGAAGCTCGGCACCAGTGATAATGCTGCTGAGTTCCTGCCTCCTCCCCCGGAGAGAGGGGTCTGCAGCCACTGCTGTCCCCCAGGGGTGCCAAGAGCATCTTTGAACAAAGAAGCAAAAACCTACTTACTTATGTGAGAGGCAGAGAGATGAGGAAGAGAGGGGGAGAGAGCGACAGAGAGAGCAATTGATTCCATCTGCTGCTTCACAACCCAGATGGCTTCAGGTACTAGGCCAGGCTGAAGCCGGAAGCCAGGAACTCAATTCAGGTTTCCTATGGGGGTGGCAGGACTACTTACTCATCACTGCTCCTCTCCCCCGCTGTCAGGGAGCTCATTAGAAGGAAGTTGGACTCTGGAGCCAGAGCCAGGGATCAAACCTAGGCACTCTGCAGGATACAGGCCGGTGCATTAGTTGGAGTCTTAGCCACTAGGCTGAAAGTATATGCCGGCCTTAGTATCTTCAAAGTAAAGAAGCTGTGTGCCTTTTTGATGCCCACTGCTTCATGGGACACAGTTGCTCATTCCAAAGTAGGCACCTTCTTTGGGCTGCCCATCCTTAGTGGTCAGTGATGTTTTTTAGTAGGAGAGAGGGGGCTGGCATGGCGGTACATAGCTCATCCTCCAACCTATGCTGCCATCATTCCCTATGGGCGCTGATCCGTGTCCTGGCTGCTCCACTTTTGATACAGCTCCTTGGTTATGGCCTGGGAAAGTGGCAAGGATGACTCGGGTCCTAGGGCTTCTGTACCTACACCCAGGTGGGAAACATGGAAGAAGTTCCTGGTTCCCAGCTTCAGGTCAGCTAGGTTCTGGCTGGTGTAGTGATTTGGAGAGTGGACCAGCAGATGGAAGACCTTCTCTCTCTATTTCTCCTTCTCTCTATAAAAAAATCTGCCTTTTAAGTGAAAATAAATAAATCTTCCAAAAAAGAGAGAGAGAGAGAGAAAGAGAGGGAGAAGGGTCAGCATTGTGGCACAAGTAAAACTGCCACGTGAAACCCCAGCTTCTCCAGTGGCCCCCCACTTCCAACCCAACTCCTGCTAGTGCTCCTGAGAAACCAGTGGAAGATGGCCCAAGTGCTTGGTACACTACCTACTTCGCAGGGGACCTGGGGAAGTTCCTGGATTCTGAGACCATGTCCAGGTTCAAAAATAGCACTGCCTCAAGTACCTGTGCCTGCTGTGGGCACAGGCCAGATGAGACTGGAGTGCCTCTTGGACCCAGACATGGGAAGATGCAGGCCCAGGGAGGGCATCTGGAGTTTTGGTCTGAGACAGGGGTCCAGTGTCTCTCTGGACAGTGTGCTTGGGTTCTGGGGTAACACTGGTCTAGCTGGTCTGAGCCCCAAGGTAGAGAGGGGTACCCTGAAGCCCTACTTGGCGGCTCCTTTGCCACCACAGAGGCTGGACATGATGTAACAGCTGGTGACATTCTGACGGCCAGTGGGCACGGCAGCACGGACTGGTGTGGCATGGTGTTTCACCCATCTGGGGAGCCAGCATCGAGCTCTGTTGCCAGCATTACAGCTGAGGGATGCTGCAAGACCCCTCCCCAGGGACGGCTGGAGCAGAGGAGCACTTCTGAAATGGCACTCTGTCCCAGAAGGCAGCCAAGTGTCACCCCTACGCAGAGGATTGTGGAGCTGGCATTGAGCACGGCAAATGTTTGCCAGCTTTGTCCCTGGAGCCAGGAGAGCTGGGCTCATATCCCAGCACTGCAGCTTTCTTCCCGCAAGACCTTGGGTGAGGCATGTAAACTTTGTGGATCTCAGTTTTCCTGTCTGTTAAATGGGCACAGCACAAGGCTTGCCTCCCCTGTCTGTTGTGAGGCTCCTATAAAGAGGCACCCAAACAGGGCACCCAGCCCATGGTGGCATTCGGTGCCAATGCAGCAGCTGAGCAGGTTTCTATTTTTCAGGACTCTGACCCATCACTGTGCAATTCCTCAATCTCACAGCTGCTACTAACTGTTTGTGTTACTACCATTTCTCCGACAAGGAAGCAAGCTTCTTGAGCCTTTAGAAGTCAGTCGCTGTGATGGATGCTTCTTGATTTGTGCTTCTAGAGCCCTTGAACCCTGCATGAGCCACATGGTGAAGGACAAGGCAGTGAGCGAGGCCCTGAGACCCAGAAGCCACCCGGAGTCTGCTTTCGGTGAGTCCCCTCTAGAGATCAGGGCCTCCTCCCTGACCCTACCTCACTCTTCCTCCTCCCAGCCCTGAGCATGGGCTGCCAGGTGCCCACATGAGTCAGTATGATGGCAATGCCAAGGTCCCCCAGTTGCCATCCAAACCCCAGGGAGCACAAGTTCCCCACAACATCATGGTTCAACACTATATCTCCTGGGTATTCCTAGAAAACACCCACAGGCAGAGAGCCTGGATGAATTAAGGTGCTACTGGAGGCCCCTGTGTCACCAGTCACACTGCCTGGGGTCGAGTCCCATGCCTGCTTCTGTTTGTAGTTTTCTGCTAGCACACTGGGAGGCAGCTGGCAGTGGCTCAAATAACGTGAGTCATTGGAGAGCTAAGCTGAGGTTCCAGCTCGTGCTTTTGGTCTAGTCCAGCCGTGGCATGGATTTGGGGAGTGAACCAGCAGGTGGAGGATCTCTCTCTCTCTGCCTTTTAAATAAAGAAAACAAAGCACATGTACGTGATCGGATCTGGGGAGACGGGAGGCTTAACCTCCCTGGAGAAGGTCTGCCCCTTCAGAGGGGCAACAGAGCCCACTTGTCATTGCCCCTCCTGGGATGCAGTGCAGGCCAGAGGGCGAGAATGAAACTTTGACAGCTTTAGTTGGACCCCAGTGCTGCCTCCTGCCCTCTGAACGACTCAGCCAGTGAGGTCATTGCGGCTCCAGGATTTGTTTCCCCGACTCTGAAGCACCAGGTAACTCTGCCTCTTGGGGTTGCTCTGGGGGATTCAAGTCCTTGCAGCCTGTAGCGCTGAAACGCTCTAGAAGCCAGTTATTCTAAAAGGCAGCAGGAACATCTTTATGATGCTCAGCCAAACATGTGTTCCCACCTGATAACTTCCTACAGCCGCGTACCTGTTCCCTTTGCAGCATCTCTCAAAGCAGGAAGAAAGTGCATGCTCATGAATGTGATGCTGAGCAGGAAAAAGTAACGAAGACCTGCAAGTTCAGTGTGCTTCACAACCCGCGTGCTGGCGTCCATCTTCCTTAGCAAAGAGCTCTTGGTCCACTGCGCATCCACTAACGTAAGTTGATGTGATCCAAAGGTTTACATTGTGTAAGGCTCTTAAACATTACTGTCAAGGTGGTACTTTATAAAATATAACTACTTCTTAAATTTTAAAAAAAATTAAAGCATTTTATATTTTATTATTATTATTATCATTTTATGATACAGTTCCATAGGCTCCTCGGATTCCCCTTATCCCCACCCCAGTTCCCCCCACCAGTTCCTCTATATCATTACTAAGGTATAGTTCTTCATACACAGTCGTATGTCCATCATTGCAGGCATGGACAATGGCAGAGAGTCCAGCATCCTGTTGTCAAGATATAGTAAACAGTTTCATTGTAAGTCCATCTTTGTCTGGAAGTAGAGATGCATACTGCACTATATCCTCACATCTGGATGTGATAGTCTCCGTTACACAGTTACTATACATCCTCTCAAATGAAAAGTCATAATACAAAATCAACAATAGAAAGAATAATAGAAATTTACAATGCCATGAAGTTAAATAACATGTTACTAGATATGACAGTCTCCATTACTCAGCTACTATACATCACCTTAAATGAAAAGCCACAAAACAAAATCAACGTCAGGAAGAAAAAAGAAATTAACACCATGAAGTTAAGTTACATGCTACTAAATGACTAACATGTAGCTAAAGAAATGAAAATTCAGAACCTTCTTGAAGAAAATGATGCTACTGTATGATCTATGAATCACTGAAGAATTTAATCAGAAGAAAGTGTTTTGAAGAGATGAAACCAACAGAAAACAACAAAACCTGTGCAATATAGTCTCCGCTGATTTTTGTTTTGGTGAAATGTGTCTCTTCTAGACAACAAATAGATGGGTTTTGTTTTTTTAATCCAGTCTACTAATCTATGACGTTTGATTGAGCTTAAGCCATTTACATTCAGGGTTAATATGTATGGGTGGTACTTTGGTCCTGTCATTTTAGGACTGGGTTGTTCATTGATTTAGTCATCTGTTGTCATTTTACTGGGATGTTCTTCACCTTTGCCTTTGGTTTTGATGGGTACTATTCCTCTTCTCTGTCAAGAGAACATCTTGAAGTATCATTTGTAGGGCAGGTTTGGAAGAGGCAAATTCTTTTAACTTTTCTTTACTGTGGAAGAATTTTATTTCATTTTCAAAGACGAAAGAAAGCTTTGCTGGATATGTTATCCTAGGCCGACAACTTTTTTCTTTTAGAATCTGGACTATGTCACTCCATTCTCTTCTTGCCTGTAGAGTTTCCTGTGAGTTTGATCAGCATTCCTTTATATGTCAGTTGATTTTTTTCACGTGCACATTTCAGGATCTTTTCCTTGTGCTCAATTAAAGAGAGCTTGATGATCATGTGTTTTGGTGAAGATTGCTTTTGATCAAGCCAGTTGGGAGTTCTGTGCCCCTCCTGAATCTTGTTTCCCAATTCTTTCTCTAGATTAGGGAAATTTTCCTTTATTATTTGATTAAATACATTTGTAAAACCAGTTGCTCTTTCTGCACCTTCTGGAACTTCCATAACTCTTATGTTAGACTTCCTAATGGTGTCTTTCAATTCTTGAATACTTTTGTTGGCCTAATCCAGCTCTGCTTCCAGCTTTTTGTTTGCTTCCCCCTGATGACAAAAAATATTTTCCAATTCTGAGATTCTTTCTTCTGCTTGCTTCATTCTATTTTGGAGACTCTCCACTGTACTTTTAATCTGCTTTACTGTTCTAATTTCTGATATATCAGCTTTGATTTGCTTTATTGCTGCTATTGCTTGTGTAAAATATTCCTTAAATTCTTTGAACTCTTGTATGTGCTTCTCATTGTTGATCAGAAGCTTTAAAATGAGTTTTCTGAATTCTATGTCCCCCATATTCTCGATGTCTTTCTCAGTTAACTCTGAGGTTGGCATAGGGTTTTGCTCCTTTGCAGGGGAGTTTTTGGTAATATTCATTGTGCCTTTGTCTCTTCTTTTGTTCTTGATCATTCTGGTTAGCAGAGTCTTCTCCTTGGGGCAGGTTTCTAAGCTGAGTCACTCACAGGTCTACAGTTTGATTTTACTTATTATAGTTGGTACATAGCTCTTTGCTTGCATCCAATTGTGCCACTCCCTCAAGTGATTTCCAGGTCTGGGTTCTTACGTTAGATTTCCACAAAGAGCTGCATAGTCCCAGCTCCTGGCTCACCAAATCTACCTTCTGTGATACCGTGCTGAGGCTGCACTGTTGTCTGTACAACCTTTCTCCTGCTTCTGGATGGAGCAGGTCCCAGGATTAGGGAGACACAAGGTGTCCTATATAGCTAGGCTGTTGGTGGTGCTGATCTTGCCGGAACCTGTTGGACATTAGGTCTGGGTGCCATACGAACCTATTTTGACCTGTACAATGCCACAGTCGGTATTATTTTCCTGCGAGACCAGTGCAATCCACTGAATTCAGTGAGTTCTCTTGAGCTCAGCACATGCGCAGTTCACTGTTGTACCCTTTAGTCCTAAAGCTTTTGTCACAGTGTCCAAAATGGCACCTGACATGTCCCTACTAGAGTTCTTGATCTGCTGGCCGTCAGGTCTGAGGGCCACCCAGACCTGTGTTGGGTAGAACTTGTAGAATGCCACGTTGATGCAGTTCACTGAGTCAGAAAAGAGCTCACTCCCAGCTCAGCGTATGCACAGTCCTTTCCCTTGCCTTTGCCTCCTTATGCAAAATGGCGCCCAATTCAGCTCTAGGGGCTGACTGGGCTGTGAAATCCACCCTGCTCTCGCACTGGCCATCTGAGATCTGCTGCTCTGTCTTTGCTCCTGGTCAAATCAAATGGACCAGCAGGACAGATAGTTCTTTGTCTGGGTTCACCTCCCAAACTCCCAGTGAAAGTCCCTTCCCACCTGGTTGCTGGTGGAATTCAGATTGCTGGTAGTGGAATGCTCCTGGAGTTTCAGTCACTGCAACACCACACCGTTGTGTCTGCTGCTTTCCTGTGTCTGTCAGTCTCCAGGTACCCTCTGCTGTTGTTCTGTCCTCTCCTATTTCCTGGAACGTGTCCTCTCTGCTTCATCCTGATTAAATGTTTTCCCCGTCTGTTTAAATGTGTCCTTACCCTATTCCACCATCTTGATTCTCCCCAAAATACAACTGCTTTTGAAATACAGAGTTTGTCAAAATAATTATTTAAACACAAGTTTACATTTCTATAATCTTAAACATTAATTAGGAATAACATTAGCTTATTTGACCAGTAGACAAGAGTATGTTTAGGAAAACAAAAACACACCTAGTAACATAAAATATAGCTCCTGTTGTACACAGAATTAAGAAGACACAGCTGTTGTTAGCAATCCAAATTTTTTAAATTGCCTTGCTTGCCAAAGATTTACCTTAATTATCCAGAGTCCCCAAAATGTTTCCGTATTAATTTTGGTTGATACATTTAAAGAAGTAGAGAGTTAATGTTCTTATTTTCTGACAATTTCAGGAACACTTAAATTCTGTGCTGGTTTTCCTATGCCAATCATTGAATACCTCCAGTAATCTCAGAGCTTGTGGATTTAATGTTAATGCCCTCTGGACTGAGGGAAATAATGACATGGTGGCAGTCTGGAGGCACCTGGGGGCTTGTTCCAGCCGCTCCCTGCATCGGCTCTGCCCCAACCCTCCAGGGGCTTCTGTTTTCCTTCTCACTAGGCACCAAGTTCCTTCTCAGTTTGCATAGTTGAGCCCTGGACAACTGCAAGCCTTGCACGTGGCTCACTCCCAGTGGCCAGCACCACCTGTCACTCCTCCCAGTCGGACACCCGCCAGGTTTCTCTGGCAGGACACTCCTCCGAGCCGAAGACTCCGTTGCCCAAGAACATTCTTGCGTGTACTTCCCAAATAACCCCCTTCACACAGGGCCTCATCCCAGGGCTGCTGCTGAGTGCTTCCAGGAACCCAGCCCATGGTTCCGTCTCATCTCCCCCTTGCCCTGAGTGACAGGAGCCTGGGCATTGGCAGACAGTGATACTGTGAGACAGGGATTTATACTTAGAAATATAATCTGATCTCCACCCCAGGTCTTAGTACCGAATTCTAGGACCTTGTAACTGCTGTTGCCCAGAGGAGCTGGATGAGTTTTCCCCTCTTGATATTTGATCTTCGACCTCCATGCCTGCCTGACCCAGAGCTCCCAACCTCTTGGAATTTTTTGAGCCCTAGGAGCACATTTTGTTCCCATGAGATACCTCGTTCTGGGCTCCTGCCTTTGGTGTGGCACTGGAGGATGTGCCAGCCATCAACCTGAAAGACACAAAATCCCAAGGCCTTCATCTCTAATGCTGGCATTCTGAAAGCTCAAGAATGCCAAAACTTCAAATTCCTACCTCTGCTAATGACAGCCTAGAAAGACTACAGTCTGGAATGTTGAAACACTGGAAGCCAAAATTCCAAAGATCAGAATTCCCATGTGCGGGGGCAGAGAGAGGAGAAGGTTATGTAAGAGCTGTGGCAAGCTGGATTCTGGGAAGGCCGTTGGTCACATCAGATCAAAGCTGGAGCTTAAGTCTGAGCCGAGTGTCTCCCTGGCATGTCTGCCAGTGATGACATGCCTGGAGCTTTACTGACTGAACGCTGAATCTGCCTGGCAAAAGTTGCAAAATTACTGACTAGCTTGAAAGCAGTTCTGTGCAGGATAGAGTGAGAGGATCTTCAGCACTGCAGTCCTGGGGGTTCATCGCACACAGAGGTTTCTGTGGGAGTGTGTGGGGCGGGGACGAGTGCTCCAGCAACACAGAAGCACAGCGCAGGAAGTGAGAAATACTCTGCAGGTGTGTGTCCGTATTCCACTGGTGGCCGTGTGCATTGACCCACAGGGTAGTGAATGTTCAGGCACTCACAGTGATGTGAGAGGTCCTGAAAGGCAGCAGGCCACAGGGATGACCTCCGGGTCTAGCCTACTCCTAACACACTTTCCCATGTGTTGAGTTTCTTCTCCAGTCGCTTGCTTCCTGTTCCCTTTAAGTTTCCACTATTTGCTGCACTGTGTATTTCCTCCTTGTGTCTTTGCCAAGCGTGGTGGGACTCGGTGTGTGACATCGCCGAGAGTGCTGAGTCACTGGGTACAGATTTGCAAATCTGAATTCTCCAGAGTCATTCCTGCCACACTCCCTTGGTGTGCATGCATCATGCGTTGCGCAACTTTTCTGCAGATCTCAGATTTTTGCACCGGTGCCTACTGACCTTGCCTCGCTACCCATGTGGGAGACCTTGAGGAAGCTCCTGGCTTCTGGCTTTGGATCGGCTCAGTTCCTGCCTTTGCAGGCATGTGGGGAGTAAACTGGTGCAACAAAGCTTTCTCTATCTTTGCCTTTCTCTGTAACTCTGCCTCTCAAATAAAAAAATGCATAAATCTTTAAAAGAATGTACAGCATTGCCTAAATAATGGGTTTTTATATGTTTCTCATATGGAATCCCCCTTTTAAAATGCAAATCAATATCTTTTAAAGAATTAAAATAAATGTTTTTTCTGTATTACATCTTTGGGAATTTGAGCTTTAGGAGTTTTAGGCCTTTGGGGTCTTCAACATTTGAGATGACAGTATTCAGCAAGGCAGCGTTCAAGGTTTCAGTTCAAATCCCATCAGAAGGACCAAGCCACACATCTCCCATCAGCCTCAGGAGGGCAGAAGGGGTGGAGGCTGAGTTAGGAATTAGTTGTACCCATGCAATGACAGCTGCGTGATGACATCTGTGTGATGACACCTGTGTGACAATGTCTTCAAAACCCAGCTGCACAAGGGTCCCAGAGCTGCTGGGCTCAGAATGGCCCCCGAGGGCACTGAGGCTGATGCCCTGCGACCCTCTGCCTAGCTTGGTCCAGCTGCCCCTCCATGTCTGTGATGTAAAGGCTGATAAGGAAGGCGTTTCCTATAAACCATTCTGTTGGGCTGACAGAAATGTCGAGTGGGTCCTGGCAGCTTCTGCTTGATGGGCATGTGAAGTGGATAGTCTTGTGGGGGACCCAGCCCTTTCTCTCTTCTTTTCTTCTGTCAACAGAGCTGTGAAAGCTGGTGTTCCCAGAGCCATCTTGTACACTGGCCTTGAGCCTGGAGGCGCAGACCCCAGATACTGCCCTGTCGTTTGTATGAGAGCCCTGAACTGGGCCCACCCAGGCTACCTCATCTCAGCTGTGGTGACCATGGGTGTCCTGGGCCATGCACCAGCCTTTCGTCCTAACTGACAACACAGATCTTTCCAAAGTCAGTTGCTCCAGGACCCTTAGCAAGTCGGAGCTCAGGAAAAGTTTTGCATTTCTCTAATTTGGTCTGCCCTAGAACTTGGGAAGCCAGAAACCAAAATGCTTACCTGTGACCGGGGTATTCTTAGCTCTGGGTCTCAGACGCTCCCTTGGTATGGAGGCCATGATGCAAAGCCTTGCCATGTCACCTACAATTGCTGACACTCCTCAAGCTGTCAGTGGGCTTCGCCTCGTAGCTCAGCAGCCTTTGCTAAGCATCAGAAAGCGGGACTAAAAATGCTGACTTTCTGGGAGCTAGGGAGGTCACTGTGTTTACACGCTGGGGTGGGAACTTTCTGCCTTGAGTTATTACTACCCCAGTCAGTGTTATGGAGAATATCGTGTTTCCAAGCAATGCAATGCTCCCGTCGTTGATAAAGAACTTGACAAGCTGCTTCCTTTGATAACGGGATGGTGATGATGTGTCTCGGGGTACTTGCATCTGTGTGCCTCGTTACTCCTCTGTGGAGGAAGTTATCTGTTTTAAAACCCTACTAACAACAGGTGGCTCCTTCGTCAGGGGGTAGGCTTTGAGTCAGATCAAAGAGCAGAGTGAGAGACAGAAGACACACATGGATGACAGCCAGACCATCTAGACTCTGAACTTGGGCCCATGATGTGCAGAAGCTGCCCAGCAAGCCAGCTTGCATCAGACTTGAGTTACAGAGGCCAAGCAATAACTCCTGTATCTGTCTGTCCCAAATGGCCAGGACTTGAATAAGAGACGGTTCAAGCCGCTACTTGTGATCCTGGCATCATGGATCAGAATGGCAGATCTAGTCCTGACTGTTGAGCCACAGAAACAGCTCTTTGCTCATGTGCCTGGGAAAATAGTGGAAGAGTGTCTAATTGCTTGGGTCTCTGCCACCCACCTGGGAGACCAGGTTGGAGTTCCTCGCTCCTGACCTTGTCCCAGCCCAGCCAGCCCCAGCCATTGCGGCCATTCAGAAAACGAACCAGCCAATGGAAGATCTCTCTCTTTTTCCCTCTCTCTTCTCTGTCACTCTGCCTTTCAAATAGATAAAAATTAAAATTTAAAAAAGGTAATAATGGATAACATCCCTAGTTTTTGTCACTGCTTCCAGTATAGAACCAACCAAAGAGTCAGCTATCCCAGCATCCTGATGTCAGCTGTTCCTGGTTAGGGCATCACGTGAGCCTTCCCGTTCTCGCACCTGTGCCTTCCTCCTCCCCCAAGGCTAACCTTTTGGTCTGTCTAAAAACCCCCGGTACCAGAGGGCTGACTCCTCTGCTTGGCGAGCTCTGAATAAACACACGAATGGCTCTGCTCTTCAGCCTTTGTGTCTTCCTGCAGGAAAGAGGAAGGGATTTGACATCAGACTCTGTCCCCAGCAGGTGCTTTGGTTTTGCTCGGGCCCAGGGACCTCATTTTCCAGATGCAGCAGCCAGGATTTCTGCCAAGGAGGGAGTGGACCCAGCACCCTTTCCAGGACTGGCAGAGAGCAAGCGTGTCCCGGAAGGGCCCTTCTCCTGCATTAAACCCACGTCTGTGAGTCAGCAACCTCACCTTCATTCCCTTGCCTCTAAGGACACCAAGTAAATATTTTTTCATTCCATGGCACTTTGCAATTTACAGAGGATTTGCAGTTCGTTCTTGTGTTTGCTCCTTCTAGCACCCCGACAGGGTGGCAGGATGCATTCCTATTTGTCATGTAAGGGATGGTGAGGTTGAAGCAAGAAGTGGGAACTTGGTGCCCCGCTTCCCTGTCAGCACTGTACAGCGGGCTGTGCTGGCCTCTCCTGACCCCTGTGAGGATGGATCAGGCAAACCAGATGTGTTTGCTTGACTCCCAGGACTGTGTTGAAGGGCCTTAGCCCCTAGGATCACCCTGATGGGTTCTGCTGATGCAAGTGGAGATGCCTGTCAGCTCCCAGCAGGTGCTAACAGCTCCCCAGCTTGCCCAGCCTGCACCCCACCTCCAGCCAGGTCTGTATGGTGTGCACACAGTGACCTCCATACAGCTGGGATCACCGCGTGTTGCAATGATTAGGCCCTAGCTCAGGACTCAGGAGTGGGGCGAGGGCTAGGAAAGAATAGGCAAGGCAGGCCTTGACCTTGACAGTGGAGTCTTTCCTTTGTGCCCCTTGAGGGTCCTTGAGATGCAAAGACACTGCTCTCATCACCACTCACCTAGACCCAGGGGTTCCTCTGACCAGGTGAACCTGTCTCCTAGAAGTGATGAGTCGCAGAGTCCCTTCAGCTGTGGTTTGTCTTGAGCTGAGCTGTGCTATTCAGTCTTTATTGAGGTTGGCTGTGGACTTTCGGTGACAGGCACCAGAATCCCTGACCTGGCAGGGAGGACTCAGGTGAAAGCTGCAGACTCTTCTCTCAGGGGATCAGGTAAAAGGTAACCCTAGGCCAGGATGTGAGAGATGACCTGGCTTCACTTGACAAATCAAGGAGAAAAGTGCTTGCTGGTGTCTCCAGGGAGGGCATGCATGGGAGTGTGGATACACAGATGTCTCATGTTTGCAGAGCTCTAAGAGGACCACATCATAGGGAGGGAAAGCTGGTTGGGCAAGGCAGAGGATGCCGAAGGACAAAGCAAGGGTGGGATGATGCAGGACTTGCCATGGTGCATCGGGCGGCTGTGAGCTTTGCCGTGTGGGTGCTGCAGGCCATGGGGCACTCAACAAAAGCCCCCCACACATTTCCAAGTGATTCCAAAAGTGTAGGGAGTACAGCTTCCTGCTGAGAAGAAATGGGACCATTGCGGAGAGCGGTTACTTCCATCTAAAAATAACCATGTTAAAAAGCTTTCTTTGAAGAAATGGAGTGGAAAAATTGTTTAGTTCTTATGGAAGGAGCATAAATGGACTTTTGGAAAAAATTCAAGTGGTGGCAGGTTGGGCTTTAGGATTTAATTGCAAACCTGACTGTGGCACATCTGGTGCCTTCACTTCCCACGCATTTAGCTCGCCCAGTGCTGCCTCTCTGGAAAGCAGTGAGAATGGGGAAGACAGGTGTCATGATTTCCATCTTGCTGCTGGGAAAATGAGGCTTGGGGATGGCCAGGAGCTTGTCTCAACTTTTTTCTGTCTGTCAAGAAACAGCAGATTTGAACGAGCAGTGTTTAGTGAAAGAATAACAGAGCTTGGCAAGATTGGAAGTAGGGCTGGGGAAATGTCCACAATGGGATAGTTCTAACTAGGTGCTTTGGTTTGCGGTTTCATCAAGGCAAAGTCTGAGACCAGAATGTGGGTGTAGGGGTCTGGCCAGGGGCTGGGGGTTGTTCCAGGATGCAGAGGGAGAGGAGTGACATGAGGAACGCAAAGCTGAGAGGTCACTGCTGTGAGCAATGGTGGCTCTGGCCACTGGGGTCATTCAGAACAGAGGATGCTCCTCTTTGGTCCACACGAGGAGCACAGGCTGAAGCTTTGGTCCCTCTACTAGCCAAGGATTGTCCCTGGAGGAAGTGGTGTTAGCCGCCCTGCACTTGCTGACTGTGTCTGTCTGAAGCCATGCGGGCCCCTGCGTGCTCCTGGTGTGCAAAGCCAGCCCCCCATGGAATCCTGGAGGAGAAGATGCTTCCAGCAGGAAGTGCCAAGAAGCCAAGCTCAAGGTGTGCTGCTAGTGCTGCTTTATGCTGGGCCTCTGCCTTGCACCTGCCCTGTGGTAGAGGCTTGTAGGTGGCTCCTTCCTTTCCCAGATTCCTCCCCCACCCCCCATTCCAGCTGCTGTGAAATCTCCCTTCCTAAAAAGTAGAGCAAGGGAACTGGAGAGCGACCCATCTCCAGCACTAGTGTCAGATCCCAGAGGCGTCTGTGACAGCAAGTCAGGAGAACATGATGGGAGTGTGACAAGTGAGCGGATGGCCTGACTGTCATTCGCACCTGCACACTGATGGAGACCCGGGTGGCTTCCCTTCTCTCATCTCCAGGAAGCACTGTGGGTTGAGGGAATCCTAAACCAGTGGGAACTCGAAGGTAGGCAGTGAACTCATGCAACAGGTACACACGAAACAGCTGCTGTTGGCCAGGTGCTGTGCTGGCTTTGAGAACTATCTCTGTCCCTGTGCAAAGGGCAGGACTGGGGTCTCTGTAGATGCTCCAGCCCCAGTGGGCTTGCTGTGGGAGTGCAGATGATGGAGCTATTGGACCATAGGTGCAAGGAGTCAGGTGAAGCCACCCCTGTTTAAACGTGCTCAGCTACTATGCAGCGGGGGACATTCTGGAAAGAACATGGGTAGTGACCTGTAGGGTGCAAACTGGTATATCCATGGGCATGACCTTCTGGAAGGAGTTGTGAGCCTGAGCTGCACCCCAGGCCTTCTGGTGGGCTACAGGATGGTGAGATGAGTCAGGGCCCTCCACGCTCTATTGGTGAGATCTGGATGGGTCACTAGGACCTGCTGTTCATGTGTTGGCACCTAAAGGATGGCTTCATGTCTGTAGACACACTTTCAAGGCCAAGAACGCTGGAGGGCGCTGTAGAGCCACAGGTGGATCTTTTTCCAAGTACTTTGTGTTTTAGGAAGGAACAGGAAGGAGAGAGTTAGTGGGGGAAAGAGCTGGGACAGGGAGGAGATTCCTGTGATCTCCCACACCAGTGCTGGTGGAAGGTGATGGTCTAGACCAGTGCGGCAGCTGTCAGGGATGTGGGCACACCTGTCAGACCACCTGGGGTTTGCTCAGAATGTAGGTTGCAAGTCCAACATTCCTGACTTGTCAGTGAGTGCTTTGTAAGTGTTAGCTAACGCTGAAACCAGATGTGGCCTCCAGTGGTCCCATGCTGGCTCCCCCCCACCCCCATCACACTGGACTCTACAAGACTGGTCTCTATGCAGACTGGGCGACTCTTCCCTGTCCAACTCCCCCCTTGCTCCCAGTAGTCAAGGCTATACTACTCTGAACTGACCTCATGAAATCCTTTGGCTTTGTTCAGACAAGCTGGGCTGCTGTGAGCGGCCATTGAAAGCTCCTCCTGCAAGCAGAATTCACTTCCACTCTCCCAGTTCTTCAGTGAAAGGCCACTCTGCCTCGTCTCTGCACAGAGCAGAGGAGGGCATGAGTCACCGTGTGCTCGGGAGAGGAGCATATGCTCCCATTTCATTAGTTGGCTGTACTTGTTGGAGTTGCGCATGCTGCTTTTCTGTGCATTGGAGAATGACATCAGCAGTACAGCAGGTTTGGCCTACATGGCACAACCAAGCAGAGAATACGTTTTCAGTTATTCTGTGGTCCTTAGCTATTCCACTCTGGAAGTCAGCAAATGTTTCATGCAAAATGACTCATATGTATCTGAAATGGAAATGTGCTTTCTGTGTGAGAGAAGACAGTTGTTGACGGGCACCCTGGCCTGCAAAGAAATTAGAATTCTCCCGGGGATGTGTCAATCTCCTGAAAAATTAACACTATCAGATCACACATTTAAGTGACTGCCAATCATCCCACTGGATACAAATGCCAGGGGCTGATTGATGTTCTTGTTCCTGACACGAGTCTTGTGTTTAACATTTATCAGGCAATAGAAAAAATAACTAAAGGCATGAAAAATGAGAGGTCCTTGGCAGGGGCACCCCTTGCAGGTACGGCGGTTCTGCTGCTGGACCCCAAAGACCCTGGGAGACAGCTTGTGCGTGGGGGAGAGCGGCTGGGGAGAGCCCCGTCCACTGCACTCTGCATCCATCTGCTCCAGGTAGTCTTGCCAACAGGAGGCGCCATCTTATTTTCTCCAAGCTGAGCCCCAATGATGGGAATCACAGGAGCATCTGGTGGGAAGCAGGGTGAATATTAGGAATGTGTGGTTGTGTCATGTTGGGTCTTCCCGTGTAAGCTGCTTCATGGGGTCCTTGATATTGTTAAGAATGAATTGAATTAGGACTTCCTAATACCTATATTCCAATTCTTCGGGAAAAAGTTATTGGTCCTTCCTCTTTCCCTTCCTTCTTCCTTCTCTTTCTCTGTCTCTATCTAACTCATTCTCAGGTTCAATAAACAATAAAGTAGAGGAAGAAAAGGAGATAGAGAAAGAGAGAGAGCGCTTGGTCCCATCCATGAACTCACTGTCTTAATGCCTGTGGTTTCTGGGACTGGATTGTGCCCAAGACATAATCCAGGAATTCCATTCTAGCACGGCTGCTGCCTCCCAAGGTTCACAACAGCAGGACACTGGAGCCAGAACCCAGAGCTGGCACAGACTCCAGGCATGCCAAGGCACAAGGGCTTCCTAACTGCAAGGTTGGCATTTGTTGCCAGCCCCAGCCCTTTAACCCAAGGGCTTTGTTAAGATGGCCCACATTGACATAGCTGTACTAGTCGCCTGCTGGGAAGGATGGAAAGAGAAGGAAAAGCAGTCCAAATCCTGGGACAGACTTCTGGGTGGCTGCACATCTGCCGAGATGCTGGGGGCTCCCTCAGAAGAAAGGAAGATTCGGGGGAAACAGGGGCTTGTGGAAACTGTACCCTTGCCTTGTCAGCACCCAGGCTATGGCCCTCAGAGGACAGGACTGTGCTTCTGTGATTGTCATCCAGGTCAGGGGCAGCAAATGGTATGTGCCTGGAAGCTAACCAGAACTGGCAGGATTACCCAGCACCATGCCGGGCTATCGAGGGTTCTGAGTTTCAGAATTTGTATGTGGACCACTGATTAGGAAAAAGAATGCTGTGGACCAGATTTGGTTTCTGGACATTAAGTGATAACCTCTGACTGGAAGCAAATCTCTTAGGATCAGAAGTTTGAGTAGTTAAGACAGTGCCGGGACACCCATACCTCCTATGGGAGGGCTTGGGACACCCACACCCCCTATGGGAGTGCCTGGGTTCGAGTTCCCACCCCACTCCCCAGGCCGGCCAGCTGCTAATATGTGCCTGGTGAAGTGGCAGCTGATGGCTCATGTACTTGGGTCCTTGTAGACTATGTGTGAGACCAGATCAAGTTCCTGGCTGCTGACTGTAACCTGGCCTCATCCTGGGTATTGCAGGTGTTTGCGGGGATGAACTAGCAGGTGGAACTGAGACCTCTCTCTCTCTCCTTCCCTCTCTCCATCTCACTCCTTCCCCTCTCTCTTCTCCCTCTCTCTTTCTCTGCCTTTCATATAGACAAAATCAAATCATCTTAGAAAAACAAGAATCAACTTTATTCCTATTTTCTGGCCTTTTCTTTCTCCCTCATTAGCCTAGCAGAACCAATGCCTGTAACCTAAGGCTTCTGAAAGCCCAGTCATAGCTCTGGGAAACAAGGGGCATTTTTTATTTTAACTGTGAACACCTGATACAATCTTTTCAAAGCATTTGAATTTAATGACAGCCACCAAAATGTTGTCACTGGGAAATAAGAGCTCGAGGAGATGAGATTACCAGGATTGTATTTATAGTGTTTTTTTTTTTTAATTAGCCCTCTGAGCAACAAGCCACATTTGTCTCAAACCAAGTGAAATAAAAGGTCTTTTGTGCTCGAAACTTATTTATAAGCTCTCCCCCTTCACTGTTCCTACTCTTTACCCATTCTCAGTGGAAAACCGCATTCTATACCATACAACACACACACACAACACACACATACATAACACACACACACACACACACACACACACACACGTTTTCCCCCTTTATATTGCTCCTGGTCAATTCTCCATTGACAGGGAAGCTGAATGAGATGGGGTCCAAGGAGGAGTAGGAGAGAGGCCCTTCCCAAGGTGAGGTGCCTGGTGCCATAAATGTTTCTAAGGGAAAGACACCAGGCAGAGAAGGCTGCCTAAACTTGCCTGGCCAGGCCCCGGCAGCAGCATGGTGGGAACTGGAATGAGGGAGGGGAGGCGAGAGGAACACAGGCAGAACTGCAGCTGGCGGTGGGCATGTGGGAAGCAGGGGTCGAGTGGAGTGGCCTTGCTTTCCTGCTGGATTTCGCGGTCAAGGGTAGCTCCACTTATTTTTATTTCATAGAGACAAAGGCAGAGAGCCCACATCTCCTGGTGCACACCCCACACGTTTCCTAAGGCTGGAGTTGGCTCAAGCCAAAACCAGAATCTGCAAACTTAACCTGAGTCTCCCACACTCAAGCCAGGACCCAACCGCTGGAGCCATCCCTTGCTGCCTGCCAGGGTTTGCAGTAGCAGGAAGCTCCCTAGGAAAGTCGAGGCACTGTCTCCAGGAAAGGATGGCTCTTGGGCTGCTCAAGGGGCATCTAAGCCCCAGGAAGGCAAGGACTAGCCATTCTGCCGGCAGTGGCATCACTGGCACCATGAGATTGGAGGAGAGCATGCATGCTCTGCTGGCAGGGCCCCTGGCTGAGGGCAGGAACTCTGTCACCTGAGATTACCCCCTCTAATGATATCCACAAAAGGAGGCTACTTAGGCCTTTGTGTTCCCTTCTAGCAGTAAGCATTTCATCAGTAAGATTCCCTAAGCCCCACATGGAAAACCTCTCCAGGACTAGAGCCTTGAGTGTGTGGTGTGTGTGTGTGTGTGGTTACACTGGGGTCCCAATTAACAGCAGCCTAACACAGAGCAGCTTGGGGGGGGCAGATGGCACCCCCTCTCATCTTTCTGCTGGTCCCTTGCAATCTGTAGAAAAAGAGCCTTTTCCCTGGGACACCTAACGACCCTAAATGGAATGCTGAGTTAGGGGTCTGGGGCAGCAAGGACTCTGGGGACAAGATTAGATAACACAGTTCTTCCGCTTAGGTAATGCTGTGACCCACACACGCTCCTGGGTTGCTTGTGTTTCCCAAAGCCTGTCCAACTCCACATGGCCTTGGAGGTCAATGTCCTTCCTGAGTCTGTTTCAGAGATAACGGGAGCAAGAAGGGGCCACTAGGGTGGACATTTGGCATCAGTGAAGAGACTGTGTCCCAGTTGGAGTACTTGGGTTTGGCATGCAGCTCCGACTCCTTGCTCAGAGCTCCAGTTCAGGGTTAGAGATCCACATGTGAGACCTGGATTGGCTCCTGGGGTCCAGCCTGGTCCAGTCTCAACAGTCATGCCAGGCACTTGGTGAGTAGAACAAACATTGGGAGCTCTGTCCATCTCTCTGTCTCTCTCTCATACACACACACACACACATACATTCTTTTAAAAATTGGTACAATGTCAAGGGGATATAGCTCAGCACTGCATCAGGGCTTTCCTTGTGTCTCTATCAAGGGAGAAATGCAGTCAGAGATGGCACTGTAGGTCAATCTCTGTCCACCTGCTCATGTTCCTTATACTGGCCTCACCCCAAGCCTGGTCCAAAGTGGATTCATTAGGGACACAAGTTTCAAGTTTTCACGACCCTCGTGGAAATGTCCTGGGTAGGTGCAGAAATGCTGGGAGCAGCTGTTCAATGGCAAGGAAGTCAGGCTGTTTTTTCTTTGGAGCCAGATGATTACAGTTGAACTTAGGGCTCATCAGATTTGGGGCAAATGTTTGGGTCAAGGTCTAGAAAGGATGTCCAAGGTGTAAACACACTGGGTCAGACCTCCCAGTGTTGCTAGGCACTCGGAGACCTCCTCCCCACACCCCATGGCCTAGGCTGGCTTGCAGTGTCTGCTGGGAAGGTGAGTCAGCCCACAGCTGTGGCTCCCTTCTCACCAGTCCTTCATGCCAGTGCAGGCAGCAGGTCCAGAGACTGGAGTCCTCCTGGATGCACTGCCAAGTTCTAGCTTCCCCTTGTTGGCGCCTGCCCTCCTCCAGCTCCCAGCCACTCCTCGCTGGCATGCTCTGCTTCTGTCCCCTCTTGCTGAGGCCTCCCCATCCTCCCTCCTCTGGTTCTGTGCAGATGGAGCTGTGTCTGCAGCACCCACAGGAGGCAGGTGGCCGCTTGTGTTGACTTGCTCTCCCTTCACCATTCACAACTCCATGAGGTGCAGTGTAATCTTAGTCATTTAGAGATCTTAACCTTCAGGAACTGAAATATTTCCATTTTTTAAAATGGGGAGAATACCAGCACTTCAGGGATGTTAAAGGATTAAAGATGGCTAAATACAATTATGTTTATAAAATGCTTGACTTACAAGAACACTTCACAAAGCTCATGAGAAGTAGGCATTGTTGGGAGGCTGCCCAGCCGTGTTGCAATGCCTGGGTTTGACTCCTCATTCTAACTCCCAATTCCAGCTTCCAGGCAACAAAGACCCTGGGAAGTGGCAGGGAGGGCCCAAGTGGTTCAGTCCCAGATCCTGGGCTCTTGGCTCTGGCCCAGCCCATTGCAGGTCTTTGGGGAGTGAACCAGGGGATAAGAGTACTCTCCCTATCTCTATTTCTTCTCTTCTCTTCCCTTCCCTTCCCTTCCCTTCCCTTCCCTTCCCTTCCCTTCCCTTCCTTTCCCTTCCCTTCCCTTCTCTTCACTTCCCTTCCTCTATTTCTATCTTTATCTCTACCTCTGTCTCTGAAAAAAAAAAAGAAACGAAAGAACTCATGGAAAGAATAAAAGGTAAGTTTGATGCAGACATTGGAATTCCATCTGTGTTGTCATAATGTACATTTCCCATAAACTTTTTGAAGACGTCTAGGACCTGTGATCCCTTCCTCTGTGAACTACACGTCCTGCGCTCCCTATTCTTTGGATCTGGGGAGCATCTGAGCATCCTGTCCTCCCTGACTGACCAGGAAAGCCCCTCGAGTGGGAGGGGCAGCTCTTGGTTTCTCAAGGGAAGGTTGGCACTGTCACTGTGGCCTGAGAGCTGCTTAGACTGCCCAGGTCCAGCCTCCTCCTAGAACTGTGCTCCAGCCATACCATCCCTGTACATAATCAGACATCCCGGTGAGGTTTGGCTTGCCCATCCACAAAGTGAGCAAGAATCAGCTCAGGTCTGTTATTCTCTCGGCATGCATCCTCTGAAGGCCACTTTTTATTTTAATGAGATTCCGACGTATATTTTTTAAAGGCCCGTATCCTCTGGTTTTATACCTCAGGTCACACTTATTTATGCCTGTATTTCTTCTGCTAGCCTATGACATGTTACTGGGGGGAAAATCATTGCCAAGCGTTTATCTGATAAAGGATATATATTCAGGGTACATGAAGAACTTAATGCAGAAGAAAAAAAATCTCAAAGAACAGGCAAAAATTTTAACAAGCTTTACCAAAGACAGATAGCTTGCAGGAAAATGGAATTAAAATGTATGTATATTTGGGTGCAAACCACTTTTGAAAGTTTTTTCTTAATAGGCATCTTCCATGAGCTTGTTGAAGCTATCTCATCTGTGGGGGGAAATAAGCACATAAAAACACAATCAACGTCATTAGCCTTAGGGAAATGTAAATCAAAGCCCAGAAGAGATGTGCAATGCCTGTATGAGAATGATTGAATGTTTGAAACAAATTAACGCGCCGAGCGTGGGTGAGGATGTGGAGGAGTGGGAGTTCTCACACTGTGATTGAATCATCCAGATAACATTTCGATATCGCTACAAGCTGCCGATCCTGTGGCAGGTGGGCCTGCATCTTCACATTCCCAGACCTTCCCTCTGCTGAGGGCAAAGGGCCTTCCTCGGGGCAGAGTTATACGGGGGCTGCTCTTTGATCCACTCTGTCCTGCGTCCGTCTGTCTTCTCCTGGGCGCTTCCCCACTCCTGGGCTGACTTGGGGCCGACTCCATCCCGAGCTGGACGTAAGCTCGAGCTCAGGTCTGGTTGATGGACACTCGGTAGCTGACCATCGTGTTCTCTTGTGATTTTCTGGCTCGACTAGGGTCAGCTGGGAGGCTGCATATAATGATGAGGCTGTGGCCATCTGAGAGCTCTGCTAGGCTGACCTGGAAGAACCATCATGGCAGTGGTGCTGGTTGTTGGCTCGGCGCTCGGTTGCAGCTGCTGTTCCTGTGACTTGGATCCCAGAGCCTGCTCAGTGAGCTCCAAGGCAAATGCGCCAAGAGGGAGAGTCCCCATGTGCTGTCACCCAGACCTGGCTTATCAATTCAAAAATGACTATAGATAAAATTATCTGTAAGGTTTTTGACACTGATATATTTTTCACCCCTAAAAGGTCCGCTCAAGATGTGGTGGGAATCTATAGTTCATTTCTTTTTGTTACTAGGTAGCTTTCTGTGACATGGGTATATTGAATGTTTAGGTTCTTTCCTGGTTAGGACTGTAACAAACAAAGCTGTAATGCACATTATTACATACCTTTATGTGTACCTCTTGGCATGGACATGTGACTTAATCTCTACAACTGGATCGTTTAGTAGGTCTGTCTTTAACATCAGAATGTCCTCCATACAGACAACAGTATTTTACATTCCCATGTGGGAAGATGATTCCAAACCCTGTGTGGCTGGAAGGAGCCAGCCTTGCAGAAGGGAATGAAGTGGGTCCCTCCAACAAGTACAAAGCTTTCTCTCTCTCTCTTTTTAGATATTATTTATTTTTATTGCAAAGGTATATTCTAGAGAGAAGGAGAGATGGAGAGAAATATCTTTCATCCACTGGCTTACTCCCCAAGTGGCCATAACAACCAGAGTTGAGCTAATTCAAAGTCAGGAGCCAGGAAATTCTTCCTGGTTTTCCATACAGATATAGGGTCATAAGGCTTTGGGCCACCCTCCACTGCTTTCCCAGGCCACAAGCAGGGAGTTGGCTGGGAAGTGGAGCAGCTGGGACATGAACCAGTGTCCATTTGGGATCCTGGTGCTTGATGGGGAAGATTAGCCAATTGAGCCACTGTTCCTGACCCAAGTGAAAACTTTCTAATCCTCCAAGCATGGCCACAACTTTGTCCTCTGGGCTCTCAATTGCTTTGCAGCATTCAGCATCATGGTTTCCAATCCTTGGCTTTTTTGTCTACCTCACTATGTAGGCTGAGATGCGTACAAGAAATAGCTGCATTGCTTTCAGCAGCATGTGGCTGGCCACTGACTGGCTCAGCACAGAGATGTTCAGTGAGAGAGTGGAGACTCCTAGAGAGAGAACATATGCCAGGGACCACGGATACCTCGTTTCGGTCTCCTTTCCCAAACCGCAAGGAAGAGAAATTGCATGGAGAGGCTGGCTCTGCCATCTGTAACAGCAGAAAGTCTGGGCTCTAAGAGACCGAGCTGACCGCTCCTACCTCTGTCTGCAGCAGGCCAACTACTCACACTCAAGCCATGCACAGGCCGATAAATGGAGCTGGTCACAGTCCGGTGCCAAAGCCAACAGATCTACCAATCCAGCCACCAAGTAGCCGCACCCAGCACTCAGCCACGAGAACTCACATACTAGAACCTGCTGGAACCCAGCCTGTCCTGCAGATTTCCCCAAAGTCATCCAGGGCATGTGTGGTGACTTTCTGCTGTAATTTCAGAATTACGTTGTCTCATCAGAAAAAGAACCAGCTGTGCACCTGTGCATGCCCCAATATAACAACACACCTCTAGCACACACCTGTGTGTGCACACACAGCCACATCACCCATCTGTACTCTCACATAACGCCTCTTGCTGCAGACGGAAGGTGTCAAGGCTTTGGAAGCTACATCTATCTTCATCCTGGTCTCCATGGAAACCTGGAAGGCAGACAGGACTAGGCCAAGCTCAGCTATTTGTCTCCTAAATGAGGAGCTACAGCAGAGCCTGGGCCCTGGGGCTGTGAGTTAACAAGACAACAACTTTTCAAATCGGTGTATGCAACACTTCTCTACCTTTACCAACTGGGGCCACAGAGACTAGGGATGGTTCCTTTGCGGAAAGCTAAAGGTGCTCAAGAGTAGGTAGGGGCTCCTGTCTGTAGAGGCAGGACTATGCCTGCACGCAGTGCAGCTCCTCCTTAGTGACAGAGTGGAAACAATAGCAGCTGCTCAGAGCTGAGCACTTCCTGTGTGCCAGGCCCTGGGTCAGCTGCTGCCTGCCTCCATGTCAGGGTGCCTGGGTTCAGGCCCTATGACTGCTTCTGGTTACGGCTTCCTGCTGACGTGTGCTCTGAGAAGCAGCTATGACAGAAGTGCTTGGGTCCCGGTCACCCTCGTGAGACAGACAGTTCTAGGCAGCTGGCTTAGGCTTGGCTCAGCCCTGGCTGTGGCAGCTACTTGGAGAATGAGTCAGTAGACAGGAGACCTTTTTCTGTTGCTCACCCCTGCCTGTCAAATAAAAAGAAAGAAATAACCCTTTTAAGAGAGTAAGAGTGAAGTGAACAGATTTAAATAAATAGAGGGAGTTTCCTAGGCAGGGCTGGCTCTAAGGTGAAGTGAGTGCCCAGGGCTTTAGCAGTGCAAGGTAGGAGGTGCAGGGTTAGTGCCTAGAATTTAAGTTAGGAAGAACCCTTACATTTGGCCCCTAAGAGCCACCTTCATTCTTGGTCCTATTGCCAGCGAAGATTCCAACCTGGGAACTGCTACAGGGCACAGAAAGATCAAGCAGCAAACAACCCCACAAGGAAAGCACGAAACATCAAAAGACATGATGAGTCAAGGGGCTAGAAAATACCAAGGTGAATCCACATATTTTGAACACGTGAAAAAGAATAAGACAGGTGTGGACTTGATAACAGGGAGCCGGCCAGCCAGGCGGCCGTGGCATCTGAGCAGAAGCGGAGATGGGGTGTGAACTGCACCAGAGTTCTACCACATGCTGCCTCCTGCTGGCCTCCCTTGGGCACTGCGACCCAGACAGCCCTGCATTCAGGCCCCCTGAGCCGCGGTGGCATGCTCCACTGGAGAGGCCACAGGCATCTCCACTTCACGTCCTCACAGACCGTCTTTTGGCTCAAATGTAGCAAAATGTTTTAAAGTTTGTAAGGACAAAATGACTATTCACTATCTGCAGTCCATTTCCAGATGTACTCCTTAGCCTAACATAAGTAATCAAAATATGCATTGAATGATTTTATAACCATTTTGAAATTTAACTACCCATTTAATCTGAAAGACAGACACTCCCATAATACCTCTAACAGCCAGACTAAGCTGAGCCAGCCAAGAGCTGGGAATTCAACCTCCCAAGGATTGCGGGGACCCAGCCACATTACACAGGACGCCGTACCGTGACTGAGCCACCACCTGCTACCTCCCAGGGCGCACGTTAGCTGGCTGCTGGAATCGGAAGTGGAACTGGAATTTGAACCCAAGTGCTGCACTGTACGATATGGGGACTCCAAGTGGTGTCCTCAGCGCTGTGCCACCTGCCTGCCCCCTTTAGAACCATCTTGGTGGAATGTGTATCGGAGCTTCCTTCTGGCTGTTCATTCCTTCATCCTACAGATGCTCCGCGAACACCTGCTAGCTTCCAGTGTTATCCTGTGCATTGGGAGATAGGCAGTTGTGGGATCAGCTGTTGCTGTGATTTCGGCCCCTACAAACCCCGCTGTCTAGAATTATGACTTTGAGATAGTTCAACTATTAGCACCCTACGAAATGCATTTCCTTTTGCAAACCAGTACCTGCAGGCAGTCACTATCCGTGCGTCACAAAATCTCGGGCACTCCAGGACACTGTGGGGTTTCCTAGTGTGTTTTGTTTGGGTTTTTTTCTTCTCCTTCTTAAAGAAAATCAACTATTGCAACCTCTTCAGTTGATTTCACAGCCCACAATCATTCAAATCAGACCTGCTGCCTGGAAAGCACAGACTAAGGCAGAGGTGCAAAACTGCCCTGGCCATGGAGTCTGTGCACAAAACAACACGCATAGGATGGAAAGGAAATCCCCGCATGACACCTAGCTAAAGGTGTTTCAGCCGGTGGATGTGTGACACAGCAGCCCGTGAGTTCGTCATTAACGCACTGAACACAAGATCCGGCAGCTGACTTACTGAAGGAGCGAAAGCGTGCGATGAACACACGTGGCTATTTTTAGGACTCTGCAGCTGTAATGTGATATGAAAATATCTGTAATTATTATTATCAACAAATGCACAGGTGCTGTGGTGACAACTCTAGAGTGTCGCCCACGCTCATAATGAAAGGAATGCTAAATGTTTCAGTCAGTCCCCGCGAAGAAGTTTTGTTTTTCCAGACTCATAGTAGGTCAAAGAGCCTGGAGAATGCCACGCTGGGAATCGCCGGTCCAGTGCATCTGCACCTGACCTCAAAGACCTGGAGCTCTTATCGTAGCCCAAGCAAAACCACAGGTCTCTCATCCTTACAGTGAGGGGACTCTGAAAGGAAAAGAAATTCCATGTATCTAGGCACAGAGTCAGCCAGGGGGCCGTCCACAGCCCAAGGCTGATTGTTCCCCGTGGTCGCCTGAGTCTCATGGTCAGACTGAGGCGTGCTGTTCTGCAGCGCAGGTGCTGGCTACAAGGGAGCGTCTGAAGTCTGAGGCTGCAGGGGTGTGGCAGGTGGGGGAGCAGTCAGTGTGCTGGTAGGGTCGCAGGGGAACTCCCAGAGATCCCTGGCACCCTCCCCCTCGTCTATCATGAGCGGCTGGGCAACAGGTTGCCCGCCCTACCATCTGGTTCATCTCCTGTGGCCACATTCCCTCGGGAGGGAGAGGAGGCTGTGTGGGCATCTCAGCTACAGGTCACTTCCTCTGTGATAATGGATGTGTGGCCTCAAGCCACACAGGGAATGCACCAATTCAGTCTCGTTACAGACACTGAAAGAAGTGAGAGCAGGAAGGAGCATTTCATCACCTCCCAGCCTGCTTGTCACTGAAAAAGTATCTGCTCGCCCACCCGGCCTGGAAGTCAATTTGAGGGTATCACTGTTGGATAAATACCAAGCTGCTTTCCTGAGGTCACGAGAGGCCTCCTGACCCGGGGGGACTGGGGGACATGGAGTGGTTGTCCTTCTCTTGTTTTCACTTGACCTCGTGCAGAGGGGGCTCCTGGATTGCCTTCACTGGGGAACACCCCACCGTGTCTTCTGCCTCTGTCTCCATCCCCCATGCTCTGACTTTACCCACACCTGGCCACCTGCCACCCACCCTGCCTACACCCAACGCAGAACACCCAGGGTGCCGCTGCTCCAGCCATAGTCACGTGGGCGGCCTCCCCTTGCTGCTCCTTCCTGCCACACCTTTAGACACTTCTTGGCTTCTTGCTCTTCCAGGTCACAGTCGTGTCTCTCTGTGACTTCCGTGTCCCCACCTGCGCCATGAACGATGCTGTTCTCTGGGGCCCGTCTTACTGAACACACAGGTGCTGGGCGTCTCCACCCAAGTCTGGTCCCAACCACCGCCCAAGCCCCAGTGATGCCTGAGTCCTCATCTCTATCTGGAAGCTCTCCCCCTTCCTTAATTGTCCTCTGGACCTCCTCCCACCCCAGCAATGGGTGGCTCCTCCCCTCAACAATCCCCACAGGGACCTGTAAGGTCCCCAAGATGGCGGGCAATGGACTCTGTCCCTGGAGGTTCTGGTTCCAAACCTCACGACTTTCCCACTCATCACTACTGGCACAGGCATGAGGCACAAATCCAGATTCAAACAAAGCAATATCAAACTAGCACCTGTTATGTGAGAGGTGCATGAGGGGCTCCCATGAGCCCCAGGGAAGCTGGCAGCTGGCGGTAGAGGTGACAGGATGAGGGGAGGAAGCCCGGGCCCTGGCTTGTGTCCAGTGGTCCGCAGGACCTGGAGTAGAATGTTTGGAATACCTCCCCCACAGGAAGAGGGATGTGGTTGGGAGGGAAGGAGAGACCACTGGACCGGGTGTTAGGTGAATCCCGAACAGGCTGGCGCACAGGGTCCTCACTGCCGTGCGTGCTTGTCAGAGCGGTGCTTCATTTCCACTTTGCCTTCCACCACCATCCCATCTGCTGCTCTGTTTGCCTGAACCCCCCACTAGAGGCACGGGCCTGCCGGCACCCAGCTCCCACGCATCTTCTTGTTCACTTTCTCTGCTGGCTTTGTTTCCCTGGGAGGCTCTGCTTTGAGCTTGCTTTAAAACCTGCAATTACAAGGAGGTACCTAATGAGGCCAGTTGTGCACGGCACAGTTATTTTTTTGATAAATGGGATAAAGAGGGAAATAGCAGACACAGACATCTCCAGCAGCTCTCATCCCAGACTTCGGCAGGAGCTTGGGCAGCCAGATCTGTCTGCTGCTTGTCATGGCTGCGTCCATTGACCTTGCCTGCTGCCTGTGACCAGGTCTCCTCTGGTTGGCTTCTCCAGCATGCTCCTAGGCCTGGGACATCCCTGGCCAGGTCACGGAGGGTGGCAGCAGAGCTCTGACCTCAGCCACGGCGTGGCAGCTTGACCTAGAGGTGTGTGTTTTCTTCCCCAGTACATTATGGGCCTGTGACTCCAGGGTCTGCAGGAACCTAGTTTAGCGACAAGAGACTCTATCAGGAAAACACCACTCACACATGTAGCTAGTAATAGAAATTCAATTAAAGGAGCATTTATTTAGTGCCTGCTGTGTACCTAGCCCTGTGCTAGGTATGGGGCGAGGAGGGGCAGGATGAGCAAAGAGAAACGATGCATAAATCGGTACAGCAAACCAGGGTCTCTGCCTGCCCAGGTGTCCCAGAGGGTCCCATGAACAAACCCTGCAGGGTGGGCAAATGTCTCAGAAAAGGCAGCTGTGATGCCAGCCGCATGGCTGCCTTGATTAGCACTAGGCTCGTTGTGGTATCGTTCGCACTGGGATTGTTGTTATGACCCACTTCAAAATCAGGCACCTAGTCCAGGACTCTCCTCCTTCCTCAGGCTCCCACCCCAGCACAAAACAACAGAGGCTTCCCCAGCAGGTGTTCTGCCTGCTGAGCCTGCCATGCTCTTCCACCTTGGAGCAAGTCCTTCGGCTGAGATGAGCACTGATGCACCAGGCTGCAGGCGATCCAGGGGAGAGGTGAGAAGCTGACTGTATCCCTGAGGCTGAGCAGAGGGGCAGGGCTGAGGCGGCAGGGCCCAGCATCAGCTTGGCGGATCACTGCTGTGCGGCGAGGGGCGCACTCAGAGGCCACCTCTGCAGAAGCAAACTCAGCTCTGGCTTTGCTTGTCTTACTCATGCGTGGGCTGAGCCCTGGGCACCCGGATCCAGGTGCTCAGCCCAGCTTTGATCCTGTGACCATCATGTTACCAAGTCTTGAGACCAGGATGCCGCCTCCCACAGCCTCTGCCTGGGAGAAGTCCCACCCCGCGCTTCTGCCCAGGCCTCTGGCCATGCCAGCTTGGCCTCCAGTGGAGCTAAGACCAAGCCCCTCCCTACCCTGGCCACACACCCTGCTTACAAAGAGTGGAGCCAGGCTTCAAATTTTTCTTGAACCACACACCCTCCCTGACGGCTTTCTTTCACTCTGCCCCCAGCTCAGAGCCCAAGGTGAGATCAGAGGTGTTGACCCAATGTCTTCCCAAAGGCCCCAAGCCTGGACACATATTGGCACACCTGGGTTACTTGTTGGCATGGCAGGCTGTGAGCCCCTCTCCCTGGAGAGGTGCTGGTCACGTGACTGGCCCTGGAGCTGAGTGAGTGCTCCAGGGAACCTGACTCAGGCTTGTGCGTGAGCCCTGCAGACCCAAGGGCCAAGCTGGCTTCTCCCCCTACCTGCTGGGGTTGGCAGGGATACATGAAGGCAGAGATAGACAGGAGATTTTCCATTTGTTTGTTCACTCCCCAGTGCCCACTACAGCTGGGCCTAGAACCACCACGGGTGGGCCAGGCCAGGGCCAGGAGTCAGAAACTCCACCTGGGTCTCTGACATGGGTGACAGGGGCCTGTGTGTATCACCCACTGCCTTCCAAGGAGCATGTTATTAGTAGGAATTGTTAGCAGAGAGAAGAGTCTGGACCCGAACCCTTACTCTGATATGAGATGTGGGCAGCCCTTCGGGCATCTTGAGCACTGGGCCAGACACCCGCTCTGATGTCCGTTTTGATGAGGCTCCACTAATCAATGTGCTGTTTTATGGTCATGTTTCTTGAATTCTATCAAGGGCAACTTTATGTGCCCTGAAGTTGTCAGATCAATTTCCTGTGTTTTCTTCTGAAGTTTTACATTTTAAATGCTCACACACAGGTCATGGCTGAGACATGTCAGACCCCGCTTAGTACATAAGAGGAGGCACTGGTGCAGGTTGGTGTATTTGCTTTTGGCTGTGGGTGCCCACGTATTCCAGCACTATTGGAGGGACTGTTTTCCCACCCCACGTTCATTGGCCTCCTCTGCAGACAAAGTGTTTCCACAAGGTCCTAGAGGCAAACATCACGAAACTCTATGAGTGCATCTGGGTGTGTCAGTCTATCAGACTCCATTCTTTTTCATGTCTCACTTCACACCACAGTTTTCTTTTCTTTCTTTTTCTTTCCTTTTTTTCTCTTTTTTTAGAGAGAGGGAGAGATGGAGATCTTCCATCCATCGGTTCACTCCCTAAAAGGCTGCAACAGCTGGAGCTGGTACAAAGCGGGAGCAGAAGCCCAAGGACTTGAGCCATCCTCTGCTATTTTCTTAGATGCATTAACAAGGAGCTAGCTTGGAAGTGAAGCAGCTAGGAAATGAACCAGCATCCACACACTGGTTCCACAAGCAGCATCTTGACTAGTGATGCCGCAGAGCCAACCCCTGCAGAGTTCTTTTTAAAGATAAGAGAAGTAGGGTTGATTAAGTAAGGAGCCTCGTGCAAAGCTAAACTAGAAGTTAGATCCAGAAGAAAGTGGCCCTTGTAAATATCTGACTTTAGTTCTTACTGGGAAATGACAATGAGGGAAACTGCAGTGGACAGTGGTGTGGGCACAGGGCTGAGGACAGTGCCTGCCATGGGACACCAGCTTGCCTGGATGCCCCTGTGGTAGAGAGAGGACAGTGGAAGCCAGAGAGGGACCCTGACAGGGTTGTACCCCATTGACTCTGATGCCGGGGTTGCAGTCACAGCAACTTGACTGGGGCAAAGGAGCTGCTAAGGTCTCTGATGTGACAGATGGGGCATAGCAGCTGTCCAGGGGCCTCCGCTACCCACCCCCTTAGTGCGAGATCTTCTTCCCAGAGCAGACCCTGCAGGCGTCCTCAAAGGTGCCTGGGGTCTCAGGACACCCCATTTCCAGGCATAGCTGCCTTCCTGCTTTCTGAAGGCCCTGGAGGCTGGGACTGCAACAAGGCTCACTCACAACTCTCCTGAGGACACCCCAGTCCTGGTGAGGAAGCTGGGGTGCTCAGCTGGGCTCTGTAGGGTGAGCAAGGGCTCAGATACCTGGAGGGAGCATCAACCTGGATCCTGCCCCAGAGGATTCCTGGGGCCCACGGCCAGCCTGCCAGCAGCAATGCCTCAGTGACCATGTCCGTTCTAGAAATCTCTTTAGGACCATTGAGGTCAAGACCAGCAGTGGGTACTGGGTGGTCGAGCTGGGCTACCCAGTTCCATGGTGTCTGGGTCTTGTTGGGGAGTTTTTCAGTGTGTAGCACCATGCTCAGAGCTCTGTGTGCGTGTGTGTGTGTGTGTGTGTGTGTGTGTGTGTGTGTGTGTGTGTGTGCACAGCCTGTCTGATCCTCGGAGCTGTCCTGGAATGAAATGCCCTCCCATGCCTACCCAGGGAGGGTGAGATGGTGCCACTGAGAAGTGAAGGCCCTCTGAGATCTGAACCAGAAAGGAGTTGAATGAAGACAGTGTAGTTGCCTATGGCATGCCTGCACTCTGAGAGTGTAAAGCCGCTTCCCTCTGCGCCTCAGTTTCCTTGTCAAGAGAAGGGCCTTGGCTAAGTCACCTCTGAGGGCATCTTTGTGGATTTGGTGAAAATGCAAGTTTAAGGTCAGTCATGGGTTCAAATGTCCAGATTCTGTCCAGCTTGATGCAGCTGGGCAAGTCGCTGCTGTTTCTGAGCTCAGCCTCTGCAGCCCTGGCCTGAGGATGTCCCTGCTCTACCGCTCTCCAGAGACACTCGGGGGCCCCAGCAGGGACCACATACACAGGAATAAGCAGCCAACGTGGGACTGCTTCCAGCCAGGCCCCGCCTATGCTGCCTCTGAGATCCCAGTAGGCAAGTGGACATCTCACCAGGGCCAAGAAGACACCTGACCCAATGTGGCTGGAGGTGCAGAGTTGCATGCTTTAAATGTGCCCCCCAAAGCATGAGCTGGATGCTACCCCCTCCGCCTAATCCCCAAAGCAAGTGTTGGGAGGTGAGTCTAACAGGGAGCTCCGTGAATGAATTAAGGCCTGCTATAAAGTCGTTCCTCCATTTGGTCATGTGACATCCTAGGCAGTGAGAAGGTCCCCATCCAGATGTGGCTGTTGACCTTGGAGCAGGGTCTCTGGTCTTTGTACGTCATCCAGCAGTACCTAGCACCTGCGGGGAATGGGAACACGGCTCCTCACAGGCATGCGTGTTTGGGATGGGATGGCTGTTTTGGGATTGGGTAAGGTAAGCGATGGCTCCACTTGTACCACTCAGCAGACTGGGAGTGGCCAGGAACAGCCGAGGAAGGGGGTGTGGGAAGGAGTCAGGGGAACGCTGTCGGGGATCGGCAGAAAAAGAAATGGACACTTGGGGTGTCATCACAGCATTAGGGAGAACTCACATGTCTGCCACGGGAACTTGTACAGAAAAATGTATTCTCACCAGCTCATCCAAGTGTGGGTTGGATTTTATAACATGAGGGTTTTATTCGACAGAATCACAATATATACGTTTTCCTCATCTTAATGGTCAATTCTATTCATAAAAATATATTACAACATTTGACATGTATTCACAAAACACAAGCCATTGTAAACAGAGCAGGCGGCAGCCTGGGATTCAGGGTTTTGAGTCTCATTTCAACAGAAGACGGCGGTCAGCAGAGGTGCTACAAGAACGGCCATCCCGCCACACTTGGGGGAGGGGAACATCTGGTAATATCTGTAGAAAATAAATGGAGCAGCACTTCTAGATGTTAAATTAGAACAAAGTGGGGCTAAAGTGACAACAGACGTGACAGGGTGCTAAACCTTGGCGTCTGTCATTTGTTGCTCAGTGCACAACATGTGTGTGACGATGTCCATCCACGTGAAAGCACTCTCAGCATGGAGACTTGGGGCTCGTGCTTGCTGCGGTTGGCTCTAGCACAACCGGAAGGATGCACCCCTCTTTCCCGTCAAGTCTGAAAAAGAGGGAGTGAACTCTGCAGGACCTGATCACTCGCAGCGCTCTGTGTCCAGGAATGGAAGCTTCTCTTGTTTTTCTAAATCCTGATGTCCGAATGCATCCTTGTAATGTGTAGATGGGAGTGTGTTCCTGCATGGAGGGTTTACTGAGCTGGCACGCGCTTTGGGCCTCCTGAACATGGGTGTTCCCGTTACTATGATGTACTGGTTTCTCAAGCTACAGTTGATGTAAGTTCCCCTACCACACTTGGCGCGCACGCGTGTGCGCACACACACACACACACACACACACACACAACAATGACATCTGTAAGAACCCCGGGGAACCCAAGTGTTGGATTCTGGTGCTCCCATGACTTGGACTCCCCTGGCGTACCAAGGAAAATGTGATTCCTCCTGGCACTAGAAAAGAGGCATGCCCTGGCAGGGAGGGCAGGTCCATGTGGTTGGACCTGAGTTCAGGCAGCACAGGGACAGATGCTCCTGGGAATGTCCTTCTTGTGGTGAGTAAGACTCATCCAGATGGTCAGTATGTAAATCAGATAGTCAGTATGCAAATACCTTGACTCAGAAAATGCGACCAACCTGATCCGACTCCAGCCAAACTGCCCCAGAAATCCTGAAGTGAGGCAAGGTGTCTTTTTGGATCTGGATTCGTGAGGCTGTGATCCAGCATGGGCCAGGTTTCCATTGTGGAAATCCTGACGGGGCTGGCCAGACACCAGGCCTCATAAATGCCCCCACCCTCCAGAAGAGAGGCCACGTTCCTGGCTGTTGTAAAACATGATTGCTAAGGCGTAGAGCAACTTCAGTTTGTGAGGGCACTTGGTATTCCAAGGGTACTGAGCAGGGACAGGGGGATTGGACTTAGTAACTATGAATAATTAAAGTGAAATTTTGAAAAAAAAAAAAAAGAGTTGACTGCAAGACCATGAGTGGAGCTTGTCAGGGTGGGTGTTTAGAGTCTCAGCAATCACTCTGGTCATCTCTGCCTCCAGCCACTGCGACCACATCCAATGCTCCACCCACACCAAACAGCAAACCCTCTCCCTGCTGTGATGGGACAGGTACGACCTAGGCCTGGGCACTGAGGGCGAGATGCTGATGGCCACGACTCAAAGTGAACTTTCTATCTCCAAATGCAGAGTCTAGGCTCTCTGAAGGTGTCCTGGGTGGAGGTTGGGTTCTACTCAGGAGGTCCATGTCAGAGAATGGGTACGTCGTCGATGCCACGGTGGCATTCATGAGAGCACGCAGGAAGACACACGATGTTCCTAAGAGCGTGTATCCTTTTAGATGCAGTCTTTTGGGTGAAAGTTACAGTGATTTTTAAAGTTCTTAAATGTGGGTATACCAGAGCGCTGCTGAGACAGTTGTAACCTCTGGTCTGCAAATGCTGGATACATATTTACAGGACACGTGGTACGAGGGAGGAGCCAGTGCCTGGCGTTGGACGTGGGCGTTGAATTGCTAAGCAGTGTGAGCACAGCTTTGCCAACACTTCTGTTCCCAGGAGAGGTAGCAGTGGCCACTGAGACCCTGCACTGACATTCATGTATAACCCTCCCAGACATGCACTTGTCCCCACCAGGGTATAGTCAGAGAGAGTCCCTTGGCCAAGCGTGGTTGGTCTTTTAAGAATAAACTGTGCCTTTAAACCTGGATGTAGATGCTCTGCAAAGTGGATGCACGTCATTGCACCCTTCTCTATTTCCCTCTCCTCCCTTCCCTCTTCTAGTAGCTAGACACAGGTGGAGTCCCTCCATGCCCCAGCCACGGGACTTCTGTCCACTCCCACTGGCCATTGATCACATTCACCCTCCCTCAGGGAGTATTTCCTGCCGCAGAATCCCCAGGCACCCTCCTGGACCCTGGCAAAGCCGTCATCTACCAGGCAGGTACCCATCTCCTATACGTCCTGCCACATGCTCTTCCCTGCTACTGCCATGCCTTCCAGAACACTCTTCTTCCACCAGTCAAGCCCTCTAGCAACTTGCCAGCAGCCCCTGGGGCTGAGCACACCTGGGGCAGCCCAGCTCATCCACTGTAGAGCAGGCACTCACCCTCCTCGCAGCCCAGCATGGCCCAGCGTCTGGTGTACACAAGGTGTTTCCTGGATGTCTGAGAAGCAGCAGGTGAGTCCTGTCACCTTGCACCCTCTGGCTGCCACCTGCTACATTTTAGAACTCCTGGGCAGACCATGTCTGTGCCTGTGCACAGTGATGTCTGGGTCTGGCTGAGCAAAACCACCACGGTCCCTCACAGATCCATTCTCGGAGGCAGAACCCCTGAGATGTTGTACAGCTCCATTTCCTGCAACCTGGAACTCCTGTGCCTAGGCAGTTGGTCCACCAAAGTGCATTTCCCTGGCCCTTCAGCTAATGGTGGAGGAAGAAGACCTCAAGGAGTTCCTGACATCCCAGATGCTAAGGGCTGCGGAAGCAGCTGCAAGCCTGGGGTGCCCGCCACCCACCTTTGGCCAGGACAAGTCTTCAGCCATATGCAGAACAGAGGGCACTGGCCTGGGTCAGATGACAGAGGCTACCTGGATATGGGAGAGAGCCAGGGCCATGGACATGGCAGAGGAGCAAACTGACCTCCGAAGTTTGGCTCAGCCTGGAGTCCTGAACTTGCTCCTGGCTGCAAAGCAGCAGGTGATTCAATCAGGGCCAGGGAAATGCTGTTTCCTACAAGTGCTTGTGGGTGTTGCTGGCCCAGTGTTTCAGGGAAAACTGAGGTGGCAATAAACCCTCAGCACCAAAAACACTTCAGCAGTTAGAGCCTTGGAGGAGAGTCATTCCATTCTCAAAACACCTGTGCCTACCCCTGGGCGCCCCAAGACAGGAACGTGGCTGCTTTGCAAAGGCCTTCGGGGAAAGGGTGAGCAGCTCCCACTGCCTGGTCATGCCTAGTCCCAATCTCACTGACAGGCTCACTTTTGTCTCTCTGAGAACAAAACGATGCAGCCATTGAGAAATGAAAGTTGAACTCTGCAGAATGAGGGAAAGATTCTTTGTACGACTGTTAAAATGTGGTTATATGCGAGTCCCCAGGTCTCCAGGTTCGTCACGGAGGTGACTAAGAACCCCTTAGCGAGGAGTCAGGACCACTCACCTGCTGTTCTGGGCACAGGCGGTGGGAAAGGCATTGCTCCCTGTCCTACCCCAGCTGCAGACGGGATATCGACACCTGCCTAGAGAGACGCTTCCCTTAGTATCCCCTGGGTCAGCTTTCGGAGCCTTGTTCTAACTGCTGGACCCCTGTGCTGTGCCCAGGACTCAAAGTTCAAAGGACACAAACTGGCTCAAGAGAATTATGACATCTGATGAAACACCCTCATTTACACTTGGCTGATGGACTTCCCCTGCCCTTGGGTTTTATTCCAATGGAGGGCCATTCCAGCCAGACAGAAGCACTGCCCACCCACTGCAGCCAAGCAGGCATGAGGGCGACCATCAGGACCAGCACTTGACCCCGTTCTTACCATCTTCTCTCGGAAAGGAAGGTACCATGGGTTTATTGCTCATGAGGATGGGAATCTGAGCTGGGCCCAGAGGGGCACACAGTGGTGAGATGTGGTTCCAGGAGCCATTCTCCCCGACCCTGGCATCTAAGCATAAGCAGGTGGGCTCCCTGTGGGTGGTGAGACCCCAACCATGAGCCACAGGCCCAAACTCACCAAGTGGACTGTCCCCCTGGGGTCCCTTTCTTCCAGAGGCCTACAGAAAAGCTGGGCTAGTCAAAGTGGTAATAAAAAGCAAATCTTGGTGACAGAGGGGGAAGGAACTGGGCCCTCCATGTACGTGGCTTCTGAAATTCAGAGGTCTTTTGCTTTCAAACTCCTTAAAATGGTCTCATCCTTAAAATGTTGAAAACCCTCACCAGCATTTGGCTCTTGCTCTTGGAGCCCCAAGCTAGCCTGAAGTCCAAGCACTGCCTTACATCTTTGACTTAGGTGCTAAGAGTCTCGGTGTCTGAATGTGTTGTACCTGAGAAAACGGTGTGATGTTTGATGGATTAAATTACTGAAATGAGGTAGATTATTCAACTGCGCACAAGAAAGCTGGGGGCAAATTTTCTAGACTGTGCTAGACAAATACCAACATTTATCTAAAAGTAATTAGAGCAGTGTTGGTTGACGTTGATCCACTAATGCAGTGATTTCCTTCTTACTTCCCCTTGGGTCTTAATGCCTTTGTCTGGGAAATAAAGAAACTCCTCAATCCATCAAAGGACTTATCTAGATTTTCCGCTTCCATGGTGCTGACGGAACTGGTTTTATTGGTTTATAAGCTATTTTAGGGAAATGAGGAAATGTATCTTTTCAAGATGCGGGTGTTGTGCAATTGTTTGCATTTCCCCCCTCAGGCAGTGGGAGAAGAGGTCCAGGAGTTCCTGGGACAGCAAGGTGTGGCATGAGCAGACCGGCCCGGCAGAAATGGGCCCCAGCCACTCTGCCACACTGATGCTGCTACCCACTCACCTGTCCACTCACCTCACACTGTCATGAGCAAGACCTTGACTTCTGGTTTGCAATTGCGGCAGAACTTTTGGTGTGTGGAAACCCCGGAGGAGGCACAGCTTGTCATCCGGCAGACTGCACACAAGTGAATGTCTGTCATCATTTGAACTTGAGTGGTCCACTGGGCTCTGAACCAGAACACGCAAAGTCACACCTGGCAGTGGGATGTCAGTGTAGCTTTAACCACCAGCTCACTCTGAGGGCCTGGCCTGCTAGGTCTTAGCAACTAATTGCCTCTGGGTTGGAGAAAGTCCTGACTTAAGAGTTTTTACTGATCTTCATGGTATAAAAACTCCTGCCACTGCTGATTGCAAGTTACTAACTCAGACACGAAAAGGGGCGCACCCGCAGACTTCCCCAAAATGTGAGACCCGCAGGTCTCAATGCCACCTGTAGTAGCTCTTACATGCCTATGTCCCAGTCTCCACGGAAACATGAAATGAGACAGGGCCAGGCTGAGCTGTTGTCTCAACAGGGAGCTGCAGGTTCCTCAGACGGCATCTTTCTAAGGAGACACAAAGATGCTCCTCTATCTGCAAATGCAGGGATACCTGGAAGTGCAAGCCAACAGACTCTTCCCGATTGCCCAGTTGAGCCACATCTTCCCTTGCACTCCTGCAGAGCTGGGAGAGGAGAAGTGGCCTTGGGCTTCCTCCCTTTCCATCCTCTCCATACCAGAGGAATCCTTGAGTTAAGAGCTGAGGAATGACTTCTTTTGGCATTCACAAGTCACTGGGAAATGAAATGATGAACAAAGATGGGGTGGGCAGAGAGCATGATGGGAACACGGAAGCTGTGTGTCTCACAGTTCCAGCACACTACAAAATCTCATTCTTGGGCCAATGTTGTGGTACATCAGGCTAATCCTCCTCCCTGTGGTACCTGCAGCTCATACAGGCTGCTCTCAATCCATCTCCCTGCTAATGGCCAGGAAAAGCAATGGAGGATGGCCCAAGTCCTTGGGAACCTGCACCCACATGGGAGATCCAGAAAAATCTCCTGGCTCTCAGCTTTGGATCAGCTCAGCTCTGGCCATTGCAACAATTTGGGGAGTAAACCAATAGACGGAAGACCTTCTCTAACTCTCCTCTCTCTGTAAAATCTGCCTTTAAATGAAAGTAAATAACCCTTTAAAAAAAATCTCACCCTCACTTTGCTCACATTGGGCACTCTCCTGATAGCCTTGGGAGCCTCTATGCTGATACTTTCAGAAACTGTTCAGATATCAAGCATCAGGACACTAGAACCAAAGCTTCGAATCTTACCCGTCCATCCCACCCGGTGTGCCAGACAAAGTGAGATGCTACCTACAAATTCCAGTCACAAATGGGGAGCGACAATGATTCGTAGGTACCAGAGGGATGGTACTTAGGTTGAAACAGTTACTACTAACATGTAGCAAAGAGCCACCATACTATATCTGGGGCCCACCACTGGCCTGAGTATGATCCAGCAGTGACTCCGGGAGGCCAACCCAAGGAGCCCCACCCACAGTGGTCAGCAAGCATGGACCACCATGTTTCCCACCTGCCACCAGCACTGTGTGTCCTGGACAGAGGTGATGGGACTGAGTGCCAGCCTCTGGGCAGCCTCTGCTGAGTCCTTGCTGTTCCAGTCAGGGCAGAGCACAGGGGCATCCTTTGGTGAGAAAGGGAGCAGTCCAGCAACTGCCCACAGGAGCCAGGAAGCAGTTCCCTGCCAAAGCCAGCAAGCAGAACCATCGAGCTTGTAGGGAGGTTGGTAGGGAGTGGTGTCCGCCCAGCAGCCCCCCGCCCTCCCTACTGTGGCCTCATTCCCCTGCAGGGTCCCGCTCCTTCACTCGGACAGCGGCAGCGTGTTCTGGCTGTGAGAGTCACCTGCGAGGCCCGAGGAACGGATGGCACGTCTGTGGAGGATCCTGTTCAGAATCTCTTTGCAGGTCTTGCGGTATTGGTGTCGCAGCAAGGAGTACACAAATGGGTCGGACGCGGCCTTGCTGTAGGCCAAGCACTTGGTCAACACCCCCCAGTGCGAGCTGATGGGCACCGTGGAGAAGAGCTCTACCATCCTGTGGAGAGAGGGGAGCTGTTACCGAAGGAGCCAGGGGAGCCAGGGAGGAGCCTCCAGTCTGTGCCCCAGCTGCTTCCTGACCTTAGCAACAGCAGTGATTTATAGCAATGCTGAGTAAGTACAGGTTCACCAGGCACACACTTCGTGCTGTGCTGACTCAGCACTTTACATGTAAGAACTGGTTAACACTTGCAAATCCACTGCCTCCATTTTACCAGTGGGATCCTAGAGGTTAAACCCAGGAGGTTAAATCTATTGTCCAAGGTCACTTGGCTGGTTAGTTATAAAGGCAAAGCTTGAACCTAGGTCAGTCTGTTCCTGACACCCAAGGTTAACTAAAATCAGTGGATAACTGATGGCGTCTGGCATTGGTTCCGGGACAGCTGCTCTCCCACCCTGTGATGCTGGACAAGTTTTCTCACCTTGGGATCTAAGTGTCTTACACGGAAAACGGGAGGTTGAATAAGCTCATTTTACTAAATGTATTGTTTTTATTTGAAAGGCAGAGTTACAGAGAGGGGGAAGAAACGATAGACGTCTTCGGTCTGCTGTTCACTCCCTGAATGCTGCAACAGCCAGACATGGGCCAGGCTGTGGCTTCATCTGGGTCTCCCACCCTCCACCGCTCTTCCAAGCACACTAGCAGGGAGTTGGATGAGAAGTAAAAGGGGTGGGGCTCGAACTGGTGCCCATTTGAAATGCCAGCACTGCAACTACACCTCAGCAGCAGCCCTGAGTAAAGTTATCTCTGGGATAGTCCGCCTGAGTCCTGCGCCCAGTCCTGGCTCTGTCCCCTAAGTGAGCTGCCTGGGAAGAAGAACATTGTTGCCAATCCTCTACAAAGACTTTGATGGCTTCCTCCCAGCTGTGGGATTCTTTGGTCTTGGCAGATAGCAGTAACGAAAGAGAGGCAAGCCAAGCCACAGTCCATGTGCCAAATGGGCCCTGTTCTTAGAATCCTCCTGGTACCCCACATTGGAACTGCTATCAGGCTGTGAGGATGGCAGAAGCCCTGCTGTGCCTAGGATTTCCTGCATCACCAGCCAACTCCCATCATCCCCTCTTCCAGGGCACACAACACCCTTGGCCAAAATCAGATGTTGTCCACAATTAGCAGGAAGTTTCACAGTGCCAGGTGAGAGCTTGGTGGTCATCCATCACCCCTCCCTGCCACCCACTGTCCATCAAATGAGGAAACTGAGGCTGGGCCAGTCTGGCCCCTGTGCTCCACCTGTGTTCTATCTGAGTGCCTACAGAACAGACAGTAGGCGTGGCTCTGCACAGTGAGTTGCCAACATCAGGGCCAAGGTGTGAAAAGAATCATGCTTGCGCCATCCCTCTGTGTTGCCAACATCAGCTGATTCCCCTGAAGCATTTTTGGGATGGCAGGCTGCAGAGTGAGCCGAGAAGGCTGGTGAGCTGTGGTCCGCCCTGGAGATGCCTCCCTCCTGACTCCCCAAGGAGTCTATTCTGAGGTCCCTGCTTTTGCCTTCCCATTGGCAGCACAGCTCTCTGCCCTTGCCCTGGTACCCTCAGGGGGCTATAGCTGATTCTTCCCACACCACTGAGAAGCTGCTTAGGGAAAATGGAGCTGTCAGCACTGGGGAAATCTGTCCTTTTAGGAAAGCTATTTTGAGAAGTGATGAATTTACTGGGACAAAAGTCTGAATTTAGCATTCATACCTAACAATAACAACAATGAGTTCACTTAACACCAACATATTGTTGCTGCAAGATGCCAACCCGCTTTTCCAAAATGTCTGGTCTTGCATGGATGGCAAAAATTCAGTCATAACATGTTGGTGTCTTGCCAAAGGATTTATGAACAGAACAAAATAGCAGCCAATTATCCAGCTACATCAAAAATTGGCAGGTTCTTTTTGATTTCATAGAATAAAACAACTCAGCATTTAGGAGATAGAGGAAAAAAATCAATCACATCTCAGAGATTCCATGTGAGATCTCAGCTCTGGGGTGCAGCAGCAGAATTCCCAGTTGAGGGCCGGAGGGTGTGCAAGCTGTCATCTTCCAGTGCTCCCACAGGATGAGGACCGTGTTACCTCCTTCTTGCAGCAAACACCTGTTCACCTAACTACAGTTTCTGTCCCAGCTGGAGGCCACGGTGGCACTAAGTACAAGCACTGCAGGGTGGATGAGGCGCTCCAGGTTCCTTTCCGCTTCCAAGAGTCGTCATACTATGCGGTCAGTCTTGCTACCAGAACTTGGGGTGTTGACCCCTGTGCAGGGCCTCTGGTAGTTACAGAGTTGGGCCTTTGTCAGGACCTCCATGCAGAGCTGTTTTGGGTGACCCTCATGTGGCCACTTCCAACACTCGTAGGGGCCATGAGTGGTTGTGGTTGTGGCTGCCTGCCTTGGGCCCATCTCTGGTTTTCTCTGTGCATATGGGCCCTGTGTACCTGTCATGCTGGCATTGGTCTACACTAGCTCTTACTGTCCAGGCCCCCATTTGTTTACAATATTCACTGAGGAGAGGGAAGACTTCCTGTGGTACCACAACAGCTGCTTTCTCATGCCAGACCTGGGAGTGTCTAGTTGACCATGAGGTTCCTTTTGGAATAATCCTACCCCTCTTCTCTCACCAGGTTCTGCTCTTCTGGGATCGGTCATTTCCACTGTTGGACAGGGGTGTTGCGTGCCAGAAGATGCCAGTTGTGTCTGGATGGCCCAGCCCAGGTTGCAGGCAGGGGGTTCCCAGCGTGTGGCAGGAAAGGGGTTACAGGGTATTGTGTGTTGGTGGGGGGCACTGTGTGTGGATGAGCCAGGAGTAAAGTGCAGAGGTGTGCATTTTTCTTATGAGACATGGAGTGAAGACCACAGACCACGTTCCTCCACGTCTGATGGGCCTGCTGGTGTCTCTGCACCCATGTTCAGGTATTTGTTGGGGACTTCTCTTGCCAGAAAGTCCCTGATGTGGATCTTTGGATGACGATAAAGACAAAAAGTCATCTGATGTCCCCCTTGCCTACAGGGACTGCACACTCTACCCATCAACCCTGGCTCCCAGGGGGTAGGTTATCAATATCCTAACCTTGCTCCATGTGGAAACTCCAACAAATTCAGTTCTGGGGGTGAGAGCAGAAGCAGGAATAGCAGTCCAGCACCTCCTGGGGGAGCCCGCAGGCTCAAGGTCTGGATGACTGTGTCCTGGCGAGCACATTGATCCCCACCCTTCGGAGATGGAATGCAGGAAGAGTTCTGCCAACGCCTTATGGCCTGGACACTGGAAAGCCAGGACTCAGATCCCAAGTCCAAGGTGCTGCACCTTGGGCTCCAGCGATGTGCCTTCCCACGGCCAGGCTAACCTCCAAGTCTCCGTGACAGCAGTGTGGTTGAGCATCACTACTTCCAGATCTTGAATTTAAAGCAATAAATCAGCATCTTGCCTCTCTCCCCATCTCACCTCCATCACACCCACCCCTTGAATGCACTCTCTGTCTTTCTCAGTCTCTCTCTAACACACACACACACACACACACTACACCCCAAATGGCAGCATGGCGATAGAACCTTCCTTGGGAAAGCAGCCTAATGTCTTCCCACTCGGGATTTCAGGGGAACTGGATCTGCATATTTGAAGCCCCATGAGTCATAAGCTGCTTTACATTTCCATGCGATATGAGAAAGAATCTTTATTAATAGGATGTTGATATCCAGGAGCCACCTGCTGAGCAAACCCCACTCCCAGCCACATAACCCCATCACTCCAAGAAGTTACAATAAAGGCACTGCCACATCCGCCAGTGTTGACTCTGATGACTTAAGACAACTACAATTGTCTGTAAGCTCTTATGACTGCAGAGGTAACAGCCTCATGTATTCTTCCAGACACGTGCATCTTAATTCAGAGAACATTCAAGCTGAACTTTGGGGTGAGACTGAGTTTGGATCCTCAGACCCCTGCTCAGACGCTTTGGGTAGAGGGAAACCCAACACAGGACATCAAGAGCACACAGCTGGCAGGACTGTAAACTGGCAATGTTGGATGACACTCGAACCTGGAGGTGGAACTTGACCCATGTGCCTCCTGCTCTGGGCTTATGGGCCCAGAGACTCCACTTTTAATCCAGCTCCCTGCTAATGCACCCAGGGAACCAGCAGAGGACGGCCCAGACACCTGGATCCCTGTACCCATGTGGGAGACCTGGCTGCAGTTCCTGGCTCCTGGCTGGTGAGGCTGCTTGGGGAGTATGTGCACTCTAACTCTACCTTTCAAGTAAGTAAATAAATCTTTAAGAAGAGAAAAAGAAACAGGGGACATTCGTTAGGGAAAGAGGGTCCCCACACGACTTCAGGCACAAAGCAGGCACGGAGAGTTCCCTTGCAGCAGCTGGGAGGCTCCCTGGCATCCATGCTGGGCTCATCCCAGGGAGTGTCTTGGAGCCACTGGGAGATTAGAGCTGAGCAAGTTGCAGATGGTTTCACTAGCCTGAGCCTCCTTAGACCCAACCAAACCTGTCCAAAGTAGTATTTCTCAGGTGCACGGCCCCATCTACACACTACACACCCCCTCTGGGCCTTCCCTTACATAGGCCAGTACCCTTACTCTTCAGGGACCTGACTCCAGAGTCCACAAGCCCACATCTTCTGTCACCTCTTTAAGGCAAGGGGTACAGCTCAACTCAGTGCACCATATTTGATCCTGAGCACCTCGCATGCGGGCAGGACACAGAGGCGGAATTCACTGCACTCAGGAGAGCTTGAGTGGTGCAGCCAAGGCAGGCTGAGCTCTGCACCATCGCAGGGCCTACTCCCAAGCTGTTCCTCAGTGGCAGCTGGGTCTGGAGGATGGTGTGAGTCCAAGAGTGCATGCTCACGCCGTAAACCCCTTGGGAGGTTGAAGGTGCTGAGGAGGGGAGAGGCACCTATGTGTGATAGCTGAGTTAAAGCCACATGCGCGGCCAAGCAGGGCTGCAGAGGAGGGCCAGGCTTGCCAGACCTTCCTGAGAGACCAGCGAGGCTGCAGTATGGCTCTCAGATGACCCACACCAGAACTCAGTTATTTCATCAGTGAAGTGGGTGTTCATGCCCAAGAGCTGTGGCTCCTGATACCCCCAGGGGCTTTAAAACCCCAGTATTGGGCCCATGGACTCTGGAAATGCATGCTGGAGAAAGCTTGATCTGCTTTCTCTGACTTTGCCTTCTGACTATAAAATTGATGTAACAGTGATTAGGATCACACGATTTCCCTGGACCAAGTCTAGGAAATTCAGGTATCTCTGTTGATGCCTCAGGCCATTTGCAGGTGCTGTGTGGCCTCTGTGGCTGTGGCTGCCGTGGGGGTGTCACAACTGCAGAACTTACTCATACTGTTCCCTCCTTGCACAGCAGTGGGACCAGGTCTGTCTGTGACAGGGTGCTGCAGCTGGGTTAAAGGTCATTGTGTAAAGCCAATGTCCCCCTCCCAGGGACTGTTATGGTCTCTTCGAGCCAGGCCTCTTCTACAGGTTCTCTGATGCTCTGTACAGAGAAGGTTCTAGAGAATTGTGTGCTGAAATGGTGGACAGGTCCAGCTGTGCATGCTAGGTCTACTCTTGACTCCTGCAGGAGGTTGGGCCAGGGTAGGTCCTTCTCACCAGGCCTGGTGTTAGGTGGGTGCAATGGGCTGGTGGCGGTGGGTGTAATGGCAGCCATCTTTTGCATTTATCAGACATCCTGGGTTATAGTTCCTCCCACCCATAAGGGTGAATAACTTTATGAATGTTTTTAAAAATCCAAAATGCAACGAATCAGTTTGGAGCAAGTGTATGGAGCTCTCAAGTCCACCATCAGTTTTGTAATCAGAAGAGAGGGATGTCTCCTGGGAAGACCCCGGGGTGGGGCCACAACCCTACTCAGCCCAAGTATTCAAGATTGCCTCTTGAGCCCACAGCCCCGCTGCCCCAAGAGCTGAGCAGAAGGACTCTGAGCCCGTCTTTCCAATGTATCTTCTCTCCTGGCTGTGAGCAGCAGCAGATCTGCGTGGGCACCTCAGAGTGTTGGAAGACTCACAGAGTGGGGCTGAGGAACTGTGAACACAGAGGGTCTCCACACCAGGCCTGGGCCACACATGCCTGTGCTCCACATTCTTGGACCCTCTCAGCACTGCAGGGACCCAGAGAGGTGATGGCACTGGCCACTGTCACACACAGAAGGAGGGCTGGAGCTGAGGCAGGGAGCCATGCTGCTAAGCAGCCGCCACCTCGGTCGGCCAGCACCAGAAACCCTTCTTTTCTGGCCATAGTGTGGGCTTTGTGTCCCATGGGAAACCCTGACCAAGCTTGCAGTGGTGTCCTGGCCGGATGGTGTTAAGTCTCAGGAGTCTTAACTGGGGAGCAGAGGAAGGGCTTAGCATTTCCGGCATCTGGCTCCCTGCATCACCCAGCACTACCCCTCACAGCTAGCAAGCCCCAACACAGATGTGTCAGGGCATTGAGGCTGAGCAGAGATTGTAAAGGGAAGACTGGTGGCTGTGCCCTGCAGGCCGCTCTGGGCCCTGTGTGCTAAGTGAGAGGCAAGTGTTGCCATTTGGGGAAGGGAGTGGGGGGCTAGCCTCAGGGAAGAAGCAGGTCTCGCTGTGGGCAAGCCCTCAGGTGCTGTGAGCACAGGGTGCACTCCTGCTAAAGGAGAGTAGGGCTGAGGAAGGAGCTGAAGGATAGCAAACTGCCCCCAGTTCCAAGTGAGGACAAACGGACGGTGCCAATGGCGATGACTGCGGTGTGCTGGGGGACAGTGAGACCCATGGGAATGATACTGCCTGTGCTCCCATCCACCCTATCTTCTCTCTCTCCTTCTCTCTCTCTCTCTCACACACAAACACACACACATATACACACACAGAAGAAACCCAGAATGGATCTTCCCTGCTAGGCCCACCCCAAGTGCCCACAGCTACTTCCCAGCAGGATGTCGAAGTGCTCTTTCTGTTACCAACCCCCAGTGACGCCTCCTAGGGGACCTCCAGGGCTCGCTTTCTCTGCACCTGGCCTGCCAACAGCAGAGACCCCTGTGTCTTCCCCTGCGCACGTGCCCAGCCCCAATGGTGGGAGGCCTAGGCTGCTGAGTGGCACTGCACCCAGTGAGCAGTAGGCAGCCACGCACTGCAGGCTGCTATTTTGTAGCTCTGATTCCCCTTTTCTCCCAGTTAGGGCCTCCTGCCCCCAGGAGCATGAGAAAAGTGGGACTTGGAGTTCAATGGGCAGGGCATCTTTTACTGAGTCTAACCCTGGAAAACTCAAGGCTGAACAGGAGATGTGCTCAGTACTCCCTCACTACACCTGGACTCTCATGGCTGCCTGACCTCCCACATTCCCGTCCTCCCCACCGTGGCCAGGAGAGGCTGCCAAGGGATCAAGGTCCCCGTGGTACCCTGCCTTGCCCTCCCAAGCCCCCTGCTCACCTGGTGATGACGTAAGGGGCAAAACACACGAGGAAGGTCCCTATGAAGGTGCTGATCTTCTTGGTGGCTCGCTGCCGCCTCCGCTTCTGTTCCTCCAGACAGCGTTCCCGCACACTGCATGTGAGAGAGGGCACTGAGTCAGGTGGCAGTCTGGCCAGGATGGACCAGGCATCCTGCACAGCACAGGCAGGTGCCACTGGTGCAGGTGCTGGCCCGTGGGCCCACAGAGACCCCAGAGGTGCATCTTGGGTGTAGCTGTCTGACCGTGAACCAGCTGTCAGACTCCACTAAGACTCAAGGTCATGCTGGTACCATAAAACACACTGCAGCTGTTTCACACGTTGACTTTATTATTTTGTCTGTGCTATAATAAAGTGGCACGAAGGGCTCTTGAGAGCCTGACGCATAAAGTGCTGAAATGTGTGAAACACATTCAGTGTATGAGCTACACCAAGGGCTCAGCTCAGGGCTTGGGTACCAAAAAACCCTACTCACTTCCAGCACTACTTGGATCTTCGGCTGACAGCCTGCTTTGCACCAGTCCCTGGGACATGACACTCTCCAGTTTGTGCCTCTAATTCTCTTCTTTGCCATCACCAACCCTGCCAGGTGCATTTCTCCTGCCCAGTGTTACAATGAAGACCGTGAGCCTGGCGAGGCCACAGGATTCTCTCAGCTGCTCAGCAGAGGCAGGATGTAAACCCATGCCCTGTCACTCAAAGCTGGAACTCCATGTGTGTCATGAAACCTCATTTCCTCTACATCTGCTGCCTCTTTTCTTCCATCCCCAAAGCTCACCCCTGCTTCGAGCTACAGACTCGATATCATGGGGCCCCTCTGGAGGAGGACACGTGACTCCTGCAGAGGCCAAGCTTGGCGGATGAAGGGTCCTCCAGGTGCTGTGGAACGGGGGACACAGCTCTGACAATGGGAAGCAGAGTCACCCACATCTCTACGTGCACCCTGGTCTTGCAGAGTCCCTGTTCCTTTGGGACTTGCACAGCTGACACCTCAGTGCCAGTGAGAGTGGTGGGTCTGTGCATGCAGTGACGGAAAGTGCATGGGCAGTGCCCCAGGCCAGCCCAGCTGCAGGGCTTCCCATGTTCCATCTCATGGAGCCCAGTGTGGGCATGCACCATTACCGTTTGTGTTTCTCATCATCTGTGTGACTCCAGAAACAGGAAGGAATGCTGCATATAGTTGTCCGGGAAATGGAAATTACTTGGCAGAGATAGGCTGGGGCTGTAGGGGCCTGGCTCAGGAAATAGGCCGAGCTGTTCGACGAAAGCAAGTGGCAGAGAACAAACGCACGAGCCAAAGCCACGTGCATCGGCGGCGCCAGGGCAGCCTCCCCCTCCTTCCGGGAGAAGCATCATTCTAACATCCAATTGCAACATTCCTTCATCACACTGCCTGTCGCAGATGGACAATTCCAGATACATTTGGATGGAAGTCGCCTGAGACTCCAGCAGGACTTTTCCCTGTTGGCTTTTGTCTTTCCAGGAATTTGGAGAGTTGAAAATTGGAGTCAATCTCAGTACAAACAGGTTTCCTACTGGCTGAGAATTTATTACCACTAATACCTCTGATTAATTACTGATGACTAACCTGAACCCTAGCCCACATTTCTTGGGTCTGTAACATGTGATGGGGTCTGTAACATGTAACTGCAATGGGGTACATGCATTTGGTTGGTCCATCCTTGCATCTGTATGAGCTAGGGACTGACACCTGTGGGCCCCACTTTTCAAAGAAGATTGAGGCGGCAGGTGTGTGAACTGTTTGTCCCAGCGTATTTGGAACTGGAAGTTCCGCTTCCTGGGGGCTTACAGAGGACTTCCTGGGTGCTTAAACAGTCCCACTTCTGAGAACCCCTCTGCATACTAGGCAAACCAGGATGATGGCCATTCATGGTAAGTGACGGGCAGGACCAGGCCGTGTGGGTCCTGTGTATTCCCTCCCAACTAGCTATGTTGTCACACACTCTGAGGAGGTGCCAGGGAGTATAACCAGGGGCCCACAGTTGCACAACAACAGTTGTCACTGGGTTCCTACAGAATGTTCTACTCAAGCCCTCTTGCTCCTGTGATATGCAGGCTGAAGGTGGGAGGAAGAAAGACAAAGCTCACACCCAGAGTTCTTGGTATAGAGAGAAGACCAACCTAACTGTCCTGCGTTTTTCTTAAAACAGTTACTTGAGAGATGAAGTTGTGAGAGAATCTTCCATCCACTGATTCACTGTCTGCATGGCTGCACCTGCTAGGATTGGACCAGGTGTGAGGCCAGGAATCCTTCCAGGTTTCCTAGGTGAGTGGCATTGCATCAGCTACTTGGACCATATTCCGCTATCTCCCAGGTACATTAGCAGAAAGCTGGCTTGGGAGCATAGGACTTAAATCGGATGATACAAGGAGGGATGCAATGCCCCAAGCCATAGGCTAATTCATGACACACACAGCAACACTCTGACTGTCCTGGGATTGAAATCAAAGTCACATAGCCTGGGAGCCTGAGGACACTTCCTTGTGGATTTCCAGTTCAGCCAATGCAAGACGTTCTAGAGGTTTGGGTCATGAGCCAGGTGCTCTGAGCGGAGCAAAATGGCCCAAGCCCCAAATTCATAAACACAGCCCATCAGGGGAACCAGAGAGACAACGGCTGAGCCCTCCTCCAGTCTTTGGTCCTTATCATGCCAAGTCGTGTCGGGTCCATTGTGCTAATACCAGGTCTGTCCTCTTAGCAGTACGGTCTTGGGGATGTCGTTCAATCTTTCTGCACCATGAAGGGTTGGATATGTCCCAGCACTCACTGGGACCCTGAGCAGGCAGGAGCTCCTCAGGAGCCGCTCCTGCCCAACCCCAATACGGACTGGGATCTCAGCAGAAAGTGTGAGAACATAGGTGCCCCACCACCCCCAGCCACTCATATCCCCCTTTCCTCTTTTGAGAAATATTTAAGAAGAGGTGCAGGTGACAGAACGATGGCGGGCAGACCAAAACATCTGGCTCAGAAAGGATGACCAGGACACTGGACAGCCCAGAGGGCCATGGCCCCTGTCCCACGCAGTGCAGACCTAGCAGGCTGCACTGTCATTGCGTAGGGCTTTGTGCAGTGGGAAGAGGTGGAGAGCAAGCCTTCTGCACACACTCAAGCTTCTTGGTGTGCTGAGTTCTCGGCCATCAGTGTCAGCCCCAGAAAACCCCAGGGAACTGTGCCATGTGAACGACCACAAAGTGCCTCGAAAGCAGCTTGGGAAAATGAAGCCTCCATTATTTCAGAGGAGAGTCAGTGAGTGAGAAACCCATCTAAATCATGCTTTAAAAAAATTTTTTTTTTTTATTTTTAAGACCTTGAGCCTCTGAGAGGAAGCAAGATTATAATGGACATCAGGCCACAGAACTCTTCCTTCAGCCCAGGCTCCCACCTAAGTGAGCAGCTTAGTGGTAAAGGGCGGTGCACAAAAGCCAGACAGGCAGTGATGCTTAATTGCTGTGTGACCTTGGCTATGTTACATGGTCTCTCTGTGTGTCAGCCTCTTCATCTCCTAAAGGGGCCTGATGAGTATATTGTACTTTTGCTCCCTAGTTAACACATGAACAGTACCAAGGACAGCTCCCAACTGTCCTGTTGAAACCACAGCACCTCAGTACTACCTTGAACTCCAAGATCATGGGCTCGTCCCATCTGCAAACACTCTCTTCCTGCCCCAACCCACTTAGGAAGGAATGTTCCAGGAAGAACAAGCCAGGATCCGTGAGGCCTCAGCCAAAGTTCTGCTATTCCGGTTGACTCAGCAGCCTTCTCTGGACCTCCGTGGGCAGCTGACATGCTGAGGGGGCACTGACGGTATCCACAGGGAAGGTTTCGTGCCTGCTTGGAATCAGCACCCACATGGACCCAGTATTGAGCAGCTGGACCCACTGGATGCCATGGCCATCTATAGGAGTAGAGCTGTTCTCCTCTGCCCCCTCCTCCACCCCAGCTCTCAGATGGAGGAACTGCAGCTCAATGAAGGCCATCTTGGACTGCAGTGTGGACAGGGCTGGAAGCCACCCTTGGCTTCCGGCACAGCTCCAAGCTGGGTACCACAGCTCTCCTACCCTGAACTCTGGGAGAGAAGAGAATGACTCCATCTTCCTGGCCAGAGGATTTCCTGTTTCCCAGGTGAGATAAGACAGGGAGCAGGACTGAAGAAGGCAGGGCAGTCTCTGGACTCATAGGGGGAAGCAGCCTGTCCTCCGCTCATCGCCCCTCTAGCCTACGCACAACATGAGAGTAGCTCACTGTTGCCTGGAACAAGGCGACACACTGGCTTTACCCTGGCCTATTAGCTCCCTGGTCTATCAGCTCTCCCGGGAGCAGAGCTAAGCTCCTGGCAATCTTGTTCTCTGGTTCATCTGAAGAAGTGGACATACTCAAGGTGGCATGGCAAGTTCAGGACAGACCAGGTCCTTTCCCAGGGCTCCTGACTCAAGTGTTCACAATCTCTTATGACCGATGAGTAGGGAGCACTCCCACCGCGGTGATGGCACTTGGAATCTCAGGTAGGATCTGTGGCACAGAAGGCCAGAGGCTCACAGCTCCCCCGAAGTTACCTGGCCATGGACCTCCAACCAGGGTGAGAGCATGGGAGTCAGGATGGGGTGACGGTGGGTGTCCTGAGTTTTCTTGAGATCAAAGGAGACAGGCTGGCTGGTATTGTGACATGGGAGTGTGCAAAGAGTTGCACCCTGTTATGTTTCAGTGATAAGACAAAGGGGGTGGGAAGCTCTGGACTATCTCAGCTAACATCTTACAGCTGCAGGTGCCTCCCTGCCCTTATACTGAGCCTGGGTCCTGAAAGATCCATAATAGTTGTGGTCTACCAGAGTCTACTCTATGAACACTCAATAATGGACCCAGAGTGTTCTAGCTTTTAAGGCAAGGGATGAACTGATGAATGGTGTGGTTAGCACACTGGTGTGTACTGTTCTGCCCTCATATCCATATACAAGGTACCTTCCCTGGACTCTGCATGGTAGGGGACCCACATTTCTCCCCATAAGCTAAGGAGACTGTCCACTCAGAGCCTAACCCTTTCATTCCCTACCAAATTCTAAGAATCTGGTATGAAGGACTCCTTATCCAATTACCCTGATCTTGCTTTCCAGATTCATACAGACACCTCCTCTGGTTCCATCGCCTTGAGGGTGAACCATGCACCTTTATGCTGGGCTCAAGGCCTGAGGGATACCATTTGTAAGAATACCTGTGATGGTACATGGTTGGATAATGTGCATTATGCACTTGTGCAAGGTGCATGGACCAACAACCTGCACTGAGCATCTGCTTGGTGTGTGGAATCCCATGCAGTACTGGGTGGGGCCTTGGATGGGAGGTGGGCCAGGTGAGCCACTCAGCTGTCCTCAGCATGCATGAGTCCTCCCTCAATGGAGCCTAAGCACTGTAAACTTGAACCCAGCCTTTCAGGTTATTACAAAGAAACGCATACTTGTCAAGGTAGGAGGCTAGAACAGATGTCACTTGCAAGTTTGTGGGCTTAATGAGGAACTTCTCAGTCTATATACAGTTTGTGTGGATTCATCTTCAACTCAGAAGGGAAGACCTGAGTTGTGGCCAGGGGTTCCCTTCCTGGGTCTCCCAATTTCCTCAGGGCACAGTTGGGTTCTGTTTGCCCACGCCAGCACTCTGCCATATTCTAGGGTCAGCACTCAGCCAGCCTCTACAGACTGGTCCCCAAGGTGTTCAGGAAACATAGGAAGGCCAGCAGATTTTTGCGGCCAAACAAGGCTCTGGGCATTTCCCTGTTGAGTCTCCATCAGCAACATGCTGATTCTGAGAAACTGTCAACCACAGCTGATGCTCAGCCAGACTGGGAAGAACCAGCCACTTGCACCCGTGCAGGTCCCACGTGGTTATACATGCCTGGGAGCACCAGACAGAGGCCTTGGGCATAGGTAGCCTGAAGCTGTGGTTTGAGAAACAGAACAGTGCATCTTGAGCAGACAGAGGGCAGGTGCATAATGAACATTAGGAACTGCCAACTGCTTTCTAAGAAACCACCCACAGAACAGCAGAAGGGAGGGTCTCTGATGCTTGGATGGTGGGTGAGGCTGGTGGGGCAGTGTCATGCTTCCTGCAGGAAGTCAGACACCAATAGCACACATCCTGACAAGTACTACAATGCACCTCAGAGGACCAGAAACAAGCCCCCTTCGAGTCAGGCCTAGAAGGCCATCAGGACTTCCGTGGACCACAGATTCCACCTGCTGTGCTGGCCGCTCAGAGGAGGATGCCTAGCATCCCTGAACCCTGCAGACTCAGAGCACCATACCAGCCCAGGAGGCTCAGCACAGCCTCCAGCTAGCCGTGCAGCTTCTCATTTGTGCAGAGAGAGATTGTGGAGCTCAGACAGAAGCTGACAGACTGGCTGTGAGGGGCTCCCCTGTGGAATGGCAGTCTCCTGATGGGTCACCCCTCCCTAGTCCCTCATTCAGGGATAAGGACTAGTTGGAGGGTAGTTCTGTCCTAATTGCTCCTGTAATCTCAGAGAGGTGAGGAGGGGAGCGGGGCGGGCAGTGACCTGTGTGACTGGCCAGAGAAATCTCTACTCTTAAGCACTACAACTATCCAATGAAACCCGCTCTTCCTTGGGATCCTCCAGGATGCTGGGGTGCTGGGAGTAGGGGTGGCTGAGAACAGCCCAGAGGAGGCAGCTTCCCTCTGCAACCCAGGCCTCTTTCTGTGTCCGCAGAGACTGACCTGAACAATTGGAAAGAGCAGAGCTGACTGCACATCACCGGGACTGGAAAGGAGTCTCTCTCTTCCTGTTTGGGGCCTTGTAGAATGGGTGGGGATGGGGTTTGTGCTGATCTGAATAAGCATGGATTCATTTCCAGCTCACTGCCTCCTCCGCCAGGCACTCCTTGCACAGTGCCTCTCTAGGAACCCTGCGTTCCCAGGAGTTCAGTGGCATCTTCCAAAGCAGCCCCAGCCCAAGCCCTAGGGAATGCAGCTTCTGAAACAAGCTCCCCACAGCCCAACCCTGCCACTCACGACAGAAGGGGGACTGCTAGCAGCTGTGGCTGCAGAGCCTTACCCAGGTGACATGGAACAGGGATGAACTCGGGCAGCGAGAGCAGATGTGTGCACCTTTTGGCTGTGACTGGGGCAAGAGGCTGGCCCAAGCAATTACCCAGGCATGGATGCTCAGAGGGCAATGAGGAACACGTGCATTCATGTCCTTTCATGTGCAGACACCAAGAAGTTTGGGATTGCTTGCAACTGCCCATGGGCAGGAAGAGCTTGGCCAGGAGCCGCTGCTCAGGTGGACGCCTCTGGCCTGTCTCCAGCAGCTCTAGAGAGGATCATGTGCACCCTGGGGACAGTGCCCTCCTGCCTCCAACAGGTCCCCTAGACTCCCAGGCATCTGCTCTCAGATCCCACATCTGCGCTCTCTGCCTGCCTCGCTTTCTGTACCATCTCATGTTCAAGCCCCCTTTCCCCAGGGTCCTAGGCAGCAGCTGGGGAGCTGCAATACCTGGAGGTAAAAAAAAAGCAACAGACCTTGCAAAGACACTGCCAGTTGCAGTCCCAGTCCCTCTGCTGGTCTCCTGAGAAGAGCTCAGGTGAGCTCAGGACAGCTCGGGAGAGAATGCCCCCTCCCGCTGAAGACTCCTGGGAATGACAGGGCTCCCAAGCAGGTGTTCTGCTTGCCTGTCTCCACCTGCTTTCCAAACAAATGGCAGCCAGAGTGGCAGGGATGTGGAAGAGCAACTGCGTTCCTGGATCTTGGGGACACTCCTTCGGTGGAGGGAGGGGAATTCCTGAGCCGCACATCTGGGAGACACTGGACAGTGCTCTCTGGGGAAGGCACAAAGTGCCTTGTCCCCTCCAGACTCACGGGGCTGGGATGATGCGTCCAAGTTTCATCCAAGGAGGACTCACAGGCATACAAGGGTGGGGACGGAGGCAACCCTGGCACCAGGGAGAGGAGAGCTGTGTCAGCACCATAGACTGGTTTCCCATCTCTGCTGGGGTTTCCCAAGCATCTGGCCCCACCTCTAGGGCCGGATTCAAACCCTTCGCCTTCGCACATGCCAGTTAAAGTAAAAATGATAAGCACACACAAGGCATTCAAGAAACCCAGCGAAGTTCTGACTGATTCCTCCTACCTGCATTTTCGCAGCCCTGCTTGGCTGATGCTCTAAGCACCTGTTGAAGTCGGGAGCACGGGCAACCCTCCCCACCCATGTTTTGTGAGGAGAAAATGGAGCCCGGAGAGGAGTGGGGCGGATGGAGATAAGGGGTCTCCTACTCACGGAGTTCCCTGTAGCCCTGTCCGGACACCGCGTGCCCGACGTCCCCTCACCTGGGGTGGATGTCCACGAGCAGCACGAGCGTCTGCATGGTGATCACGTCGATGCGCTTGCAGTGGAAGCGGGCAACCTTGAGCACCTTGAGGTACGTGAAGCAGAGCACAACGAAGGAGAGCAGGAAGCTGAGCGCGTGGAAGGTGCTGGTGAAGACGGCGAAGCGCAGGCGCTCGTCTGGGCGCCGGCTGCACAGCGTGCACGACGCATACAGCTGGTGGAAGCCAAGCCAGGACAGGGCGAGCGCGGCAGCAGGGAAGCTGAGCGCATGCAGCCACGTGTAGGCCACCATGAGCGCCGCGTCGCGGAGGCGCATCTTGGCACGGTAGCTCAGCGGAAAGACCACGGCCACCCAGCGGTCGATGCTAAGCGCGGCCATGCTGAGCATGGAGTTGGCGGCCAGGAAGGTGTCCAGAAAGGCGGCCAGGCGGCACAGGCGGTCGCCGGCCGGCTGCCGCTGCGCCACGACGCCAGCCAGCGTGAGAGGCATGTTGACCACGGTGCACAGCAGGTTGCCGCACGTGAGGTTCAGGGTGAAGAGCGCAGGGGCCTGGCGGCGGATGTCGGCGCTGTGCAGGAGGCAGAGCAGCACCAGCGCGTTGGACAACAGTGAAACGCCCATCGTGGCCGCCAGCAGCCCTGCCAGCCCCGCGTCCCACGAGTTCATGGTGCGCGCCCACCACCGGCGCTCAGGGTCCGCAACCCGGCGCCTCCATGGCGCAGCCCGCGACCCGACCGGCTCAGCCCCTCCGCCGCGCCGCCACCCGGCGACCCCCAGCCCCGGCTGCCATGACTCCCCGAGGAGCGCGCAGCCACGCCGGATCCCCGCACCAACTCCTGGGGCAGGCGTCCCGAGCTTGCAGCAAATCCAAAACCCGGCGCCAACCTCCGAGGTAGCCAGCCGTCACCCCGCGCTACTTGCTGAGCAGCCACCCGAGTCTCCGCGCCACCGCCGGAGGAAGGCACCTGGGCGCGTGGATCTGCGAATCGCCTCTTGCCTGGGCGAGCCGCTGCACCGGAGCCCTGGGCGCCCTTGGAGCAGGATTGTGAGCGCTCCCGACCCTGCCCTACCTTCGCAGGCTGCCGCCTCACACCATCTCTCCAAGCTCTCTTTTCCAAGCACGCTTCTGTTCTCTTGCTTCCTTTCTGCCTCCCTCTCTGCTCACTCTCCCTTTCTTCTCTCCCTTTCTTCTCTCGCCTCCACCTCTCTCCCCTCTCTTTCTCTCCCTCCCTCCCTCTCTCTGCTATTCTCTCCAATCTGTTTCTTCCACCTCCAATTTCCCCCCTCCCTTTTGCTTCTTCCCCCTCCTGCTCTCTCTTTCTCTGTCTCTCTTGGAATCTGGCTGCTTTTAATACAGAAATCCCTGCTGATTCCTGTACACGCGCGCGGACGCACACACACACACACACACACACCAACCCTGAAGGTTTTGCTGCAGAGTGATTGGCTCACTCTGGCATCCCCTCCCCGACTATATGATCCCCGTCCCCCATGCGTGGCAAAGAGCAGCCAAGTGGGGGAAAGTCTTTGAAAGAAAGGGGGCATGCACAGGCCCCTTGGTTATCTGAGTGCCTCCTGTCCCAGCCTGAACACCCAGTGGAGCCGGACCCTGACATGGAGGGTCCAGGCCACTTTTTTCTGCTCCTCCACTGAGCTTCCCAAGGCAGATGACCCACCATTCTGGACTGAGCTGGGGGAACTCAGGCAGGGTCCTTGCATGGCCCAATGCAGAGGCCAGGTGTTCCCAGGGACCTCTCCAGACTGTCCCCAGGGCACTTCGGTACCCTCTTGGCAGCAACATCCATGAATGGGCTGGAAGGACCCTGGAGCTGGCTGTACCATCCTTGGGCATCTCTGCCAGGAGAGATCTTCCTCTGATTTGGTGCTCCCAGCGGGATGCCCTGGCCTGTCCACTGCCAGCCTCAGATCCGGGACCAGAGACTGGGAGGGGCTGGTATTCAGTATGCCCAGCCTAGTCTCAGTTGGTGTCTCTCAACCCAGAAATCCCCGATGGCTGTCTGTGCTGGGTCTGATGAGGAGGCAAGTTCAAGCTTATTGAGGACCTAAATGATAAAAACATGGCAGAAATCTTTCCGAATATGTGGGGGAGGGGAGGCAGACTGCCACTGGCACGACTGGGGGAGCGGGGAGGCTGCCAGAACTCCAAGGAGCTTGGGACTCAGCATCCCTGGACAGGAGTGCAGGTTCGTGGCTCTCTACCCTTTAAGCAGATGCTGGCTTCAGAGCCTTCACAGCCCCCTCCACCTCTGGCAGGTGCTTCCTCCTCTGCCAGTGGCCTGTGTCCTCTTAGCCACCCCAGGCCCTGACCTCAGACATCCCCACCTCAACTAGTGCAAGGAGATTTTCCCCGGGGAAATGGCAGCGTCCCCCTTGAACATGCCTGGTTATTTCCCTTCTCAGAGCGCCAATGAGGCCCCAGGAGAGGGGGAGCTGGGGCTGGGGGAGATTCATTCTTTGCATTTCCACAAACAGCGCTAGTGAGCAGTTGATGGGCAGCTTTCTCCAGCTGTGTCTTAGTGGTAGCACCTTGGGGATCAAGGTCATCCACGTTGAAACTGGAGCGTGCTGCAAATCTCCAGTAAACTTGTTATTAATGATGCTGTGGGGGTTTGCGTGAGTCTCTCAAGACCCTAGCCCTGCTCAGCAGGGGCTGGAAACAAGTCTGCAACTGAGCTTTAGGCATCGCAGCTGCAGCAAGCAGGACACAGGACAAGGCGTGCCCCCTGAGAAGGAAGCAGGATGCAGATGCTGCCCACATCCTTGTCCTGTGGTCTGCATACCTCAAGGCTGGCTCTGCACCTTCTTTATATATCTGACATATGACCTGAGAGTGAGGGGCTCCCCTGAATGCCTTCCCCACTCCCAAGACAAGGCCCTCCCTGTCTCTGCACTGCCAGAAATAGGCTCTTGATTAGCTCAGTTTTCGCCATTGTGGCCATTTGAGGAATGGGCCAGCAGATGAAAGATCTTTCTCTGTGTCTCTCCTTCTTTCTGCAAGTCTGCCTTTCCAATAAAAGTAAGCAAATCTTTAAAAATATATAAAAAGCAGCTTTGAGTTCCTGAGGGGTGCCTCATCTGAGCTGAAGGTAGCTGCACTTTTGTGGGTTGCTTGGTTGACCTCATGGAGGCTGTGGCAGGTTCTGTGAGAAGTGTCGGCTCAGGCAGCTCGATGCCTGGTATCCCCTTGGTACAACCTCCCAGGAGCCTGATATTCTGGCCTAGAGGCCAGAAGCGAACTGAAGGACCAACACAGAAAGTGAAGTATTTAACGAATAGCCTCCTAGCATGCTGGGGTTTGCAGAACACATCCGAAGGCTATCACCCTCGCACGTTATTTAATCCTTGCAGCAACGACAGGAGGATGAGCTGTCATCACTGCCCACGGTGCAGAGATGAGGACACAGAGGTTCCAAGAGTGACAGTCAGATGGGGCTGGAGCGGCCTCTCCGTGCTCTGCATTGGAGCTCTCTGCTGTTCTGCAAAGGGTGCTTTGGCCTAAAGCTGAAAAGGACCTCAACTTTGGAACACCTAAATGATGTTGGTGTCTGGGTAATTAGCTATAAGAACAGCAAACCAGTGAATACACACACACACAATCATTTTGAAGATAATTTCCTTTTCTATATTGAAAAGTTAAAATGCCAGAAAGACACAAAGAACATTCCAAGTTGGTTTGTTAAAGAACCAACGAAAGCTCATTTTCTCCTGGTTCAGAACGTCATTTCCAGCTCCCTAGTGGGCTGTGGGAGGATGGGTCTCCATAGCGACCAGGGCCCCCTTGTATTCTACCAGGCAGGACCTGGCTGAGCGCAGGTTTTCTAAGGGCCGCAGACCCTGGCAGTGAGACCACAAACACAGATAAGGGCTCTCTGTACAAGCCCCACCCCCTCTACTCGCCCACCCGCCCTTCCAGGAAAGGGCTCAGGAATCCAGCCCTCTTGACCAGGAGGACACCTGCTAGGGGGCCACACCGTGGCCAGTTCTGAACATCTTGCTCCTCCGAGTCTGAGATATGCCAGCCGTGATGAAATGCTCACAACAGCATGAACATGAGTCACTAAACGTTGTCACCAGGCTCCAGGGAAGGGCTCTGCCATGGGAGCACACATGGAGGCCGCCAGCAGCATACGTCGCTGTAGCAGCCCTGAGGTACAGGGCACTCCTGACATCTGTTCAAGGCCACACTCTAGGTAGGCATCTTCAGCAAGGACAAAGTGTGCAGATCATGCCAGCAAGAGTCAAGATTCAGATTCACATCTGTAGGCCATGCAAAGCCATGGTGCTGCTCTGTGTCACACGCCTGTGCTGGACCACCCACAGCACATACACCCTCAATGGGGGAATTGTGGTGGTCCTGTGTGTAGCCATCTTTAGAAAGAGATGAAATATGGATGGAAGCTGGACAGGAAGCAGGTTGTCACCAGTGCCCAGCAGAGGTCGCATACTCGTGCCACTGTCTGGGGAAGCTGAGCTCTCTGGACATGCTCACATGCCAAGGCCCCAGGAGCTGGTACTCCATGGAGAGAGAGGAGCCTGAGGGAACAGTGCTTGCTGCAGAGCTGAGGCTGCGGAGCAAAAGGGTCCTGCTAGAAGGTAGGGAGGAAGGCAGAGGCAATCCTGATGTCAGGCTGGCGCACAGGCTGTAAGGGCCATGCCAGCCAAGGCATCTGGTTCCAGGAGCACCCATCTCACCTTCCTGGCACATGACCCTGCCAATCTGCCCACCTGGCTCCACCAGCACATTTCCATTTCCACGACAGCCGCTTTCTGTGACCTTGCTGCTCCGGGAGTGATACACACAAGGCCACCATGAGCCTAGGAGGTGGGAATATAGGGTGCCATCTGCCTGCCCAGTGCTCTCTCTGCTGCTACTGTCAGCTGCCGATCTGTCCCCAACCAAGCCCAATGCTCAACTGAGTGGACAAGACCTGCTCAACAGTCCTTCTTCCACTTGCCTCTTACCAAACAGTTTGATTACTACATGGGTCTGTTGCCTCTTCGAGCCTCTACAGCTGTCCCAAGCCCCACAGATCAAACATAAGGTAAGGAGGCAGCCAGAGAGAGAAAGAAGCCTGCCACCTGCCATCTCAGCTGGCAACCTCCCTGGTAAAAGCTGGAGCTCCACCACCTGCTGAAACCTGGACTGTTTGGCACTGTTCATCAAAGGCTTGCTGAGATCTAGATGCTGCCTATTGTATTTCAACCATGATGGCAGCCACATTCATGAGATACTGCAGGTGAGAATGAAGCTCGGAGCAGTGAGGCAGCACACTCAGGGCACCAGAGCTGACAGGAGCAGGGATGAGGACCTAGGTTGGCTAGTGCAATTACCCCCTAATCTTCCTCTCCTCTCCAAACCAGATTATTGGGCTAAATGCCAGCTGTTTGTTTAGGAGTTCTGTCTGTGTGAGAACTCATTGCAAGCTAAGCCTCCTGCCGAGCATCTTGAGTTCATGTCCCCAATGATCATTTGTGGAATGGGAATGTCCACCCACCAATGGATTGGTTGTTGAAGGCTGGCTCCTGGGTGGCTTTCCAATGGTCTCCATAGACTTCCTGTGGCAGCATTGAGATGGGATTGCATATTCTTCCCCAGGTCTGTGTTACATCTGCTACACCACAAACATGCCACAATCAGATAAAGAAAAGGATGCTTTTGGCTACAGTCTGTCTGGTCCAGGTGTGGAACCATCTCTCCCCACTAAACACACTAAACACACACACACACACACACACGCACACACATACACACAGCCTGTAGGTTGGCACTTTGCCTTGAAATATGTTAAACATGCCTGTGCTGGCAGCTGCTTGTTTATTTGCAACCCATAGTGGCTCTGGGAGCAGAGAAGTGTGTGATGGAGCCTGCTTAGACTGTGAGGCACTGAATCGGCCCAATGAACAGCACCTTCTCTGGGACTGATGCCTAAAGATAACTAGCCTTGTTCATTTCCTGTCTCTGAGCTGAAGTGGGGCAGTGGAGCCTCAGGATTACAGCCTTCACGAAAAGCTAGTTCTCCCCAGTCCATGTCCCCATCTTGTCTGCACACACCCACATCAGCTGCCTGGAAATTGACCACATGGCCTCAGGGGCAGAAGTCTCTCCAGTCCTGTGCCTAGTGGAGTTCCAGATGGATCAGCACCAGATGCTGGACAGCTCCCCTCCCACTGCCTTCTGCAATGCTTTTAGAAAAATCTGGCTGTTTCTGTGACCCACACATCACGTGACTGAGCAGGTGCCAGGTTGCTCCCAGGGGTGTATGTGAGCGGCCTCGGAGGACCGTTGGAGGGGTATCCTGAGTATCCAAAATGCTGCTTTCTGATACTTTCTAATGGATAGGACACTTTGGGCTGGCACCATCACCATCACATGGCAGACAGCTGCCTGGATTTCTGGCTCTGACCCTAACTGCCACCTGCCATGAACAATTCCTTCCTGTCAGATGTACCACCCTGAAGTAAGATGGGTGGACCAGGTAATCTCTCTGGTCCACAAAAATGAGTTACAGAAGCAAGGAAGAAGAAAGCAGGATGCCATAGGCATCCTGGGGCCTCCCCTCCCCCAGTGGTTAGAATGATGTCCCTTCTGCTGAGGTGGCAGCTGGAGCCCAAGCACCACTTAAGCTCCTGAGGTCGGCGTAGGTGGCTGTGTGTGGGAGGACTTGCTCTATCTAGTCTGGCAGAACAGTGTGGAGAGCAATTGCTGGGCTCTCCCCACAAGGCCCTGTACATCTCAGATCCTGTTCCAGCCATGAACTCAGGGAGGGTCTGCCTGTAGGCTCTGGGGACACAGGCAGGGAGTGCACTGTGCCAGTGTGTGGGGTGCAGTTGTCAGATTGTCAGGTGTCATTCCAGGAGTATTTTCATAAAGGAAATGGGGAATCAGAGACAGGCTAAGTCTCTTTCACTAAATGACTCAATTCTTTTTGGTGCATAGTGAGACTTGGAAACCAGGAAAATTCACTTCTCTGTTTTGCACGAAAACTGAGGAATCTGGGCTGGAAAACCAAATAGTTGCTCAGGGCACAGATGGGGTGGTTCATTACAGAAAGAGGAAATACAAGATCCTCTGGAGTTTCTCTGACCATGACCCCAGGTGCCAGTCCTCAGGCTAGATGCCCATGCTGCCACACACGCCCTCAGAGGTCCCAGGGGTGCTGTGTGGGCCTGGCCCAGGCAGATTGGTTGGAAGACTCCCCTGTCCTTCCCCGTGTTTTGCCCTGCTTCTAGCAGCCCCATCAGGAACCAGTCACATCACTTGAGTCATTCTGTTCTGAGCCTCTGACCTGAGAAACGCTCCCCTCTCTGCAGACTCCTACATCTTCAAGTTTTCTGCTGTTTGAGATGTTCTTCATATCATCAAAAGCAAAAATCCTAAGAGTAGCTTTAAATGAGTTTGGATAAACACATCACCCACACAGTCCATACTCCCCAACAGCTGCTTCTACCACCCCCAAAATTTCACTCACATGTCTTGCTAATCCACGCTCCCACTCCCCACTCAGTGAGCTACTACTGAGCTTCTCTCAGCCTAGATTATCTTTCCAAGTTCTAGATCTGAATTTGGATGGACTCATACAAGGTGTGCTCCTTTAAACCAAACTCAGTGTATTTTTTCAGATTTATGCATGCCACTGTGTTTTTCGGTATCTCATTCTTTTTTTTTTTTCTGTGTCAAGTTTAAATCTATTGTATAAATATCCCATGCCTTTTCAGCCATCTGTGTTATATCTAATTTGGGGATAATATGGATAAAGTTGTTATGGACAGTCATACTCGTTTTGAAGTATAAATATGTTTCGTTGTCTTCAGTAAGTGCTTATGCATTTATTTAACTTTGTAAGAAGATGCCCGTTTCCCAATGTGTCTGTACAGCTTTACGATGCGGTTGTCAGTACAGCATGCTATCTCTTTCTGACTGAATTGCAGCGTGCAAGACACTCAGACATGTGTGTGTCCAAGTACTCTAAAATCTGTGACTTCTCCATTCCTGCTCTTAACAGTCTTTTGACAAGCAGAATTTTGTAATGTTTTTGAAATCCAAAAGTCCAATCTATTATATTTTTATAGTTGGTGTTTTCTAGGTCCTGCTAAGAAGAAGCCTCCTATCTCAGGTTGGAAAAGATAGGCTTTCTCTTCTAGAAGATTTTGGGTTCATCCTGATTCACTTTGGTTATGGTGTGAGGGGTGATCATGATGTGTCTTATCCCCACAGTCATATCTAGACACTTTGGCTGAACAGCTTTCATCTGCCTCTGAAAGCCTTGCAAGCTTTACCAAAAATCACGGACGGTGTAAGGGTGATTGTGCTTCTGTCCCCCTCTGTCGCCTCTCATCTCTCTGGGTGTCTTGAAGCCCATCTCTGTGGCCTGGATGACTCTAGCTTTATTGACAGTCTTTAACTAAACATCTCAGAATAGCTGTCAGTCTGATACCTCTTGGTGGGACCTCCATGGACCAGAATGATATTGTGTGAGTCCTCATTGTCCAAATTATCTTCATTATTCTAGGCCTTCTGATTCCTCATATAAATTTTAGATTGGCCTGCAAATACATATTTTTTTTTTTTAGGCAGGTCAGGGTTTTGGCTGGGTGACATTGAATCCATAGGTCAGTTTGGAATAACTGTCAGCACTGCGCTTGAAGGAGTTGAGCTGCTGAAGAGACAGGGACTGGGTAATCAAGAGGGAATGAGAGGAATCTGGAGTCCAACTCAGCAGCCCTGGGTGGGGGTCAGGCAGAGAGCCTCAAGGGACGATTGTGATTCCTTTTCTTCCACATTGAATCAAGAAACTCCATATTCTTCTTCTACAGTTTATTTTTCTTATTAGAAATGAAGAGAGAGAGAAAGGTCTTCCATCTGTTCACACCCCAATGCCCAAGATAGCCATGGCTGGACCGGGTCGGAGCCAGGAGCCAGGATCCAGGTATGCCACCTGACTGCTGAGCAGCACTTGGGTCCCGGGAGAATGGATCAGTACTGAGACCACCTGCTGGACAAGGAGGCAGTGGGCTGCACATAGAGGCACATAGGGTCTGCTGTGTCACATTCAGATTTTCAAAATGCTGACCCTCTAGGCTTGCATCTCTTTATAAGGTGAAATATTTCTAAGTGCTACGAAGAACCCTGCAAGTATTGTTTTTCCCAACGCTGTAATAGAAGACATTCTGCTATTATTACATCCATCTCACAGGTGCATGCAAAGAGCAGTGTTAAAGAAAATATGGCCTGGTGCAGTAGCCTAGTGGCTAAAGTCCTCACCTTGCATGTGCCGGGATCTAAAATGGGTGCTGGTTCGTGTCTGGGGGACTTGCTTCCCATCCAGCTCCCTGCTTGTGGCCTTGGAAAGCAGTCAAGGATGGCCCAAAGCCTTGGGACCCACATGGGAGACCCAGAAGAAAACTCCTGGCTCGTGGTTTCAGATCGGCTCAGCTCTGGTCATTGCGGCCACTTGGGGAGTGAATCATTGGACAGAAGATCTTCCTCTCTGTTTCTCCTCCTCTCTGTATATCTGACTTCCTATTAAAAAAAATTTTTTTTTGTTTAAAAAGCACAGGAATAGCATATAAAAATAATGTAGAAATAAGTATGTGCTTGCTAGAAATAACATAGAAAGAAATGTGTGTACTAGAGATAAGCTCTACTCTGGGCAGGCAGCATAGCAGAGCAGAGCTAACTGGAGGACCAGACTGTACGTTAAACAAAGGACTGTGCCAAGAAAGCTGTATAAAGGCTTGCCCATTAGAGCTGCAGCTCTGTGTCTGTGTGTGAAACAGCAGCTGAGGAGCGAGCCTGGCTCCTGGTGGTGAGATCACCAGCCCACTCAACTGCTCCCTGGAGCCCAGCATAGGACACTCCGGCTCTGTGGAGCGCCTGGTGAGCGCCTCTGGCTCCAAGGGCTGCTCCTTCCCCTTTGGGGCCAAGAGGCTCATGAGGCCTTGGCTCTGAGGATTGTTTTATTTCTTTTGGTTTGCCATATGAAGTTAAAATGTGTGATTAAGGGAGTGTTATTGAAAAGCAACTGTGGTCTGAGTGGTTATACACCCGAGGCACCAGAAAGCTCATGACAGTGTGCAATCCGATAATTTAAGGGACATGCATCAAGTGGCTGTGGTGGGGTTTTAACCTCCATCCATGCCTCCCATTTTGCCATCGTTACCTAATGCATGACTGTGACCCGAGGTGCCAGCAGCAATGGGCCCGGATGTGGGGAAATGTAGGCAGACCTGGTAAGTTTGGGTAGGAGAACGGGACAGGGCAGAGAGCCTGAGAGAGCAGGATTTTTGCCAAGGTTTTGTGTGCTCACCTGTCAAGGCAACACAAAGTGTTCTGGCCAAGCCAACACCAAGCCCTGAAGAGAAGATAGCTATTCTGCGATGAAACTTCTTCCTGGTTTCAAAGGCACACTCTTGGGCTTTTATGTAGCAAGAGCCTTCTGTTTTGATGGCGTATTTTGTCTCTGATGCTACAAGGCAGAGTCTGGATTTTGGACATGGGGGCAGAGCCTGGGCCCCACACGAGGGTTCCTTTCTATTTGAAACCCTGGTCCCTAGTGGGGTTAGCCTCAGAACCTGTCCCTGCCCACGGCAGCCCTTAGGTCCCTCCCCGTGCTTTCCCTGAACATAGCTGGAAGCGTCCTACGGAGCGGAGAGGCGTGGGGTGGCACCTGTCAGCCCCGCACCAGGCATGCTGCTGGTTTTGAGGGTTGTTTGTCAGGACACTTGCTGTGCTTGCGTTTTATCACTTTCCCTCCCCCATCCCCTTTGTTTTCTTCCCTCCAAGAACATCCAAGGCAGCGGGACAGACCTGATTGTCTCGTATCCCTCTTTCTTAACTCTAGCCACAGTTAGAATTATTTGTTCCGTTTCCTTCTTTCCTAAAAGAAGTCCCAGTTGGGAGGGATTACATCCTTCTAGGCACTTCAGCAGGAGTGTGCATGTCTGTGATGAACAAAAAACCCAATTCTAACTTGTTCAGATGAAAGGAGGAAGACCGGAGCGATGTGTGCAACCTTGAGCCAGGAGTATCTGTCCTGACCAACTCTGGGAATCAGGCACCAAACAACCACCTCCTGCTGCTCCCAAGAGGACAGCAATGTGTGGAGCGTGTCTGAGGCGTGTCTGAAGTGTCTGAAGTCTGCAGCTTTGGACACCTGCTGGGAGAGGGCAATCCCGGGGCAGTTCCAGCCAGCAACTGGAGAGGGCTGTGTTCAGGTCCTTTGCGTTTCAGCCTGCACGGCTTTCCTGGCAGCCTCAGACTCACCCGCTTCTTCTGGGGAGGCTTGTTTGCAATCTGAGCAAAGCTGTCCACATGCCTGCCACGGGCAGTCCCTACAGTGCCTGTGTCCTGTGGGCTTTCCTGGTTGCAGAAGTGATGCCTGTGCCTTGAGGGACAAAAATAAAACGGAAAATCATCATATTGCTGCCACTCAGGTTTCCACTTGTCTCACCTTCGTGCGTATCAGCCTTTTTCACTTCACCCGAATGAGACCATTCTGTGCATGATGCTTTATACTCTGATTTGTTCAGTAAGCCTTCTCCACTTGGTTATCAGTTCGGAATATTTGGGTGCCATCTGATACCAGGGTGCGTTTGAGTTTCCCTGATTGATACAAGTGTGCATCCAGGGCTGATGTGTCCAGGGCAGTGTTTACAGGGACTCCACGGGTATGCTCCAAGGTCTTTCAAACTAGTCTATCTCAGGCAGTTTTCCTCAAGAGTAATGCAGGAGCACCCATCTCCCACATTTCTCTAATTTTAGAGGTCACTCTGCCTCAAAATCCAAAATGTTCCCTTGCCCCTGGCCAAGCCTTCCAGATATTTCCGTTTCAGGACCCCGTCCACAAGGCTGGCAGGGTCACTGCTGGGAGGTTACGTTCCTGGGAATGCTCACCCACAGGCTCTGATCACCATGAGAAGCCTGGCAGAGAACATGGCAGGGAAGGTGGGATGGAAGCAGAAAACCAGGTTTGATGTGTTGCCCTGGCTGCATCTGCTTTGTGCCTGGAAAAGCCATCCGTGCGATCCACGGCAGGTCCGAGGCCTGGGTGCAGAGAGGCAGGGTGGGCGTGCTGCTGGCCTGTCTGCACCCTGGTTTGCCCTGCTCAGGTGCGAGGCTCAGATGCTAATATCTGTGTGCAAGGTGTTTGCTGCAGGATCATCTAAAAACAAACACGTGCCCCCTTGCACTCTCCATCTGTGCTGATGTTTTCAGCGCCAGCCAGCACTCAGCAACGAGCCAGATATGCTGGAGGTGACTATCTGGCCATCTTGGGCAAATCTGCTCCAGGGAGCTGGACCTGCTTTTCAAGACTGAGGCAATAGGCAGACGCTCACCACATGACCTTTCTCTGCCTGCTGCCTTCCCTCCCTGGTGGGATCCAGGCAGTGCCACCACCCAGCCATCATGAATCTGCCTGTATACACAAACACATGAACAGGCTCTGAGCTACCAGCAATGAAGCACAAGGTCACCTGTGACCCCCTGGGCAGCTCTGTTCCTCCTCAGGCTCTTTCGCTTCTCTCCTCCCCTCCCACGGAGAGGAGCCCTGGCCCCTGGCTCAGTTTTGTGTGACCCTCACTGTGCTGGAATACTGGAGGTGGTCTCTGGCAGGTGCCCGAGTGTGTGCTACACTCCCGGAATCCAGTGTCCCGGGGAAGCACAGTGTGACTCTAGCATGCATTGCATTCAACCATTTATCCATTCCACTGGTCCACAGTCTGGAGCAGGCTGACATGACATTGGAATGTCACCTGCGACCTTGGCAGACATAACTTTATCTTTATGGAGCTTGAAGCCTTGGCCCAGACAGGCAGGAAAGCAGAGGATCATAGCGCCCGGGCCTGGGGTGGAAGTCTGGGGCGGTGTGGGGTGGGGGGCAGATCATGGTCACAGGATGGTGTGGTGATGGGTCACAGGATGGTGCAGGGACAGGTCACAGGACGATGCTGGTCGGGGGCGGGGAGCACAGTGAGGAGGCTGAGGGGCTTGGAGGAGAGCTCAAGAGTAGGACACGGCTTCTTCCAGGTGGACGGGCGTGAGGGGTGTCCTGGAGGGACAGTCATGGGCTGCAGAGACATGCAGGCATGGCTGAGGGTGGGGACTCCTGGCAGAAGTCCGGGGCCGCCTTGAGTGGATTTAGAATGGGAATTGTGCAGCCACACCCTGAGCGCTCCCTCTGGGGACGTGTGCAGGGGACTTTAGGGAAAGAAGTGTGTGTTAAAAACTCCACGAGACCCTGGGGACTACTCCCTTGTGGAAGTCCTAGAATTCTGTTTCCTAGGTTTTGAAGACAAGAGCATGGATAGAGGCTTGTGGACTCCCAAGTCCTGGTCCCAGTTGGGTCAGGAGATGGCCTCTGGGGAATCCTGTGCCCTGACTGACCTCACTTTCTTCTCCAGCAGAACTGAGTGCAGTGTAAAAATATTCATACCTGGGCACCAGGGGAATTCCAGCGAGTCAGCAACAACTGCTGTGGTGTTAGTCCCCACACAGCCTAAATGCTCAGGGTTGGGACCTGGTATAATAGAAGCCAGCCCATGACAGATCACACTGTGGCCTTAAAATGCAAGATAGCAGTATTTGAAGGCTCCTCAGGACACACTGTGCAGGAATCCACATGGTAGCCTAGCAGGTTACCATACCAGCATCCCACATCAGAGTTGCCAGTTCAAGTCCTGGCTGCTGTACTTTCAGTCCAGCACCCTGCTAATGCACCTGGGAAAGTGGCAGAAGATGAGCCAAAGACTTGTGTTCCTGCACCCATGCAGGAGACCTGGGTAGAGTTTCTGGCTCCTGGATTCAGCCTGGGCAGCCTGAGTGAGGAGAAGCAACGGGTCAAGGGCTAAAGAGATAGCTCAAAAGTAACACTGCCGATGTGGGTAATGCTGTCTGCAGACGTGAGCTGGAGAGGGGGTGGCAGGTGCCAGCACTGAGGTGGGGTTGCTATACTAATGGAGGTATGACAGCTGTTCCCACCCTCCCCTTCCACCAGGGGGCAGCAGGGGCACAGATGCCTGCCGTGGCATCCCAGGACCTGTACATAGTTTTGCCACCTGTGCCAAACGATCTATGTTCCTCTAGGCTCAATTTCCCAATCTGCTGCATGAGTTCAGCCACACGTGCAGAATTTGAAGGATGAGCCAATGTGGCCATGTGTGCAAACGCAGGAGTAAGTGGAGAGAAAACTTCACACCAGTGATGAGGACATACCCATGCAGTGAGGAGAAGCAAGGGGAGGGGGGCGAGAGTGGCCACTCACAGTCATCCAACAGCTCACTCACTGTTTATTGTCTCCCTCCCATTATTCTGTATTACGACCTCTGTGCCATGAGTGAAAAAGCAAGATGTGGTGACTTGTTCGTGGGTGGGTCAGCAGATGGGTTCTCTGCTCTCTGTGCACCTGTGACAGGTGAGTGGGTACCCTTCCTGGGTGCCAGGATCCTGGAGAGTCACATGCAGGGTGGGTACTCAGTAAGAGGGTGACTTCACTGTGTGGGTTCATTGCAAATGGTGCTGCCCTGACCTAAGCCAGCATGGTGCAGAGGGTGGGGAGAGAGCAAACTGACTCCAGCAGCACCAGGGAAAACTCACCCCAGTGTCTGCCATGAAGTCAACTGTAAGCTCCAGTATATGCAGACCACGGAAAGGGGTTTGGCTGCTTGGGGCCCTTCCAAAGTGGGACTCGTGCTCAGCAAAGAGGATCTGTATTCACACCGGAAGGCAGGCGTCTGCAAGGAGGTTGGTGCAGAGTCAGAGCTGGGAACACGCCTGCACCAGCCCAGCATAGGGCGCTTAGCAGAGCAAGTGATGTCTCAGTCCTCGTCTGTGCAGAAGGTTCCTGAGAGGCCCTGGGTGCAGTAATTGAGTTGGTCTCTCTCCCTTCCGCCCCCAGAAACAAAAGGAAGCCTGAGAGAATGGCGGTCCCCTGCCTTTGGCTGCTGGCCAGCCCTATGGGCTGCTCCCAGGAAGGATTAGCCTGGCAGTGGGCTGCACCTTCCAAAGGCTCCTGTGCCTGTGGTTTGTTTTCTCTTCCCCTGGAAGTGGCTGGAAATCGCTGTGCGCAGGCGCAGCTGCCTCCGGGGCCTCTTACGGGAGAGTTAGCTGAACAGAAGGGACTGGCGGCGTTTGAGCATTTAAACTCCTCCTCAAATACTTCTGGCTCATAACACCCAGCCTACCACCTGCAGAGTCTCTCCCGGTCCCTCTGTGGTCCAAACCCTCACCTCCTTGTGCAGTGTCATGTGCCAGCCCATAGCCCCCTCCCACCTTGAACACCCACAGACTTTTCCTCTCTGGTTATTGGCATGGCTGCTCTCCAAACCCTGATCTGTGTTCCTCAGTTCAGGTCTGAGATTTCTCAGGTTATGCATATGTATGTGCATGATGGCCACATACGCACAGGCACACTCATGCGATTCTGGAAGCATCCTTGAATGAGCTATTTCCGTCCTAGAATTGCAGCATCAGCATAGGGATTCATGGTCATGTCTGGGCTGAGCTAACAGCAGAAGACATGGGTGTATCCATCACAAAAGATTTTGTGGACTGGAAAAAGTGGGCCATCAGGTGTGTGGTCAGTTTTGCATCACAGCAACAAATTCCCCAAGGCAAGTAAAGAGGTCTTTTAGCTCTTAGTTTCTGAACACCTGGATGCGAGGCACTAGCATGGGCTCCTGGTGGTGCCAGGTCACAGCAGAGTTCCCAGCAGAAGACCCAATGGTCTGAGGACCAGCCCATCAGTCAACACCAAAACCTTGAGGACCAAGCTCTGACACAGACCCTTTGGGGACCACTCAAATCAAACCCAAACCCAGCAGCTACAGAACCAGACGTGTACTCTCCCAAGTGCTGGGGTGAGGAGGCACTGCCCAGGAGCCAGTGACATGCTGTGCTTTTGTCTCTGTGCACCAACTCGCAATGACAATAGTGAATAGGCGGTGAAGAAAATGTCTCCTTCCCAATTCCAGCACTAATTAGTGAGTCTTAAATAATTCCCTCATGCCATACGGTAGCCTTTCAGAGTTATTAAAGGACAGGACACCTCATTAAAATTGGCATTTACAGATTGTTCATGGAAAATTTCTGTCTCGTGCAGGCTCTGAGTACCCAGCACAGGGAAGTAGTGTTTGGCGTAATCGCCCCCGGGGACACAGTTTTATTTTATCAAGCATTCTGAGCAGGCATTTTATTTTTAATTTTTAAAAGTTGTATTGAGCTATAATTAACCAATGCTAACACTAATAATTAACATATGCTCATGTAAAGTGTATAATTCCAAGTTTTGGGTGTGTCTAGAGTTGGACAACCATGACTGTGTCCGATCTCAAAAGCTTTTCCTTCCAGTCAGTGTTAAGAGACCCCATTTCCATGAACAGCCACTTCCATCCCACTCCACCCTCGCTGCCTTCAGCTTAGGCTGTCACTAATCTCTTTATAGATTCATCTATTTTGGACTTTCCATAGAAATAGATTTAGATACTTTGTGATCTTCTGCCACTTCATGTTTCCAAGATTCATCTGCATTGTAGAATGTATGGGCGATTTCATCTTTTCCATTGACTGCCCAGTCTACGCTGGAGCCTGATGGGTCACAATGCCACCAGCTCTTCCTTCCCTTTGGCCGGCCACACAGAGCTGCCTTGGTAACCCTTGCCATTCTACATTCTGCTTGAGAGAGCTCCACACACCCCTGCCTTCTTCAGCCCTGAAGATCTCTGGCTCTCTCCAAGGAAACTTAGAGGTGGAAAAGTCCTCCTCATGTTTGACAAGTGACCGTTCATGTGTGCCCTGCTCCTGGTGGGCACTGAATGACCTGAATGGCAAACCCAATGGGGTTTGTCTCCCATTAATGATAAAAACCCTGACACCCAGCCCTGAGGGCCTAGTCTCTTCTAGAAGCAGAGGATTGGCATTCGCTTCTGACAGGGGCCTCTTAGGAGCTGTGAAGGACCTTCTGCAGTGGGTTCTGGAAGATTCTAGAACTGTCACTCCCTCTCTTGCCATTGACACACAGGGACCGCTCTTTGCAAGGACACAGGCTCCTGACTGTGCACTTCTAAGAAGCAGAGAGCTGGAAACTGCAGCACTCAGAAGGTCAAGCAACCCCTGGGGAGCCTCAAACTGCTGGCCTGCAGCTGGGGGGTACCACTTCTGTTCTTATGAGCCCTTCTATGGATGGCACAGGGTTCGGGATCTGAGAGTTAGGAGACTAGGGAGACAAGGACACGTTCACAGGCAAAGATAGTGAAGAAGCTGCTCACACGCCTGAGCTGCTGGCATCTGTTTGTTTCTGAGTGCCGATAGATGCTGCCTTTCCCCTTTGTTTCCAGGCCAGGAAGCATGCCAGTGTTGTATGCTGCTTGGCTTCCTCAGGAGTTTGATTTGGGTCCGGTAACGCCATTGCACTTGAGACAGAAGCTATTCAGTGAGGCCTGTGGCAAACTGGCCAATTGTATGTTCAAGACATGGGCAAAGCCTCAGCCTGTCAACACAGGGCAGACGGTTGGCCTTCTCGTGGGGCTGTTTGCTTTCGCCATGCCAGGCAAGAGGCCCTGAGCACGTGGGTTGAAATTATGCAGAGCCAGGATCAACCTAGAGGTATCCTCAGACACCTTTCTGCGCTGCTTATTTCCCATGAGTGCACATGGTCTTTAATTGGATTTTTTATAACCAGAAAGAAAAATGAATATTTCATCAGCTGAAAGGTTTTCATTTTGATAGTCTTTTTTAAAGGGATTTGCAAATCCATATCTGAATATAAATAACAATCTACTCATAACCTTAGTGGTAAACCATCCAGAGGCAACATGCATATTCCTTTATTTGATTGTTGCAGTTTTCAGAGGGAACTTTAGGCATTATAACATCTATTTCCACAATTTTTTATCGGCACATACCGAGGCCAGGGTGTCTTCAAAAGTTAGTAGAAAGTACATGCTATGAAAAGTAGCTATGCATGGTGTTTGGATTTTTTTTAGAAGGGGGTACCAAAATAAACTTAACTTTAAATTCCATTCTTCCATAAACTTTTCTAAAGTGTCACCCTCACATACACAGGGCAACACAGCTAGAGTTAGAGACGTCAGTTTGGTTAAGATATTGTCCACAATCCCCAGGGTCTTGTGGTTTAGACGTGGGATACTGATCTGGGTCAGTATGACTCCAAGAGAATGTGTCGCATTGCTACAGAAATGCTACAGATAGCAGCCTCCGAAGAAAGTTCCATTTTGACTGACTGTTCAGAACTGACCTCATGGAAGAGGTGGCACCCTAATGAGCCTCAAAGGCATGGCAAGAGTTCAGCGGTGTGAGGTGGAGACGAGACAGAAGCTCAGGGTAAGGGCAAGATGGGAGCTTGGGCCTCAAGACCTGGCAGTGCTAGGGAAAGCTTAGTTCCCAGTAATTGGATTATTCAACTGGGAAATTGTTGAAATTATAATTGGGAAAGTCAAATGTTGAAGGAGTCACGTCTCAGAGGCTGGGTGGTGCTAGGAGTATTGGGAACACAAATGGCTCAGTTGGATGGGGACAGGGGCCATTGGAAAGGGATAATGGGAGGAAGACACAGAGGGCCCAAGCAGGGCAGGTACACCAACATCATGAAGTACCCTTCCTTCCAAGCTTTACTTCTGCTGTGGGGGTCACCAGGCTATGACCATCATTTGTGGGGTGAGGGCACAAACTGTGAACCGTCCTCAAGTGCCACAAGAAACTGGGGAAAAGTCTTGTTGACCCTTGGATGTAGATAGAAGAATCAGCAGAAGGCTTTTGAGAACCACGTGAGCCATGACGTTTCTGATCCTCCTTGGTGTTGCTGCTCACTGACTGGTGTCACGGAGCTCTGTGTGAACCAGCCTCACCCATATCAGGGAGAGGATTCTGACTCTTGTTCCAGGTGCTTCTCCACCCACACAACCTGAAGCCTCTGTTGCCTGAGTAGAGCATCTTGTAGTTTATCCAGAGGAACAGCCCTAATTCACTGGAGCTGATATTGGTCCAGATTCCTCAAAACCCACAGGGACTTCCTTCCTCATTGTAGGAAAGCAGAAGTGAGAATATGTCAAAAATGGCACAGAGGGACCTGGCGTGCTCCTTCCTCTCCTGGGCATGAGAGTAGCTGTGACCCCCAAGTTCCTGGTTGAGAAGGGGAGTTCGCAGAGCCTTGGGTCACCTTGGGGACTTTGTGCAACCAGAGTTCATGGACCAAACTGGACTTAGAGGCTCCACTGTTCCCTAAAGCTCCTGGTTGAATGTGAGGCCATTGAGGGCAGGCTTGTTCTCTGGCTGGCTTTTGGAGTGTCAGACACTGCAAGAGTGGCAACGTCCATCCAAGGCGGTGTCACACAATGAGAACACTCTGCGGGAGGCCTCTGATGGCTGCGCATCATTCCCGCTTAAACGCTCCCAGCGAGGAGTGATGTACTGAATGAATCACTCTGCAGTAAAGTCAACCCGCAATGTGTCTGCTGTGTCTCCAGGGCCCCTCATCCACTCAGCAGATAACTGAGTCATTCTGATCACTCAAGCTAATGCAAGCTGCAGTCAAGCTGACCCAGCCTAGGCTGGCAGCTGAAGAGCCAAGGTCATCAGGGATTCAACCATCAAGCTTCCTGGCGGCCATGGCCTTGCACCTTTTCCTCTTTGGTCCTGGTGGTGCTGCCCTGATTCGGGCTTCATCTCCCCAAGTCTGTGCGTGGGCATGTGCAATGCCCTCTCATTCCCTTCTCTGGCCCTGCTCTCTCCTATTCTTGAATGCTGCCCATACCACCATGATTGTAAACTTTGCTAGCAACTCCCATCACTCATACAACAGAGTCAAACTCCTTCACAATCTCTGAGTGTAACCCAAACACCCAAGCTCACTCTCCAATCCAGCATAGCCCCGCTCAACCCACGCACCCCATATTCACTACTTGGTATCCTTACCTCACTCTAATCCCACAGTCTTGTTCTTCTCACCCCGGACAACTTTCAAGATCTAATTCAAAGGTCCCTTTCATCTCAGAGCCTCTCTCACTCTGTGGGCCCTTCAGCCCTGGACTGGACCGTCCTCCCTGGGCCACTTCTCTGAGTTGCATAACATCCTGGAAGCATTTACCTTGCATCTCAGGTGATCTGTGGTCACCTCTGCTGAGCTGTGATCCCTGAAGACTGCAATGCCTTGTTCATTGTCACGTCTTCACTGCCTGGTTCAGGTGACCAGCGCACATGAACTGAATCCAGAGGTAAAAGAGAAAGTTAAGGTGGACTCAGTGCATGAGTATCCACATCAACTGCAGGCAGAAGCAGTGGATTCCAGGTTCTGCCTGGCCCAACAGACAGTACAAGGAGCAGGACACGACCTCTCTCCCTAAGAAGTCTACAAGACAAGACAGAAACCTTTCAAGGTGGTGGTCTTGACCATGGCTGGGCTTGGCTCTGCACATCTTTTGAAAGCAAGTCAATCTACAGGCACCCTGCAAACACATGAAACTCAGTCAGCAGATATTAATGCCCAGTCTAGAGTCTTTCAATGGAGGGATAGGACTGTGTTACTAGTAAAAGCCACTTGGAGTTGACAGGCTTACTGGGTGAGTCTTGATCTCAGATACTTAGCAGTGTCCATGCCTTCTCTCCCCCTTTCTCACTTACATCTCACAGAGATCAGGGTGGTAGAAGTAGCGGAGATATTGATGCTTGGCAAGAAAGCCATGAAGGACTACTGCAAAAGCCTTCTGAAGTTATCCATCTACCCAAGACACCTGTGAGCTCTGATTCCTGCTGTGTTCCCTGAGTGCATGCTCTGTGCCACGTGCCAGGAACAGACACATTTGGGACCTGACTATCGTAGAGGGAGCCCTAGCAGGTACATGTGACAGAGCAGTGCTGGCTCTCCCACAATGCCACAAGCCTCTCCTTAAACACTCAAGTGGGGCTCCTTATCTACAGCTCATTTGTTCTTTTATGAACACACAGCTGGATGGCCCCATGCAATCCCTGCTCTGGCTGCTCTTTCCAGCTGTAAACTCCTCAATGCAGGACTGGGTCTTTTACACCCTTGCAAAGGTCATTGCATTAATGCAATCTCCACTTGGTGCATGATGAAGACGCTGACCACATGGTAGAGAGGACTGTGGAGTCCAGTCCACAAGGGTGTGAAGCCAGCTTCCGCACTCACTGTGTGCCTGCGGCCAGTCCTACAGCTCTTGGGACCTCTGCATGCTCACCAGTAAAAGGGAGATACTTGTGTCATTTCTGAGGGAAGAGGATGTGCAGACAGACCTAGGGTTCCAGAGCAGTGAGTGGCCATCCCCTGTGTCTTCACTGTCAAAAGAAAGTTTCAGGGAGAGGTTTTAGGGTAGTGAGGGGCACCTTCCCTCCCTCCCAAACCCCAACTCCCAGCTGCTCCCTGCTGAAGAGACTGTGGCCATGATGGAGGCAAGTTGGCAGGTGGTGTTGGACTACAAACCTGAAGCCCAGGGCTGGAGGAAGAAGTAACTACACAGCCTCATGTTTGGGGATGTGCTTGAATTGAGCCTAGTGTCTGACCTTGCTCCTGGCTCCAAAGAGCTAAGCCACAAGGTGCATCAGCCAGGGGGCTATTCTGGGGTCTTCTTGTCAATGTGGCAGCCCTGTGCAAGATCAAGATCCCTGGGTACCTCTCAGTAGCTGGAGAGGTGTTTTCATGAATGGAGCTCTCCCAAACGTCATTGCGGCAGAGTAGACTCCTAAGTCACCCTGACTGTTGGTGGTAGCCTGTGGAATTCCTGAAGGCCACCAGAGAGGCCCCATGCTCCTCCATGTGCTGCCATGCGAGCTGGAAACAGCATCCCCTCAGCATTCCCATCAGGCCAGGGAGGCCTTGCAGCTCCCCTGGTATGCCCAGCACAGCTTGGAACCCCCTTCCCTGAGTGTGTGACTAGTGAGTGTGTGAGGCTGTGTTCCATTGCCTTGGCTCCAGCCCTAACCCATGGAACTCCATCCCTGCTCTGCAGGCTGCCATTGCCGTGGCATTCAGAACAGATGCATCCAGGAGCCTCTGTACCAGCCATGGCATGGTGAGGGGGGGACAGGGAGGAGACCTGGGAGCCTGACTGCCTGATCTCGCTGACCTGCTCCTCATTTCCAGTTACTGCAAGTTCAGGTGACACTTCTGGGTCATGGTCACAGAAGGCATGGCCACAGTCCCTCTGCCCTGGTCAACTTCTCCTCTCAAGGGTAACCCAGCTACTGAACTGCTTACTCAACAGCCTAGTCCTGGGTCGAGGGCAGAATATACCCCTCCTTATGCTACAGAGAAAAGTCCACAGGAGCTCGTGCTAGATAAGACATAAACCACTTACAAGACTCAACTCTGCAGCATGGCAGTGGGGGGTCCACAGGCCTAGCAGTACACTAGTGTGACACCCCTGGGGCCCTCTGCCAGTACCTTTCCCTTTCCACCAGCGCAAGAGGGCTGGGAAATCTCCTGAATATTCTACAGGAAATTCCTTGGTGAGCATAGCTGGGGCTTCTCGGCCTCAGTGCCTGTCTCCTAAGCCACCATGGGTGTGCTGGTGGGGAGCACCCTGTCTCCAGGGATTGCATGGGAAAGGGCTTGACGCCCACATGCCCAGGCCATGAGTCACAACACCAGGAATCCAGGCATCTTTGCTGTCAGCCAGCAAAAATATCATCTAGGAAAGTGACTTGGTAACAATTGGGGCTTTCAGTTGCTGCTCTGCGTGGTGGGCCTGCATCTCCCCCACATAGTTATGTGCAGCTCCCAGCTCAGTCCTTCAGTGCTGCATGCTGTTTGGTCATGGGAGCAAGGCAGGAGCACCCACACGTCTGTCAGGGTGCACAGAGACACGCTCTGGCCCAGTTTCAAGCAAGCTCCCAGGACTGAGCCTCATCCTGGTTTGCAGGGACGGCGGCTGGATCTCTGCAGTGACTCCAGGTCTTCATCCACCCTGTGTCACCAGCTCCCTTCCCAAGGGTGTGGCAGGGGACAGTTCCTTCAGCCACGCCCCCATGATGCAACACAAACAATGGAACGGTGGTTTCTTACAAGGCTGGCTTTTGTTTTCTTAGATGTACTGAGGCTACCTGCTGGATGTGTCTCCTTTAAAACTGTTCCTTCTTCTCAGTGTTGGGGGGCAGGGGGCTCTTTAAAGCAAACGCAGCTGCCTTAGCTTTCCTTTTACAAACATTCACCTGGTGTGTTGCCTGGGATACTTTTTCACCCCGTCCTACCACTTTCACTTTTTGTAACTTTATGTTTTATTCCTCACTAAACATTTCTCAGTTAGAAGAGGGCAAAAAGGAAACTTCTGGAACTCTTATTAAATTATTCCACTCAGTGTCAGCCTTACAGTCACAGACCTTACCAACTCTTCTCCCTTCAGTGTACCTAAAAACAGTTTGGCTTTACAGCACTTTAAGTGTCAATTCCCGGGGGAAACAACTTTGTAGCAAAGTAAATCTCTCTAAAAGTGAAGGTAATCTAAAAAAAAAAAAAAGCATTCAGTAAGGTGTTGAATGACATATGAGAAACTAATTACCACAGACATGAAAGCAACACAGTTCTAGAACTCAGCAGCAAAAGTATAGAGACTGGCACAGTGGTTGGCTAATCCTCCACCTGCAGCACTGGTGTCTCACGTGTGTTTGTATCCCAGCTGCTCCACTTCCAGTCCACTCCCTGCTTATGACCTAGGAGGAGCAGTGGAGGATGGTTCGAGTCCTTGGGTCCCTGCCTCTACATGGGAGACCCAGAAGAAGTTCTTGGAACTTCTTTGGAATTGTCCAGCCCTGGTTGTTTCAGCCACTAGGGAAGTGAATCAGAGGATGGAAGATCTCTCTCACTGTCACTCCTTCTCTCTCACTGACTCTGAAGTAAAATAAATGCATCTTTAAAAATAACGAAAGTAAAAAGCATAAGTTAGGACCTATAACCAAATGCCTTTCTTCTTTACTAACTCATGCTTCTGAGATGAACAAAATCTAAATCCAGCATTTCTACATGTGCAATGTTCACGTTCATATTTATTACAAATAAAATGTAAGTTATGCTTATGATATCATATGTTGCACTATAGACACGTGGTAGCTATAGGAGCAAAATTGGTGAATATATTCAAGTTATTTTGAAAATATAATTTATCTTAAAGTAACAGTTTTGCTTCCTTGGTATACATCTTTTATACACGTTAAGATAGCAGCAGTATCAACATCTCTTTAAAAACAAAAACATTGGGCCCAGCATAGTAGCCTAACGGCTAAAGTCTTCACCTTGCACGTACCTGGATCCTATATGGGAGTCGTTTCTAATCTTGGCTGTTCCACTTCCCATCCAGCTCCCTGCTTGTGGCCTAGAAAAGCAGTTGAGAATTCCCCCAAAGCCTTGGCACCCTGCATCTGCATGGGTGACCTGGAAAAAGCTCCTGGCTTCAGATCAGCTCAGCTCTGGCTATTGTGGCTACTTGGGGAATGAAGCAGTGAATGGAAGATCTTTCTCTCTGTCTCTCCTCCTCTCTGTAGATCTGATTTTTCAATAAAAAAAATCTTAAAAAAAAAAAAAAAACCACTGGCAGGCATTTGGCACAGTGGTCAAGTCTCCACTTGGGATGCTACATTCCAAGCTATCCCCACACATCCCAGGCCAGGAAAGTCCCTGGATCCTCTTCCAATTCTGCTAACCCCAGGTGTGAGTAGGGTTGGGTGCCATCAGGTGATGACCTAAGTAACCGAGTCCTTGTCCCCAGTGTGGAAGCCTGGATTGAGCTGCAGACCCCTGACTTAGCCTTGGCCCAGATCCAGCTGTGGTGGGAGTGTGGGGGTAAATCAGCATACAGATGATCTCTCTGTTTCTGTTTATCTGTCTCTTCACCTTTCAGATAAAGAAAGAAAACAAAGCAAAAGCAAAAGTGCAGCATCTATATGGAAAGGTAGGTCTTGCATAACTTTTAGTGCTGCAATTTTAATTACACAAGTCCAAAGATCTTCCTGCAAATGGGAAAAGGAGGTTAATGTCTCCCACCTCTGTGGAAACAATGGGATGTGGGGCTGGTGTACCTGCAGCCCTGGGGAAGAACACCACATGAAGATGGAGGCAGTGGTTAGCATGATACTGCCACAGCCAAGGAGGTCTGGGCCACTAGAAGCTGGGAGAAGCAAGGGTGGAGTCTCCCCACGGTCTCCCTCTCTGGAGGGGCCATGGCCCATCTGACACCTTTGGGCTTGTGTGTTCCAGGCCTGAGAGAGAATACACATCTGAGGGGCTGGATGGGGGCAGCCCAAGCAGACTCGGACAGAGGCCAAGGTTCAAAGTACTTTGAGAGGATTGGGCTCTTTCCAAGGTGAAAAGCCCTGGACTGCTGAAAGGGTTCCTTGCCTCCTGCTGTTGAAAGGTCAGCTGGATGGGTGTAGCTGGGGTGATGCACAGCTGATTGAATGAGGAGGCTTTGGCCCAGTGGGGTGACCTGGGCACCTTATCCACCCAGCCACGCATCTCCTATGCCATTCCTTTCATGAGGAAGTGCAGGCTCTGGGGGCGCCACCATGTGGACCCTCTGAGCTTTCTCTTGGTGCCTGTGTTCTCAGGCCCAAACAGGTTGAGCTTCCTGCCCTTCCCAGCAGATCATGGACTCTCCTCTGAGCTTTGCAGGAGATGCTCTTTCTTCTTCTCCTTCTTGGTGAACTTCTTCTTGTCCTTGAAAACCAGCACAATGACCAGTGATACCTGACATCTCCAAATGACAGAGAAATTGTCTGATGTGCCTTCTGGTGAAAGAACACCATACTCCCCAGGTAATAGTGCTAGCAAAAACCCAAACAGACTCAAATCTGAACCTGAGGAAGGCTCCTCTTCCAACCGCTAAAAACAACTGGACAGAAAAACCAGTTATTGAACTCCTAGGAATTCCGTTGCTGAAGCCCAGGTAACAGGAAACTCTACTGAACCAAAACTCAGGCTGAGCTCTTCAAGAAAGCAACCGGAAGAAGGAAAACAAAAATAGATGAAGGAGTCACTACTGGGCATAATGTGAGTCTCGTTTGGGTCTCAAATCAAATTGTGAAAATCAATAGGTGCATGAGACAACAGAGGAGGTGCAGCCTCTGTTGCGATAATTGATGCTGTCAGGGATTCTTGCACGTTCCTGATGGTGTGTGTGTGTCCCAAGGTTTGCGATGTCCTCTGCAGGCTGCTAACATCCAGCTCTGACCAGCAGGTTTTTCACTCTTGGAGAACTCAGGACCACAGCAGGTGTGAGGTCCTGGCGGTGTACAGATCACTGGCAGTATGGTCACCTGGAGCAGGCAGAGTTTCCACTTCCTCTAAATGTGTGCTGATGAAACAATGTGCTGTTTATGCTGGAGGCAACTGGAAGACAAGCTACAGGACCTGCTCCAATGGGCTTTCTGTCCAATTCTGGTGGCTGTAAGCTGAGTGCCCTCTGCAACCAGCACAGTGAGGAGCCAGGCAGCTCACCTGATTCCACGTGGTGCCTACCCTGGGGCTCGGCAGAGCAGCAGGCAAGACGACGCTGTGCCATCTGTCACTGGCCTGTCTTCGTTCCCAAAGCTGTCCACCTCTACCTTCTCCACTGGGGTTAGATGGCAGACACAATACAGGCAGCCAGACTCAGCCTGGCTGGATTAATAAGCAGGCTTCCAGGCTGATGACCAAGAGTGGAGACTAGGAGCACTGAGCACCTGCCCTGGACCCTCCATGCATGGTTCCATATGCTGGGACTTGTGAATCACTTCCAATCCTGAGTTCCCACCTGGGTTTACACTACAGCTGGAGTACTTGACCAGATCCCGTCTTTTCCATTTCTGATTCCTCCTGCTTCTCTCATTCTCCACTTACTCAGCCTTCATGTCTGTGCAAATAATCCCTGGGTTGTTTCCTCTTCCTGACCACCAAGACTATTGACCCAATGGGTTTGTGGATGTGATGTCTTTTTGGCTTCAAATTCACTTTCCAGGCTGTGTGGACAGTTAGTGCCCTCCTGTTCGCCAGTAAATATATATTAGCTGTGTCCTCCATGCTGGTTGCTAAGAAAACAGGTATTGCAGGTGGGCACAGGTGGAGCTGAGCTTTGATCACTTTCTGTGACCAAGAAGGCTCCCAGCTCTCCCTGACTCTCACCCTTACACAGGAAGCCAGAGCGCTCACCAGATCAGACCCTTGGTTGGCTCTCATAAACAGGCCACAGAGCCCAGAAGCTGTCTGAATGGTTAGGAGTGGTTTCCCAGGCATGGGACGAATGTACTCTCTGTTGCCTTTCATGTTTGCCTATAAGTACTCCATGGATCACTCTCCTGCTCACCTCAAGTGGTTGCAACTGCTTGCAGCAAACTCAAGAAAAGCAAGAGACCCCTCTGTCACGTTAGAGTTTGTGTTCTTTGTTAACGGTTGGCAGAATGCAAGAAAGATGCCCAAGATGGAATCTGGGGCTGGAGTTGGAAGAGGTCGAAGTTTTCATTTTACTTTTTGCCTCAGTCTCTCAAGCAGCAAAAGGTGATGACTCCAATCACTTTATCAGGTTGTGTAGAGAATGAATGAAGGCATTCTGCAAACTCTATAAAGTCTGCCTCATCCTGCCGTCATCACCTCCACTGCCACTCTCATCCCATGTCCATCAACTCTGTGATTGCCATGGTCATCAGCATGATGGTCATCACTTTCACTGTTACCTTTGTGTCCATCCTACTGTCATCTTGTCCTTCCAGACTGTCCTTAGCACCATCATCCCTTACCAGAATTATTATCACCTCCATGATCTGCATAGCTGTCACAGGGGCGACTCGTCTCATGCCATCATTACCACTCTGTATCTTCAGCATGCACCCCAGTCATCTTTGTCGATGTTGCTGTCACCATCTTCCTCCTCACCATCGCCACCATTGACAATAACCCATTACTTCACTCCTTACAATACTCCCTCTCAACCAGGTGTGGGGACAGCCACCTCTTCTCCACTGGGGATTTTCCTTAAGTCAGACAGCTATGCAGTGACACCTGATGAGTCATATTAATTGATATGCAAGATTGGTTCTCCTTTAAAATCTTGCGTTTCTAATAATGCTGTGAGAGCAAGTCAATGTCAAAAGGTTACATCCCATATAGCTTCATTGATCACACCCTTGTAATAGCAAAACTGCAAAGACAGAGAATGAATTAGTGGTTTCTGGGGGTTAGGGCTGGGATGGGGAAAAAGGAGAGTGTGGTTATAGGGGTCAGAGGGGGCCATGGTGTGGTAATGGAACCATTATTTGCATTGATTGTGTTGTTGGTTACACAGATCTACACATCAAATAAAGCTGCACAGAACACCACACACACACACACATGCACACACACACACACACACACACACACACACACTCCTATAAAACACGATGTAGACATTCTCTGTGGATTATACCCATGCCAATTCCCTGGTTGCACCACTGTTTTGTGGTTATTAAGATATCAGTATGGGAAAACCAGGGGTTGGGGGAAGAAACTTGAGGTCTCAGTACACATGGTTTACAACTGTCTGGGATATAATATGGGAAAAATATATGGGAAATAGAATTATTTCAAAGTAAAAGAACTAATGACGTCTTGCCTTCCTGGTGACCAGGGGAACCTGCTTCTTCCCACGTTGGCCAATTTATCCAGGCTACAGCATTTCCTCTGGTCTTGTTCCCCTGCTGTCTCCTGCTACTGTGCCACGAAGTAAAGGGAGAAGAAGAAAGTTGGCTTTGGGAGCTGCACCAAGTACCCAGGACCTAGGCTAGCCACAATGCATGACTAACACAGGACCCTCCACACACTGAATCCCCATGTTAGAAAGGCCTCTCCTTGCTTCCCCTTCGCTGTGTTGAAGGTATGCTCTGTCCTGAGCTGGATAAACAGAATCCAACCCAGCATAATTGCCAGCTGAAAAACAAGAGGTGCGAAGTCAGTGGCAAGAAAATGCTGGTCTTAGGCCCCACGAAGCTCCTTGGGCTTTTGCAGAATGTAGCACTGCCAGTCCTAACAGGCCACTAGGCTTCAGCTGGTGGCAGGGTGATGCCAGTGCAGGGTGGTTTAGGAGGCAGCTGCACTGGGAGATGTGTTGGTCAGGGTCTACTACACCTCCCACCTTCTCTGCGCTACAGAGCATCAGAAGGAAACCTGGACCACACTCCCAGTTACCTGGCCAGGGTCAGCAGGGCAATGTTTCACAGGATGAAATGCTGAGACCGATGATGGTGCCCACATCCCACAGCAGCTTCCTGCTAGAGTACACCCAGACAGGTAGCAGATAATGGTTAACACAGTTGGATCCCTGCCAAGCCATGCTGAGGACGGCAATGTCTTGGGACCTGTGAGCGTGGGCAATCCTCTGCCCTTGTGGACTGGCTGCAGACACTTTGGCTGTGGGGTGTGGTAACGGTGTCTCCAGCATTGTCCGAGGTTCCCAGGGCTAATGGAACTGGGTTTTTGCAGGCCTGGCCACCGAGGGCAGGTAAGCATTCTCAGGTCTGCTGGGACTGGCTTTAAGGTCACTGACCATGACCAGACAGAAGCTGGCCTGCCCAGCCTCACTGCTGCAGACTGCTCTGACCCCCTCACCAGGTGCCTTGTCAACATAGATGACCTTTCTCACAGACCAGCCTGCTGGGCAGAGCTGAGTGACGGGCACACCGACTGTCATCTCCCTTGGCATCTTAAGCCTCTGGGCAGCAGGAACACAGACATGCCCACCTCCTGCGGCTCGTTCCCGACACTCCGTGTGGCACTCATTTGGATGTGGCTGTTTGACATTTGCATTTTCTTCTGTGCTTCCTTTTAGATTGATCAGCCGGATGAAACGCGAGCTTACCAAGCCTGTTTCAATATTTAATCATTTGGCTCCGTCTGGAACGTCATTAAGCTAAAATGGGAAGCTTATTTTCAACGAACACTTTGAAGGGACCTGCTCCTTTGCTGAGGCTGTCTGTGTGGCAGCACGGGCATAGCCAGCTTCCTGCTCCCTCTCTTATCAGCTTTATAACATACAGGTTAATTACAAGCTGAAATGTGATGTCCTCACAATACTGAAAACGGTGATGTAGTGTGGCCGGGCCCTGCGTGGCTCTTGGTCCTGACCCATTATGGAGGATGGACTGGGGCCAGGAAGAGACAGACAAGACCTCTCTACTTCTGACATTAGCAGAGATCTCCCAAGGGTCCCTTGTTCGCTGCAGGGCTCAGCCACCAGATTACCCAACCTCTCTGACAGTGAGTGCTCCTAGGGCTGGAAAGTGCTATGTTCCACCTCCCAGACCATGGGTTGGCCTAGTGCCCAGCTGGGCTGCCACCAACTATGCCTTCCGTTTGCTCCTGTGAAAGGCCGCAGCAGCTGGGGGCAGAGTCAGGTAAGCTGGGAGATACAAGATACAGGGCCTTCTGCTGTGGGCCCAGCACCCAAGCTACTGCCTCCCCAGCTCTCCCTCCCTTCCACTTGCACATCCAGAAGCCAAGTGGCCTTGCTAGTGATTCTTAAGACAACCCCAAACCCCTTCCTGAGAAGGAGGCTGGCTGGTCTGTGCTGCAGGTGGGGAGACCAGGGTCAGGGCTGCTGTTGTGAGCTGCTTTGAGCAGCCTTGCTGCACTGGGAGGACTCATAGCTGCTATTGCCCTCCTGTAAGCCGTGTTCCTTGGCAGCAAGGTCGCAGCATCTGATGTGACTTCCTGACAGGGTGCATTGGAACACATGTGGTCTGAGCTGTGTGGCTCCTTACAAATGCCTGTGTGGATAAGGAAAGTGGCAGAAGCCTCTTGAGCAGAGTGTGGCTGTGTTGGGATCAGCAATAGCAAGAATGCTTGCGACCACGCCTGCAGGGCCATCATTGGCCTTGCACCTTGAAGCTGACTCTTCAGACCATCCAGTGTCTCTGGGAGATTCCAATTGCCCCTTCAGTGGACTCTGCCCAGCTTCATGTCCTTGCTGCTGTTAGTATCCCCAAGTCCCTGCCTGCTTGAACAGGCTGCACCCATGGAAAACATTCAATCTGAATTCATGTGGTCAGCAAACCACGGCCACCCACCAAGTTCCCATCACTGGGGATACAGCTGTGAAAGCCAGCCACCACCTACTGAGTGTCCCTCAATGCAAACAGGAAACCAACAGACAAGATGACCGCAGTGCAGGAGGACTCGAGCAGGGTGATGCAAGTCTCTGGCTGAAGATGAGGTGACTGGGGGAGAGGTAGTTACCACAGCAACCTTGTGTATAGCTCAAAGTGACACAGTGGCCATGACCTGTCTTGGGCCACATGTCCTGCTCTGTTCTTGAACAGCGGTGCCTGCCTATCCCAGCATCTATTGCTGGTCTAGAGATGGGTAGCTCCTATGTGTCCAGGTCTTCCCAGGGGTTCCCTGTCTGGGGCACATTTTCTTCTCTATGCAACATCTGCAATGATTGTACTGCCCAAACTTTTTTTTCCAGGAGCCCAAAGTGCCGATTAATCCCTCAAGCCAGTGCTACTGTCTTTGAGGTCTTCTGGGAATGTTGGGATGCAGAAGTTTGAAGCACCTGCTAATAAGAAATACCGTCAACATGAGAAATTTTGGGGCAGCTGCACTGCGCCCAGCTGGAGTTCTGGCTAAATACTGACTGTAAATTAGCTTCCTACCTTGAAGTTTTAAATAGAATTAATGTTCTCTGTAATAATCATAAATGATACCATGACCTAAATTATGTAACTGGAGCCTTCTTAGCTTTGTGAGTGTGTGGCATGTGTGTGTTTGGGGTGTGTAGCACTGTGTAATTCGGTCAACCCAATTTCTGTTTTTCACAGTCTTTTTAAAGATTTATTTATTTATTTGAGGGCCTGTTGCCTTGACTCAGTGGCCAAACCCTCACCTTGTAAGTGCTATGATCCCATATGGGTGCCAGTTTGTGTTCTCGCTGCTCCGCTTTCCATCTAGCTCCCTACTTATGGTCTGGAAAAGCAGTCAAGGATGGCCCAACGTCTTGGGACCCTGCACCTACATGGGAGACCTGGAAGAAACTTCTGGCTCCTGGCTCTGGGTTGGCTCAGCTCTGGCTATTGCAGCCACTTGGGGAGTGAACCAGTGGCTAAAAAATTCTTTGTTTCTCCTTCTCTCCATCCATCTGATCTGCCTTTCCAATAAAAATAAATAAAAATCATTTTAAGATTATTTAAATTGATTAATTGAATAAATAAATTCTTTCATTTGAAAAGCAGAATTAGAAAGAGAGGTGAAGACAGAGTCAGAGAGACAGATATATCTTCCATCTGCTGGCTCATTACCCAAATGGCTGAAGCAAATAGAGCTGGATCAAGCTTAAGCCGGGAACCGGGAGTTTTATCTGGGTCTCCAGTGTAGGTACAGGGCGCAAGCACTTGGGTTATCCCCTGTTGCATTACCATGTGTATTAACAGGGAGAGTGACTGGGACTCGAACCAGCATCCATATAGGATGCTAGCTCTGCAGTGTATGGCATAGCCCACTGCCACCACTTCTTATTGCCCCTGTTCTTATTGTCTTATTAAGTAGTTATCACTCGTGCCCTACTTGTGCTTGCTTCTTTCTTACATACTCATGAAAGGAGACATTGAAGGCGAATGTTGTGGCATGGTAGGTTAGGCTCTCACTTGAGACACCTACATACCATATTGAAGTGTCTGGTTCAGCTCCCAATTCTACTTCAGCTGTGGCTTCCTGCTGATGTATCTTGGAAGCAGGTACACTGAAGGCACAACTACTTGGGCCGCTGCACCTGCATGAGAGATGAAGATGGGGTTTCTGGTCCAACTCTGGCTGTTTCAGGCATTTGGGAAGTAACACCAGTGAATGGAAGATCTCCCTATCTCTGTCTCCCTCACTCTGCTTTTCAAATAAGCACAAATAAATGTTAAGAAAACCAGTGGGTTTTGTTTTTTAAGGTGGGATAAATATGAAGGACCCTTTCTCCCCAGGCATTAGTCTACGTGCACACATACATGTCTGTGCAGCCTCAGATCTGAGACCCAGCTGCATTCTAGACTGGAGTAGGTACCATCCCATTTTGAATTGTAGAGGTGACCTTAAGTCTTTCGTCGCCTGCCAGCTCTGCACAGAACTGAAGGCAGCTCATCAGCTCTCACCGCAAGCTTGTCTGCAGCACCGATTGCTCCGCCCTTCCCTGCATGCAGATGCAATTCCTTCACAGTCTGTTTCCACCCCCACCCTGAGTCTCGGCTCTTGCTGTCATTTGTTTTGACTAACAGGGTGTGGCGTGTATGACAATATGCCAATCTAGGTCCTAGACTATCAGAGACCTGGCAGTTTCTATTTTTACTGCCTGAGATCCAGCTTCTATGTCAAACAGGTCTGGTTAGAGAGTGTAAAAGCAGAGGCTACATGGAAAAGAGCCGCAGTCTGTTGGTTGGGCATTTGGCACAGCAGTTGATTCACCATCTGGGATGCCACATCCCGTGTTGCAGTGCCTGGGCTCGAAGTCCTGACCCTGCTTCCTGCTAGAACACTCTGGAAAGCAGCAGATGATAGCACAAGTCCTTGGGTTCCTTCCGTACACATGGGAAACCTGGATTTGGTTGCTGTATTCAGCCTTATGCAGCCTGGGCTGTATGGGGCATTTGGGGAATGAACCAGTGGGTAGAAGATTCTCTTTTTCTCTCTCCATTACTCTGCCTTTCAAATGACATGAAAATAAATAAACATTTTAGAAAAAAGAACCACAGACTCCTCACCAAGAGCCAGACAAGATTCCACACACGTGAATGAAACCAGCCTGGAGCCTCTTGTTCCCAGAGAGTTGTCTTGCTCAGTATGCAGGAGAACCACCCCGCCCCCAGCACTGAGCCCCTCCAACATATAGAATCGTGTATGGGGGCGGTGGGTTAAGACCAGCCTATGGGAAAGGTGTGGTAGTCTAGTGAGTAAAGTCCTTGCATTGTGTGTGCTGAGATCCTGTATGGGCACTGGTTCATGTCCTGACTGCTCCACCTCCCTTCCAGCTCCCTTCCTGTAGCCTGGAAAAGCAGTCAAGGATGACCCAAACCAGCAGACAGAGGATCTTTCTCTCTGTCTCTCCTCTCTGTAAATCAGCCTTTCCAATAGAAGTAAGTAAATCTTCTTTTGTTTGTTTTTTAAAAAGGCACAACCATATGAGCACCAGTCTGAGTCCTGGCTGCTCTGCTTCCCATTCATATCCCTGTTAGTGTGCCTGGAAAATGGCATTAAATGGCTCAAGTGCATGGGTCCCTGTCACTCACATGGAGATGTGGATGAAGTTCCAGAGTCCTGGCTTAAGACTGCACCGACTCAAGCCATTGTGGCCATCAGGAGAGAGAACCTAGAGATGGAAGGTCTCTCTCATTCTGCCTTTCAAATACATAAATAATTTTTAAGAAAACTTTTGAATGGTAACACAATTGATATATTAAATCAAGATCTATGATGTCTTGTCACTCAGGGATAGCAGCTAATGGGAGCATTATTTTATTATGAAACTTTTTGAGCTTTCAAATTGCAATGTCATATACTGCATATAAATTCTGGTCTATTTGGACTCCCACAACAAAAGAGCTTGCATCGAATCCCTTCTAAAGAACAGGAACTTTCTTGCTCCCAGCTGTGGAGACTGGGAAGCCTGACAATGAGTTGCCAACAGATTCAGGTTCAGACTAGGAGCTTCTGCCTGGCTCCAGGATGGCACTTTCTCATGTGTCTGCAGATTGGGAAGGGGGGCGAGACAGGCAGTTGTTGAGTCTCTCTCACTTAAGGACACTCGTCCCAGTGGAGCCCTCATCAAACCCCAGCACCAACTTTGCCATTAGTTAATGAGCACCTACATCTGCTCCAACTGTGGCTTCATGCAGGAGGCACAAATGCACGAGACTAAAATTCACTGAGTCAGGGATGCATATGTATTAGTTTACTTCCTGTGGGGGTGCCTCCCTTGTACTGTATCCAGGCTGGAAAAGGGAGGCAATGGGAAGCTTCCTAGGAGGGAAGAAGCTGGGGCTGTGCTCTGAGCTCCAGCCTCTACTCAGGCAAACCTGGGGCCTGGCAGACACTGGCTTTTCTGGTGCCAGAGCCTCGTTAAGTTTTGCTGGTTGAGTCCTGTCTCCCACATGAACAGAGGAAGAGTTGGGTCTCAGCTCAAGCAGCATCCATCTCAGCTTTCAAGCCTGCTGTGACTGGTTGTCATTTTCTAGGTTATGAGTGTATGTGAGAAAGAGGTTTTGAAACACTGTTTAAGGAACTGCAGTCTGGAGCCATTCTTCAGTTGGGGGGAATTTAAACATTCTTTCAGTACGATCTTACTTTTCCTATTGTTCCCCAGGAGCACCTGACACTAAATGTGTCAGAATCCTGGCTAAGCGGTTCTCGGTTGGGTGCCTAGCTGACCCAGGTTGGTCTGGATCCTGGAGGAAAAGGACCACTCAGGAAGGACAAGAAGGAACATCTCCACCAGCCCGCAGGGATTCAAACAGCCCAGCCAAGTTCCAGATCTGCTGCAGTCTTTACTGCCCACATCGCAAGTCTTGAGTGATGTGTGAACAACTCACTGGCTTGGAAGCCTGGAGATGGGTCTCCAGACAAATGTCTTAGAACACCTGTTAGAGCAAACCAGCGCCGGGAGACAGCATGCATCTCCAGGTTGCCCCAGGAGCAAGGGCTGTCATGGAGCTGTCCGTGGTGCTGACGGAAGCCCCAGCCATTCCCATCTGCTTCTGCAGAATCTGAAATCTGAGTACTGTGACAACTGGAGGCCTTAGCAAGGCAATGATTTCCCACTCCTGCAGCCCACAGGTAATAATATAGTGTATTTTAGGTTAATACTAAAATGCACAGTTGGAGGTGGCTATGTGGAAACACATGCATGGCGATCTTCTCTCAAAACCCAGGATGTGCACACAGTATGCCATGCTGCAGCCCTTATGCAGGACCCTCCTGAGGGCTGTTTCCAGCGGAGCCAAATAGCCTCAGAAGGTGAGTCATCATCTGAGGTTGGGTACTGGTGAGGGAAGCGTGGGAGGAAACACAAGCAGTGACCTGCGGGAGCCATGCAGGGCTATTCTCAGCCAAAGTCGGAGGCGTCAACAGCTTGCTGACCTCACTGTTCCACCAGCATGTCCCAGGGATCTGAGCTGAACCCACTGCCAGGTCTGTGGCTCTATGACACTGGCTGGCATTCGGGCATGTGCACAGGGTCTGTACCTGACTCCGTTTTGTGTCTGTCAATCATACCTAGAGCTGCCTTTGCTCACCTGGATTTATCACTGTGTGATCTGCAAACCAGCAGTGAGGGAGGCACGGATGTGGAGCCCGCAGTGCCCGTCCCTCCTAGCTTTGCAGCAGGTGTATGCAGCACCCGGACATAAAGCTGGGGTTCTCCTCTGGGAGCTCCACGGCCACATGATAAACAAACATCCCCAGCAGATTTCCCTGCTGTGTCTGCTCACTATGTCTGTGTAGCTGATGGAGAACTTGTAGTCCTACCAATCAAGTCTTACCGGTTATGAAAGTGCAGGCAAGTGCTCCTGGGCCCTCCCGGGACACACCAGGAGGAGCAGACTGCAACAGCACAGGTGCTCTGCTTGCAGGTGAAGCAACCCAGGTGGTGCCCCTTGGGTAGGAGTCCAGATGATCTGAAGCAGAGTCAGCAGCATTGCAAGGCCCCAAGAGGGAGAGGACTGTTGGTAGATTCTCAAATGAGTGAGTTTTCTCCCCATTCCAGTGATGACAGGCTGCTTTCCCTCAGTTTCTTATCTTGGAAAATTGTATAAAATGAAATAATAATGTAAGAATAGAATCACAAGCAGCTGTAACGTGTATAATTTCTTCATCCATATTCAGTTCGCCACTGGAAACAGAGAGATGAGAAGGAGAGAGGGACATAGAGAGGGCCCTGTGTCTATGTAGGCTTCACTGTATTATGCATGCATGCATACATGTACACTCTAAAACAGCACATTGATCTGCTTCCTAATCTGCATCGGGAGTACAGGGTTCACCTGCCATAGCTGCATCCCTGCAGAGTGCACAGTGTAGTCATCCCCAGCATGTCTAGAGCTGTGTGGCCACCAAGTCATCCACAGTTAGAACATTTCATCTTTCATAAAGAAGCCCCACTGTATCTGTTGTGGTCACTCCTATTCCATGGAAGGGAGAAGGAGGCAGGAACTGGTTAGTCTTCTCTCCTCCAACCATGTGGGAGGCAGATTTCCCAGCTCTTGGCTTTGGCTTGGCTGTCAGTTGTGACCATTTGGGCAATGAACCAGCAGATAGAATCAGTCTCTCTCTCTCTCTCTCTGTGTCTCTCTCTCTCCCGCCCTACCTCCCTCCCTCCCTCCCTGTAATTCTGCCCCTTAAATAAGTAAGCTGCCTCCCAGCTTCATTTGTGGCACATTATACTCATTTTATATTGATATTATAACAATCTATCACACATGTAAGGGCAGGCTCTGCGGCAAGGCAACTTCAGCTGACACTTAGGACATCCATGTCTGTGTCGGACCACATGCTCTGCTGTTCTACTCTTCCAGTCCAGCTTCCAGCCAACACATCTTACTGAGGTGGCAGGTGACGGCTCAGTGCTTGGATTCCTGCCACGATGTAGGGAGACCCATGTGAAATTTCAAGCTTCATTGCTTCAGCCTGAGCCAATCCTGGCTATTCTGAGAGTTTGTAGAATGGTACAGTGTATGAAGATCTATTTTTTTCCTATCCTTCTATGTCACCCTGTCTTTCAAGTAGATTAAGATAATACACACACACATATTTCTTTCTAACCTAACACAGGTCTCACTCAACTAAAATCAAGAGGTCAGCAGAGCTGTGCTCCCTCTGAATATTCCAGGGGCAGAATCTGTCTCCTGAGGCTGCTCCTGCTCTTGAAGAATGCCCCATTGCTTGCTTGTGGCTCTGCCCATCCCCAAAGCTGACACTAGCAGTTCAGGTCTTCTCAGATTTTCTCTCTCCCCTCCCCCTCTTCCACCTACAAGGGTCTCTGTGGTTCTATTGATCTACTTTGCTAATCTGGGGTAATACTGCCATCATGACTACTTGCAACCTCATTCACAACCTGAACCCCTGCTCCATGACACCCAATAAACCAGGGGAACTTTGCAGAAGACAGACCCTGGGCCCTGCGTGTTAGCCTAATAGCTAAAGTCCTTGCCTTGCGAGCGCCAGGACCCATACGGGCGCCAGTTCATGTCCTGGTGGCTCTGCTCCCTGCTTGTGGTCTGGGAAAACAGTAGAAGATGGCCCAAAGTCTTGGGCCCCTGGATCCGTGTGAGAAACGTGGAAGAAGCTCCTGACTCCTGGCTTTGGATCGGCTCAGCTCCGGCCGTTGCAGCCAATTGGGGAGTGAATCAGAAAATAGAAGATCTTCCTCTCTGTCTCTCCTGCTCTCTGTACATCCGACTTTCCAAAAAAACTTTTAATAAAAGAAGACAGACCTCAGTCTGACTCCTGATGGGGCCTTGTTGCTGAGCCCCTCTTGACGTCCATTCTACTATGGCCTTGGCATCCATTTTGTACAGAAGCCACAGGAATTGGATAAAGCATTGTATAAAGAACTTGCTGCCAATCTGGCACATCGCTAGTGCCCAGCTGGGAGTTCTCTTTGTACAGTCAATACTTAATGTCTTCATATTACGTTGCTCTCATTACATCAGATCACATTGTCACTCCAGTAGGTCCTTGGCAGAGCCTGAGCCCATCACATACATGACCTTCTAGCATCTTCCAGGAGCCAGCCCAGAAGCCCAGAACACTGGGAATGGAAGACCTGGGCAGGACATGTAGCATCATCTCAGGTTCTCTCCTCAGTCCCTCTCTCTCTCTCTCTCTCTCTCTCTCTCTCTCTCTCTCTCTCTCTCTCTCTTTCTCTCTCTCACTCTCTCCTGCCCTATCCCTTGAGGCTTGGCTGCACCCAGCTAAACACAAGAAACAGAGTTAAGGTCTTACTGGGAAAGGTTGCCCCGAGCCTGCTGCCCACACAATGCCATTCATAACGTCTTGTTCAGAAATTTGCTTTCTGGTGCTACTAGGAGCCCAAGAGATCCTTTGAAGGGCAAAACAGCATAATCACTTCCTATAAATTGAGTGAGCGTGTGTGACTCTTCAACGTTAGGAAAATGGTCCCTCTTTGACCATGAAATCATGCCAATTTCACAGCTGAAATATTTGCTGGCAGAGGGGAAGATGCTGGGAACAATGGATAATGGAGCAGGGGCGGGGAGAAACAAGATGCCTTTTGTGTCAAGGAGAGAACAAGAAACAGTATTCTCAAACTTCCATAGATGCCATGCACTTGTCAGCTTGCCTGTCCATTGGCAATCTTTCCTGCACTGTGAGACAGAAGGCTGCCTTGCAGTTATGGCTGGGGCACCACACTTTGGTTGCAAGCTGCAGTGTGCTTTCTGGAGAGACGTGTTTATTGTCTTCTGGACTGAACCAAGAGCTGAGAGGAGCTCAGTGAACTTTCAAAGGCCTCCACTAACACTGACCTTGACAATAAACCCTAGAGGGAAAGCCAGTCCTTCCACCATGCATGGTTTGGATTATTTATTTATTTATTTATTTATTTATTAGATTTATCTGTATTTGAAAAGCAGATTTACAGAGAGGAGAGACAAAGAGAGAGAGAGATTTTCCATCTGCTGGTTCACTCCTCAAATAGCCATAAAGGAGGAGTTTGTGCCAATCCAAAGCTAGGAGCCAGGAGCTTCTTCCAGGTGCAGGGTCCCAAGGACTTGAGCCATTCTCCAACTGCTTTCCCAGGCCACTAGCAGGGAGCAGCTGGGAAGTGGAGCAGCTGGGACTAGAACCAGTGCCCACATGGGATGCTGACACTGCAGATGGATGATTAGTTTGCTATGCCACTGCATTAACACCTGACACACATGCTTTTTACACACCCTCTCTGTGTTGGTTACTACTCAAGGCTCAGAGAAGATGCCTTGGATAGATATCCTCCACGTGGGTGAGAATCAGAGCTTTCTCTGCCTTCATGCGATGGTTGGCCATACACAGAAGGTTGGTGCCCAGTCATGGGCTCCTCTCTGCTTCCTGTTCCACTTTAAGTCAGGGGCTACATGCAACCATTCTGCCTCTTTTTTTAAAAATTGTTTTATTTTGATAATCTTTACATAGTTGATTAGGACACAAAGGGGCAAGGGCTACAGGAAAGTGGCTAAGATCATTGTTTCCACATTAATATTATTATTTTTTTTCTGTATCTGGAGTAAGAGGAGAGATAAACAGAAAAGCTCCTCCTGGCCTCCCACCCATCTCAAGTCCCCGATGTGGGACATGACTCTGAGGGTCCTGCTCATGCAGTTTTGATAGTTCAACAGTTCTGAATTGCTGCCAATCTCACCATTCCAAGCATGATGAAATCTCTTCAGAATCCACTGACTGACACAGTCTTTTCATGTATGGGGTTCTGAGATCAACAGTTCATTTGGAGGGATCCCCAAAGAAACTTCATTGTCATCGTATGGACTTGAAGGGACGTCTAGCTCCTGGGGAAGCACAGAGCAGCTGCCCACTCCTCCCTCATTTCACATGCAGTTGGATGTAACAAACTATTGACAGGTGTCTCTACCCCAGACTGAAAACTCTACGACCAGCCTTCCACCCTGACTGAGCAGTTCTGCCCAAAAAGAGCTCTCAATCCCATCCAGATCGCCTCATCTCCACCTTCCCGATTCAGACACCTGCCACTCACCCAGATTACATTGTGTCCATCGATCTCCACTTCTGGTCCCAAACTTTCCTCAAACTGTATACCATCCCATTGCCCAGTGTCTCTGTACACAGCCGAAGTGATCTGAGAAGCCACACCCATTTATGAGAGAAAAACTCTTGAGTTGTCCTAAATTCAATTACAAGGACTGGAGAGTGGCCGGAAGGAGTGATGGGAAAGGCTGATGACAAGACAGGCTTCAAAGAACTAGAAAGCAGTTTTGTTCCTGGATGTCCACAAGGTCTCAGATGCCATTACCCGCCCCCCGCCCCCGCCCAGAAGCCACAGCATCCTGCTTACAGCCTCTGCCAGTCCTGGAGCCACCGGGGAAGTCTCCTTAGTGAAGGCCCTTCTGTTCCCAGACATCCCTTGGCAAACAGCTCAGATCCTCCTTGCTCAAGTTTCCATGATAAAGAAGTGCTCCTAGCTCCCATGGCTGCCTGGCCCTGCCCACTTGTTCCTCTGGCCAGTACCAGCGATGGCTCAGTCTCAGCTCTTGGCAGGGTCTTCTCTGTCTCTAGAGCGTGGCTTGAGGGTCACAACGCGGTTGCTCCTTCAAAATTCTTTAGTGACTCCCCACTGCTGCAGGAGAAAACCCCAGGCCCTCTGAGCCATGGCTGATCCTCTGTTTTGTTTATGATTACTCCTAATCATAAAATACTTACACACTAAGCACTGTATTTTAACTGTCATTCATTCACCAATAATTTTGCAGAGTGCCAAGAGCTTTTCTTTGAAAACAAGTCCTCTATCTGAAATTTCCAGTGTTCTTACATAAATCTCACCCCAAACGCATTGCCTATCAGTCCCAATTTTGGCTTCTTTAAAATAAGCAAGCACTTAAGCAAGTAGAGGTATTTTTACATGTTCACAGTTCTCCCCACTCTTTCTCTCAAGATGATCTCGCCCACACCTAATTCAACCGCGATTATTTTTAGCGGTTTCCATTTGCAGTCTTTGCAGAGAACTACTCTTGGTCCTTGTGGAAACAGCTCTCCTCTGGCACCCTACTTCCTCAGGTCTACAGGACTGCAACTCGTTTAACTACCACAAGCACCCAGGATGGCACTGGAGACAGAAGGGGCAGGTCTGAGAGATGGGGCCTCCGCCCCAGCCCGCTCCACTGGGCTCTCGGCTGCCAGGGCTGGGGAGTCTTCTGGAGAAGGCAGCCACTGCCACCATTGCTGTCACTTGGGGCTTCTCCATGGAAGAGCTGCTCTTGTCACTGGTTTCTGCTTGACCGCAAGGGACACAAGCAAAGCAGCACTCCCTTCTCTCTTTAAAGCATTGTGCCTGATGTCAGCCCAAACAATGTGCCTGGGTAGGGCATTCACTTTTAAATGCATTTATATATTTGAAATGCAGAGTAATACAGAGAGAGAGAGAGAGGTCTTCCATTTGTTGGTTCATCCCCTCCTCCACCTCTAACGGCTGCAGCAACCAGGACTGGGTTAGGCTGTCACCAGGAGCCTGGAACTCCATCCTGGTCTCTCACAGGTGCAGGGTCCAAAGCACTTGAACCATCTTCTGCTGCTTTCCCAGGTGTGTTAGCAAGGGGTTGGATCAGAAGCAGAGTAGCTGGTCTCAACCTAATGCCTATATGGAATGCCAGCGATGCAGGCAGCCGCTTAACTCTACCATAAGCATGACTGCACCAACTGCCATTACAGTTCCAAGAACTAGAAACTGACTTTGAAGTTGATCTGCATTTCTGACTCTGTCCACACAAACAAAATATCCAGTTTAAGATTTAATAGTCATGTGTTTCAAAGTTTCAGCAAAGAATCGGGGCTGGGGTGGGAGTGGTGGGTTGAGAGCTGCCACAACACTCCACTGACTTGCGGTCTGGGGAACCAATGCACTCTGTTCCTCACTCTGGGGTCTGAGTCCACCCCTGCACCTGTCATTGTCCTCCAGGACAACTGCACCTCCTGCTTGCTTGTTTCTAGAAGTTTCTAACTTTCCTAGATGTTTTCTCAAGCAAATTTCCTGCCTGGAGAGGAATCGCGAGGTTTCCCTACTCTATACACCATCACAGAGCTTTGGCTTACAAAGCGTTTCTTTCCAAAATTAAAACATTCCCTGGAGAGGCGAGTGACAGGAAGGAAGGAGAGGAGAGGGCCTAGGAGAGGAGGGACCGGAGGAGAGAAGAAATGGCCAAAGAGAGACGGTCACTGCCAAAGCCCAGGAACCTGCCTTTTGTGGCAAAGATTTTTCCAAACATCACTCTCGCATTAGCTAACTCTCAATCGCAAGGGCTTTTAGCAACACAGTGGTACTAAAATTGGATTTGGGCAACAAGCACTCCCTGAAGCACTTAACTCTGTGTTATTTGCTTCTGAGCTGAGAGCCAAAGCTGCCTGGATGCAGAAGCGGGGCTAAAGGAAGGAGGTGGGGACAGGCTGCACCCAGGCCCCGCCCACAGCGGTGGCTCATAGTCCCCTGCAGGACTTTGGATATGGTTTTCAAATGCACCAGGCCTTTAGAGCCCCTTGGAACTAGTGAGCTCGTACCAAGAGATCCCTTCCCAGACCTCTTAAACCAGAACTGACACGGAGGGAGACGCCTAGAGCTTTCAATTTTCTAAAACAATTTGAGAGACAGAAAGAGAAAGAATAACACAAAGAGACAAAACTTCCATCTCCTGGTTCATTGACTCAAACGCCTGCAAATTCCAGGCCTGGGCTGGGGCCTAGTGTCAGACACTCGGTCAGGGATTCCCTCGTGTGTAACAGGGACATGACTACTCGAAGCATCAGAGCTACCTCCCAGGGTCTGAAGTCAGGAGCAGAGCTGGGAATCCAACTCTGGTACCGTAATGTGGGATGCGGGCATAACACAAAGCCAAACCCTGTTCCACTTGGAGCCTGTACAGGTCCAATGCCATGGCACTGGAGGGCCATGCACAGTCCCATACTGCAGGTTCTTCAATTCCGAGATGGGGTCCTGAGAGATCCTGGCTGTCTCGTGCGAAGAATGCACCTGCAGCCCCCACAGCTACCACCACAGGCGTGTTTAACATCATCCCCAGTGCTGGTGACAGTGCTGGAGGTCGCTGGGGGCAGGGAGCTCTGTAGGAGGGCTTCCCCACTCAGTTTCAGTGGAGACCCATCGCGTGCGCTCGGGTGCACGAATTCTTAACCCCGCCAGGACTAATCCCGAATGTGACATCACTGCCTCCTCACAACCGGACCCTGGCCTGCAGGGAAGTCTGTGGAGAGGAGACCTTAGCAGAGAGGTGGCTGATTGATCAATTCATAGGTTGCGATACTTACATTCACACACATAGATAACCTGATATTAGAGGGATGATGGACAGATAGGTTAAATTAATGATTGATTGATTAATAGGTAATTCATGGCGTACACATAGATTGATAGCAGGTAGATGAAAGAATGGATGGATAGGCAGAGAATAGATAAACAATGGGTTGACAGGTGATAGGAGAATGGATGGGTGGATAGACAGTGGACTATAAACACTCCGTTCAATGGCAGTCTGGTCTGGACCGTTTCGCTGTCTCTGCAGCGCTGTAGATCCCGGCACAGCACGTGGACACACGCAGGTCCTTGCTTCTCCCAGCCTCATGTGGCTTCCCCATGACATGAGAGTGCTGAGTTCATCCTGGGATCCTGGGCAGCTGGGGAACAGAGCGGCCCCAGAGCTGCACGTGCTCCATCTGCATGGCGGAGGCAGCACAGGATTAAGCACCTCTGCGTGGGAAGTCGGAAGGAGAAGGGAAGGAGGAGAGGAAAGAATTTTCTTTTCTAGGAAGTGATCAAAACAGAGCTGGCTTCTGCTGAAGGAAGAGCTGTCCGGCTCTGGGAGGGGAGCTGTGGAGGGTAGAGGCATATCCCCAGGGGGCACTGCAGATGGCTTCAGACTGGAGACTGCCAGGCTGAGCCTGCCACAGGGAGGCCTGGGATTGGGAGGGGAGGAGGCCCTAGCCTTTCCGTCCTCCTGTCCAGACTCTTACACTAGAAGGAAAGGAGAGGAGCTGCAACACAAGGAATTTCCCCAAGGATCGTGGTCCTCCCATAGGACTGCACTCATTTCCACCATACTGATTCCCAATAGGACCACATTGATTTCCAGTTTCCCTGCAGATAATCTCAGGAGCAGGAAGGCCTGGCAGCTGGAGAAGGATTGTCCCTGGAGGGAGCCCCCAGTGTCTGAATGTGGGCTCCCTTCACAAATGACCACCCACAGTCAGAGCTGAGGCTACTGGAGCCCAGAGTAGGGACTCAGAAACTCAGCCCAGGTCTCCTCCGTGGGTGGCAGGAAGCCAACCACCTGAACCATCCCTTCTATCTCCCGAGCGCTGCAAGGGCTAGGAGCTGCAGAAAACAGTTGGGGTGCCCCTCCCTCTTGGGTTACCACTCCCATGGGAGGGCAAAAAAACTAGGACAGGGGCTGGGGTAGCTAGACAGAGAGAGGCACTCAACAACATCCATGAGGGCTGGATAGTTGAGCTGGTTAGATGCAACTAAGCTTCGATACCCTTTGACACGTATGAGAGTCAAATGGGATATGGGGCAGACTGGACTAGCCTGCTACACATACTGGCAAACCAGGGTAGGGGTGGGCCTGGTGGGGGTTATTGTGGGTCGCTCTGACTGGGCTGCAGCTCCCACTGGTTTATGTGAGGGCCGAGTGTGTGGTGGGCGGAACCAGGCTGAACTGCAACACCCATTGGTTCCAGTGGAAGTCAGGGCTGAAAACAAAACCAACCCAGCAATTGCAACCACCAGCCCCTGCAGCCCAGGCACCGAGGGGGTGGTTGAAGTCTCTGCACGCAGACTGAAACTGTTGTGGTGAGAAATACTCCGAGGGGAAGCCGCACGCTGAGCCTGGCGTGACCTCCAAGTGAGAGGAGCACGTGCAGGAGGCTCAGATCCGGCCAATCCACTCTGCCCCTTTGGTGCTCTGCCTGGAGCGCATGAGCAGGGTGTCAGACAACCCTGTCAGCTGCTGAAGTTCTTTCGACTGAAACACAGAACAGAATGAGAAGCAACGAGGGGCTGCACACGCACTGGAGTGGCCAGGCAGGGTGCACGGGAGCTCCAGAACCAGCAGGGTACGGAGGCAGTGCGATATACCGACACTTGAGCAACTTACTTGATTTTGATTGATTGATTTGAAAGGCAGAGAGAGAGAGCGAGCGAGAGAGCGAGCACACTCCCGTCTACTGGTTTACTCTTCCAAGGCCACCATGAGGCCAGGAGCCTGGAACTCTGTCCTGGTCTCCTACGAGGGCGGCAAGGTCTGCAGCACTTGGGCCAGCCTCTGTTGCGAGGAGCTAGACACTCCACATGAGATGCAAGAGATGAAAGCAGTGGCTTAACTCACTGCCCCACAACACCAGGCCCTGGATTTCTGCTTAAGTTGAACTTTGTTCCGTCATTCTCCCAAAAGAAATGAAACAGTCTGACCACACAAGAGCCTCACCACGAGTGTTCATCACTATCAAGAGGAGGAAGATGAGATGCCTTCCCAGAGGAGACTAGAACAGTCTGGAACTTCAGTGGAGCGGAGTACTACTCAGCAGCGAAGAGTGAATCTCTCAAGCCATGAAGACGGAGCTAAGCGAAAGTAGCCAATCCAGAAAGACCTACGGCAAAGCCACGTGATGGCAGACAGGTTGGGAGTAGGTGGGGTGTTGAGTGGGGAAGTGCTGGGGCTTGGTACTGTAGCAACGCCGTTCAATGCAGCAGTAGAAGCTGAAGAACACAACACATTTGCCTAAGTCATGGACCTGTGCTTTAGAGTGAGCCTTCACTTGAAAATTAAAAAGAAATCATCTAGGGAGATTTAGGGCCCTAATGGAATGTGGAATGCTACAGGATACTCTGTCTTGAATGTATGGAAGGCCGCCTCTGGCAGGGTGGAGGTGCTGACCTTAGCAACTTGGGCAATGACAGAGACCGTAGGTTAGCCACAAAAGGAACTGCACAGTAAAGTTATTTCTGCTGGAGGTTTGGCTTAGCCACGTGACGCCCCCACACAGGTGTCCTGGAATCAAGCTGCTGACTCGTCCCTCTCTTTCAAAATGAGGCGTGACAGAAAAGTAGGGGGGGGGGGAACTAGAATGTCCCATGGGATATCAGAAGGAAGCTGCCACCATTATTATGTGTTTCCTGTGGATACAGTTGGATGTGAGGACACCGAGCTGGTCACAGCACGCACACCTGGGCCGGACTCCACGTACGTTTCCTTGTTCTGTCAGCGGTGGACACGCCCAGCCCCAGACTGTGGCATCTAACATTCTTAGTAAAAGAAAGCAGAGACTTTGGGAAATGATGGGCTTCAGTCTCGGGGCAGGACTTCAGCAGACAGGCCTGAAGCACCTGCCAGTTAAGGAAATGCTAACACACACACACACACACACACACACACACACACACACACACTGGGATAGTTCAGAGGGACATATATAGGGACCAACAGAACGGGCTTCCAAGTTGAGCAAACAACAAAATAACATTAATATGGAAACATTGATTTATAACCCAACATAGGAACAAAAAATCCATGAGACCTTGCTGATGTAAATTAATACATGGAAGAGACATGATTGAAACCACGATAAGCAAAGGCGGGGGGGGGGGGAGGGAGGCAACACAGAAGACACGTTGTTGCTAAAACTTCGACACAGGTGTCGAGGGCCATGCTCACTTTCTTTCTTTCTCTCTCTCTCTCTCTGTCTCTCTAAGGGCCTTGGTAATTAATCATGCATAATACAGAGTTTTAAAATAGCCCAGGTGTGGTGGCAGGCAGCTGGTGCCCCAGCCCTCCCCGCCCCCTCCCCCAGGAACGTGGAATCTACAGTTCCTTGTGACACGCACGGCTGCTTCCCCAAGTGTGGCTGCTGCGCCCTGGACAGCGGGATGAAGTGGAGCTAGGGCTGGGGCTGGCGGCTAGGGCTGGAATTGGGCTGGAGCTAGGGCTGGGGCGGGCTCCACCGGCCCATGAACTCCCCTCCCTAAGCATTGGGGGCACCCCCCTCTGAGTGCCAGCTCCTCTCAAGTGAGCTACAAGCTGTCCAGGCCCGGGAAGGCCACCCCAGCAGGCGGCAGGCAGCCTGTCCACGGACAACCGGACAGCTGTGAGTTGAAGCCTGCCCTCTGGTGGCCGGTTTTGCACAAAGCCACAGACTTGCCTTCTGAACAGGAGTTTGCTTCAAGTCCTGGTCTGTGGCTTCTACCCACCAGTCCTGCCTGGTACAGGAAGCAGCCCAGAGAGGGAAAATGGCTTGCAAGGGACCACACAGCAGCACCTCCTTGCCTTCTCCAGTCCTCCACCTGCCGGCTAGGTGGGCTGCCTGGCGCTTCCCAGCCCAGCCCCACACAAGCTCCGGCTCGGAGGGGTAGCAGCACCTTGGCAGCTGCTGCGGGAAGCGGGAGGCCGACGCCCGCTGCTGGCGGTCGGTTCAGGGGCCGATCCCTTCCCCCCGCCCACGGCCCCCGCCCACGGCTCACGGGCTCCATCAAGTGGCCAGCTTGCGGAGCAGCAGCCGCCTGGGAACCTTGAGGACTTCTAAGAGCAAGAGGAGGGCAATTTACCTTGACCAGGGAAGATCAGGGAAGTTTGGGGCCCTGGGTGCAGACCCCCGAGACTTGGGATCCTCTCTGAGGCACGCCCCTGCCACCTGCTGTCCAGGTCACTTTCTGGAGCTGGCTCGGGCTTCTCCTGTCCCAAGTCCTGTGACTGAAAGTGCTGGGAGAGCGGAGTATGAACTCCACTTTGTGAGTTCCTCGGATCTCCCAGAAACCATAGGCAACACCGAGAAGTAGGAGGCCAAATGCTCCAGGACAGGTGCACAGCGCGTGCACACATTGCAACTGCGTGGGTATGCACACACAGCAGCCAGCTGCGTCAACACGGATCGCTAACAGTGGATACTGATTCTCCTTGCCCCCCACCTCCCCTCCCTGAGCTGCTCATGGAGCCTGCAGAGCAGAACGCAGCACTGCGGGCACCCAGCTCACACCCCAGAATGCTCTCCGTGCTTGGGGTGCAGTCTCACTGAATTCACTACAGGCCCCTGCCTTTTCTCCGCCTGCTGTAAAGTGGGGTTGGGACGGGAGGACGGGATCTGCCTCGCTGGGTGCAGTGAGCATGGAGGACACGCCACACTCTGCCCCAACACAGAAGGGCAGGGCATCCAACTTTGGGGAATCGCTGTCATCGATGGTGGCAGGTCGAGCACGGACCCCCAAGGACGTCCACACCACTGGCCCCCGACCAGGGATGACTGCGTGAGGACCTGGAGAGGTAGATTCTCCTTTCTTAAAAGAATTTTTTTTCGAAGGCAGAGTTACAGAGAGAGGAGAGAGGACCATCTTCCATCTGCTGGTTCACTCCCCAAACAGCCGCAGCGGCTGGAGCTGAGCAGGTCCGGGGAGTCCAGGAGCCTCTTCCAGATCTCCCACGTAAGTGCAGGGGCCCAGGGACTTGGGCCATGCTGCACTGCTCCTCCACATACAGCAGCAGGAAGCCGGAAGAGAAGAGCAGCCAGTACTCAGATCAGCTCCCATAAGGGTGCCGGCACCGCAGGTGGTGACTTAGCTTGCTATGCCGCAGCACTGGCACAGCTCCAGAGACCCAGAGGAGTCACACGGTCCTGCAGGAGGAAAGCCTTTCTCAGTTCGGTGGGAGAGGCAAGGGGACACTGCTGTGCATGTACTGTGTTGTGTTGTCTATGTCGTGTGTGTTTATGTCTTCCACCCCTACCATCTTCTCTAAATTCCTCCTCTGCCTTTGCTCCTACGCTCTTGCAACCCCCGTGGGACCCAGGCTGACCATGCTGGCCTCTGGGGTGCTGGGGTGGACTGGACGGGCAGGGGCCTGGGGCTGCGGTGACAGCAGCATGGGGGAGCAGCCTGGCTCTTCCGCCTGCTGTCTTTGCGTTCTCATGGTTTAAGCATCAGTCACTTCAGAGCTGAATCTGGAAGCCTGTTCTGCATCCCGTGACCCGCCCCCACCCTCCCTGTGTGCCCTGCTGCCTCAGCCTCCCCATATCTTCCTGTGTAACCTGTGCCTCAGTGCACCACTTCCGTCACATCTCCTGGTGTGTACTGCAGACTGGCAGGCTTGGCTGGGTGCACCTTGTGCTCTGTGTGACACTGAGTGGAGTCAGGGATTTGCAGTTGGGGGTCTGTCTGGTCCTCGAAGGACCTGGTGTTCTCTCCAGCAGGATGGCCTGACTCAGCGGCTGACCTGGCACTCCAAGGACCAGGCAGCTGGTGTGATGTCACGGTCCTCTATGAAGTCAAGTGGGAACAGGGATGGGACTGCACAGCAGCATCAGAGGAGCAGGCTACCCTGGGATGTAGTGCCAGCATCCTATCGTGAGCATGGGTTCAAGTCTTGGATGCTCCACTTCTGACCCAGCCCCTCACTAACGGCCTGGGAAAGCAACAGAGGACGGCCCGAGTCCTTGGGCCCCTGCACGCACATGGCAGCGCAGAAGAAACTCCTGGCTTTGGACCAGCCCAGCTGTGGCCACTGCAGCAATTTGGGGAATGAAACGGTAAATGGAAATTCTCTCTCTCTGTCTATCTATCTCCCCTCACTCTTTCAAGTAAAAATAAATACATCTTAAAAAAATAAAGAAAAAAGCCCGCAGGCAGATATAGCACAGGAATGCAGGCTCACATGTCACTTAAAAAGCAAGTCATGCTTGTGCTTCCATGTGCGACTGGCATCTTTCACTCTCCCAACACCAACCTTCCACCTTTCATGTTGTTTTCTGTTCCAAGTGCCAGGGAGGAACTAGGAGTGTGGCAGCCCCACTGCATTCCTTATCAGGCCAAAGGGCTGGCAGGGTGGGATGGAGAGATACGGGGTCCAACAGGAACCCTTTCATGGCCTCAGACACGCCCTGCAAGGTTCCTGCTGCCGTGTCCAGGGTGGCCAGTGCTGTCCAAGGTGCTGTGCCCACTTCCTCCTGGGAACACTTGTCCTCCGTCCTTTGCACTTGGGTCTGCCCCGTGGGATGTGAGCAGCAGTGAGAGGGTCCACCACGAACCTCCCCAACATGGGTCTCTCTGGGTGCCATCATCCATCGGCTACATGAGAGGATTCTGAGGACTCAGAGCAGGAGGGAGCCACAAGAAGGAACCTGGGCTGCTGCTCCGTGGCTCTGAGCTGACAGCCTTGCCCCCAGCCCCGGCTGAACCGCGGGAAACCTCTGAGGTGCTGAGCAGCTTAGAATTTTCTTCTTTGGGCAATTCTGTGGGTACCCACCTCTGGGCCTCCAGGCTTCCCAATTCTGGGCCTCTAGGTTTCCCATATTCTTTCTGATAGATTTTGTTTTTATTTAAGGTCTCCCATCTGCAGTCACACTCCATCCTTTGGCCCTGTCGTGAGAGCTTCAGATGGCCCTAGAAACCATTTCCCAAGATCAAGGTCCAGCAGGCATGGTGTGTCAGACAGCCTTAAACCCCACAGATGCAAAAGGTGGGGCTGAGCCTGGAACCCCAGGCTCCTGACCCCTCCCTCAGCCCTATTTCGTGGCGCTGGGTTCTGTCTGGCCCAGGGCATAAATCTGGACCCCTGCTGTGGCACTGAAATGCATGGAGTCACCTCCAGACATTGATTTTTCTCGAGGAGCCTGCACCTACACCAGGGGCTCAGAGCAGAGATCAATGGTGGGGTCAGGCCCCCGACTGTTAATCAAAGGGAGTGAGACAGAGCTGGCTCCTGGCAGTAAATCCACCGTGGCCAGCAGCCAGGTGCCCGCCCTCCCTGAGTCAGCTTCATAGATCAGAGAGAGAGAAATCATTCCTCACCTTGTTTACTTTCCCTGCGGACTTTTTAAGAAGCTGGATTTTGAAATCACTTCAGAATGTGTAGATGACAGAGAGGGGCGCTCTCCGCTTCTCAGCCCTCCACCGTCCGCTGCCTTGGCTCCCCACAGGCACTGCGGAGCTGGCAGCACCACTTCTAGCGGCCCTGCTGCGGGCTTGGCTGGGCTTCCTCTGCAACCTGCCCTGCAGCGTCCTCTTCCTTCCACGATCCAGCCCAGGAGGTGCGGTCACTGTGTCCTCTCCCATTTGCTTCCCAGTGTAGCACCACGACAACTTTGACGAGCACCAGGCTGGCCCTGGGGGGACACTGTCTCCTTATCAGAGTGTGGGCATGGGCATGGGGGCAGAAAACCACTCAGGGAGGCACCCTTCTCTACACCAGGTCCAGTGAGACCCTGGCACAAGTCACTACCTTGAGGGTTCTGGGTGACAAGGGTACCACACAGGAAGGATGGTGGAAGAAGAAGGCTGATTTCCTTGTCATGATGTCAATGCCAAACACCCAGGACCTCCAGGAGGAAACCGTGGCAAAAACTCCACTGGGAGAAGAGTGAGTCTCAAGGACAACCCAATACTCCTGGGCTGCAGGATAGTGGGAGGGACTTGGGGCTGCAGATGCCAAGTCCTGGCATAGTTCCTCAGATTGGCCCAAGTCGGCCTGGCCAGCAGTGGACAGGAAGCCAGAAGCCTAGCCAGCAGTTCTCAGCTTCAGATGTGCACCCAGAGAGTGGTGAGAGGTATCCGTTGCCAGCCTGTGCCCCTTCAAGTCCCATTGTCATTTAATGTGCCTGTGCAGGGAGCTGAAGTCCAGGCTTGTGCCCCACTGGACACTGGGCCCCTCAAAACATAGTCCTGCCCCTGCTTGGTCTGCACCACTGGGGAGGCTGTCGGGAGTCCAAGAGGACAGCTCGTCAGGCAGGCCACGGGGATGGACCTGCAGGTCCACTGTGCAGGTCAGCTGTGCTTCCTACCAGGGACCAGGGGTTGGGGCAAGTAACTCTATTCCTAAAAGATAATGTGAAGCCTCCACATGAGTTGGTGGATGCTGGGGACACCTGCCAACAGGGGCAGCCCCTGCCCCTGTGACACACGGTGCAGACAGGAGGTGAGGACCCAGAGAAGGAGAGCCTGCACAGCCCACTCAGGCTCTCTGCCCTGTCCTCCCAGCAGAAGGCCTTGCCCAGCGCCTGCAGGGAGCATGGGGAGCTAGCCCCGGGGGCTAGGGGAGGACAGAAAAGATGTGACTGATGCCCAAGGCTGGAGTCTTTCAGGGAGCTCACCTGGGAGCTGATGGACATGGAGAGCTACTGTGATTGGCTGCCTCGGGGGGCCAGGAGAAGGACAGGTGCTGAAGCCAAGGCCATGGCCAGGCACTCTCTCTAGAGCAAGACTCCCCCTGGTGGGTGGCAGAATGAGACATGAGTCCCCTTCCTCCCTCCCTGTGCCCAGCCAGGAGATGCCGGAATGAGACAATCACCCCTTTAGGGTCAACCTTCCCCGGCCCCTGATAAGCTGCCCCTTCTTTCCTGCTAACTGGGGAAGGAAGTGGGGGTGTGATGAGCAGCGCAGGGGAGGGAGGTGTGTCTGGGCTGGGCTGCCTCCTGTGCCCACTGGCTGGCCCTGATCTAGTAGTTATTTTAGCCACGGCTGTACGTTAAGGCCTGTTGATGTATCGGTAGCTTTTGTGTACACGCTAGGTCATTTGGGTGACAGATTTCATGGCTACTGCCTCCTGCAGAGGACACCCCTGCTAACACTTCTCCCGACCATGTTCCCAGAGTGAAAACGTTTGCAGAACGGTGTCGGCCAGAGCCGGCTACGGTGACATTTCCCCCTTCTCTATGACTGGCTGTAAGCTGACTGAACGCAGCCAGTGCAGAAATAAAACGGGGAGATGGATGGAATTCTGGAGCCGGCGCTGGAACTTAAAGCCCTCTCTCGCACAGAGCCAAGTGAGTGACGTGGCCTACGGGCAGAACAGACTCCAGCCGCCCGCCAGCCTCAGCAGCCGGCAGGGCCGTGTGGCTCTCAGAGGACCACAGCAAGAGACAGAGGTAGGCATGGTTCCGTTCCGGAGCTCAGAGCCAGGAGTTCTGTGGGAAGGCTGTCGTGTCCTGCACGGCCCCTGGGGACAGGCCTAGTCCCCTGAGTGATGCTGGCAGGCAGCACTTGCTGTGTGGGTGGATTTGCTGGGTGTCCAGGTTGGTGGGGCTTTGCCCCAAGGTGTGGACGTGGAGTGGGGAGCAGGCTGGGGGCTGGCGTGCTGTGCCACATAATCCCACAGTTCTAGCATATTCCCTTTTTTTTGTTGTTCCTCCCATCCCACCTAGGGCCCATTATGCTCAGTGGAATAAGCCAATCCTCAAAGGACAAATATAAGGCAACTTTCATGCAAAATGCAAGACCAGTAAACAAACAGGTAAACATGTATACATATACATTGGTCTGGAGGAACTGGATAATGGAGAGTAGCTTATCAGAAAATTAAGACAGAGTGCTTCTCCACCCCCAAATGTTTCCCAATGAGATTGCTAAGCATAGCTTGACAATAGGATACAGGACTTTGTACATAGGATACCGTGCTCCATACCTACAAATTCATGACGACTTACATAGAGTGACGGGCGGGTAACTGCTGCAGGACTCTGCCGCTCTGAAAATACAGGGAAATTAAAAAGATGGAAGGGGAACTCCCTGTCCCATGAAAAATAAAAACTAGCCAATTAAAAAAGGATGCCCCCTCTTTCCACCATGAGGCTCTCGCGTGGCCATCAGGCATGGGACTCAGCTGGGTCGGCACAGCCTCTCCTCCACAGCCATTCTGGTGCCGTTCATCAGCGCTCGCTGTTGGTGAGCTGTGTGTGCTGTGGACACAGCAAGGTACACGCGGGGACTTTGTAAACGTGAGGCCTCACCCGGGAGAGTAAGCTGCGGAAATGACACGGGAGGGGACTTCAGAACGTTCGTGGAAGACGCGTGGCAGGAACACATGCGGAGGTTGTAAATATTTTTGGGCCAACATGCTCTTATCTTTTTCGTTTGTTTCTTTGAATGCCAGAGTTACAGACAGAGATCTTCCATTCGCTGGCTCATCCCCGAGATGGCTGCAAGGACCAGGCTGGGCCAGGCAGAACCAGCAACTTCGTCTGGGTCTGCTGCATGGGCAGCAAGGGCACAAGCAGTTGGACCACCCGCTGCTGCTTTCCCAGGCACATTGACAAGGAGCAGATCCAAAGTGGAATGCCTGAAACTAGAACTGGCATTCATATGGGATGCTGGCACCACAGGATGCGGACTAGCCTCCATGTCACTAAGTCAATCCTTATCTTTTTGTTGTTGTTAAAATGTGTGTACGTATTTATTTGAAAGGCAGAGTTGCAGAGACAGTGGGAGACACAGAGAAAGAGATCTTCCATTTGCTGGTCTGCTCTTCAAACCGCTGCGACGATGAGAGTTAAGCCAGACTGAATCCAGGAGCTGGGACCATCCGGGTCTCCTCGGTGGATCAGGGCCACCCACTGCTGCTTTCCCAGGTGTGTTATCAGGGACCTGGGTCAGCAGTGGAGCACGCAGGACTTGAACCAGCACCCGTCTGGGTTGTTGCTTGCACAAGCAGTGGTTTAACCGGCTGCGCCTCCCACTGCACTTGTGCTTCCGTTGCATTTCCATGTGCCTTAGGAAGTGTCATGTGTGATGGGACCAGATGACACGCGTCAGTACAGGTACACCAGCCCCACTGTGGAAGAATGAGACATCACTCAGGAAGGGAGATCTGGGCTCAGGGCCTGGCAGGACAACACGGGGGTGCAGGATTGGTGGGCTTCCCAGGTGTGTTCTGAGAACTTCAGGCCACTAGAGCAGTACCTTGGACATGGGGGATCAGCCCCTGTTCTGACATACACACTCACACACACACACAGACATACATACAATACGCAGAGATGCTCACATATATGCACATATGCATGCTTTAACACATCTATGCATGCACACATGGACCATACTTGCACAACACTTACAGAGTTCCAGGCACTCCAGCCCCCTGTTGCGAGGGGCCCCTTTGGCTCTTCAGGCTCCAGCTCTGCTTCTGTGTCCTGCCTCTCTGGGCTCCTGCCTGCTCCCCCTTGCCCCTCCACTCCTGCTGGAAATGAGGAGGACCACAGTGCCCACCAGGGGGAGGCAGTGAGGGCTCCACCCAAGACCTAGGGGGTCCTGGCCCTGTGCAGCCCCTGCCCGGTCCTCCTTGGCTCAGGGAAGGGGTTCCTAATGTTTGTGATCCCGCTGATGATTGAGACTGGTTTGGGGGCTAGGGGTCTTCTGCAGGAGGCAGAACCTCAGGCTGAACACAGGGACAGAGCTTGTGACTGACGTGGGCCTGTGCTTCTCTGGGGATTGAGAGTCAGTGGCCTGGCATTGGAGTGGGTCTGAAGGTCCTGGCAACTGCAGCTCCCGTGATTATGTGCCCTAGATGAGGACTGTGCCAGCCCAGCAAGGACTGCTTTTCAGCGTCCTGCCCAAACTGGGGGCCAGAGGGGGAGGGAGCAGTGTATCTTCTCTGCTGGCCCACTGACACCGGATCCATGGAAGAGGGTTACCTTCCTTCCCCGCTGCAGGTCATGACAGCTCAGGAGAGCAAAGACAACCTGATGGCAGGTCCAGAGCCCTGCCACAGGCTTAGGATCCCACAGACATCACGTGGACCTGCAGGTGTCAGGGCACTGTGTCCATCATGTCTCCTGCTGTCCTAGGCCCACCGGATGCAGCCCAGGTCCTTGGGCTTATAGAAAGGGCCTGGCCTATGGTCTTTGCCTCAGAGACCCAAGTCTCAGGGAGGGCAGGACCAGCCCCAGGAGGCCAGACCCCTCTGCGATCTGATGAGGACCTGACTGTCTGTCCCGGGTGAAGTACTCGCAGAAGCTTCGAGTCCATGTCCCAAGGTTACAGCACTGCCCAGGGAGGGGTCTTGGCTCCCTCATGATGTTTGTGGGGGTAGGCTGGATGTGGCTTCTGGGTCCTTAGGATGTGGCCACAGAAGGAGAGAGAGACCCCTTCTCCCCAAACACACAGTTGCAGGAATGCTATGGCCACATCTGCCCAGTCTTGGCCTCCAAGCCAAGGCCTGTTTGCTGTGGTTACTACCGTCCAGGTCCTGGATGTGGAACCCTGCCTTCCTGAAGCTGGCGGACAGCAAGAAGACATCAAAACTGTCTCCTTTGTGGCCATGGAGCCGAGAAGGAGCATGAGGAAGGGAAAGGGTGAGGAACATGGGGAAGGGCCAGGATGGACCACAAGAAGGTGACATCTGGGCAAAACTGCTAGGGAGGCAGGGAGCCAGGCAGGCCGGCAAGGGGAAGAGGGTTCTGGGCAGAGGGCACAGGGGTGCAGAAGCCCTGGGGCTGGACCTGCCTGGATCCTTGAGTGGTGAGGAGATTGGCACAGCTACAGCCGCATGAGTGAGGCTGTGAGATGGGTCTCCTGTCAGAACCCTGGGCTCGGCTTCTGAGCCAGAAGGAGCCACCAGGATGGTTGCAGTGACAAACAGAGACATCCCAGATGGTAAACACACAGGAGTGCTTGGTTGCTCCAGTTTGATTCAACCAAATCCAACTCATGTCTGGGTGTGAGTTCTGCAGAGACGATCAGTGGGGAAATAGTGATGGACATATGGACGAAAGATTGGTAGATGCGATTGGTGGGTGATATGGACACGGAGAGATGACGGATGGTAGACAGAGATGATAGAGGACTGATGGCATAGATTGATGATAAACAATTTATTGATAGATATAGATAGAGGTAATCAATACAAATAGATGGTGGGCAGGTGGTGATTGCTTTATAGATGGCGGGTTGATACATGATGTAAGTAGGCGGGGGAGGGCAGTGAGGGAGAGGAAGGCTGCCAGGCCAAGGCAGGAGGCAGGGGAAGGGAGACGTGGCTGCCAAGACCCCCCAAAAAAACCATAAATTCTGGGAAAGCTGGGAAGCTACAAGGCTGAAAGAAGGGCTGATTCCAGCACCCTGGGACTCCCAAGTCTGCCAGGGATCCCAACACCCTGGGACTCCCACGTCCACCAAGGGCCCCGCACGCTGGAGTCTTTCAGTTACACAGAACACCATTTTAGTGTTTGGGTTTTTTTTACATTTTTTTTTTTAATTTATGTGTTTGAAAGAGTTACAGAGGGAGAGGCAGGGAGAGAGGTCTTTCATCAGCTGGTTCACTCCCCAAATGGCTGCAACAGCCAAAGCCTAGCTGATCCAAAACAGAGCCAGGAGCTTCTTTCTGGATCTCCAACATGGGTGCAGGGTCCAAGTGCTTGGGCCTTCTCTGCTACATTGTCAGGTGTGTTAGAAGCTGAACCTGGAGTGGCCAGAATCCCATAGCTTTACCGGCTGTCACAACATGGGCCCCTTCTTTGTTATTTTTAAATAATTATTTATTTAGTTGGCAGGTAGAGTATTGCAGAGGGATGGAGATTTTGCACCTGCAGGTTCACTGCCTCAAATTCCTGCAGCATTTCCTCGAAGGCAAGAGACAGTAAGAACTCCATCTGTGTCTCCCATGTGGGTGGCAGGGCTAAGCACCTCCCAGGCGCATTAGCAAGGAGCTGGGCTGGAAACAAGACAGCCAGGACTTGAACAAGGTGCTACAGTCTGGGATGCAAATGTCCCACCCTGGGGCTTAACCTGCTGGCCAGTGCTCTTCAAACAGCAAATCTGACCCTATTGCCTCTCTGCCTCTGACTCTGGACCCTGGGTCCTGTGTGCCCCTCTGTGACATCATCTCCCTCCACTGAGCCTAGCTGCCCCCCTGCACCCTTTATACACAGGTGGGTCCCCAACAGCTGCCATCCAGGAACTTTGTCCTTGCTATGCCCTGGTTAAGGGTCCACCCAGCCCCCCAGAGCACTCTGGCTCAGGCCCCAGCTCAAGTGCTGCCCCTCTTCCATCTCCATCCAGCCACCACTCCTGCTTGTCCAGCTGGCTTTGTCATCAGGACCAGGAGGAAGGGGCCTGACACTCTTAAGGGCCCCCTGCTGGCTTCTGCTGCTCGCCAGCGTGCTGGCTCCATAAAAGTGGAGTCTCGCTCATGCCCATGCACTGTACCCTTAATGCCAAATATTGCACCTGACACACCGCAGACCGTCTACATGGTGAGTTTCCATTTGACAGAATCAGAAATCAAGGCTCAATGAGCACACGTGCTCAACCATCACCCCCAAGCCCCAGGGGCAGGCGGGGTGGAGGCACCAGCATGTGCGTGCCAGACCCAGCTCTCCCAGGTAGCCTGGCACTGTTTTCTGACTCTCCTGGTTGATTTACACTCCAAGGTGATGTCACCGAGTGGAGGCGGGAGGGAGAGTTGTCCCAGGGCAGGAAGCTGGATGAGCTAGCCCTGACACACGGACCCCTTCTCACTCCTCACTTCCCGCAGTGCATCAAACAGCAAATCTGACCCTTAAGACAGCGGGTGTGATCATTTCTGCTTCACTTCCACCCCATATGCAGCAACATGATCTCAGGCAAGTCCTTAGAGCCTTGGGGCCCTGAGTCCTCCATGGACTTGGCGGAATTACTTCCAGGCTGTGTGGGGACCATAAGCAGTACCCTCATTGAACACCAGGAGGAAGCCTTTCCCCACTAAAGATTGCCAGCCTCCCTAAGTCCAGGTCTTCCTCCCACTCTCTCTTACCTGGACCTAACCTGTACAAACGGCTGTGTCCTGCAGAAAAGGTGCCTCATCAGCACACAGCCTTGCTCCAGGGACAGGCCAGGAAGATCGGTCTCTGGTGGGGACCCAGGTCACTTTCTGGTGGTTGCAGGGGGCAAAGGAGCCCCATCCCACCCCATCTACCCAGGGCACTGTGTCAGCGGCCCTTCCGGTCCATGCCTCGGCCTGTCTGCAGCCAGCTCAGCGTCCGTTGGGGCCCACAGCAGCCCGGGATCCCATGCTGCAGCCAAGGGAGGACACCCAGTTGCTCTGTCCAACTGCCTCTCCTTAAATCTGATCGTGCAGGGGAAAGAGAAAGAAGGTGAGATGAGCTGGGCCCTTCCCTGGCAGCTGATGTGAGAACCGGGACTCAGATCTCAGCTTAGCCCCCAGCAGGCAGCAGGTGTCACCAGGCTGTCTCCCTCTGTCCTTACCACATTGCAAGAAGTAACAATAAACACAGGAGCGAAGCTTCCACCCTCGGATCGAGCCAGTCAGTGGGGACGGTGGACCCAGCCCTGTGTCTCAGGTGTTGGACCCTGGCGGTTAGAAACACAGGTGGCCAACCTGAGAATGTTGGTGGATGTGGAAGTGACCGTCCGGGGCAGCAGTGTGCGTGTGGCGCTGTCTGCTAGAAGCCTGAGTGCAGTTTGCCTTCCCACCCTCGCTCCCCACTGTGGTACCTGTGGACAGGTGTGCCTGGTGCCTGGACCCCACCCTGACCCTGAAACCAAGCCCCGCTCAGGCACGATGCAGAGAACACACGGTCTGGGACTTTTGTTCTTCCAATTCATTCATCCCTTCTGTGATCCAGGTGGAGAGCAGAAAGTGGGGAAACTGAGGCAGGTTGCCCCACATCTGGCCTCGGGTGGTCCAGGCGTGTTCTGGCTTTGCCCTGTGAGCAGCCCCATGTGTTTGCTGTGGGAAGCAGAGCTTGAGGGCAGAATTCCTGGTCTCTGGGTGCTTGCACAGAATCTAAAAGTGTGGTGGCACAGGGCCCTGGCCACGTCCCTTTCTGTCGCCAGTGCAGTCGCCACTCCCACCCCTGGCTCAGCTGTGCAGGAGACCAGGCGGCTGCTGCAGACACTCAGGGTCAGAGACAGCTGACCTCTCCCAGCCAGTGACACACAGAGGACAGCGTCATGGGGTCAGGCCAGACTGGCCCTTCGTGGCTCCCCATGGCTTCTTGTCACCCTGGATGTGGCTGGAGGCCACGGCAGCTGCCCTACTTTGAACCTGATTGAGTTGGCCCTGGAGTCCTACCCCCACAATCCTGGTCCTGGTCTATTTATTTATTTATACAGAGAGAGGGAGAGACAGAGAGAAAGAGACAGATCTTCCTTTGCTGGTTTGCTCACCACATAGCTGCAGTGACCAGGGCTGGACCATGCTGAAGGCACGAGTAGAGTCTTCCAGGTCTCCCACGTGGGTGCAGGGGTGATGTACCTGGGCCATCCGCTGCTTTCCCAGGCACATTAGCAGGCAGCTGGATTGCAAGTGGAGCAGCCAGGATTTGAACCTCTGCTCACATGGTATATTGGCATTGCAGATGGCAGCTTGTCCCACGACAGCACAGTCCCTGGTCCCATTTCTTCTTTTTTTATTTAAGACACTAAGTATACATGAGTGGCCCCAAGGTGAGTGTGCGGGCAGGAGAGCGCTCCAGGAGCCCCTTTGGGCACGCTGTGATTTGTTTACAGTTCCTGTGCTGGAAGACATTGAGCTGGATGCCTCGTGGGAGGTGCTTGGGTCATGGAGTCTGCCCCTGAGGTGGGTTAATGCTAATATTAATGCTGTGAAGGCACTGCGCACAGAGCCCATCACCAGGACACTGGCACCAGGCTGTGTGGACGCTCCAGCCACTGGACGTCACAGAGCCGGGAGCCATGCACACCGCTCTTCCTGCTCTGCCTGGTCCCTGTTGGGCTCAGCTGCCACATCCAGTGGCCTCCACCTCTCCAAGTCTTCCCTGCTCTGCAGATTCACTTGCCTAGGGTAGAGTCGGGGCAATCGAGTGAGGGACTCAGACCTGTCCCCTGTTGAAAGTGGGGCAGACACCGTGCCGGATGGGATGTCACCCACAGGTGGGTGGCACTGCCTCAGGGAATCTGGAGTCGGTGGGGGGGGAAGCAGGCAGCCAGCATCAGGGTCCCAGATCCCAGCCTCCTGAGGGGTATGCTGGTACCCTAGCCCCTCAAACACTTGAGCCCTCACCTGGCCGGGGGGTGTCAAGTGCAGGGCACGCACCTGCACAGCCCCAAGCTGGGAGCTAGAAGCTATGGCCGCTGCCCCTGGATAAAGGGGCTGGGATCAAGTATGAGAACCTGAACTTCCTTTGCTCCTTAGGGACTGAGGGGCTCGGGTATTCCCAGACCCCCAGAGCACAGAGGGATGGTTGTAAGGCAGACAGGAGGGCCTGGCAGGGGCTCACAGGGAAGATTAGGGCTGTTGTATCCCTGCAGGGTCCCAGGTGGGACTCATGTGCAGGACTCCAGAGAGGAGTCACACTACCTGGGGGTGTTGTGTCATGGGGATTGCAAGGCAAAGCTGCTCCCTGTCCCGCCCCTGGCCGCCACCTCCAAGAGGACCCCTGTTGGGCTTGGGGGCCTCAGCTGTCCTTGAAGCCAGCTCGGACTGCTCACCTCCTGTTTCCTCAAACCCATGGGGGTCACACCCCAGCCCAGGCCCTGGACCCTCCTCAGCCTCCCTCTCTGCCTTCCCTCCCCCTCCTGCACTCTGGGGCTCCAGCAGCTTAAGCCCTGTACTTTTCTGCCCAGGTCACCTGGTCCTTGGTCCATCACAGCAGCTGGAGCTGGTGGCCTTGTCGTGGGCCCGGGGACTCTGTGTGGAGGTCCTCTGTCGGGAAGGGATGAGGCTCAGCTAGGTGAACCAGATGGCACAGCAGTGCCAGCTCCCTCCTGCTCCTCTACGCCCACAGTGGCGGCCCATGCGGGCAGGGATTACCCCCACCCTGTCCTGGCAGAGGGCTTCTGGGTGCCAGAGTGGGCTAAACCTCCCAGAATAGAGGCAGCCCCCAGACCCCCCGAGAGGGGCGGAGCCCCACACCTGCAGGGAGACCTCTTAACAGGTAATGATTCAGCCTGCACCCCTGGCCACAGGTCGCAATGAAGCCAAGCGGCTGTGAGCTCATCAACAAGAGATGGCTCAGATGAACTCACAGCTGAGGCTTAAGGGCAGGGGAGGAGGTCCCGGGCGGCCAGTAGCACCTGCGGCTGTGGCTGGAGCCCTTGGGACCTGCAATCCAGGCCACACCAGCAAGAGCAAGTACATGGCTGTTTCTCTCCGCCAAGACTGAAATTGCCCTCGGAAACTTTCCACGGGCTGCTAAGCCAAGTGATGGAGAGAAAATTGAGGGTTTATCTACTTTTTAAATAAAGGGACTCTAATTCCAATAAAAGATAATGCCCTTCCATGGCCGATTGCCATCCCCTCGGCTGCTTCTTCCTTTTTTAATAAAAATTTTTACTGCACACATTAGGTGAATCAGGCGGCGCCCAGCCTCTCTCCGTGGCTCCAAGTCACTCAAGGGGAACCACTCCTACCTCCCGCCTGGGTTTGAATGGGGAGGCTTCCTGCCAAGCAGCAGGGTCCCCTGGGTGGTTTCTAGAGAGCTAGGGGGCCAGCTCCCGAGCAGATGTCAGGGCGGGGCAGGGAGGGGGCAAAAGGGACTGAGAGTTTCCACTGAATTAGAGGGTACGGCAAGTGCAACACTATTTGAGGCCAATCCTCTACCTGTGGCGCCAGCATCCCATATGGTGCCAATTCGTGTCCCGCTGTTCCACTTCCTATCCAGCTTCCCGTTTATGACCTGAGAAAGCAGTGCAGGATGGATCAGGTCCTTGGGCCACTGCATCTATGTGGGAGACCCTGAAGAGGTTCCATGGGAACATCTCCGGGAGTCAGCAGGGTACCTGCCGGAATCCTGGCAAACATGGAGGATGGTGTCTGTGTCACAGCATGGCTGGGTGGAGCGGTGACTCCAGATGCCTGCCGCAGCCACGCCAGCGGGCCCTGAAGCCTTGGTCGTTTTCTGAGCCACAGAGTCCAGCTCCACAGCCTGGCTGACTTGTCTGCTCAGGTGACGGAGGACCTGGTGGCCCCATAGACCAGCCCCACCTGGTTCAGGTAGAGATGCTGCTGTCCTCGCCATGCACCTGTCGACGGTCCACGCCCCCAAAAGACCCGCCAACCCCACTGCGCAGCTGCAGCCACACTGTTTTCAGTCGTAATCCACTTCTTACATGCAGCTCATTTTGCAGCCGAGTCCTTTTACCTTAAACCAAAAAGACCAGGCGTGGAGAGGTGGTTTAGGAAGTTCTTTATTCCAGCAGGGTAGGAATGGGAAGCGGTGGTGGGAGAGCGAGGAAGAAAAGGGGAGGGGCACACGTGGAGGCTCATTTATACAAGCCAGCTGAGCCTGGAAGGTGTCGGGGGCAAGGGGACTTGGCTGGGAGGGGCTGCGGGTAGGCCCAGGGGCTAATGGTTGAGACCATCACAGATGATTCCGAGGCGGGCAGGGATTAGGGGAAGGGGCCAGGAGAGATTGGGGGTTGGGGTTCTCACATGAGAAGCCACGAGGTTACATCTCATTGGCGGACGGCTTGAATGGCATGAATTTTGTAAGCTGCGAGAAGAAAATGACACAGGGTCCAAGATGGCAGGGTCTCACCAAGTCTCCGGAACGATGCTCGAACCACTCCTTACAGACACAACCTCAGCCAAGCCGTCCACAGCCAGGACAGCTGGTGCGTGGTTACTCACCTTCAGGGAACAAAGTCAGGAACCAGCTGAGGGGCGCGGGGGCTACAGAGGGACACCCACGTGCCGGCCACAACCCTGCCTTGTGTCGGTTGGAGGCACAGGTGAAGTGAGGCTTTGCATGTTGAAAGGGCAGAGCACTGGGGGCCAGACAGCCCAGGGATTCAGGCTCAGCCACCACTCACACACAATGTAACATGGACAAGCCACTTTCTCTCTCCAAGCTTCACACCTGAGAGCATAGCAGTACCACGTCTGAGAGCCCAAGGGGGACCCAGGCCCAAGCGAGCACAGAGCCCTGAACACCACGCTGGGTGCAGGTGGCCTCCACAAGAGCAGCACAAAAACCACCGCCAGCCTGTGGGCCGTGAGCCCTGGGGACGTCTGAATCCCGGGCAAGCAGCTGGTGCCTGTGGTAGGCCTGCCCTTCGTGTCTCCTTCCTGGAACCTGTCCCTGCCTGGTCATGCAGTCCCCAGAGCCGCAAGGGCCTCAAGCCCCAATCTCCTTCTGCTGCCCCTGTGTCCTGTATCCCATAGGGACTCTACAAGACCAAGCCCTGGGGACACCCACAGTCCTTACTGGGCACCCCTGTTCCTCTACCTCTGTTTTCCATGACTGCACTCCTAGCCCAGCATGGACCTTGGGGCTGCTTCTGGAACCTGCCAGGCCCGTTTCCACCAAGGGACCTTGGAATGAATGTTCCTTCCGCCTGGAGGTCTCTCGCTCAGCACAGCACATGGTTCACTCCTCTGCTGACTTCTGGGCCCCCACCCCCGGGATGACCACCCACAGGGCTCACAGAAAAGACACTGTTGGAGAGTGACTTGCACACAATCTGTGACATCGTAGAGGGCTCATGGGTATACAAGACCCCAGCTGGCACACTGATGGGTGCCCTCATGCCCCAGCACATGAGCTGTCTTCCCGGCATTTTCATGCCCATGCATCCCGAAATTAAAGCTCAACTCTTGGAGCAGAAGTCAATTTGCGATGCAGAAGCCTCCACTTGTCAATGGTGTTCCATTATCCCTCTAATTGCCCCCACACATGGGGCTCGATAAAGTTATAAACCTGTCCTCCGGGAATACAGGGTCAATAATGGGATTATCGACTAGGGGACAGAAGTGGTGCCAAGCCTGCTCCAGTCAGAGTGGCCGGTGTGGCTCCCATAAGGAGGATCTGCCGTGGGGGCCCAGATCGAGGGCCCTGCCACCTGTGCCCTTGACGGAGTGTCTATGGCTCACAGGGATGGTGGCCAGAGGAGCCAGCCTTCCCCTACTCCCTCGCCAAAGATGCTGGGGAAACAACAGATAGCAGAGAGCTTTTCCAGGCAAGTGCAAGCTCCGTTTCCTGGGAGCCCCTGGTTGAATGACGATCAGCAAACAGATGGAGCCCCCAGGCTCTGTTCCAGCTGGTAAGGTGGTCCTTATCCCGCTCACCCCCAGGTCACCCCTCCCACTCTTGCTTCCTCTGCTGGTGCAAGTTTAATAAGCCAGTATCAAAACCATCTCGGCCTGGAGCTTTCAAAGATTTAAGACTTTTAAATGTGAAGCACCTCATTATAGCTGGCTATCTTCAATTTTTGCAAAAGGCCCGATAAGCCATAGATATGACACCGGTTATCAGTGGGATTTGAAATGCGCACAGCTTGGTTTTGGGAGTAATGGAAGCAAACACTTAGGAGCCGCGCGGCCCGAGTGGATCACTTTTCAAGTCGGAACATTAACATGGAGCAAGGCCTTGTTTGGGGGTTTATAAAAATAAAGCACCATTGTACAGTATGGCCCACAGCACCGGCTGCACGCACAATTGGCTTCCTTCCTATTAATCAGCTACAATGTTTACCTTCTTATTTCAACCATTTCCCAACCATTAAAACTAAGAGGATTAGCATCACGTTTCTGCCAAGGTGTACTTTTATTTCAGCAAATGCTACTTTCACTTTCGGAGGAGATTAAAGGCCCTGGGAGAAATGGTTTCTTTATCTGGCATTCTGTGTCATATACGTTAGAGAGAGAGAGAGAAGAAAAAAAAATCTGGTGAAAGAACACAGCGTCGTTGTCCCATGAAAGCCGATTGTAAAAAAAGAAAAAAAGTTCAATTTTAGCACAAACATAGACGGTGACGGAAAGTCCAGCTATGTCTTGCCCAGTAAACAGTCCTTGGAGGGTGTTGGTTAGGAACCCTGGAAAATGCTGGGTGGTTGTCATCTGGCCCCACATTTCCAATGGAACTTCTAGAAGCAGGAGAACCCCAAGAGTTACTCTCATGAGCGTTGGTCCGTTTGTGTAAATTCTGAGACTTCTCCAAGAGTGTTGCTTTCAAAAATGTGCAAAGAAGTTTTTACAAACCCACTGCTAAAACGTTGGCCCCGCCCCGCCACAGCACGTTTGTGATGATGTGTCCTGCTGGAGATCTGCTGGACACGACTCATCTTCAGGATCCACTGGAGGTCCTGGCCAGGAGTGCAGGAACCAGAGCCCCGCCCTGGAGCTGCTGAGCCAGCGGCGCTGGGGCAGGCCTCCTAATCCACTTGCAGCTGACTCCACTGGTCTCAGCCTCATTCTCACTGCTGTAGACTGCATTGTGTCCCTTCAAAACACGCGTGTTGAAGCCCCAAACCTCGGGGTGTCTGCAGATGGAGACTTTTAAAGGAATCAGTGCAGCTAAATAGGTTCACCAGGGAGGAACTCGAACCAGGTTCCTTGTAACAAGAGACAGGGAGGACAGACAGAGAGGACAGGAGGAGACGGTGGCCATCTGCGGGCTAGAGCAGAGGCCTTGGGGAAATTGAGCCTGCTGACCCCTTGGTTCTGCACGCTCAGCATCCAGAACAGCAGGAAAACAAGCGTCTGTTCCGTAAGCCGCCCAGTGTGTGGTGTTTGACTGTGGCAGCCCCAGCAAGCTAACACTGCCTCCTAGGACACAGGCGGGGACCCAGGGAGCAGGATTGGCATCCCAGTGCCACACACCCTCTTAGTAACAGCCTGAGCTAAAAATTAGTGCATCAAATGCTGGTGAGTTTTACTGCAGCGAAAGAATGAAGATATTGCAGTGGAAAACGTAAATTTGAAAAGAGGAACTGTCCAAAATTTGCATACAAAAGGGACGCATCTGAAAGGAATTTCTTTGAACAGTTTGAGTACAACGATCCAATCTGCAAATGAACTGCTGCCTGGACCTGTTCTTGACCACTTTGACAATAAATCAGAATGCAAGGATGCAGGCGTGCACAGGTTCGGCGCGAGGCCAAGCATCCCTTTTGAAGCACCAGGAAGTCACACCAGAAGGCCACTGCCTACATGCCCAGGTCCGGCAGTGCCCTCTGCCAAGGAGAGAGTGCTGAACGGTGCACTTTCCAATGCTGGACAGTCTTTTTATCCCTTCACCAACTTGACAGCTAATAAATAACTCCATGTTGTTAACGTTTTATAGGCTTGCTTTTCTTACATAGTCAAGTGTGAAAGCAATGTATGCATGTTGCTAATGTTCTGGAAGTTACAGGCAAGTTTAAAGATCAGAAGCCATATTATCCAGGTGGGTGGATATTTGGAGCCGTGCTTGAGGTCCATGTTATAGGGTGTGACTTGAGTTTCAGTCCACTTGGATTCCAGCTTCCTGCCAGTGGGCACTCTGGGAAGTGGCAGGCGACGGCCCTTGAGTTCCTGCCATCCATGTCAGAGACCTGGGCTGAGGCCCAGCTTCCTGACTTTGGCCTGGAGACGCCCACTGCTGTGGCCAACTGAGAGGTAACCAGAGATGGAACAGACACAAGATCTTTCTGTCTCTGTATCTCTGCCTCTGTGGTTGTTTTGTTTTTCAATTGCAAAGTCAGATATATAAAGAGGAAGAGAGACAGAGTGGAAGAGGTTCCATCAGATGGTTCACTCCCCAAGTGACTGCAATGGCCGGAGCTGAGCCTATCTGAAGCCAGGAGCCTGGAGCTTCTTCCAGGTCTCCCATACAGGTGCAAGGACCCAAGGCTTTGGGCCATCCTCAACTGCTTTCCCAGACCACAAGCAGGGAGCTGAATTGGAAGCAGGGCTGCCAGGATTAGAATTGGCTCCCATATGGGATCCTGGCGCATTCAAGGTGAAGACTTTAGCTGCTAGGCTACCTTGCTGGGCCCTCTGTCTCTCTGATTTTAAAATAGATAAAAAAAAATAATTTTTTTAAGTTCTAAAAATGACCCATAATCTTGTCAGCTAGATACCTTTCCTGCAAATCAAATACTTAAAATTGATTTACAGATTTGGTACAATCAAAATACCAGTAGGAAATTTTTGTACAAATTGATGTGACACCTCTAAAATTCATATGGGAGTACATAAGGCTGAGAACAGCCAACCAATTTCACAAAGAGGAAAAAAGAGATTTTTACGTTGTCTTACTTCAAAGCTTATTGCAAAGTATTAGTAACGGTAGACAAACAAGCAAGTGAATTTGAATAGCTCAGAAATACACGCATGCCAACTGATTTTCAACAAAGTTCAAAGGCAATTGACTAGATAGAAAATAATTTTTTTAAACTAATGATGATGTAATAGTTAGAGATCCCTATGCAAGAATGAACTTGGGGACCCAGAGTGATACCCTACTGGCTAAATCTTCTCCTTGCATGCACCAGGATTCCGTGTGGGCACTAGTTCATGTCCTAACTGCTCCACTTCTCATCTAGTTTCCTGCTTGTGGCCTGGGAAAGCAGTAGAGGATGGCCAAAGAACTACTGCCCACCCTCCCTCTTTGCTCTGGACTTCAGCCGGACACCTGCTCTAAGGGGAGCCCTCTCCCACCCCAGGGCAGGTACATGCCTCTCCTCTGGGCATTTAGCCATTGCCTCCACAGCCTGTGTCTCCTGAGCACAGGCACCAGGTCTGAGCTTGGCACTGCAAGCATGGGTGGCAGGTGGTGGATGACCCATGCATTCTCAGTGATCGATAGATAATACTCAGTCATCCATCAATAAAACTGATGCTGGCACCTACCACTAGACTTATAGGGACCTCTAAGTGAGACTGCATTTTTGCCTAAATGCAGGACTTGACTAGCAAACCATGGTTGTGTCAGTCAGCAGTCAGCCCTGCTCATCTTTGTCCTCGAGGCCCTTGGGCCAAAACTTGGTGCTGGAAACTTGGAGAGTGACCACGGGGAGCGCAAGTGCCCCCTGCACACTTTCGCATCAGTAAAGCTGGGGTCCAGGCACATAGGCAGGGGAAGTACCGGTCCTCGAGGGAGCATGCCTCGGGCACGCAGGCTGTGCAGTAGGGCCAGTTGTGGGAAACAAGGCCTCTGGCACATGGCGGTTGCATGACCCTGAGGCAGGCACCTTCTCGCCGCGTCCAATAGAAGCTCGAGGTTCTCGGTAGCCTCTTACGTGAACGCGGTTGCTACTGGTCTGAGAAGCCAGTCCCATGGCGCTACGTCCCATGGCGCTACATCCTGTGTCTGAACCAGGTTCCCCTGCTGGGTGATTTCCCGGTCAGTAGCATCATCACCCCATGGTGGAAACAAAAACCTGTCTGGATCTTTCCTAAATCGTAGGGTCAGCCCTGCCCGAGGCTGGCCTGGGGTGCAGGGAGGGGTCGCCCACACCCACACCGCCTGTCTTCCCTGTTTGTCTGCAGGACTTGGGGGATCAGTCCCCCACAACACAACTCTGGGAGGTAAGCCCACCTCGACACCCTGGGGCTGAGCGCTCCCAGGCTGCAGAATCTTAAAGGGTGTCAGGTCCTTTCTCTCCTGTCCCTCCAAACCCAGAACACCAAGTACTGCATGGGCAGGCACTGGGACCTGATCAGCAAGGCCATGAGAGGATTTTATTACTACAGGTGACTCCCAGCTCCGGCTAGGTGTGGCTCCAAGCACAAAATATTCCAGAACAGAAATGGCACCCGCGGTCTTCTTGTTCAGGACACTCTCCTCCGTGCCAGACATGTGTAGGCAGCGTCTCTTTCACTCTGTGCAACAATCGTGCCGACAGGTGGGAGAGCAGCCTTCACACAGGCTTGCTGTTTGCCTCCATCGCTTAGCTGATGCTTTGCTGAACAGAATGCTCGGCCGGGCCAGGTGACTGCAACCTTGAGACTAGGATGTCACTGACAATGCTGTGTGTTGACCATGCATGCGAGTGTGTGTGTCCCTTCGTCTCAGGCCTGTGCTGGGAGCTGGAGAGAGGAGGATGAGCAAAGCCAAGAGCTGGATCAGCTGCGCCATGCAGTGCATGGATGGAGCTGGTAGTGCTGGCTGGTTTGGGAAAGTGTCCCCAGAAACAGAGCATGCAGCAACACACAGTTTGCTCAGACAACACTGAGGGCATAGACTGAGCAGGAGTTGGAGTTCCAGGGCACCAAGTGCTCGGGCTGTCCTGGCAGGAGCAGGCGGGGGCAGAGTCAGGGGCCAGGCAGAGCCACGCTGAGCCTGACAAACCTCTGATTCTGCTCAAATGATAACCTGCTGAAGGAAATGATCTTCCAGGCCCTGGGCCCTCTCGTCTAATTGCAAACCACGCAACCTTAGCCGCGGCAAGATCTGCAGATAGCGGGCACTGTCATCGCCTCGGCAGGGCCTCGCTGGCACCCGCCCACTCTCTGTTCTGCAGCGGAGCCTCCTATGCAAGGACACTGGGCCGCCTGTGCGCCAGCTCCTTGTGAATGTCACCAAACCCAGAAGGTGTGCAGGGCTCATGATTGTGGCCGCTCCTGCCCTGTGGCCAGCACATAGATCCTACGTGGATGGCAGCAGCGGCTTCATGGACTGAAGTGGATGTCCCGGCTGCTCAGAATCATGGCAGGCTTCTGAAGCACCCAAGTTTGGGGATCACAAGAAGTGGGGTTTCAGAGAGGGCAAAACTCATCCCCCAACTCCAGCTCTCACCCCAGGAGGGAGCAGGGCATCTCAAACACTTGAACTAGGTTTCCTGGTGTTGTTGGCTGTGGACCTCTAGGGAGGCAGGGTGGGGGCTCTCAGACAGAACACTAGGTGGTGCACCTGCTGAGAACTCACATTTCAACAGGGATGAACCTCCTCCCCATCCCTACCTGTTTCCATTTCTTAATACATTGTAACTGTATCACAGACAAATAAGGATGCAGGAGGAGCCATAAAAAGAAGTGAGCTCATCGGCCATCCCACTGTTAAGAGGGAAGGACATGAGCTGACCCCAGCTCTCTCTGCGGGCCACACACACACATATACAGCCATGTGTTGCATAGACTGCACTGGTCAGCTTTCTATTGTCACACTGAGACACCTGCGAGAGGAATCCTTCCAGGGAAGGTAGACTCACTTCAGCCCGTGATTTTGGAGGTTCACGGTACCAGACCAGGCGGCCATGGCAGGCCGGTGCCTGATGAAGGTGGAGACTGGCAGTGGCAGAGTGTGGATGGAAGAACAATCGTGAGGCAAATTTGGTTTACAAAACCCACGCTCTCTGATATGTGCTAGGCGGGCTCACTCACATTCCAGACCCCATTAACTGGATCAAGTCTCTACTTTCAACTCCCAAGCATTCATATGAATCTGTTGCCATTAACAAGACCTTGGGGGCCATGCTTTGAGCACAAGGGCCTGTGGGGGGCACCCAAACTAAGATCCCAACCACTCACTTTTACTCCCCCAAATGGATCACTTGGCAGCTATTTTGCAGCCTACCCTTGCAGACCTGGTTCGTTCTATCGTTGTGTTTCTGTGGCTGCACAACCTTCTAACAACAGAGCTGCCACGATTTACCCACAGACTCCCTATTACCGGGCCTCTAAGTTGTTTCTAGTATTTCCTGTTAACAGACTTGGCACCACAAGGATCCTCGTTGAAGCTGTGCTTCTGTGTACCCTGAGCACTGTTTGAGGAGCCCAAACGTTCCGAACCGACTGCTTTGCTCGGTGACCACTGGGGCGTTAGTGTGTGTGAGGAGTGAGTGGGCAGCAGTGTCCGCTCTGCATTCACAGTCACAGCTGTGGGCCGTGGGGAGACTCCAGTGGAATGAACTCTTCATCTTGGGCCGAGTAACTCTCAACTGAATTTCAATAAAGAACATTAAAATGTTGTTGTGGGGCATTCATTGCTTCTTGTGTCCACATCAGCCTATCTGCCTGTGAAAGAACTGCCCCAACTGTCAGTCTTCAGTTCCCTGCAAACCACTCAGTGGCGCTTTCCCCACCCTGGAATGGGGAGCACAGCTAAGGAGGCCCCCTCCGAGCCTGCAGCAAGCCACACAGAAGGTGGCGGGTGATGGTAATACAACGGAGGCCCAATTCTCAGAGCTCAGCTTGTGCTGAGCAGGGGAGGGACCTGCGAGAAGGTGCCGCCTGCGCCAAGCCTGCACCTGCAGCCTTTCTGACTTGGAATTGAGATGTATGCGCCCTTTGCAATGTATCGTGAGCCCCTATTGATAATCAGGAGAGCAAGTTGGCTTTGGGGCAGGTGTCAAGAACCTCTGTCCACTGACAGACTTCCCCACCTGCTGTTACTGCTCTACCACCTCTGTATCCCTGTGAAACTCGGATAGAGCTGGCAAGGGGGTCGCCCAGTGTCAGCCGCCTCGACTGAACCAGGCTGTGCAGGCTCCCGGGGTGCCCTGCAGGGAGTGGACCAGTGTGTGTGGCCCAGCCAGGCATGGCTTTCCTGCTCTGTGTTTCTCACCTGGGTCTGCTGGCAGACATGCAGGCTGGCGTCTGAGCTCTGATTGAACCGCTGTGGGCGCCTGAGCTGCTGCCGTGTCTCCTCTGTGTGGTTGGGGCTATGACTCCCTCCTCTTTCCTGGAAACTTCCTGCTACAGCCCCCCGCTTTCTGCCCTCACGTCTGGATTGGGCATGTGTAATTTACAGGCTGTGATACACTGCACTTCAGGATTGATTTTTGTGCTCAACGAGTATAAAGCATTTCTGGAGGCCGGGTGCCGCCGGGTGAGATATTTTTTGTTTCCTGAGGTTTGTGTGGGACTTTCCTCCCCAGGACGCAGAACCTCCGTGCCAGGGTCACTCCTGAATCCCCTACTCAGCCCAGGGCGAGGTAGCCCTGTGAACTAAAGAAAACATTAATTTAAGACTCAGTTTCAGCACAAAATTATAGGTGGCTTTGGAGCCCCCTCGTCGGTTGATCAGGGGCCGAGTGGCAGGTGCCTTCCTAAGGGCCGAGCCTGGTCTACTTTCAGAAAGTTTGCTGTAGCAACTAAACAGCAGAACTCTACGGGGACCCTGGGACCTCCTATTCCCCACACGACTGTTTCCAGTTGATTTGCCTGCAAAATCGCTTGGAGAAAGAAAAGCAAAAATACACCTTGTCTCATCTTTGGGGTTGACCCCAGCTGGGCAGTTTACTGGGCCCATAATTCCCGAAGCAAAAATTGGGCTGCTCTGTTTGCTGATTGCAAATGATGTTGAGGTTCCCTCCACAACAGGAGTCCACTGGTGGCTGCCCTGGGGACCTCCCAATAGCAGTTACTAAGACTTCAGTCCTCGTGACTAGAATATAAATGCAGGACTGATCTGCTACAGGCTCAGCGACAGGGCCCGACCTGCTCACTCAGCTTAGGGTCGGTGGCAGTTTTTCAAGGACCAGCAGGAATACTTAGAAGATAGGGACCAGCCTTGCGACGTAGCGGGTAAAGCTGCCACCTGCTACCCGAGCATCTCATATTGACACCTGTTCTAGTCCCAGCTGCTCTGCTTTCAATCCAGCTCCTTGCTAGGGGTCCAGGAAGTCAGCAGAAGATTGCCCAAGTGTTTGGGCACCTTCTACCCTCATGTGGGACCATAACAGAGCTCCTGACTCCTAGCCGTTGCAGTCATCTGAGAAATGAACCAGAGGATAGAAGATACAGTGTCTTTCCGTCTCTCTATATATAACTGATTTTCAACTACACCTTTAAAAACAAAAAAGCAGAACCAGGGGAGAGGGATGAGCATATGAATAACAGATATGTATTAATAACCATAGCCTGGATTAGTCATAAAACAAAGCTCCAAATATATTATAAAGGGAAGGTTTGTGAGGGCAAAAATACCCAGACCCATAGTGTGACCCGAGGAGGCCAGGCTGGGTGCAGTGTTGAGTGGAGGATGTGGGAGAGGGTTGATGTGGATTGGCAGCAGGCTGGCCCACTCAACCAGCCAGTCATCACTCCCCTCCCCAGCCCTTAGCTGGCCCGCCCCACGCGTGTGTCCCCCGTGTAGAGCCACAGCTCCCGGCGGCCTCCCAGTTCTGCATCAAGTTCAGCGGCGAGATGGGAATGGGAGAATCTCCAGGCCAGGCAGGTTCTGACTGAAGGGTTTTGTTTCCAGCCCCCTGGTAGCAAAGTTCAGACAGGCGGGCTTGGGTGTCTCCCCATCACCATCCCTCGGCTTCCCAAAGCACCCCAGCGTTCACGCCCCTGGCTTCTGTGACCTAGGTCTGGCCGGCTTTCAGCGGCACTCTGCTGTGTGGCAGTCTTGAGCAGCTCAGCTTAGAGAACCCAGGACCTGGACAACAGGATCAGATCGCTGGTGAAACCACAGGCTGGGGTGGGGGTGTGAATCTCAGGAGAGCAGTGGGAAGCTTGCCATGTCGGGAAGCGGGGGGATCCAGTCTGAGCAGTTTGGCCTTGAGGGAGGGGCTGAGTTAGAAATGCCCCCCAAAAGGATGTTTCTGATCAGACGCAAGCTGCTCACTCCACCTCAAGACTGGTGCGGCTGCTTCAACATCCGGCACAACCCAGCATCTCAGAGTTCAGCCGAGCCTGGCCTCCCTTCCCAGAGGGGAAACTGAGGCCCCAGGGGAAGGAAATCCAGCCAAGCTTTTTCTTCTAGCCTCTCCTTACCCCATCCCTCTCCGCTGCAAACGCAACCTGCATTTCACTTCCATTTCACAGGACTCATCAGAAGGCTCTCTGGCAAACAGAACAAAACCAAGTGAGTGGCTCCTTTCATCCCGTGCCCACACGCACTTCCCCTGCCAGGCTGAGCTCTAACCCGGAGCTGGTGTGGGCAGCACGGGGGCTGGTGACGTCACTGGAGGGACGCGCCTTCCCCGCAGGTGCCGCTTAATTTTGAAGCATCCTTTCGATCCCCGTGGAGGGATGAAAACCGCAGTGTCAACTGCCTTCTCCTGGGCTCCGTCGGGGGCCTGTCTGGGAGCGACATCAAAGCACTCGCATACTTACCATTCCACCCTCCTGCATTAAGCGAAGACATCTGACAGGCACACAAAAGCGCCATAGTCTCCACTTGGAGTCTAAAAAGGCATCTGCAAGTTCAAACCCAAGTTGAAAATTCCCTCGAATAGGTAGATTTTGTTTCCTGAGAACCTGGGAAGGATTATCACATAGCATCCTCTCCAAAATCAATTTGCGTCCACTTAGCAGTGGCTTCTGGTGTAAAATAAAGGAGCTTACGGTTTCTTCTCCAGGATTTAATAAATGACTCCCGGCTGGCTCTGATGAGAACATTTCTGGGGTGGAGGATGGGATAATACACAAGACCCTGGCTTTAGTCTTAGATTTTCTTTTTCAAGAGCAATCACTTCTACTCTTTGAAATGTAATGGGGACATGCTAAAACATAGATGCAAGTGTGATCTGACAAAGGGAAATATTGCATCCCGGCTGTGTTCAGAGTGCTTAAACACTCTTTGAAAAGTTAAGGAAAAGATGGCCACCCGGAGCTTTCGGCAGTGGGGGGCGCGGGGAGCAAGGATGCCTTTGTTCTTGAAACAAGAACCAGCAGAAATCAGCTTCTATCAGAAAGGAGCATTTTCTTGCTCAGTGTGAAAATGTGGCCTTGGTTATGGGCACTTGCCAATGTGTGTTGGCTTTTGTGACGTGCAAGCAAGCCTCGTGTGACTTTCAGGGTTGGGTTTCGTGGTGACCTGTGGAGTCCAGTAGTTAGAACCCAGCGCAGGAGGACTTGCAGGGGAATTCCCCAGTATCATATCTGAGCATTGATCTCTGAACGTGGTGAGCCCACTCTTTCGCTCTGAGCATCCATGATTTCTGAGAGCTGCATCTGCCAGTAAGAGATGTGGGTTTCCTGAGAGCTGAGTTCAAGTGTGTTCTGGCTGTAGCCGCTCCAGGGCTGCTGCCAATGGCAGCTGCAAGCAGCACCTTCCTTTTATAAATGAGCACACGAAGAACCCTTTCCGTTGAGGGGGTCAGACCCTGGACACCACTCCCTTTTCTCCCCACGCCTCGACATCACAGGCCGCACCCCCACACTGTTGGGGCAAATTGCTTTAGACGTTGAGAGTCTATCAGCCCTGAGAACAGTGCCACAAGGTCAGCCGGGAGAGGAGCAGGGCACAATGGAGTCCTTACTGGGAACTCGTTCACGATACTCTGTTCCCCATGCTTGGTCACGAATTCAGAATAAGGGACTGGGAGACAGGCAGGATTCCGAGAGCAGAGCCCCCAATGGCCTCGGAACCAGGCATTTCTACATCAATGAATGTAGCAAAAATTGAGCCCTTCCTGGGCTTCCTCCCCACCCCACCCCCACACCTGAGCATAAGAGAGGACGTGAGCTCTGCCCTCGATGACTTGGGCGATGGGTGAGAGCAAGACAGGAAAGATTCTGTGTGAACTAGAGGCAGGGACCATCTGCTGGGGTGATTCAGAGATGCAAGCATGTGAGAAAAAGTCCAGGTTGGCCAGAGAACGCTGCACAGGTGGCATGGGAGCTGGGCCTGCAGGGGCAAGGTGTCCTTGAAGAAGACCAGGGTAAAGACCTGTGTAAAGGCCATGAGAAGAAGGATGGATGCAACCACGTAGAGAAGGGACAAGAGTTACACTGGGCATGTCAGTGGGCTTGGGAACCCAGCATGCATCCGACAGCCCCTTCCCTGCGGGAAGTGGGCACAGCCTTGCAGCTGCCTCTAGTGGCCAGCGACGGGGGGACACACAGGCTCTTACCTGCCTCATGTCACCTCCTTCCAGAGCTCGTTGACCAGAGCAACAGCTATGACCCCGCTCTCACAGCAAGGGCTGCTGGGAAGTACAGGGACGTGTACATCCATCGTCGGTGAGCCCCAGTGTTAGGCCTCAGGGAGGAGGGAATTTAATGGAAAATTGAAAATGGGAGGCCTTGGTGCTGCCTGGCTGTAAAAACTCCTGGGGAAGAGATTGAGCTTCGGAGATACAATGTGACTTGCCCAGGTCACCCAGGAGGTGGGTCTCCTGGCCACCAGGTCAGGTCACTGTCATTGGCCAGAGAGGGCTTGGAGCAGGATGCCAAGGCCAGGGCAAGTCCCCTGATGAACAGCACAGGCATGCCGTGCGTGGCCACAGTCATAGCACAGGAAATGGCAGCATCTGCTTTCTCATACAAGCCGGGGAGCAGCAGGAGGGTGTGGGATGTCTTCCCTGCCAGGTGGCAAGGCACAGTGCACCATGGGCTTGTACCCTGGCACTGAAGGCTGGACCTCCCTGTGCTGTCATCCCTTGCCCATGACATGCACACATGAGTGAAGCAAACTTACAGATTCTCTCCTTGCCTTCTCCTGTGCAGAAGCTGCCCTGGAAAGCACCTGCCATTCTTTTTGTCTCTCAATCCAATGGGGGGGGGGGGGGGGAGAAGCAGTGAACACATTACCAGCCCACTGTACAGATGGGAATACTGAGGCATCTGCAGCTACTGGCAGCTGGATTTGGGACCCAGGTCTGCCTCTTATGGAGCGCTGTGACCCTGAGAACTGACTTAATTTAGGATTAGTCCTGGGCCTCTCTGTCTTCAATCCCACACTTTTCTGTGACTTGAGGACGAGCACTTTCCCCTCATCCTCCACCACCCACTCTCTGTCTGGCCGAGGCACCTGGGTGTCTCCCCCTTGAGCCGACTTCCCAGAAGGCACAGCGATGGCCCCGCTCCTCGTCCTAGAACAGGGCCTCGGGTGCTGCAGAGAGAAAACCGCTGGCGACCTTCCCCTCCTGCCCCGCAGTTCCCGGCTTAGCAGGGCTTTGTCTGCCTCTTTAAAATTTGCAATTACCAATAATTCCCTTTGTTGCACCCACATGCGAGCCACCATATTAAATTATTAAATATAAGTGTTTCTGAAATATTTTATCTTGACATGTATCTCCGGAGTCAAATGACCCCGGGCAGTGTTCATAATTAATTTCATCAGAAAGGGGAAAGAAAAGAGAGCTGGCAAGGGAACCCCTGAATGACCTGTCCTGGAGAAATACAGCCAGCCTGCGTTCCCCTCCACTCCCTCTCCCGGCCTCCTCCCAGTTGAGGCTCCAAGTCGCAGGGAAGCACTTGGCTTCTGGAACCAAAATCGCAGGCCTGGGCTGGAGAGAAGGCAAGAGGCACATTTTCAGGTCCCTGAGAGAAGCTGTGTCCTGTCAGAGGCAGAGGGCAGCCCAACGGGACACGGCGTGGCCCCCAGCCTGGCTGCCTCTCACTCCTGCACCTGCTGGGATGCCATCCCCTTGTCTGCCGCCGGTACCCTTGGGGACCAGATAGGTCCCGGGGAAAGAGTGGGGGGGAAGCGAAGCTGACTCTGAAGGCACAAAACTGCCGTGAAACAAAGGACTCTTTTGTACCCCTCCCCCAGCAGGCTGGGAGAGAGAGATGAAGTTTGAGGAGTCGCTTCCAATCAGAAAGCTACCATTTAATTACAATGCGCAGGAAATTACAGAGTGAATGGGCAGCCAGGTGATAAGGGACAGCCGGAGGATGACAGGCTTGAAACCCAAGCACTCCATCACAGAGCTACTTATCACAAGAGGCTGTCTGGAAGCCTGACAATCTGATTGTACTGTCAACTCAATTCATAATTAATATATTTATCAAATTAATTACTGAAAATATCTCCCCGGCGCTCGCCGTAAAACAGTGGCGAGCTTCATGGCGGGCTGGCTTCGTGTTCTGCTAATAACCGGACTGTCAGTTTAATGAGGGCAGGGAGCCGCCCCTGTTTTGCCTGCCTGACAGACAAATTGCCCTCTTAGAAGGAGTGATCCCTAGAATTTAAGAGAAGAAAAGAAATATGGCATTGCTTGGTGACAGCCGCAATCGCGGGCTTGTCTCGGAAACTTTGCATCAATTCTAGCACACAGGGGAGGGTGGGCGTGCTTCTGTCAGCTGAATAGATACTTCATGCATTCCTGACGGATCCCTTCATCACCAGCTCCGGGGGAGGGGTTGCCTCTCCAAGTCCTGCGGTCACCCCCAGCCAGCCTGGCCGGGATCCGCAGCTGGGAGTTGAAATGTACGGACTCCGGACATGGCCAACTTTCACGGGGAGAAAAATTCCACCTGCCAAAGACTTGCAGGGAACCTCAAGAGCTTTCTGGTCAGCCCCTGGCCGCTGCATCTGTGAGTGGGAAAGGTCCTCTTTTTCCTTCCTGGAACAAGGACTCAGCCCTAGATGGTGCTTCCAAATTAAGAGCTTTCAGGGGACCCTCTGAGCACCCCAAGGTCTCCCACCACTGTTAGTGTTGCCATTAACTGAGCAAGGCTGGCCATGCTTGCCAAGTGGAAGGAAACAGGTGGACGCAGGTGATGCAGGGGCCAGGATGTGAGAAGCCCACTTCTAGCCCTCGTGCGCAACAAGCCCTGGGCAGCCAGACTCAGCCCTCTGGGTCTGAGACCAAGGAAAGAACAGCTGTGCGGACCTATGGTGAGCAGTCTCTGGTCCCAGCAGAGGGCTGCCTGGAAGAGGCAGTGTTTCAGGGGCAAGATGGAATGCCACACTCGGGGGAGCTGCACACAGAGGGGCGTTCACTTGTTCACTTTTCACCTGTTGGGTGCTGAGTGGGCACTGAGGTCAGCAGCAGGGACAGCTTGCCTGGCCTTTCAGGGCCTGTCTTTAACTTAGGGCTTTCCATGGGCCTCTCAAACATAGCCCATGGCACCTTGAGTGCCTACTTGTGCTTGCCCCATCACTCGCACACCCCAATCTTCTCTATTCTCTAATTCTCTAAGCCCAGTCCCTGCCCTCTCCTTCCTTCCAGGTCCATCACTCTTCACCACTAGAACAAACAGCTATTTTTCTTGGTGAGCTGAAGAAACTCGCTCTGGTCAGACGTCAGGGAAAGGAGGGCTTCTCAGAAACTTCAGGGGTGGGGCTGGCTCTGTGACGTCAGGGTTAGGCTGCCACTTGCACCACCTGCTGATCCAGCTCCCTGCTAATGCACCTGGGAAAGCAGTGGAGAATGGCCCAAGGGCTTGACTCCCTGCACCCACGTGGGAGACCTGGAAGAAGCTCCTGGCTTCAGCTTGGCCCAACCTCACCTATTGCCACCACCTGGGGAATGAACTACTGGATGGACGAGCTCTGTTTGGCCCCCTCTCTCTAACTCTTCCAGATAAATACATGTCTTAAAAACAAACAAAATAGCTTGCTATGCTCAGGGACGCACAGGCTGAGGGAGGGGGACAAGACCCTGCCCTGTCACTGCTCATCCGGGTCAGCTGGGGACAGCCGGTGATGTTATCAGAAGGCCTTCAGTAACAAAGGTGGTGGTATTTTACATGCTGTGTAATTAGCTTTTAAACAGCCAGTTTCTCCTGTGTGGTGGCTGGATTTCCATAAAACAGAAGCAAGGCCTGCCACATGGCTTAGCGTTAGAGGAAATGGTGCTGTAAAATTAATGCAGTGAGAAACCTCTAGCTCGCTGGCATTAAACCCAGTGCAGGACATAAAGACCTGGGCAGCAGGTAAGGAGACGAAGCCACCTGTGCAGACGAGCGGCATCCCAAGAGAGCAGCAAAGAGCCTGAAGAAGGGGGATGTGCTATGGCCGCTAGTACCCAGGCCGTGAAAAACCCAGCCAGGCGTCAGCCATTCCTGGACCCACAATCAAAGAACAGAGGGAAAGAAAGGGGGAAGAAGAGAAGGAGAAAGGAAGGCGAAGTTGGGTGCTGTGCGGGGTCTGCTGCTGGCCGACCGGGGATGGAGGCCCCGAGGGTAGCATGATCGTTGCATGGATGAGAGCTGAAGGGAGGGGAAGGGGAGAAGAAGCCAGCGGAAACCAAGCAGGCTGAGCAGGGGGCTCAGGGCTCTGCTCTGGAGTTCAGCGGTTGGCAGCGAGCAAGTTCTGCTTTCAGAGGGCAATGACAAGGCCCCTCGAGTCAGGAGTCGAGGGCTTTGAAGACTGGATAGTCCAGGAGAGCAAAGGTGCCTGTGGCCCCAGTTCCCACCATGTGGTTATGAACACGGGCTCTTCATGGAGCCGTGTCAGTCTCAGCCAGTAGGATGAGAGGAGGAGCAGCCGTGAAGGACAGGTGACAGGATGTGTCTGAGACCAGAGGGAGGGTCGCCCACAGCATTTCCCTGAAGCGTGTAAGCAGCAGTGTGCAGGCTCAGAGATTCACTCACTCCCTTGGTCTGTATAGGCGCTGGGCAGGTCAGATCATCTCAGGCTAAATGTCTTCCCCTGAGACCACAGTCTCAAGCTCCAGGCACCCTAGAGTCACATGGGGAGCTTAAAGGGCGGTTCTCTAGGCTCTCTCATCAGTATGATGCGGTTGGTCCTAAACAGGGCCAAGGAATCTGCATTTTAAATAACATCCCAAGTGCTTCTAAAGCCCACCTGGAGGGTGCATGAGGGTGGGTGCCTTGAGAAGCCCTGGCCTTCAGGAACAAGGCAAGGGCAGGAGGCCAGGTGTCTCCCCAAGGCGCCTGTGTCATCATGCCATTGTCATCATCATCGTCGTCATCACGAGCCGGGGAAGGAGACTGTACTGCCCAGGGACAGTGCTCCGTGAATCACATCTCAGGTTTTCCACTGAGACCCAGAAAGTCTGAGGCCCCTCTTCAGGCTCAGGAGGTGCAGGATGGCAAGGGCAACAATGGAAAGATGGCAGACAGGGACCCACTGGTTGGTTGGAGCGACCTGCTGTCCCAACGGAGATGAGAGGATGTGGCACCTGGGAGTTGACCTTTGTCAACACCTGCTTCCCGGCTGGCAGCATGCAGACACTGGGGCAGAGGGAGGTGAGGAGACCTAACCGGCTGTCCTTTCCCTGCTTCCATATCCACACGAGAAAGGTGAGCACAGCCCAGAGTGATGAGTTACTGCCATGATCTGAAGGTGCTAAAATTCTCTAGAATATGGTCAGGGCTATAGCTGACAAACCCATAGCAAGAGGGAAGATTAAGGCAGCTTTGGTCCTCTGGAGAGAGGCCAGCTGAGATGTGGAGAGGCTGTATGGGCAAACGCTGGCCTGAGCATCAACACCCACCCCCTGCCCCAGCCCCGGCCCACCCTGCACCCCCTGCCCAGAGCCGTGTGACCCTGGGCAAGCTACCTCTCTCCTCCAACATGGGTTTCCAGTGTGTGAAATGAGATGTTAAGGGTCCTGGCATCATTGAAAGTCTATAAAATTGTCCTTATTTTAAAACTAAAAAGTTCCCTGGAATTTATGAAGCTTAAAGGCTCCTGACCATTAGAGCCATAATCGTCAAGGAAGAAAAAAAGAGCAAATACTCTAAGGAGATGTTAAAAATAAGATTAAAAAGGAAACTTGGTGTCTCCCTGGAAGTTTGAGCCCCGGCTCCAGGCATGCCATGAGTGGAGGGGTCCTACCCCAGCCTGGACCATGAGACCCTATGGTCAGCTTTCTGCGAGCAGGGGGAGAGTTGGGGCTTCTCTCCCATGACGTCTGTTCAGCTGGCTTTGCGGGGAACCGCCAGAGGTCCGAGATGTGGGCGCCCCAGCTGCCATGAACAGCTCTTAGCTGTAAATGAGTAATTGGGTGTGCCATGCCCCAGCATCCACATGGCTGCCTCTCACTGGAGCCTCATGGAGCTGAGCCGGGGGAGGAGCACTGTCCCACATCCTGCAGCCTACAGGATCTGTAAGAACAGCCCCGCTGTGCTTTGCTCACCCAAGAACAGGGACCTGCTTCAGTCCTGGAAGCACTGGGCTCAACCTACATTTCATAAACACTTAATAAAGATTCGAGACACAGAGGTCTTGGGAACTGGTTCCCAGAGACTTATCCTCTCTATTTCTAAATTTCCTCATCTGTGAAATGGGTACAATGACACTGGCTGTTGATAACAGAGAAGCACAGTGCCCACAGCTCTGCTTCCTGTGTGTTGCAGTGAGTATGTGTTTTGTGGGAGGAGGGCTGCTTAGGTGACCCCAGCCCTGCCCCTCAGCTCTTACCAAGTCAAGGTGCCATGTCTGTGGCCACCCTCAAATGGTTCTGCAGGACAGGACCAAGGCCCCACTGTTCAGCCTGAGAAAACTCAGGAAGGACTCAGCATGGAGCTGGAGGGTCAGGGGACAAAGCCCCCCAGGCAGGTGTGCAGGGACACCCAGGTAGCCTATTTCTGGACACTCCAGTGGGGGCCAGCCATTGTTTGTTCCAGAGCTGTGGCCTGACAATGGGTACCCATTGCTGAGAAGGCTCTCCAGGAGATGGGAGGCAGTGTCCGGGGCTTTCCCATGAAGGAGGGCAAGGAAGCCACATGTCAGACCCACATCTGCCCACCTGGAGGTCCCAGCAGGTGTTGGCTGGTCGTCAGGTGTTGGCTGGCCAACCAGGGAAAAATTCACCCTCTAGCAACCACACAGAGCTCCATTACAAGCCTTTGGCCTAGACTAGCTAACCACTGGTGGGTGGATTGGCTATCTGACCCTCACAGAACAAGTCTGCCCACCCCTGCCCTGAGCTGCAGATGCCCTGTCCTTGGGGGAGGGGCCTCTGCTCAGACCCCTTGGGGTGTCACCGGTGATTGTGAGCACCCATGCTCAGCGGCTGTGCTTTGCCAGCAGGAAGTTGAAGATGCACACAGTCTTTGTCTGTAAGAGGTCACAGCGAAGCATGGGGACAGTCACATGTCAGAGAATTAGACTACACATAGTGCCAACAGAAGGGAGGCTCAGTCTGCTGGGGCCTGGAAGGCTAGAGAGCAGCAGTTGATCCCATGAAGGAGAGGGACTCTGGGAAAGGCTTCCTGGGGGGATGATGGGGCCCTGGGCCCTGCAGCAGGAGCAGAGTGCAGTGAAACTGCAGGGCAAGGCAAGAGTGCTGGGCCAGGAATGGGCTGGGGTAACAGGTGCCAAGGCATCTGGAAAGAACAAGTTAGCGCCCCATACTGGGAGAACATGGCAGTGCAGGAGGGACGCTAGTCAGCTGCTGGTGGACACGGCAGAGGTAGATGCCAACCACAGCTTTGGCACTTCGGAGGGGCTATGAAGTGCAACCTTTGTAAATGGGGAGAGTGCAAACCCCCACCCTTGGGCCAAGGACCAGCCCTGTAACGCCCCAGAGCGCTCCGTCGCCTTTCTACCTTAGTGAGTTTCTTTGTGGCTGGGAACGGAGGGCACAGAGAGAACCCCCTGGTGCGAGGTGGGTGCAGACACTCAATGTGCCGTTATCTTCCAGCTGCAGGTGACGGGTACCTTGAGACCATTCCCCAAACATACGTCAGGACACGAGCCCTGAAGGACAAGGGAGCCTTTGTTGAGGGACCTGGCATCTGGGGACGAGCAGGGGACAGGCATTCCAGCCTTGGCCAGGACAGATTTGAAAGTCCAGGCTGGGGGAGGGGGCATCTCACTCCTTTGTTCCTGCATAAAGCACTCTTTTAAAGTGGGCCTGCCTCCCTGTTGCTTTCACTGGAAGCAGGGATCTTTCCCGCTGTTTCTGTAACAGTATGGCTGGACACGGAGGCATTCCATGTCAACAGTGTCAACGATAAACCCTGCCTCCCTCACGGCCCTGCCTGCGCAGCTGTCACCGTCGTCATCATCATCATTTTTGACTAAAAGACTAGGGGGTCTGAGGTGTTACTGAGAAGAAGGCAAATTCTGAAACTAGAAACCCCTATAGGCGCCTGGCAGCGGGGCTCAGGCTGCTGTGGGTTGAACTGGTGCTGGACTCTTTCCCACGCTGGTTCCCGGCTGTCTGCCACGAGCCTAGCATCCTTGTGTCAGGGGGTGAGAGGCCTTGGCATGGGTGCACACATTCAGGCTAAGTACCTTCTCGGCTCTACCTCGATGTGGCAATGTGGGGTAGAGAGTACCCCAGCACAGTGGCACCTCAGTGGCTTTTTCTGTGAAATGGGAGGCTAAACCTTTGCTTGTAAGACAAAAAGCTCTTAGAGGAGATCTGTGGGTCCCCGCACTCCCTCGTCCTGGTCGCTGCCATCGCCACCACCGCCAGCCTCCCACGATGTATCTCTTTCTGTGCCTTTCCTCTATAAATCTGTTTTTCAAATTTAAAAAAGATACATCAAATCTTAGACAAAATATTTTACTCCATTTCAGAAAGAGTTCGCCTTTGTCATCACAGGCATGCTAACACAACAAGCAAACATTATGCTCACAGCATCATTCAACAAGGATTTATCAGTGATTGAACCACAGAAAATGGTCATTTTTCTAAGTAAAAAATAGTTTGTCTGGGGTTGGCGTTTAGTGCAGAGGTTTGGTTGTCAGCTGAGACACCTGCATCCCATGTCAGAGTGCCTGGTCAAAGCACCTGCTACTGTGCTTCCAATGCAACTTCTTGCTGGTGCACATCCCGGTAGACAGCAGGTGATGCTCAAGCACTCTGGCCTCTTCCACCCACATGGGAGACCAGGGCAGAGTTCATGCAGGAGACCTGGGTGAGTCCCAGGCCCCTGGCTGCAGCATGGGCCAGCCATGTGGGGAGTAAACAAGCAGTGGTTGCATCTGTAGTCACGACACTCCGAGGGGCGGCCGCACAGAAATCAGCACTGCACCTGGCGTTGGATGAGGCTGATGAAGGACCAGCCGAGGAGCAGCCTCCATTGTGGCCAGCTGGGCTTCCGTTAACATGGGACTCAGGACTTGGCGCCCCTCACTTCCCCGGCAGCCAGGCTGGAGACCACACTTGTAGCAACTCCATGGTCATGCCAGGGGGAAGATTACAGTAGCAACATTGGAGGACCCTAACATTCACAATTTGGTTTTTTTTTTTTTTTTAATTATTGAAGCTTATCTTTTGAAAGGAAGAGAGAGAGCGAGCTGGGGCTGGGTCAAGCCAGGAGCCAAGGGCCAGGAGCTTAGGCTGGGTGTCCCCACATGAGTAGCGGGGACCCAAAATTTTGAGCCCTGGCCTGATGCCTCCCAGTGTGTGCACCAAGAGGAAGTTGAATTCAGAAAGAGTCGGAAATGGAACCCAGGCATTCTTCAGTGGGATGCAGGTGCTGTAAATAGTCTTACCTACCACACCAAATGCCCACCCGGTTTGCGACAGCCAACACTATTGAAAGTACGGTGAAAAGGGTAATTTTATATACTGTTTATTGGGACATGTGTTGGGCTTGTAAATCTAAAGATTGGAAAAAGAATAAAAATCGCAGGGAAGCAAAAGCTAGAACATAGTGATCTAAGCGATGAAGAATTCACCTCTTCCTACCAGGACATCTTCAAAGTCCGGAGCCAAGGTTTCCCCACCCAACTTGTGTTCTTGCTTTGAGGGCAACTTCGGTCAAAGGAACATTCACGATGGAAACCCAAGCCAAGCAGCTCAGATGGGCACGGTGTGCTCTAGCAAATGGAATGTTACAGACATGGCATTGAACCAGGTGCTCCAGTGTGGGTGCCCCAAGCAGTGGCTGACGCCTGCCCTGTCGTCGGCCTAATCTGAATTATTTACATTCAAGTATGCTCTCCCGCCAAGCAAGTAATCCTTGAGGGCGGAGACTTTGTCCTCCCACGCATGCTCATTCTGTGTGGACTTGAACATCATCGCTCAGAGTTCAACTCCGCAGTCCTGACTAGTAATCCCAGAGCTCTGTCTATGCCAAAGCTGGATTTGGAATTCTCCAGGTAGTTGGAGTTTCAACCTTCAAATGGTTTTAAGACAGTAAGATGAAACAATGTTAGGGAGAGAAGGCAGGCACAGCCAAAGGGTGGGGACGAGAAAGCGCACGCTCTCCTGGCATGGTTGCACGACAAAGAGCGAGCTGGAAGGCTTCTCCGGCCCCCCCTACACTGACACCGTGCTCTTCTGATAAGCTGCAGAATCTAAATTCCTTATTAAATGTCAGTGGAACCAGCTCGCCTGGGGCGAAGCCCATGAGCAGGCGGCGTGGGCTGCAGTCCGGGTCCCTGTAATTGATGAGCTCTGAATAAGCAGAACCAATCCAGGCTGATTGTGGATGAAATGACTACAGCCAGCAAAGTTCAAACAAGAAATATGTGAACTTTAAAGTACTTGAACACAAATCAAGACAGTGAGTTTTTATAAAAATCTTTACTAGCTCAAACCGCTGAAGCTCACCATGACCTTTATGCTTGGGGTGAGTAGCTGGTGGTGGAGAAAATGTGTCTGCCGTATATCAGGCCCGCGCCTGGCCGAGTCCAGCAGGGAGCGGGAGCTGGCTGGCGTTCGTGCTGCCAGCGCTCAGAGGCCGTGCTGTGTTGGCAAGGGAAGGAGAGACTTGCAGATTTTTTTAGCTCATCTCCGTGACTGCCCCTGCAATGACTTTTTTCCTTTCTTGCAGGACATTGGATGGCCTTCATATGTTCTTCTTTCAGGGCCCACCCTCAGACAGGGAGCATGGAGAGTCGAAGGACATTGCTCATAGACGTGCACTTGGGGAAGCGGAGTCAACCCCAGCTGTGGGCCTGGTGCTCAGGACTCCGCCCATCATGCCATGCTGCCTCTGTCTGAGGGTGGGCCCCTGAAAGAAGAACCATCTCAAAGACAGATAGAGACTTCTAGGAAGGGTGGAGTGGAATGCCTGGCAGTCCTGTTAGCCTCGAGCCTACCCCAAGGAGGCCAAGTATACATTGCACGATGCAATGCCTATGGAGTTGGAGGGTGCTCATTCAGCCACTCATCAGGCACCCAGTGGGTACCAGGTACTTCATCAGCACTAAAGCCGGACTCACGAGCCAAAGCCAAGGGGTTGGGCCTGAGCACAAGGCAGGGAGGATAACTTATTTACAAGGCAGAGTTAGAAACACACAGAGGAAGGCGATTGATCTTCCATCGGCTGCTGCTCTACTCCTCAAAGGGGCACAACAGTTAAATCCAGAAGCCTGGAACTCCATCTGAATCTCCCACATGGATGCCATGTGGGAGGTCAAGTCCAAGTGGGCATTCTGTATTTTTATCTCTTTGGTCTGACAACCCTAAATCTGGATAATGTTTTAGTGGAGCTGCCCTGTTCACACAGACCAGGAGAAGAGATTGGGCCAAGGTCACCCAAAGAGGGGCTGATGTTGGGGTGCAGTGGGTGAAGCCGCCACGTACAATGCTGACATCTAAGCAAGCACTGGCTTGAATCCCAACAGCTGCACTTTCGATCCAGCTCCCCGCTAATGTGCTTGGGAAAGCAGCTGGAGCGCATGGGCCCCTGCATCCATGTGGGAGACCCAGATGGAGTTCCAGGCTTCTGGATTTAACTGTTGTGCCCCTTTGAGGAGTAGAGCAGCAGACGGAAGATCAGTAGCCTTCTTCTGTGTGTTTCTAACTCTGCCTTGTAAATAAATAAATAAATTGGTTTTTACAAAGAAGAGGAAAGGGTCCTTGAAGGAGCAAAGTAGTGAGGCAGCGGTGAGGGACCAAGTCCTAGGCTCTTCCGGCTTCACTGAGCTGCCGTCCGTGTCCCCCGCAGGAGGACCCCGGGCACAGGGACAAGACCACTTAAGTCTGAATGGCAGGCTCCAGTCCCAAGAGATTTGGCAAACCTCTGAGTCAGCACGGTGCTGGCTCTGGAGAAGCCCCCCTCACGGTGGGAAAAAGAAGGCTTTTGATGGTGAAATCCACGTGACGCTTGCTCTGACCCTGCCATCAACGGCTGATGCCACACTAGGCCACAGGGAAGCCCCAAGGATTCTCCCCGCCCAGGCCCAGGCAGTAATTGCAGGCAGGTGTGCAGTGGCTTCCCCTCCGTGGAGGGCAGCAGGCAGTGGAATGCCTGAGGAGAATTCTGAGAGCCCATTGGCTGCAGGGTAGAGGAAATCAAATTTTCCCCACGGAGCAGCATCTCGGGAGACTATGGCCAACTTCAAGGTGTCTTTATCTGAATGCATTCCATTAGGAAAGGAGCAGGAAGAAGCCCTGGCCCTCAAGGTAACCCAATCAGCCTCCGTGCCATTCACAGGGGTATCAGTTACCGTAAGCCTCTCTGGGCAGCAAGGAGATTGGCAGGGGGATTACCTGCCACTAACCGTGTGTCATCCCAGCGCTTGGCCCCGCCTGCTGGCCTTGTGTAATTGGCTCTGGTGGGCTTGTCCCCAAAGCTCCGCTGAGGCATTTCCAAGCATGACAGGGACACACCACCCAGAGTGACCGCAGCATCAACAGCAGCCGTGGGAGAACTGTCCATAAGTGGCTCTTTGTGGAGTGATGCGGAATTGGACCAGCAGGTGCTAAGGTCACAAAAGTCCTAGACCTACTCAAACGTATCTTCAAAGCCGGCATTTTTGGGCATATCTCAGCTTTGTATGTCACTCCTCTGTCTGCATGCTTGGGACAAAACAACGCATTTGTCAGGACAGTGTAATCAGGACGGCCATCAGCCTGGTGATAGAAGTCAGCAGAAGTCCCTCCACTTTCGGCTAATGGGGCCAAAATCAGGCTCTCCCCTTAGAGGGGAGCTCCGTGAGGGAGCCAAGAGGCAAGGTGGCCTGAAACGAAGCGTGGGTCCCAAGTCACATTCCACACCAGCACTCAGCCCACCAGGACAAGCAGGCCAAATGCAAGCCGCCAGCTATTCCTGCAAATACAGCCGTACTGGCACACAGGTGCCCATCCACTTGTGCTGTTGAGAGTTGCTTCCTCACCATGTCGGCAGGGCTGTCTAGTAAAGGTGGAAGCCAGAGGGCTCTCAGAACCTAACATGCTTGTCTGCCTTGCCAGAAAAGATGCCAGACTCGTGGGCTGCACAACGCTTCTAGAGAGACTTTGTATCCCATTTGACCTCAGAGCTGCAAAGAGCGGTGAAAAAAGACAAGCTGTGTCTTAACACAACACAACAGCCAAATAAGATGTTGAAGGAGTAATTGTGGGGATTTTTTTTTTTAGTTCTTAAATATTATTAGACAGTCATTATATGTATGTATCAGTGATAAGGGGATTATGACATGAATTAGTATGCCTCTCACCTCACATCTCTTACCAGTGTTGTGGTGAAGACTTTTGAAATTGACACTCTCAGCAGTTTTGAATTATGGTTTCATGGATTCCCAGATGCATAGCAGCAGGGAGCTGGATTGAAAGTCAAGTCCTGGGGGTTCAAACCCAAGGAAGGAGCCCAGTCGAGAGGGGACATGTCTTCAGGGGCCCTGCAGCACCCACGATGGCAGCTGCACCATGCTTCCCAGCCTAGGCAGGCTCTTCCTGGGCTCACAGATGAGATGGGAGGATCACCTACATCCTCACCATCAGATGGGAAAGGAGATGACTGCTCTCCACCAGCATCAACCTCTGTGTCCCTCCCCACAAAGCAAGGTGGATGCCAGGCTGCTCTACCAGCCAACAGGTATTCGCTGAGCACCTACTATGTGTTACAAACTGGGAGAGGTAGTGAGTGAGACAGGGCAAGACCTGCCCTTGCAGAACTCTCCTTCTGGCCTTGGAATCCACCCAGCACAAGATGTGATTGGGAGAGCGTGCAAGTGAGCGGCAGTCATGCGGCCTTCGCGCTCCCCTCAGCATGCACCTCTTATCAGCTGCAAAGCAACATCTGGAGTCGCGAGGGAGGAACCAGGTATGTTTCCCAGTCTGCATGGCCCCTCCTGTGCCCATTGGCACCAGGGTGCCAATACTTCTTCCTGGACAGAGGATGCTACCCTGGCCCCACCAATGGAGAGGTGACCAAGAAGCGAAGCCCTACCATGCTCCACTGGGACAGCGCAGGAGAGGTGAGCACAGGAGCCTCAGGCCTGGCTGTCCAGCTGCAGGGCTGGTCCTGGGAGCCGCAGAATTCAGAAGGACTTGGGGGGCAAGGGGTGCAACGAAGAGGTAATTGGTACCTGTAGAGAGCTGAGCAATGGCTGCAGGGTGGAAACTGGGCTCAGGTGATGAGAAGGGACTCACCCAGATTGCAAGTGATAGTCCAGGGCTCTGGGCTCCTGGCAAGTGCAAGTGGATGGGCCTGTACTGTGTGACTCACAGCCTAGCTCATTACTGACACCCATGGAGACCCACACAGGCCAGTGAACTTGTGCCCATGGGTGTGCAAAAAATCCTGCGAGGTGATGGCATCGCCAATCATCCATCCAGCAGCTCTTTTGAAGCCAGGGCAGGTCCAGTTAGTCTCAGGTCCTCCGGATCCAGCACAACACCTGTCCTCCATGATGTTCAAGGCTTTCTGGCGACTGAGCCTCTGACGGAGCTCCAACCTCCTCCCCCCAAGAGGCCTTACCCCCTCCCTGGCCCCACATCCCCTCCTTCCTTCTGAGTTGACACAAATGACCAGGCTGGGTGATAAAAAGTGCTCTCCTTGGGCCTGCTGAGCAATTCTTTAAAACATGACTCCTCCTGGGATCAGCACTGGGATGAGGTGCGTTAAGCCACTGCTGTGACACCAGCAGCCCATATTGGTGTTGGTTCAAGTCCCAGCTACTCTGCTTATGGTCCACTTCCCTGCTGTGGGTCCACAGATGCCCCGAGTACTCCAGCCTGGCTAGCCCAGCTCTGCAGCACATTCCCTCTCCCTGCCCCTGAAGGCAATGGAGCTGGAAGCAGCTCCCTGAGTTGCCATCAAGTGGAGAGCAACTTGCTTCCGGCAAACTCTGTTGCTATTGTTCCTTTCTCTGCCGTGGGCTCCTATGCCAACCTCCACCTTTTACTGGAGCTGCCAGGGCCTCCTCAGCACTGCCGCTAACCTGCCCCTTCTCCCTCGACTCTCTCCCTCCTCCACCGTTCTCTCAATTTCTCCTTTTTTTCCTGCCTTGCACAGGTAATTGTGAGACGGCAAAGAAAGCCCTGGAGGATTCAGTTCCGAACGCTCCCCAGCAGTTCTCAGGAAGGCACAAAGGACTGAGGTGAATGTCACATTGAGCCGCTCCAGCTGCACCTGCCGGCCGCCCCGGTCCCTCTGGTTCACCAGGGGGTCACCGCGCGCCTGTAGATTCTCCGATGGCAAGGAGAGCTACTATGTTTTCAGTTCACAGTGAGATTAAATCTACAACGTTTGACCCGTCTAATTTATTTCGTGGCTGACAGAGCAAGGCAACCCGTGGTAAGATCTGGATGCATTTCTTCCCTTAAACAAAACACCGTGGAATTTGTAGGAAGTTGTCATTGGTGAGAAGTCGATCTGGGGCCTGGATGGGAAAATGGGTTTGTGCCGCTGGTTATACCCCGCTCATGCATCGGCCGCAGGCAGCCTGGCTTGGGCTCTGCCCAGAGTCGTGGGCAGTGCTGAGGGTAACACAATGCACTATGGGGGCAGAGGCACAGCTCAAGGCTGCCAACCTCAACCAAGGCAGGCTCCTGTCAGGTCAGTCCAGCCTCCTTCCCCTCTTGCCCACCTCCCACCTTAGGCTGCCGTTCATTGGCCAAAACTATACAGCTCTCTGCCCCACCTTCTGCTGCCAGAGAAATTACACTCAGTAACAGCTTTCCCATTGACACTTCTATGTCTGTCACCCAAACACCTGCTGAGCATCAATGCTGATTCTCAACTGGCCACTCTTGGGGGTTCCAGAATGTTCTGTCAATAGTAGAATGTAATTTACTCAAAACTGAGATCATAAGGGGATCCCTAATAAAAAGAACAGATGCCAGCTCAACTTGGCACATGCATGGAGGGCCTACACTAGCCTCCTGTGCCCAGGTCCCAGCCCTCTGAGATCCTGAGACACACCTTGAACCTCAGGATAAAACTGAGACAGACGAGTCACTTGCCAGAAGATCAGCTGGGTCACAGAGAAAGCAGGAGGCTGATAAAGTGACCAGAGCCTGGGTCCATGGACACGAGTGCATTCAGGGCCAAGGGCAGTGTGCCCAGACATGTGGAGGTGTGAGCATGCTCAGAGCAACTGTGTGCATGGTAGAGAGTCTGGACTAAGGCTGGACGTGCATTTGGGTGAGGTTGGGAAAGTCAGTGGAGGAGGAGTTGAGTCTGGGCCACCCGAGTCCTGTGAGCAAGAGTGGGAAGAAATGAAGGCCACAGGCAGTCTCTGGGACAGCAGTGGGAGGTGGGGAGCCGTGAGCCCGTGGCAGGGAGCCCAGTACAGATATGTACCAGAAAGGGTGGAGATGCTCAGAGCCAGAGCCGGAAGGAAGAAGCCAGAGCAGGCGGAAGAGGAATCTGGGAGAAGAGGAGTCCTGCAGGGCACCGGCAGAGCCAGTGGCCAAGGCCCGGGGCTGCAGATCCAGAGAGGCCAGGAATGGCCGCACTCAAAGAGGGCAGTGTCTGACAAAAGCCGCAGCTCCTGGCTTCTGTTGAGAATCAACCAAGGGCACCTGCACACCATCACCCCTGTCCTGTTGCTCTGCAGAGCAACTGTGTGAGGCCCGTTGGAGGGGAAGGAGCGTGCCTAAGTGTGCCCAAGGCAGGGTCTGCCTCCAAATCCCCAGGCCCTGATTCTGAGCTGAGCTGCAGGGCCTGGGCTTGGAGCTGGGAGGTGTAGTGGGGGCTGCTCTCATAAGAATGCATTTGGCCTCTAAGAGTGGACTATTTGCAAGGGCCTATTGCAGAAATGAGGCCTCTGGACCCTCGTGGGGCTATGAGGGTGTTCACTCAGCCCTGGGCTCCCATTGCTAACATGTGGGCATCCTCAGGCCATGTACCAGGGCTCTGCAGAGATGTGGGAGCATCCCAGGGGCCAGGATGTGAAGTCCAGTGCAGGCTGGGCAGCGTGGGTCATTAATTACAGCACACTGATGACAATGCTGCCTGCACTCCTGGCCTTGTATTTCAGCACTGGGGGTAGGCAGGGAAGGGCAGAACCTTACCACCACATGGCTGCCAACGAGAGGCCGACCTCCAATCAAGAGAAGCCAGAGGGACCCAACTAGGGAGTCCCAGGGACACGTGCCTTCTCCTGGACCATGGGTCAGTGTTGAACCAAAACTGGGCAAGAAGCTTAACTAAAAGCCAAAGAGGTGGATTGGCCTAGGGTTTGCCATGAAAATGACAAGCTTGGAATATCAAGAATTGGATAAAAGAGGGATGTGAAGAAGCTGGGACGGCTGTGCCACTGGCCCTCCCCTGGTGGGATCAGGGTGCATGTGTTTGTGGGTCATTACAGGAGCCAAGGGAGTGACGCTGTGCACCTCACCTCTCCAGACATGGCTGAGTCAGCTTAGAGCAGTCTGCAGCCAGCTCCTTCTGCAGGGGGTGTGGCATCCTCGGAGCACCGGCCACAGAGGCATGTGTCCGAGAGGAGAGGAGACCACACAAAACTTGGACATGGGTGCTCACAGCAGCGTCGGACACAGAACCCCAGATGGGAATAGTCCAAAGGTCCATGCACTTGTGTCTGGCAAAACACTGTGAGACTGTGTGTGTAACATTCTATATATAAAATATAGAGTTTAAAAATGGTGATTGCATGCTATGTGATTATATAGCAGATTAAAATCTGAAGAGCAGCAGAGTGCCGTAGTTCAAGTCCTGCTTCTGTTGCCATTTCCGACTTCCTGGCAGTGTGCGCCCTGGGCAGCAGGGACTCGGACACACAGAGCAGTAACACAGAAGAAGGTCAAGACCCCTGTAAAACCCTGAGCTGCTGGTGTACTCATGTGTGGACCGGTGGCCAGCTCCTGCATCTGCAGGCTTTGTGGAGAGAACCTGCAGGACCCCTGGGCCTGAGGCTCGTCCACAGACTGCAAAAGACGATGCCTTTGAGTGCAGGGAGCATCCTTGCAAGAGAAGAGCCGGTGAGGAAGCTTTGCACAAACATCTCATGAGCTACGTCTGCTCCATCAGTCTGCCCTCCTGGGCTGTAGGGAGGAGGGTCTGCAAGCAGGGGCTTGACCATCCCAGGATGAAGGGTTTTGCAAAGAGGAGGAGGAAGGATTTGCTGGCATATCCTCAGCCCCCAAGGCAGGATTACTGCAGACAGACAGATGCATCAGAGTGGGCTGCCCAGGACCTTGGGAGACCAACAGGCCCCGTGAAGCAATGACATTAGGAATCAGTGTAAGGTGGCACTGGCACTGAGTTATGCCAGTGGGTACAAACTCTGAAGCAGACAGCCTGTGTGCCAGGCTCCACTCTGAGAACTCAACCTGCAGCAACTCCTGTAAACCAGCTCACAATAGCCCCAAGGGCGGGTCAATGTTGTCATTCCCACTTACAGACGGGGCAACTCCAGCTCAGCGTGGTGAAGCAGCCAGGCCCGTGGTGCTTGGCTCAGTCAGCGGGGGTGTGGGGACAGGACCCATCCTCCCAGAGCCCCCTGCAGTGCTGGCCACCCCTTCTGGAGAAGCCGAACCGATGCTGTGGGTTTGGAAGGGAAGCACTGGCCGATTCCCATATTGATCATTAGGGTGTGACCCTCCCCCCCGCTGACCCCTTGCTGAGGACCCTATGTGAGGCAGGAATCAGGAGGAGGCATCCAGGCTGTGCAGGTGCCCACCGTGAGCCATCGCTTGGTGGTGCTGAAGGCAAGACTTTCCACTGAGATGTTTACATCTCAACTCCTAGAGCCGTACAACGCCGACAAGGAGGTGCCTTCCCCTTAGCCGCATGCAAACTGTGCCCAAATGACCCGACTCACTTTGCATCCTGCCGTTAAATGGTCACCATGAGGAATAAGTAAGTTCCTAGTGCACTGTGTGAGCATTAGCAACTACAGTGCGGCCTCTCTGGTTGCCTGCATCATGCTCTGTAATGGTGAGATTAAGACGTTACAGTTCACCTCGCTGCTGTCAGTATGTGGATGTCTTATGCAGACAAAGCAATCACATCCCCCCCAAAAGTCATTATCTTCCTAAAGTAATCTACAAGTACAGATAAATAATAATTAGGTAGCTTGGCGAAGGCCGTGTGATTGATCGTTAAAACAAATACTCAGATTTATCTTTTCCTATGACCATAAAACATGCTTCATACATGTTTTATCTACTCCTAAGGACCACACAGCCAGGAAGGCAAAGCCAGGGCATGTCAGCTCTGTGCGGTGCAGAGACAGAGCGAGGCTCATCCAAGCGGAAAGGATATGCCACTCGCAAAGAGTCTTAAGTACATGAGCAACTTCCTCCCGAGTCATCGCCCCTTCTCTTCCTGGAGGCTGCAGACTGGGCCAGAGGATCTCCCCGTCTCTGCAGAAGGCTAGAACTCCAGCCCACATCAGTGAAATAGAATAATTCATACAACAATGACATTCATATACACACACCCCCCAAAAATCAAAAGGCACTGTATACTTCAACCACATTTTATTGCCTTGTTCAGCAAAGTTGGCCAAAGGTCGTAATTCTTTCATTTTGTCTATACAAAGCCAAATGGCTCTGTGAAAAATGTGAAGCTAAAAATGTTTTCATGAAGTGATCCTGTATCTTCCACTCGAGTTTTATGATTTGCCTCAGTTGGACCAATAGTTGAATAAATGTGACCTAATTGCAAAGTCCCCGGAGCCACTGCCCCCACGTCCCATTGGGACCAGGACTCAAGCCTGAGCCACTCCAGATGTGTGTGAAGACCTCTGGGCTGGGCAGTGTGGGCTTCCTCCTGCTCTGGCTGATCAATGGAAGACACTGCTGAAACCAGGGAAGTGGAGAAGGCAGCAGTGGCCCCCAGAATGTCCTGGCATGAACCGTGCGCCTGTGCATGGGGCTTTCCCAGCCAGGTCTCCGGACATGGTCATCCGACGAGAGCTTCCCGGGGAGCTGCTGCAAGTCGTACTCCCTCCCGATGGCTCCTGAAGAAGCAGGCGATTCACACAGGGGCTGATGGGAGCCATCAAAATATTTGTTTAACATCTGCTTCAGTAGGGATTGTCCAAGGCAGCCACAATCGGTGGCATTGTTCCCAGAGCTAATCTCGTAGATTTGCCCTTTTCTTGAATTTTAATTGAATTGCCCTACAGGTAAATACACGGAGCCCTTTCCAGGCCAGACACCCTGTGCGTGGGTATCATCCTTGCCCCGAACTCTTTGTGTGTCAAGCCAAAACCACTCCAGACCCCTGAGTCCAAAGTAGTTAATTAACAGAATCAAAGGAGCCTTTGTGGCCGCCCCAGGCCTCCTCTCTTCTCCAGATGGGGACAGATTCACTGACAATTTAGTTCCATTTCTGAGAACGGTTTCTCAGGTTTCCCTTGTCGGTGACTAGAAAGGGCCAGGTGCCATCAAGGACTCCTGTCCCTGGGGCTCTGCCAGAGACAGAATCAAAGGAACCAGAAAGGCCCAGCACAGTGGTCCAGCGTTGTTCGCCAGGCTCCCAGGATGCGGGTGGGGCTGCCCTGCAGAAAGGAGTCCAGAGGCAGGAAGAGACCCATGGCGTCACAGGCGCTGCTCAGGGCCCAAATCCAAGAGTGAGGGCTGAGGCCCACGCGACAGCCCAGGAGAGCACGTTCAAGTGCGATCCCTGAAGATGCTGGGTGCGGGAGCGATGCTGGCATTAACGGCAACAAAGTGACTTAGCACCTGCCTGTAGGATCGGGAGAATGAGTAAGGGACACTCCAGTAGAGCTTTATTTGTAAACAGAGAGGATGTATGGCATGGTGCAGCCAGGAGGGTAAGGGGATACTGAGTTAGAAAGACCTTGGGCAAGTTCCCCTGACGTTAGAGGAGAGATAGGGACAGGAAGTAAGACACAGCACCACCCTAGGGAAACTGAAAAAGGGTGGTCAGCACAAGACCTTCTCTTTTGTCTCCAAAGAAAAGTTTACATCTCTAATCAATTTTCTGTCTATACATCAATATCGGTGTGTTTTTAGTTGTTCCAACATAGTGTTAAATTCAGCTGTTAAAAAACCAAGTTGAAATGTGCAGTTTGGTACAGGTGGGTATGGGAACACAGGAGCCCTTGGTGGACAGCAAGCAGGAAGAGCCCCAGGGCTCCTGCTTGCTTGGAGCATGGCTTTCCACACCAAGCCTTTGGCCCCGCAGGGCAAGCAAGCTGCCTGGGTCACAGCACACAGAGGGCCCACGGTAGTTTCTTGGTGGGACCTCGGGTTTTACCTCTATTATGAAGGATGTGGGGATTGTTCCTGGCCATGGAGGTGGCATGGGTGGTGGAGGGGGTACAGTGCCAGGCTCCAGCCTTGTACCACCATCTGATGTGGATGGCAAGATGGCTCACAGACCCTACTGACAGCTGCCCTCTGTAGGAGTCCTGCTTGCGCGCCATGGGGTATGCATCAAGCACTATTGAGGTGTTGCACTAAGGGAAGCTGGCTGGCTGTGGGCTGCGTTTCTATCCATTCCGAGCATGCATTTTGAAGCTGGGGACTCCCCAAGATCAGAAGCCCCAGCAGGTTCACTAACCCATGTGACGGAGACAGAGAGGGAAAAAAGCATTCTCATTTGTTGGTTTACACAAGGGTGGCAGGAACCCCTCCCCTGAGCAGCCACTGATGCCTGCTGGGGTCTGCACGGGCAGGAAGCCAGAGCCAGCAGCCAGAGCCGATGTCATGGCCAGGGACGCAGGTGTCTCAAGCCAGGGTCTTAATCACTGGGCCAATCAATCGTCGACCCGAAGAGCAATATTTTCTGAAGTATGATTGTCAGTGCACTGGAAACAGTATCAACCTCCCAAAACAGGTAAACAAGAAATGGAATGGAAAGGAATTGAAACTCAAGGGGATAGGGAAGCTTCAACTTCACATTCTTCCAAACGGGCAGGAGGCAAATTCCCTAGTGCCCCAGAGGGCATGTGCATTCCACTTGAGCCCCCTCCTGCCTCCCCGAGTCACTCACCCACCCCTCTGCTAAAGGCCACCCCTGGGTTCCCCGCCTACGCTGGAAGGGACACAACCAGTGGCAGCCACCTCCGTTCTTCCTCACTCAGAGGAACAGGTGCTGTTTGCCAGCAGCCTTAGAAGTTCTGGGGTTTCTTTTCGAACCGCAGGTGGCAACAACTTCTGATGAACTTTCTAGAAAGGCCTAGCATTGTCCTGCCTTGTCTGTGATCTGTGTCAGCTCCTGGTGCACTCACTGAGTCAGAGCGGGACACGGCCACCTCCTCTCCCCTCTGAGTCATAAACAAGCCAGGGCTGGAGCCCAAGAGACATTTGTCATGGAGTTACAGCTCCGGGACCCCATCCCCGTGGCCACCACATGATGACTGTGTATTTCACGCCTCTCAGTTTTCCAGCTGGGATTCGAAAATTTAAAGACATGGGGGATGTATTTTTAAATGTATGCAGGGCCATTGATCTAATTAATCGTGCCAGAAGAGTGCAGTCTGTCATGAAAAGAAGTCTTAAAGGCAAAGGGAAGCGAGGAGGGGGCCTGGGGCTGCTAACTGTGTTTTCTGGATGAAGGCAGTGTTGCTCAGGATCTGGGTTCGAACAGCCCCTTCGGAGGACACGCATGTGCAAACAGGGCGCGGGGAGCCTGAGAGACTCCCTGGCTGCAACCACTGACAGCTTGACTTGGGGGGCTCCATATAACGTGAGCCTCCAAAGAGCAACTGCGACGCCGGATTTTGAAATCCCCAGAAAAATCATCAAGTCTGAAGTCGGTGCTAAGGCATAAAGGTGATTTATTCAGGTTAACCTAGGTCTCCCAGCCACCTCCCCCAGCCCAGTTTTTCATCCAATGTGCTGGCAGCAACACCAGAATCTTGCTTTGGAATCTTAAACCCGGGAGATGGGGTTGTGTGGAAGGTACTCCAACGGGAGCAAGTGTGAGATCAGCCTCTCCAGCCCCAGCACTGTAGCTTTCTGGGCAAGGAGGACTAGGCAAGTATGTGTGTGTGTGTGTCTGTATACACGTGTGCACTATCCATGGAGGGCCGATGGCCCGATGCAGAGACAGCTGTCCCTGTAAGAGGGGCTGCCAGCCTGAGGGGTGCTGGCTGTGTCACCTGAACACCCAGAGCGGCTCCAGCCTCAAGGCCCCAAGGGCAAGCACGGGCTTTGAAGGTTCAGAACTTCTCCCCACCCGAACACCTTGACCCTAACTGTGCCCCCTCCCATACCCAGTCCCCTCCGCTCAGACACCACTGTCCCAGTAAGCTTGGCCTGTCCCACCCCGGGCCACGGGCTCTCGGATAGCAGGGTCTTTACCTGTGCTGCCCAGCAAAGTGCCCAGTGTATGAAAAGGGCTGACAAGTGCTCAGGCATCAGCCCCTGGGGTCTGGCCCATTCACTCAGTCTGCAGAAGAAAACTGAGGTTTGAAGAGGTCAAGTGGGGAATCAGAAAGGAATGGGGATAGAAACCAAAGCCATCCCTGCCCTTCCTGGACTCTGCACCTTTGCAAATGACAAGGAGGCCACAAGCGTTAACCTGAGGCACTGCGTTCTGCCCTTCCAGCGCCATGCCAACTTCCTGTCTCTATCTCCCTCTCCAGCCCCTCCCCAGGCCTTGGAACCCTGCAGGCTTCAATGCAAATGACCTTCAGAGAGAAAAAGAAGTCAATGTTTATTTTTCATTCAAAGGTCCCAGATGGGTTTTATCTGTTGGGCAGGCTGGGTCCTGCTATCAGATGGGCATGCAAATGACCCCTAGTAAAGACCTGGAAGAGAATAGCTCTGTCTCCAAACTCACAGATATTTGCCTGGACATTTCCCTAGCTCATTTCCCTTTCCCAGCCCAAACAACAGGGGCACCCCAACCCACTACCTCACAGAACTCAGCACCTTTCTTGTTTGGGGGAGCAGTGGCAGGAGCCCAGCCTCGACACCCACAAATCCTCCAGCAGCGGGAGTCCCACTGGTGAGACAGCCAAGGGCTCTGGTGCAGGCTTCTGGGAAAGGCTTGGTAATGGGATGAGAGGGTTTGATATGTAAGCTTCACCCTGGCCCTAAGCTGCCTACTTCACCAGGAAGGTCCCAGAGCCGCCCCGTGAACAAGAGGAGGTCACCCCAAGTTGGGAGACCTGACCCGCAAGCCTGGGATAAAGCACAACCTCCCTACTAGGTCACTTTTGATTTCAAACCCCGACATAATTCACTAGCTGGATGGGAGTTTTTGCTGTGAGGTCTTGAGTCTTCCAGGTGAGAACTTGGGCTGAGTACCCTCCCTCTTAAGTATGGGCACCCCACTCCAGCAAAGCCTCCATGTGCGAGCTAACCAACCTCAACCACTGGACTTCAGAAGACAAAACACTCTCGAGTTTGTGCCGTGCATTGAGGGCCCCGGCATGGCGGGGAGCCCGTCTCCTGACACCAGGATTTAGGCTGGGACTGGCCTCAGAGATCAACACTGCAGTTCTCTGACAACCACTCATGTCGCGGGCCAGCTCGAGCTGTGCCTTGCGGTGGAAGGCGTAGGAAGCTACGGCGTCCTGCTCCATCCACCACCATGGCGGTGCATACACTGTTTCTTAAAAGATGACATCACCTCCCCTCCCCCAATGCCAGAAGGTCCTTGAACCTGGAAGAACAGCTCTTTGCCTGACAGGACACTGAGTGGTTCATGAAGTCACGCTGAGCTCATCATCTTGCTTTCACCAGATGCAACCCTCCCCAACTCAAGGAAAGACAAGCAGGGCCTCACATCCATGTGTCCAGAGGATGCACCCATCTGGCCCCCAAGGAGAGTCACCCTTGGGAAGCAGGACAACACCCTCACCGTGTCCCCTAGCAGTTACAGCTTGCGTACAAACAAAAAGGCACAGTGATCTTCAGAGCGGCTCTACATCATCCAAGGCGACGTGGAACTCACATGTCATCAACTGGGAGCTGACGGGCAGGTGTCGTGGTGGGGCCAGTCAGGGAGCAGAGTGGCAACCAAGAACCCACAACCTATGGTTGTGTCACAGAGGGGCTTTAGGAATGAGGCTGCATGGAAGACACCAGGGCTGAGGGCTCTGCCGGAGGCAAGGGGACGGGCTGTGGGAGGTGATGGAAATAGTTTGTGCCTTGCAGAGCTGTGTGCACGGCGCTATGTGTGGGTCACAATTCCATTGTCCATGTTGGTGAATTTTATTGCTTGTAGCTTATATTCTGCTAGAAAATATTTTAAGAAAACATGTGATATTACAAAGATGAGGTCATTTATGTTGAATTAAAGCCTTCTTGAAGAATTCTAACTTTTCTCTCTGAAAATTGTTTGAGATGTAGAGCAGCCAAGAAAGTCTCTGCTCAGGGAGTTGAGGGAGAGGGCCTCAGGGACACGAAGCCTCCACCTGCCTCTCCCCAGCTCTGCCACTCCAGCGCTGGGCAGCGGGGAGCAGAGGTTTCTAAAACCAAGTTCACTGTCCAGTCCGGCACTGACCAGCTGCCCCACAGACCAAAGAGATGGGCTCAGACTCTGAATTCCCTCATCCCTGCACTGGTGGTAAAAACAGTGCTTCCCATGAGGGAAATAGCCCAAGTGTGCTTCGACAGGTAGACAAAGAAACTAGTTAATCCATGCACTAGAATGTTCTGTGGCTGTGAAAAGGGACGGTACGCTGACGGTGCTACAAGGGCAAACCTTGACAGCATCACGTGAGGTGCCAGGAGTCGACCCCAAAAGCACAAGCCTAGTGGCAGAAGGCAGTCTGACGATTACCAGGCTGGGGGAGGATGGGAGAGCAGTACTAAACAGGTTCCAGATATTTCTGGGGGCAAGGAGGCTGTTCAGGAACTTGAACAAGGTGATGGTTACTCAACACAGTGAATATCACTCAATAGCTCACTTAAAATGGTGATGTCTGTATCATGTCAATTTCACTGCAAATCACTGACAGCAGCTTCCCTGCTGCTGGAGGAGTGAGGATGGAGAAGGTGGGAGGCCCTGCCCTCAGCAGTGGTAATGATGATGTGGCCAGGGCTGCCAGCGCCTTTGCTCCCCCAACGAGTGACAGCAGACCCCAGCGAGGTCAAGGTGGCAGGCCAGGACCCAGCCTCCTAACTCCTGTCCTGGCTACTCCTGGACTCTTCTGCCATCAGTCCAGCCAGTGTCAGGAAGACGAGCCACTGAAGACAATGCCACCGCCGGTGTCATGGGCCAGCCCTGCCCCTAAGTGCTGCCATTTGATCTTTGTCCTGTGACCTTAGGTCTGACCTGTGCCTAATCCCCAACCTGGCTGACAACAGCTCAGGCCTGACGGGAAGGTGGCTTTCCGCAGGAGGCCAAGGTGAGCTGTGGTTCCCAACAATGCTGGCCTCCCGAAGAAGCCTGTTGGAGAGGGTGTGTTGACCACAGCCCAGCCTGGGGGATCATGAAGACCCATGGTGCTTGGGTGAGTCAAAAGCTGCTCAGAGGCACAGCAGTGCATGAAGCTGGGGAGGAGCCACACAGCGCAGTTGCCACTTTGCCCCAGAAAGGGACGCGCCAGTCCTTGTCCCAGGCGTGAAGGACAGCTCTCAGCCTGAGACAGCTCTCAGCCTGAGTGTGAGGCAGAGGCCGAGGCAGGCTCCAGAAGGAGAGCTAGGCCTAGGCAGGCATGGCTTTCTGAAGTCCTGCTTTTGGCCCCCACAGGCCACATATTGATCATTTTGAGAAAGTAGTGACTTCTGGAAGCCTTCTTTGAATTGCAGGCCGCATGCATTGTACAGTTACCTTCCCTGCCCGAGGTGCAGGTGTCTTGTCATTCAGTAAAAGAATAGTGCCAGCTGCCTGTGTCCAAGGCTGCTTGCAGCTCATTCTATGAATCCTCAATGTTCTAGAATGTCAAGGCCCCGGGGGGAGTGGCCAGGCCATAGAGAGGCATGAGGAGTCTTTGCTAAAGGGTGGTGAGGAGAGTGTGGGCACCCCAGGAGAGGGCAGACCAGTGAGTCTCAACAGTGATGGCTCTGGGGGAATCCCCAGATTTTGGGGCAGGGCCTGAAAGGCAGAGGGGGGCACAGGAAGACACCTGTTCTGTGCAACTCTGCCATTCCCTGACCCAGCGTCCTGACTCAGGGCACAGCCTCCTATGGAAATCCAGAAAGACTGCGGCTCTCTCAAGGTCACATGAGGAGTTGGGGACAGGGACCAGAGTGGAACCCAGCTCTGGCACAAGTGATTCTAACTCCATCCCAACTGCTCCTCTGTCCTGAATCCTGGGACATGTCCTTGGAGATCAAGTCTACACTGGGCTCACCTGCCATCCCTCCTGAGTAGGGCAGTCTGCACCCACCATGCCAAGAAGCCAATCAGTGCCTGCGGTGAATGCCTCTGACTCAAGCAGTGCCAGCCCCATCACCTTCAGCGACCGCCATGCAGCTTCCCAGTGTGAGATCTCATCACAGGGAAGACTAGCCACAGGTTACACTTGTCTGTGGGCATTGGTGATGCTTGGTGCAGTTTTCCTTCCCAGCTGAGCCAGATGGTGCCCCTGGGCAGGATCCTGTAGGACCCATGGATTCGCTGGGTGGTGCCTAGGAGCTGGGCTAATTGGTCCGCAAAAGACCCTTGTCAGTCCAGTTGGGAGGAACTTTCCCTACAGACTGCCAGGCACCAAGCAGCCTAAGAGGTCACTGGCCTAGGACCCCGAGCGCCAGATGTTATCAGGCCTCGGCCAGTGAAACCTGAGCCTGAACACGGGCCCGGCCCTTGCACCACAGAGGACAGGCGCCAGGAGGATGGACACAAGGTTCCGGGCTTGGCGCTGAGGCTGGCGGCTGAGCGCTGACAGCCAAACTCCACCTCCATCGCCTCCTCCCTTCTCCACCCTGGGCCTGCACCCGACCCAGAGGGAAGAGACCACGCAGCTTCCAAACAGCACTCAAGGAGTGGCAGCCAGAGGTGGCAGGAGCGTATGTAGGGCAGGGACGCAAATCCCAGCAGAGCTGCTCTCACTTGACCCATGTCCAGTCTGCTCCAGTGCCGCTTCCTCCAGGAAGACACTGCAATCTCCAAGAGAAGGCTGGCTCCCGGTCTAGCAGGTACTCCTTCGCGCTTGGCTCTCCCATGGCATGATGAACATTCATTTTTGCCCTTGATGGGCGCTCAGAAAGGTAACTCTGTGTCCCACCTTGGTATGGCTCCTTGGAGGAAACTGAGAGAGCAGCTGTCCTGGAAGTCCAGACCTGTCCACCTCACACTCAAGCTGGCTGCTGAACTGAAACCTACAAGAACAGATGCAGTGTTCTTTCACATGACTTGATTTCTCTGCAGCTGCTAACCCAGGCAGACGACCTTTTCACCAGAGAAACTGCCCCAAAGCCACATCCACTCTTCAACAGGCAGCGTCAGCAGACAGCTTCTGCCTTAAGTGTTTCAAATCTCTCGCCTCACAAACACTCACTTCCCTGTTTCCACAAACATCACTGTTGTGTGAGGATCTTAGCCAACCCAAACCCAACCCTGCCTCCCCACAACCCCACGTTGAAAGGCCTTCCCTCCCCTTAAGCCAAGCTCTCGGTTCTCACTCAATTCCAACCTTGCCTTTCCTGCTTCGAGGCTCTCCCAAAGCCTGTGGAGGTGTCTTCCTTACAGCAGTTCTCCATAAACTCAGCTTGGTCTTAGCAACACCTACTGCTGGGGATATTTGGGAGCCAGTATTGAGCAGAAGTACCTAGTTAGTGTCTGCGAAATAGACAGTAGATGGATGAGCTGATACACAGACATCTGGGTAGATGGATGGGGAATGGTTAGAGAGGTGAATATTTGAGCAGGTGGATGGATGGGTAGATTGGTGATGGCTGGCTACTTGGCCTGAGGAGTTCCACTCTGGTCTCATGCAGACAAGCACGCTGTCTGATCAGAGCAGCCACATCCCCTCTGCAATGAAACTCCTTGAAATGATAAAAGTTAATTCTCAAATAACACATCAAGATGGTTTGGGCTGAAATTTGCAACTCAAAAGCACCATTTGAAAGCAGCCTGGGCTAGTCGGGCCTTCTTCCCCTGCTGGGTATGCTGCTTGTAGAGCCTTATCAAATCAAATCTTCCCATTGTGCCTTCTCCACAGCAGGCACAATGCAGGGGTGTCGCTACCCCGTCCTCCTCTTGGCGGCACCCTTTTCAGCTTAAATTATACAGAAGCAAATAATTACCAGGGCCTTCTGTTTACCCTCCTTAGAAGATTTAATTTATCCCCATAAACGTAGGGAGTCAGACCTTTTGGGGTTGAAATGACATATAATTTACTTCCAACAAGCCCATTCATCCAGTGAGCTGAAACCCAGGCAGCTTTACCAAAAGGGCCTTTTGTCTAATTGTTTTCCTCCACAAACAACATGTGGGGGAGAGATTTAGGCAATATTTCCAAACACTATAAGCCACATAATTGTTGTCCTCAGCAAACCTGGTGATAGTGTTAGAATCACAATGGCAATTTATCTGCCTAATCCCCCGTTCTCCATGGCCCTTACAAGTCGCATGTGGTTGAGGACGCATTTAATAATGTGCAATTCACAATCCTTGATTTAAATAACATTAACATGGTGACCGGGAGCCCAACAAAACCCAGGAAATCCAGGCAGGCCAGGGTACTGCCCTTGATGCCTGGCACCGGGCCGAGGTGCTGGGATGGCTGGGGGGGCGGGAAATGGAGGGAGCAGGAGGGCTTCTGGGCTGCCACTCTGTGACCTGGCTCAGGCACAAAAGACACCAGTGTGGTGGCTGCAGCTGGCTTGGTGCTAGGGACCTGCTGCCTGGTGCCACGCACGGCCCGATTGGTCTCGTCTGTATCTTTTTTTAATGTATGTATTACTTTAAGAGACAGAGAACATTTGTATCTACTTGCTCACTTTCCAAATGCACCAAATGGCCAGGACAAAGTCAGCAGCCAGAAAACAGGAACCGAATCTCCTCTGTGTGTGGTAGGGACTCAGCTACCTAGGAAGCTAGAGTCAGGGCTTGGAAAAGGGATTGAACTCTCAGGTACTGTGATGTGGGATACAGGTGTCTTAACTGGTACCTCAACAGCTGGACCAAACTCCCCTCTCTCATAAATAAAGACCACCAATAGCAGGACCTCAGTGGCTAGCTGCAGACCCAGTTGAGCCCTGAATTCCAAGTCTTAGTACCTAACTGTCGCTGGCCATATCTTCTTCCACTGATGCCAGAAACAAGCCGTGCAAAGTTAGACTCATCTTACACTTTGCTCCTGTGCTCAGTTTGCTCCTCGTGCCTAGGACAGATCCACACCTGCTCTCCACTTGCAGACCCCGCTGCGCCCTTCCTCTCCTGCTGCCTGCTCTTATTTGGCTCCTCAAGGTTTCCTGTACAATGTCTTCCTCAGCGCTGAAGAATCTGGCCTCTGTTGCAGCTTGGTGGCCTCCGGAGGCACATGGGCACTGCCAGCTTTGCCATGCTGCTCTGGGGGATGTCTTCTGGGGTCCTGGGGCTGCCTTTTGCCTGTGGCCTCTCCATTGGGCATGCTGCCCCTGCCCATGCAGGGGTAGGGAACAAGCTTTACACGGCACATTTTGCTAATGTGATTGGTGCTTCCTAGACTGACTGAGCTCCTGTCACTGTCAGCCATGCGAATCGCTCCTCGCCTATGGGTCACTGCTTGGGTCAGCAGGAGAGCTGTTTGCAGGGCATGGGGAGTGCATGGTCCACCTGTCCATGTCCAGCCAGTGAGGCTGGGCTGAGCTGCTCATGATGAACGGTGAGGCATGCCAGGCCACAGCTGCCTGCTTCAGTTACTCAGAGTTGCAGGGGCTCATTCAGAGGAGAATGTCCCTGGGAATGGCAGTGGTGACAAAAATGGTGGCAGAGAGAAGGTCCTGGGGACAGACTCTGCCTGATGCTGTGGGATTGGGAAGCCTTACTCATTCAGTAAATATTCACCAAGTCTTGTTACTCAGCAAACTCTCATCTGACACTTAAGATGGCAACTTCTCTGCAAAGGATGGGGTTTTGGGCACCACCCAAGCAAATGTGACATGTCCCTGAGCTCCTGAGCGGCACCTGCGCTGTGGAGTCCCCGTGAGGGTGGGCCAGGGCTGACGCCAAGGCGCCCCTGCTTGTGGGCCAGCGGGGAATGGGGGAGGTGGGGGAGGGGGGGAGGTAAGGGCAAATTACTCAGAGTCTGGTCTTTAGGAGAAAAGCACGGAATATGAGAATGCCACAGAGTGGAAAGTGGAGTTGAAAGCTAGAATTTATTCTTTCCCCAAATTTCTAAATCCATGCAGTTGACAAGACATCCTTACTCAGGGAAAGTATGCAGTATAAAAAAAAATGCATGGTTTCAATTCGTTTTTTGTTTGTTTGTTCTGCATCAGAATAAACCTAGCTTTTAATTTCATTTCCTTGAACTTCTCAGTCTTCTCATAGGTGATGATAATAAGTTGGAACTGTTCAGGGCTGACTGGGCACGGGCCAGAGTCATTGGCACTCATGGCTGTAAGTACAAACCAGGTCTCCTGTGCTGACTAGCTGTGTGCCTTTAGGCAAAACTCCTGCCCTCTCTGGTCCTTGCTTACATCATCTGGCAAGGGGAAATGACAGCCACCACCGCTTAGTCCTTATGATGTTAGCTTAAAGTGAGGACGCATCTTAACGTGGTGACATCAAGCTCATGCATCTGAAAGCACTTTGAAACACACCAAAACGACACGAGTTCAATCCATGTGCGCTACCACAACAAAATGCCAGAGACCACCAACCTCTGTGGTGCACCCTTCTAGAAGCTTCAGGACAAGGCACCGCAGAGCCAGTGACAGTGAGAACTCACCGTCGGCTTCTAGGTTGGCACTTGCAGCTCAGTGCTCACAGCGCCGGGGCAAACACAGCACCTTGTGCCTCCCGTTTGCCAACCCCTCTGACTGGTGCATTGCAACGGAGTCTCATCCTATTGATTGTGGGGGAAGGAACATACACTCTCAGACTGTAAGAGGCACCAAGTGCAAGGTAAAACACTATTCTTGTATTTCCGTACTCTACATCACAGTTTATCCTGCTTCAGGTGCCTTGACAACGTCCTGGACAAGCCCGGAGGCAGGTGCATCGCTTGGGAGTGGGTGCTCGCAGGACACGGCGCTGCCCACGCATGAAGCCCATTCCAAGCACTACGAGGGCAGTAACTCACTTTATCCTCATACCAGCCTGGTCATGTTGGTGCTAGAACAAGCTTTTACAATAAAGAAGCTGGGGCACTGGGCAAGCAAGAAGAAGGGAGAAAGGGGTGGAGGGAAGGAGATGAGGAAAAGAAGGGAGGAGGAGGTGGAGGGAGGAAAAGTGGAAACAGCTGTGGGCCCTAGCGCTGGACTGTGAGGGGTGTTGGGTCAACTTTGCAGAGCCTGTGTGGGTGGAGCCCCTGCAGGAATCTGCAGCCTGAACCTGGGGCCAGTCTCCTGAGCCACCCACCCCTGGGGAAGGGAGATTGGCTGAAGTTTGGTGCTTTGTAAATGTGACTTTTTTGGGTCCAAGGCTCTTAGATGCACAGCGGTGTGGAACCTTCTTCCCAGATGAGCCGTACTCCCTTTCCCAGTGTGAATGCCCAGTGCATCCTGTTTTCTTCCAGGGATGCCGGCTTGGTTACTCCGGCTGCCAGGGACCTCTCTCTGCCTGCTCAAGGTACCTTCCCTCTTGCAGGCCTTCCGTGAACTCTGTCTCCCACTGTGCCATTCCCCACCCCCCACGGTACCCCATCACGCAAGTAGGTTTCTCTGGCTCTTGCCACTCCATTAGCAGCAGCCAGGTGGAGTTTGAACAGAGGCTCTGCACGGCCCAGACTTAGACCAGCTTAGACCAATCAGCTTGACCAGGGCCACACCGTGCGATGTCACACGAGGCCGTCACTGAATCCCCGAACACACGCCTCAAGGGGCGGGGCTCGTGGTTGCATTTTTATTCCCCTGGGGAAGAGAATCAGCAGAGACATTGCAGATGTGCAGCAAGAGGAACAAAACGAATAAGCAAGCCCTCCGTGGACTGGATGCAAACGTTACATGAAAGGCATCCAACAGAACAGAGGAAATCAAAACGTTAGAGCCAGCAGCTACTCTTTCTGACCAGATTTGGAGCACAACCCCCCCAAGGGCTGTTTCCACCAGTTTTTCAATAAATCACCCACTGACTTTTAGAAGAGACAGATATTTAATTCGTGCCTTAGAACCACAAGGCCATAACGAAAGGCTGTGGGCCTGGCGTCCCTCCCTCTCCTGACACAGTCCCTTAAAGCTCCTGGTTATAAACGGACACATTAACTGGGTAATTAAGCAGCAGGCAGGCTGCAGGATGAAGGGATGACTTCTGACCTTTGGGGCTGAGATCAAAGTTCAGAGGTTAAAGGAGCCCCCTCACCCCTCCCCCACACACAGTGTGGAGCCCATGGCTTCCTCTCCTGTTTCAGGTAGTTAGATTATAATAAATTATTGAAACGGATGGATCTGTCCGGAGGTTTAAATACCGAGGGGGAAGCAGAGGACCTGGGGCGGTTAATCACGCGCCTGCTGGCTGTCTGGGCTGAGGACAGCTCTCCGCCCACACCTTGGAGGACAGGTGCAGAAGAAGCCCGGTGCTCTTCAAGCTGGTCCTCCAGACAGCCTGCAGGTGCAGGAGGGACTGCCCTCTGCTCCCCGACTCTACCCGCGTAGCATTTTATCTGTGCTCAACATCTGTCCTCAGGAGCCTGGCTTTGCTGCAAACAACGCAGCAGGGGGTGGGCTGGGGTGTGCTGCTGGCTCTGGGAACAGGGACATGACAAGGAAGGTGGCACAGTCCCCATCCCAGCAGCCCAGCAATCAGGCAAGGCTCTATAACATGGAACCCTAGGAGAAGCATCTGAGTCTACTCCCCACCCAGAGGCAGAGCCTCATGCGGGGCAGGGTGGGGTCTGAGAAGAAGACGGCTGGCCCCAGCAGAGCAGTGGGGGCGTTACAGGGTATGGGGAGCTGAGACCTGAAGGACAGGACCAGGCAGGACCAGGGGCACAGGGCACCAGGTGCGGAGGGACAGGTGCACAGAGAAGGAGGGGGAGGGAGCAGGAAGAGAACTAGCCCAGGGCATGAGCCAGAGAGCTCGTGTCACCAAGCAGGGACAGGCCCTGGCCCTGGCACTACCCAGGAGGAGGGCACGGAGACTGCTCACAAGGAGCACGCAGGCTGCGCAGCGCTGAACCCAGCGAGGTTTGCAAGATCTCAACAGAGTCCCAGCAGAGCCCAAAGCAGAAGCCTTGGCATCCCCAGGGGGAAGGTCACCAAGGGGTCACACCTGCACATCAGATCCAGGAGCCGTTTCTCCCAGTATGTTCGCTAAGGCAGGTGGGGAACAGGACAGCCCAGGCCTGGGAAGGGCAGCCCCAGGGTAAGGGCAGCATGGTTATGGCCCCTCTGATGGCAGCACAGCAGGTGCCCACGTACTCTTGGAGGGTGGGTGACACTGGCTGAAACCTCAGGGAAAGAACCCAGAGCCTGCCTCCTGGCCATCCAGAGCCCAGCACAGTGCAGACCTGCTGGGCCAAGGTAGGGGCCATGCCCATCCTCTGGGGGCTTGCCCTCCTCTGTGTGGGCACCCACACTGACCTTTCTGGGGTGCACATGTCCCAGCAGGGAGCCCTGGGACAATCTCTGAGCCCCAGCCCTCACCAGGAAATCCAGCACCTTCCCACGTGACAGCTCTTTCCCCAGCCTGTTCTCTCTCCATGACCAGCCGTGGGGACTGCCTGCCTCACCCAGGCCACTGCACCCCAGAGTGGCAGAGGTCTCAGGGAAAAACAGCCTGTGCCCATGGGGCTGGGCATTCGTGGGAAGCTGGGCTGCGGCTCTGTGGGCCTCTGTACCATAATCATGAGAGACAAAGGGGCGGACTCATCCCTGTTTGCTGGAGAGATGCATATGGCAGGCTTAGCAGACCCCACCATCACTCCACCTGTGAGTATGCCTTGTGGCCAAGCCTACTCAGGCAGGTGCACACGTCCCCGTATGCCCCAGAACAATGCCTGGAGTAGTCATCAGAGAGCCAGACACCAGAGCCACTGTCATTAAAAGCCAAGAGGTGTTATTAATTAAAGTACCTCACCATTATGCAGAGAGCTGCTATTTCCATTCGAAGCCTGCTAGTCGGGCAACCACTTCCATTAAGACAAAAACTCACTCTGAGACACAATTTAGCATGCAAGTGCTTAGGGGTTTCAGAGTAGCTGCTTGTGCAGTTGGGAAACACACACACATACACTGAGATTTTCAGTGTGCCCATGGTGTCTGCCTGCTTAAACACAAATGCATTCTCTCCAAATTGAAGGAGTTGTGACCAAAGTCGCCAAACACGCCAGGCTGCAAATGCAGTGGGCACCTTGAGTGTCCGCACCCAGAATCGCTTTCATTCACTCATTCGCTCATTCATTGGTTCATGAGGCCCACAGCATTGCAGCCAGCCCTGGGACAGGACACAGGGCTCACCGCAGAGAACCAGGGTGAGAAAGGAAGATGATGTCGGAGCCAGCGGGAGGCCTGCAGTTCGCGGTGCCGCCCCTGTGCAGGCACACAGAAATCACTGCGCAAAGCCGTGGGGCCCAGGGCACCAAGTGCCCGCATTGAGCATGTGTGGCTGCGCTGAGATGGTGCAAAAGCCAGGGGCATCTCATTAATTCGCTTCAACCTCTTCCCCAATAGCCCACTCTAATCCTGAAAGCACATTTCCTGCAAAGGCAAGCAGAGGGTGAGACCGCCCTGGCGGGATGGTGAGCACCTCTGCTCACCGAGCATGGCAGCCTCGACCCAGGCTCTCAGGGTGGGCTGTGAACCCTGAACTCCACAGGCCTGAGTCTGCAGTGTGAGGGAGTGTCGGAAGGAAAAAAAAAAGGCAGGGAAGCAGGAGTCAGGAGACGCAGGAAGGAGAAAAGAAATGGAGGAAGCGAGGGGAGAGAGGGAGGGAAGGACCAGGCCCATTCTGTGCAGAGACTGGCTCCTGCACAGGAGCAGGTTCTCAACAGTTTCCAAAGGAGAAACGGATGAAGTCATGGAGGCAGAGTTGAACCAAATCTGGGACGCAGCTTCCTCCCGGTGCGGAGCAAGCCAGGAGCTCGGGGATGGGAGGGCAGACGCTGGCTGAGGAAGTCACGCAGGTGATAAAGGGGCTGCAGAAGCCAGAGCTGCCAGCCTCGGGTTGGGAAGCAGCTGTGTCCCTAATTACATTACTTGATTTATACTCTATTAAATCTGTATATAAGTCACCCATTTCTCTGAAAGCATTTAAACCTCTTATATTCCACCAAACACGGTGCCTTTATTTGAAATAAATGTATCTAGCTCTTTAGGGAACATATGGTATATTTCTCTCTTATTAATAATTCAGTTCAAATGAGCAAAAATTAGTTGGTGCAGTTACAGCTGATTTTGTCCTGAAAAGATCTGCATTAATTTTAGACGTTTTGTAAATTGGGCTATTAAATAAAAGCATTATATGTGAATTACCCTTTAAATTTTAAGCAACTTGGTAGTTTAATGGTATTTTCTAGTCAGATTCATTTTCAATCTTTAAAAAATTATAGTCATTATGATAAGACAAATTTTTGAAACCTGCTCTTTTCTGTCCAATTACAGATTGTGCTAATAAGTAAACGGGAAAACTTCCACGCTCTCATTTCAGTGTTCAGCCTGGCTTGGCCTGTCTTCTGACGGTACCTGTCTTCCCAGACACTCCCCGGAGGCAGGTTGGACCTCGGCCAAGCAGCTCCCATGAGACACCCATCTCCCAGGGGTCCTGACGGTCATTCTGGAAAGGGCCACAGCTCTGTCCCCAGTGTGGCCTTGCAGTCTTAGCTTCCTGCTGACGCAGGCTCTCCTGATGCCAGTCTGTGAGCTGGTGTTTCCCTGCAAGCCTGGGAGAGACAGGCAGGCTCCAGGATCCCCAAAGTTCCTGCCCTGGCTAGGAACCAGCAGGAGAGCCAGGACAGAGAGCAGGGCTCCAGGGGAGGCGAATGTCTCAGCTTTGGAACTGGATGGCCACACAGACCGGAAAGAGTTTCCTTGTGATCTGAGACTTTGCTGCTATGGCTAGGAAGCAGGAGCCTCCTGGGGGGCATCAAGGGAGAGACTGGGGTGGCATCCTCCTGCCTGTATTGGGGACAGACAGCAAGCTCTCCATCTTTTGTGCAGCTCCAGTTCTGGTGTTTTGCAACCTCCTACTGTGGGATATTTGCCTGTCCTAGTCCGACAGGCTGTTGCACCATGCTGTGCTTGGAGTGCACAGTGCCCATGCCCAGGGCCACTGCTGTCCACCCGGCAAGGGCATGCCTGCTGTGGGAACCCTTCACATCCTCCCGTGCAGCTCCTCCCTGTGCCTCTGCCCATGGCCGCCGACCCTCTGAGCCAGGCAGATGCTGCAGCACAGCCAGGCTGAATGGGCATCCCCAAGAGATGCAGCCCAGCCTCTCTGCCTTGCCCAGGTTTCCCAGCGTGGAACTTCTGGAAGGTTTAGTAGTCAGAACAGACAGAGGCATGGAGATGGGACCAAAGCCAGTCCTTACCACACACAGGCTTCATTCCCTTGCTGGGCAATTAAAGCCCTGTCCCCGGTTGAGGCCATGGGAAAAGACAGCTTCCAGGAAGGAGTTGGAGCCCCAGAAACATGGAGACTCCACCCAGGGGAGGAGGAGACCCTGCAGGCCAGGCAGCAAGAGAGGAGTTCCATTGTGCAGAGTGGGAAAAGGATATTTGCCCATGATCCCAAAGGGGGACCAAGTCAGCGAGAGGGCAACAAAACCCTGAGCTGTGCAGGTGCTGGTCTGTGGTGGCCCGGTCACGTGACAGTTCTGGCAGTGACCCACAGGCACACCGGTGGCTGCAACTGTCAGACCTAAATCAGGTGCTGGAAGACCTCAGCCAAGTTACCCTGACATGAGTGCATTAGCAAACAAAATATTCAGAAGTTTTCCCACCAAGTGTTTGTAGAAAAGAGAAGGAAAAAAAAAAATGTTATCATGTCCCTTCCTGCTTCTCCCACCCTTGCTGGAACCCGACAAGGCACACACCCTTACAACATCCACAGGACTACTGTGGAGGAACCATGTCATGTGGCCTGACTCAGAGCCACTCTCATGCTGCCCCTGGGTTGTCTACTGTTAGAATGTGGGCTGGAGTGTCCAAGGTCATGTCCACCAAAGGAGTCACCCTCAGCAACAATCAGCCATACCCCGGGAATTCTTGGCTTTCTGATAGGCACAGGCAGGGTGTTCGTGTCTAAAACGGAAATCCAAGTACAGACCACACCCGCCTTGTGTGTCTGATCCTTCACAGTCATTATACTCATTTCTCTTGCACACACACACACACACACACACACACACACACACACACACACAGCCATCAGCCTGGCCTTGTTCTTGCCTTCCAAGTTCATGGCGAGTAAGGCTAGGGTTTTTCAGCAGTGGACTCTGGCCTGCGCAGGATGGGTGGGCTACTCCCGGTCAGCTGCAGGCTTGGGTAGCATCAAGGCCTGACCATCCCAGAGCAGTGGGAAGACTCGGCCCTCAGCACACTCAAGCTGCAACCTCAGCTCTTCAGTTGACAGCCTGCCAGTCCCCGCTGAATTCTGTCATTGCACGAAGCAATTCCTTAGTATAACCCTCTCCCTTCTCCACCTCTAGCTCTCTTTAGAAGATGGTCTGGAGGACATTAGTGCATTGAGGTGATCTCCCAGGAGACGGAGAATCGGTGCCACTCTGAGTGCTGACAAGGCAAGAACAACAAGGCACTGGATGGAACGAAAAGGAAACAAACAATCCACACAGCACGAAAGGCAACACTCGTGCACGTGCTGGGTTTTTAACTTGCCGAGCCCTGGACCACAGGTGATGATGTGGGTGAATGGCTTAAGGGAGTGAGAACCCCCAAGAAAGATGGCACAGTTTGGTTCTGTCTCTCCTGTGGGTTTCAAGTGGCCCAGGGTGCTTCCCTGGACATGGTGACTATATGCCACAGACTAGAGGCATGTCACCTTCCACCACCTCCCTTGGGAGTGACATGCCCTTGGCTGGCATTGGAATGAAAGGGAGATGCAGTATGAAGGTTAAAAGGCGTATGCCGGCCCGGCGCAATAGTGTAGTGGTTAAGGTCCTCACCTTGCATGCGCCGGAATCCCATATGGTTGCTGGTTCTAATCTTAGCGGGCCTGCTTCCCATCCAGCTCCCTGCCTGTGGCTGGGAAAGGAGTCAAGCACAGCCCAAGACTTTGGGACCCTGCACCCATGTGGGAGACCCAGAAGAGGCTCCTGGCTTCAGATTGGCTCAGCTCTAGCCGTTGCGGCCACTTGGGGAGTGAACCATTGGACAGAAGATCTTCCTCTCTGTCTCTCCTCTCTGTATATCCACCTTTCTAACAAAAATAAATAAATCTTACACAAAAAAGGCATATGCCTTCCACAAATTACGGTGACCATTTCCCTGGGGTACAACAAGAATGAAGTGCCGTGGAGATTGCCATAATGGAGCTGGTGGTTAGATGCATGATAAGACATGGATAATAGACCAATTGCCATCCCATCCTCTGAGTTCAGGGTACAAGAAGGGCAATGGGTGAGTGATCTAGAGTGTTCCCAAGTCATGGGGTGGTCACAAGACAGCCCAAGCAGAAGACTGATTTTCCCATGGGAGGGAAGAATATGGGGCAGGAAAGACTTTCAGGGTTAATAGATGCCAGAGCTGCAACACCCAAGTTGACTTGGGTCCTGTGTCCACACACTGAAGGAGCCTGAAGTAGCCATTTCAGACAGAGCTGGTAACAGGCAGCAGGAGCAAAGCAAGAAGGTGAGAAGGAACCTAGCTCACCCAGGAACACAAAGGAGCCCTGTGGGCAGGAAATGCAGGGCACAGTACAGGGGTGAATGCTGAGGCCAGAGGAAAGCCATGGCCGACCACGTGCCGCATGAGCTCAATGTGCCTCAGTCCCCGGGACACCCTGCATGCCCCTGTGAAAATCCTGAGTCCACGCCATGGTTCTGAGCTGCTTCCAGCTGCATGAGAGCGTGGTGCCCAAGCAAGCCCTTCCACAACAATCTATGCCCTCAACAGAGTATGCTGTGTGAAAAGGCTGTGGCTAGGGAGGCCTGGGATGGAGCACTTAAGAGGAGCAGGAGATGGGAAGGGCAGGTGATCCCTAACTGGCATGCTTTGCCCATGACTCATCGGATAGCTACAACCCAAGCACTTGCCATGTGCTAGTGCTCGCAGTCCAGGGAAAAAGGCTTACTCCAAGTGCAGGTGGTAAGAGCAACAAGGAAGCCCTGGTCTTGGCACTGAGGCCAATATCGGGCAATGCTTGGTTCCAGACCATGGCATGTGCAGAATGCAAAAGACTCAAATGAAGGCTGGGCAGAATCTGTTCTTCACACGAGCGTGCTCCACGCAGTTTGTATGAGGGTGGTGTTGTTAAAGTGACAAACCTGACCGCTCAGTGGCTCCGTTCATAGAGGTGTCCTTCAAGTTCAGGAAAGGTGCAGTGTTTGGAAGCAGAGGAAGAATCTCCCATATATGCAAGAGCGGGAGGGAGAGGACAGGGCAACACTTTGGGAAGTTCGATGGGCCACATCTGCAAGTGACGGTGACTTGCGAGCATATTTTCCCAGGCAACACTTAGTCCTCTGTCTCCGTGTAACACCAAAGAAGGCTGGGAAATGTAGACCAGCAGGGTGCCCACAGTAAGAGGAGCACACGTGACAGGGAACCTGGGCAACCTTCGCTGCATAGCTCAGTGTCTCCAAAGTCAAACGCTGGAATTAGCCTAAAAGCAATGCGTGCGCTCTGAACCTTACTGCTTTCATGCCTATTCCCGCGGCAGGCATTGTGGCACAGTGAGCTAAGCTGCTACTGTGTGTGACAGTGGCATCCCGTATCAGAACACAGGCTCATATTCCAGCTTCCCAGTTAATGCACCTGGAAAGCCAGAAAAAGTCGGCTCAGTTGGAAGACCAGGATGGAGTTCCTGGCTCCTGGCTTTAAACCGGCCTAGACTCAATCATTGCAGCCATCTAAGAAATGAACCAGCAGATAGAAGATGTCTACATCTCTGCTTTCCATATAAATAACTCTTTTTAAAAATGATTCCTTTCACGAGCTGGTTGGGCCCATTCCCTGCACTCCCCAAGGTAGAAACACCATGTCCCCCGCAACACTACCACCACGGCCCTGGGGACTGAAGAGACTTCCGCCAGGAGACCTGACGATCCACAGAAAACATGCTCCCGTGTGGCCAGGGCTGCTGGCAGGTGGAGTGGGGCAGCCCGTTTCCAGGCCCCATCCGTTCTCATTCAAGCGCTAGAAACACAGGACCATATCCTGCTTGTCCTAAGCGCTTTATCGGTTCTCTTGGCTGGATGGAATCCATGCAGTTTTAGAGTTTGCTGGCTTCAGTTAAAATGGCTAATAGCCAAAAAAAAAAAAAAGAAAAGAAAGAAAGAAAGAAAAAGAAAATCAGTTCTTTTGCTTTCTGCGGGGAAATAGAGTGCTGCCTGCCCGGGTCAGGAGCACTCATGCAGCAGAGGGCCGGCTGCGTCTGCTTGCTGGCAAACAGATGATACAGGCAACCAGCTCTCTGACCCGGCTGCTCCACACACTGCAGGAGAGACCTCATCATTCCGCCATCCCGCGTGCTGCCGGGTGACAGCTGCGGGCGGGAGGGCAAGGCCTGTGTGATCATGGCTAATCATTGTCTGCCTTGGTGGCTGAGACTGATCAAGCAGGGGGCGCCAAATGCGGTGTGAAATCTCCGCTACTTAACTGTGAACGGGGGACGACTCATGCCTGGCCCCTCTCATTCATATTTAACAGGCAGGACACCAGTAAATCAGGCAGCGTGTGCGCCGTCAGGTTCTGCCAGAAGACACCAGCACGGCCAAAGGCAAGGCCCAAACCAGCAGGGCAGGGGGAATTGTCATTCCCCCCCCCCCACACCCGCCGCTTTCCTCCTTAGCCAAAGTTATTATCACAACTGCCAGGGAATTTGTGAGATTGGGAGATAAGGATCGTAATGATTCTTCGGAGACCCGTCAATCATGGCAAACTGCTACCAGAATCGAAATTACATCTGCATTTGAATTAGCAACATTACTCGCCAATTTAGATCAGAGTGAACATTTTTCCATTGAAGATGGAATTAAATTAGAAAATGAGTGAGTCTTTAATTTCCAGATTATAAATCACTGAAAATAATTCAACTTCTGTACCTTAAGGCCAATTACATTATCCTAAGCGACATTTTATCCCCCAGCCCTCGGAGTGATTTGGTGATGGAAGCCATGCGCACATCAGTCCCGGGCTGGTCGCAAAGGCAGAGCGAGGTCTGCCCGCCTCGCTGCGCGTCACACACCGGCAGCTGTTTTGCGCAGGAGCTGCTTTTATGTGAAACGCGATTGTCTGTTTGATAGCGGTAATGAACAGACACATTAGCCAGAGGTGAGGTCAGAGTCGCTCAGGTTCAGCAGAGACATTTGAAAACCAGGCGCTTGCAGCGGGTGGTGGAGATGCTGTGAGTCTCTCCCATCCTCTGCGCCTCCTTTGGCCTCAACAAAAGACAAAGAAACCTGGCTGCTTCCAGGGCCGTCTGTGCCCAGCCTCTGCTCACAGCACCCTGTCTGCCCTGCCCTGCAGCCTTCGCCTTGGGTTACTGCCCTGCCTGGTGCCCTACATCCGACCACTGTTCTTAGACTGCGAATTCCTCAAAGGGCACGCCACATTTGACTCATGTCTCGTGTCTGACCACCAAAGACACACCGAGCAGGTGTCCAGAAAGTACTTGGTGTGTGAATGGTTGAAAGCTTCAGGGTCGGTGTCATGGTGCAGTATGTTGTCTCTGCATGAGGTGCCAGCATTCATATGGATGCTGGTTCAAGTCCCAGCTATTCCACTTACCATCCAGCTCCCTGCTAATGTGCTTGGGAAAGCAGTGAAAGATGGCTCAAATTTTTAGGTCCCTGACCCATGTAGGAGATCTGGAAGAAGCTCCAGGCTCCTGGCTTCAGACCAGGCCAGCTCTGGCTGTTGAGGCCATTTGGGGTGTAAAACAGCAGATGGAAGATCTGTTTCTCCTTCTGTTTAAATCTACCTTTCCAATAAAAATAAATAAATCTTTTTTTTTTAAAGCAAGCGGATGTCAGATCCTCTCCACTGGGCACAGATGCTTTTAAACGGCAGCAACAGGGATGAAACGAACCCAGACCCTGACTCAACACCACCCGCCCCGCACCACTGCCAGTGTCACCCAGAAAACCAGCCGGAAACAGCTGCCTCCCTAGGGGCTCGCTTTCTTGGGCTTACAAAGCTAAATGAAGATCAAGGAGAGGCCCCAGCAAGTTACAAGCCTCACCCATCCACAAGAAAGGTACACTTGACCTACAAGACCCTGAGGACCCTGACCTGACTCTGATAGGTAGTCTACACCTGCGCTGTAGCCTGCAGGCAGGAGAGACGCCAGCAGTGTTCTCTCACGTGCTACCACTGGAAAGGGGGGGCTCCATCTGGCAAGCCAAGCAGGCCTCACTGGCCGTGGCCCATAGCCTGAGCTGGGCCAGTCACGACAATGCCACAGGGTTCATCTTCCCAGTTCTACAGCGAGAGGCCTGATGGTGAAGAGCCCCCACCCTTGACCTTCAGCACCCCCATCTGCACCACAAGGGGGCTGGGACTTGTGATTTACCCTCCCTGACTGCCCGTGTAGCTTGAGACAGCGCCCCCTGCGCCCCAGCCTGCCTGTCCACCCAGTGGGAACTGAGTGCCGCTTGGAGGGAGGACTGCTCCAGTGCGTGCCTCTTCTCTCTCGGGAGCAGTGGCAGCAGGTTGACTGCTCCCCTGTGCGTTCGCCGTGCAGCACAGCTCCCTCCACTCCTTCTCGAGGTGCAAGCCAAGAGAAGGTCAGGGCTGTGTGGCCTCTCGCTGCCATGGCCCTCCACGGGTGTTTGAGACAAAGGCAAGGCCGAGGATGGGTGAGGTCCCATGCACCGCTCAGCTCAGTGAGGACACGGATGTCAACAACACGTACTCCCATTGGGTCCTGGCCCTGGGGACCACACCCTTGACCACAGCCCCTCACCACAGCTTGGCGAGAAATGCACCTGTACCACGAGGCAAGCCTGGAGCAGCTGGCCGCCATGTTTGAGGTGTTTGTGCCTCTGTAGGCGGCCTTGAGGCCTTTAAACGGGGCCTTTGATGCCCCTCTGAGGCTGTCCACAGAGGAAGCAGGCTGTGTCTCTCTGGCAGCTCTGTCTCTCTCTGGGAGTTACGGCTGCACTCACGTGTGCTCACATGCGCTCATGCACACTCATGCATTCACACATGCACACACACCCATTGCATGACCATGCACACACAGTTACAATCACACACGCTGACATGCATTCACACACAGCTGTGTACACATTCACACCTTTCCACATACGTGCACTCGTTCGTGCATCTCTCCACACATGCCATGCACACTCACACTTGTGTGAACACACCCGCTCACACTCCAATCTGTACACATCTCATTGGAGCCTCGAGGTTGGACATCTTCCCATATTGACGTTATTGGGAATCCAGCATGTTGTCTGCCCTGGAGAAGGACAAAGTTTATTTAGGGTGACAAGACTTGTCTGTGTCAGACCAAAACCAAACCTACACGGTGGGTAACGATGGGAAACTTTGCCTCCTCTGCTTTCTAACAAGGGAGGTGGGGAGAAGAGAGAACCGAGTTGTGAAGGTTTCTGTTCCCGGGATCTACATGCCCAGCTTGGAGCAGGAGCTCAGCAGGTGCCACCCCTACCCTTCTGTCTTTCCGAGACTCCCCTCATTCATCCCTCTCCTGCCTGATCCCAGACCTGGCCCAGGAGTCTCCCCAGGAGGCACACAGCAGCAAACTACTGACCTCGGCCAGCAGGGCTTAGCCAGGGCAGCCAATCTTGGCAGAGGCCATGGGGACACCCTCAGGACACCCCGAGTCCGCATGCTTCTGCCCCCAAGGGAGGCTCTGTCCCCAAAGTATGCTTCACTCTTCACCTCTCTTATCTGTTCAGCATTCCAAGTACCAACTCGTGTGACATGCCCATCACTGTGCCAGCCATGCCAGGACACCTGCTGGCCCAGGTGTCCCAATAATGGCCCAGGGTCATTTCCTCATAAATATTGTGGAGTAGGGGCAGGGGGATAGGTGGGTAGATGGACTGAGGGGTGTTTCAGAACTGACTGGACAGTCAGCATGACCCAATTTTTAAAAATGAATTTCAAACATGTTGAAGCAATAGTCCACAAACCTGCACCGAAAATCTACAAAGTCTGGCTTCCGAACCCTAAAGCAGTGGGGGGGCTCTGAAACCTAAGCAGGGGCTGTAAATGCCCCAAACCAACGGAGGCAGCAGCAGAAACGTCTGAGCAGTAAAGCTGCAGGGTTGTGGTAGGCCCTTGGCACCAGGGCGTATGTAATCAGCGGGCCAATGGACAGGCAGCCGGCAGGCCCAGGTGACTTGTGCTGGGGACCCTAGAACTCCAAATAACATGACTTTCTGGCCAGTACCCTCTTTGGCCTGTTTTGTTTTGCTTCTGTAGATCTTTTATTTCAAGAGTTGTGTTGGGGGAAAAATGCCAAATGTTGCCCAATTGTACCCAGGTACAGCAGGCACCTGGACCAGGCTGCTGCACCCTCTGGGCTCTGACACCAGCTACAGACAATGGCGGGCTCTGGTACAGGGAACCCCACTGTCCCTACAGGCATGGCCCCTCCTCCAGTCTCAGTCTCAATCATGAACATTAAATATTTATGAGTCCTTTAAAAAAAAACCCACAAACCTCAAATAATGCAAGTTGTCTACTAGGCAGGGAGATTTCATGACGATAAACATTATTTAGAAACACCATGATATGCTTCATATTGTGATGTGATTGGGGACCATATTAAAACCCACCATGGCTATTATACTTAATTTTTGTTTCAATTCAGGCAATATCGCCACTGCTTAATATGATTTCTATTTACTTTTTTCTATTGTTCGGGTTTTATTGGGGTTGTGTCTGTTTTATCAAGCAGATCTCCTGTGAAAGGAAGGTCAGACCACTTTGTTTGCACCTCGACTTCTTCTGTGGGCTTCCTTTGAAAGGGGCTTGCATTATATCCTACTTGGTCCACATTCACTCCCAAACCCTCCATGCCAATATAAACTGTCTTTCCTCTCGTCCAGTTGCAATATAGCTGACGGCACAGGGCCTGACAGCTCGGCATGTAAAGACTATAAACTGCCGACAAGCTCCTCTTTTGCAAGGCACCGTAGGATTTGGGTGAGTGCTATCGACAATGGATGCATTGAAGGGTTTCAAATCAAGCGATCTCCTGCATCTATGAAAATTGCGTTTGAAAGGTTATTTTAATTACAAGTTTAAACCTGGGCACTACTAATGACTACCTCTGCCTCTTCCAGCCGAACACGCCTCCACCTTCTCCCTGGCATTGCAGCCCATCTGGTAAAGCCTGTGATTTCCGGAACAAAATGCAATTTTGCAAAACAGGATATTATTTTTAAAGCATTGCACACTTTGCATAATTCCCTCTTCCTGGACTGACCCGTGGAGATAGAAGTGAATGATTCCCAATTCCACCCCCAAAGCAAGGTCTACTGTTTGCCTGAACTGCAGAAAATCTGCAGGAATCTTTGTCCATCGAGAGTGCAAGAGACAAGAACACTTCCCAATTCCTGCCTCCTGGGAGCCACGTCTGGAAGTCAGGCCAGGATATCCCAGCACCAAAACATTTGGAGGCAAAATAACTAATAAAGTATATGCGATCCCAATTCCAGCCTCTGTTTCTTCCAGTTGCAATCCGAACTCACCTAGTGGAAGGAAGGAAAAAGAAATGACCGCGATGTAGACTCTTTTCCTCCAAGTTTCTAAACGTGTTATTGGAGCCATGATTGAAATCTGACAAAAACACAGTGCGCTTTATAATAATGTCCTGCAGCCAAAGTATGGCACCAATAACTAAACAACACTTTATCACCTTTGCCACTTTGAACAGCTCCCATTAATATTGAGATCAGAGTGTTCGGCCCTCTATTCCCCAGCTGACTGCCTTAGTGACAGCACGGGCGAAGGCAGTGACATTGAAAAATATTTGCCATGACATGGCCACAAATCACAGCCAGACAAGTTTAAAACTCAATATTCACTAAACTTGCATCTGCTAGTTTTTTTGTTCCCATTTCCCAAACACAACTATTATATGCTCCTTTTCTCTGAAATAACAGGACATGAACGGGTGCACGTTAAGCAAAGGAGATGGGTAAGGGTGGTGATGATGAAACCATTAACTTCTCAGAGATCATGGCGTCACTGTGGAAGCCTGCAAGCGCCATGTAGAGGCCTGCACCCGGGCAGCTGTCCTGGGCAGCCTGAGCCCCATGACCAGCCCTCACTATCTCACTTTTATTTTGTTTTTAAAGACTTATTTATTTTTACTTGAAAGGCAGATCTACAGAGAAAAGGAGAGACAGAAAAATCTTCCATCCACTGGCTCACTCCCCAAGTGGCTGCAACGGCCAGAGATGCGCCAATCTGAAGCCAGGAGCCAGGAGCTTCTTCCAGGTCTCCCATGCTGTTGGATCTGTGTCTCTCCTTATACTGTTCCCAGTCTGGAAGCTCATCAGCGTGGGGTCTGAATTTGAAGGACCAGATGGACTCGAGTGTTACACTGTTGTGGGGAAGAGTTTTGAAAAGGCACCCAAGTGACATTTTGCAAAGACAAGGAGGGGGAGTCAGAGAGATGTTGCAGTGGCTTGCAAGTCCAGAGCAACACACACCTCCTTCCTGAGAGATGTTTCACATGGGGGTCACCACTGCTGCCCCCCAGCCCTGCCCCCTTTCTGTGGGCAAGAACTGGAGTCTGTGCCTCCTCCTCTTGAATAGGGACAGGCCTCGTGGACACAGAATGGCCAGGGATGCTGTGTGGTTCCCAAGGCAGTCAAGAGATGCCTTTCAACCTTCTCCCCTGTTTACTCTCGGAGCCCAGGCCCCAGTGGGAAAGTCCTCACAGCCACAGTGAGAAAACCAAGGCACAACGCCATGGCCTTGAACTTCTGGTCACAGAACTGAGACCACACTGGACATGCTGGCCCTTCTAGCAACCTGCCACACAGAGCAGAAAAGCTATCCAGCCAATCTGCGCATCAGAAGACAAAATAAATCGTGTCCCTTCACGTGGCCACATTTGGGGTTGTTGATCACGCAGCAACAGCTAACTGAAGCAAGCTTTGATCCAAGTCAGGGGAACATTTATGGTGCCATTTGCTCAACTTCCCTGTCTATTTAGAAGAATTTCAAGATAAAACATGGAAAACACACTTTGTCCTATAAAATCTCAGCAAGAGGGACTCAGCCACACTGAGGTGAAGGCACAAGGTGGCACTCCTAGCATTTCCAAGAGCTCCAGGCAGTGAGAGAGGAGATGGATCGGACCCACCCCTACGCCAAGCAACTGAAGAGAAGTGCGAGTGATCCTAGAGTGGGGCGGGGGGCAGCTTCTCTGGAAAAGCGAGTGTTTCCCAAGTGCTGTCTGCCCACTGCGTGTGTGCCTGCTGTCTCGTCGCTCACAGCAGTGACATGCACTATGTGGGGTGGGAGGAAGTAGGCGCTCGCCAAGTGCTGGCTCTGGCAACACGGAGACGTGTGACAGCCCCAACAGTGAGGGTCACTTGCACACAGGAGTGTCCTTGTTTATTAAAATAATAATAATAATAATAAAATGTACTTTCAGCGGTCATTGCAAATGGAGGAGAAGTATACTGGGGCCAAGAAGTTCTAGAAAGTTCTAAAATGTTCAGTGTGCCAAGTAAGTGGCACATCATTTCGTTCTGTGAACCACGTGCTTGGGAACAAGGTGCTGACAAGGATCTGGAAAGCAACACACCAAAACGCTCCCAGGAATCATCTGGAAGGTAGAGTAACAGCAATTTTTATTTTCTTCATTATCCTAATATCGTCTCATACTTTTTTGATAATGATCAAAGTTAATAAATATCAACATAAGTAAGTAAAATAAATAACAGGTGTATTATTTTTTAAATACTAGCGTCCACAGGAGTTTCCCTTCTGATTTCAGCTACATTTCTGGCTTTCTCTCCAGTTGGCCTACATGAGCAATTTGCTAGAGGGAAGGGAAGAATTTGTTACAGAAAGGAGATTATATTTCGATTCTGACATTCAAAACAGAAACAGGCCACAAAAACCAGGCTTTGTAGTAGGGGCAATTCCTCTTGCCTCCTCTGGCAGTCCATGGCCAACCCATAGACTGAGATACACAGACAAGCATGTAAGAAGAGAAAGGAGGCACTCTACCTGTGCTGCCAGAGATGGGGCAGCACACAGTGGCAGCAGATGGGAGATGCCAGAGTGAAGGGGCCAGAGCCACTCTGGGAGGAGGCCACCATCCCTGGGAGCTTGCATTAACACGGGATCTCCCCGGTCATCAGTCTGAAGGTCCATGGCATTCCAGGTTGTGCAAGTTTCTGCTGTGAGTAGCAGAAGTCCAGTGGAGCTTTCCAGGGAGCCACAGCAGAGGCTCAGGAGAATAGCTGGGGCAGCAGCCAGATGGCAAGACAGGGAATAAAGCCCTGGAATTCAGTGGTTTAGTCAGCTTGGGCTGCTCCAGCAAACCCACCACAGACCCGAGAGCCCCAACAACAAACAGCAGATCCTTTTCATGGGACTGAACAATGGGAGCGCAAGGCTGGGGGCCAGGAGGATGAGGTCAAGACCTGGCAGACCTGGTGTTGAGTGAGGGCCACTGTCCTGCTTGCAAATGGTGGTCTTCATGCTGTGTTTTCCTTCGGCAGACATCAGGAACAGGGGAGAGGTCTGGGGGGACAGGAGGACTGTCCTGCAGTTCCTGTTCATATGGGGGCATCCCCCTTCTCCATGAGGGTTCCAGCCTCAGGACCTCATCACTTCCCCAATGCTCCCCTCCTGGGGCTTAGGGCTCAAGCTAACAGCAATTCCCAGGAGGACACAGCATCCTGTCTGGTGCCCCAGGGTGGTTTGAACCTAAATGTGGTGCCGCCTCTTGGCTGTGAGAACTCCAATGAAGCAGCTGCAGGTCCCTGAGCCTCCAGAACTGATCTGAAGGCCAGCGGCACACCAGCTCTTCATCGTGCTGTACGGCAAGGGAGGTGACATGCACAGAGCTCTGGCCACCAACTCTGATGCTCCCAGCTCTTGGGCCTTGGCTGAATCAGAGGCTGTGCTGATGGAACTGTTGCAGGCAAAGCCATCCAGGCCAAGGCTACCTGGCTTGTGTCCCAGGCACAACAAGGATTCTTGGAAAGAGTCTGAGAAAGGACCAAAGAAATGCTGCTTGCCCGCCCCAGGAAGGTGCAAACATTTGGTGTACAAAGGAAAACGGGTGATACATTTTAGAAGTGAGTTTAAATACAACGGTGCCAGATATGGAAAGAATTCTCACAGGTGAGACAGGCTGTCGAAATAAACTAAATGCAGCTAATATCAAGGGCAACGGTGCAGGTGACTGAAGCACCCATCAGTCTCCCCATGGCCTCTCGCGGGAGATGCAGGTGGATGCAGGGGACGCGGCTTACAGAGTCCACCTGCAAAAAGGCAAAAGGGCCGTTTAAGACCCATACATTCGGTTGGGCTGACCTTGCCAAGGCAACTGCAGGTGGGACTTGAAATTCAGCATCTACAGTAGGCTCATTTTTAAGTTGTATGGCCTACGAATGGTTTCATTAAATATCTAAATGGTCCTTAACAGAAGAAAGGTTTCAGACAGAGGGCCTGGTCAGACCTGCCTGTCTCACTGGTCGGAGGGGTGACAACTGTGTGCACCATGAGACAGAGAACGTTGCCAGTTTGTGTGCCCCTGGCACACCATTGAGATGCCCAGGACTGGGCTTGCACCAGCATCATCCTGCCCATGTTTCCCATCCTGTGTTGCCCTATACACCTCTGCCATCACCCACCATGTGGAGGAAAACTCCAAGCCGTCGTAGCTGGTGCAAGAAGGCACAGGATCGCAACGCCAACCAGTGCTTTGCAATCTGCCTTGTGCTGCGCACCCCCGGTAAAGAAAGCTGGCCCCCGTCAGAGCCTTCCTGGGAGTGGAGGGCACCTGCAGCCAAGATGGGGGAAGCTTTCTCTTGAGCGCCTGCTGCCCTCTCACCCTCAGTCCTGCTCCCGGCTCGGAGTCCAGTGCTGCCTCAGCTGACCCAAAGGACAGGACCATCCTGAGTCACCCCACTGCCTGCCCCATGCTTCCCTGGTCTCTGCCCCAGGGGGAGCACGGGAACCAGAGCCCATGACTCAAGACACGATCAATGCCCAAAGAGATGGAAATACATATTTCTTCCCGCCCCTCCGTCACTGGCCACCAGCTGAAGCCCTAGAGCAGGAGATTGGATTTGAGCGCCGGTGGTTGCCGAGTCCCGGCCTAATCTCATAACTGAAATGTTGCTATTGATCAGCATGAAGGCTGCTTGGAAAGGTGTGGAGGCGTTGGACAGTCAGCACCGCTCTCTGGGTCCCACATCTGGCGAACGCCAGCCTCCTGCTGGGTCACCTGCAGTGCCTCTGGCCAGCTTTGCTCCCCTCGTGGATCTTGGGCGTGACCGTTCCTGAGCTGTCCCTGCAAAACATCCTCACGGCCCTTATCCTGGGTGACAGAAAGGACCCAGCAGCCAAGAGGACCCCATGTCCTCTGTACTGCCACAGGGCTTTCTGCCTCACTCAGGGCAGGGGGGCCATTTTGAAGAATATTTACTACACAGGACTCGCCCAAGTGATTAGACGAGCTCCGTGAGCAGTTCTGGCCGTGGTGCCAGGAGGATTGCTCCCTCGCTAGAGTTCATAGTAAACTTGCTCCAGTCCCTTCCTCACCAGACACACTGCACTCATTTTTTGAGCAGCTGAGCATTCATCACTAATTGGTCAGCCTGGGAACTCCCAGGGACACACTACGGCAAGCAGCAAGGGTTCAACACGTCTGCCTAGAGCTGACATCTCACCCACCTTACACGCCACACCTGTGTGGCCCTGTAACTCAGCTTCATTTCAGGGGGCCAAGTAGCCTCATCTCAGGCAAGACCAGAGCTCATTCTAGGCTGTTTGTAATGCTGGAGGAACTCTCAGAGACTCCACAGCAATGTTGTGCAACACGCGCTCCTCTGGAGCTCCTGACGCCTCTGCCAATGTCCCAAAGCCCCCACGCCCCAGGTCCTCCCTGCCCTGTGTCCACCCTGGCCCAGCCCCTGCCCCCTGTGTTTCCTTTGGGTTCATTTGTTTGTTTTGCTTCTCCCAGCAGATGCTGCTAGGCTTTCCCTTCTGGGGGAATAATGGATGGGCTGAGAGATCCATTTTATCCAGTCTAGACTCATGAAGTCTGCAAACACGAGAGCCGGAGTGGAACTGTCCGCAGCCCCAGCAACGGGATGCTCCAGCAATGCTCTGCTACAACTCGCAACTTTGTCTTTTAATCAAACTAAAGGCTAGAGTTGCTTATACGTATCTCTCAAGCACTTTCTTAAGGCCACATAAAAAGCCAGAATGGCTGAAATGAATTCTTTAGAATTTAACGATTTAGATTTATATATATATTTTTTAAAGATTTATTTTTTATTATTTTTTATTGGAAAGGCGGATATACAGAGAGGAGAGACAGAGAGGAAGATCTTCCGTCCGATGATTCACTCCCCAAGTGAGCGCAACGGCCGATACTATGCCGATCTGAAGCCAGGAGTCTCTTCCGGGTCTCCCACGCGGGTGCAGGGTCCCAAAGCCTTGGGCTGTCCTCGACTGCTTTCCCGGGCCACAGGCAGGGAGCTGGAAGGGAAGCAGGGCTGCCGGGATTAGAACCGGCGCTCATATGGGATCCCGGGCGTGCAAGGCGAGGACTTAACCACTTGCACCACCGCGCCGGGCCCGATTTATATATATATTTTTTGAGCATTTTGTCATGTTCACTTCACATGTAGACATTATAAGCATAAAGGGAAGTTTTAACATTCCTGTTTTCAAGATGTGATGTTCATGACAGTAAACAATGGGAAGCAGGTGCTATTCTTACTATATCCCAAACAACCTGACAGCCACAGAGTTCTTGTGCACCGTGTATGTTAACCTCCACATTAAAAAAAAAAAAAAAAGATGCTTGCTTTTCTGTCTCTGATCTTCTTCATCTAGTGTAAAGTTTTCCAGTTCCAGTCATTTTGCTGCAAATGTCTGGATTTAATTCATTTTCATGACCGAGTAATATTTCATTAACAGTGTACACCCCAGGGCCTGGCGGCGTGGCCTAGTGGCTAAAGTCCTCGCCGTGAACATGCCAGAATCCCATATGGCCACCAGTTCTAATCCCAGCAGCCCCACTTCCCTTCCAGCTCCCTGCTTGTGGCCTGGGAAAGCAGTCGAGGACAGCCCAAAGCCTTGGGTCCTGCGCCTGCATGGGAGACCCGGAAGAGGTTCCTGGTTCCCGGCATCAGATTGGTGCAAACACCGGCTGTTGCGCTCACTTGGGGAGTGAATCATCAGATGGAAGATCTTCCTCTCAGTCTCTCCTCCTCTCTGTATATCTGACTTTGTAATAAAAATAAATAAATCTTTTATAAAAGAAAGAGTGTACACCCCACTCTCTACTGTCATCAGTGGAGACATCTGAGTTCATTCCCTGTCTTACCTGTGACTCGGGTCGTTATTAACGTGGGGATGCAGGTGTCCCCTTCGTGTGCTAACTTCGCTGTCTTTGGACACATTCCAGAAGTGGAATATCTGGCTCATATGGTAGAGCCACTGTCAGGTTTTCCATTTTGCTTTGTTTTGAGGAACCTCCATGCTGTTTTCCACAATAGTTGCACTAGTTCACATCCCACCAACGGCATACGAGGGCACCCTTTTCTCTACAATGTCACCTGTGAGTTTTTATTCAGGGATAACAGCCACTCTAACTGGAGTGAGATAACGTCTTGCTGAGGTTGCCGTCTGCATTTCCCGGATGGCTAACGACCCTGAGCAGCTTTCTGTGTGTCGCTGGCCGTTTCTAGTTCCTCCTTTGGAGACAAGTCTGCCGAGCCATCGTGTGAGGCCTTGTTTTCAGAACCAAGAAAACAGATAGAAAGAGCGTATACAGTCCCAGACAGAAAACGTGGGGTCCCCACGAGGTGTGACCTGAGGCGTGTCCAGCTGCCCCGAAGGCTCTCCTTTCTCACTGTTTTAGCAGAAGCCGCTCTGCGCATCCACGGTTCCATGCCAATTCAACTAACTTCAGGTCAGAAATGTTGGGAAAGAATGATGTCTGTGTTCAACATACATGGATTTTTTCCCTTATCATTATCCCTAGCAAACCATACAGCATGACTGCTTGGCCTTGATTAAAATGTGTGAGGTATTATAAGTAGCACCGCGAGGGCTTTAAATTACTCGGAGGAGCATGCCCAGTTACGGCCAGCTGCTCCACTCCATGGAACAGCCTTGGGTGTCATGGACACTGGCCACCTGGAGGGCCTGCTGACACCAAAGGACAGCTGCCTCAACTTCTCCACTTAAATGTCCTATTATTATTGCAGGAATTTGTTTCTTTTGTTGCTGTTGTTTGTTATTATTACACGATGCAGTTAGTGCCGAGATAAGGAAAACGAGAACAGGAATTCCCCGGAGACAGCGGCTTCCGCTCAAATCATTCACCGTGGCGTGCCAGTCCCCACCCATCCCAGATGAAGAAAACTAATTTCCAGGTCAAAAGACACTTAGAACTTGGATATTTACAACAAAGAACCCCAAGAATATTCGATTTTTCCATCATCTTCAAATTCTCCAGTCCATGAGGAGAGGCAGTAGAGACCTGGGCTGCATTTCTCAACTTAATGTTTTATTGGTCCCGAATTAAGGGATATTAAAGGAGATTCCTGGAAGGGGCTGCCTGTGGTACAGTGGCGTAAGCCACCACCTGCAAACGGGCATCCCATAGAGACCACTGCTTCCAGTCCCTGATAATGTCCTTGGGAAATAGCCCAAGTACTTTGGTCCCTGCCATCCATGTGGGAGACCCAGATAAAGTTCCTGGCTCCTGACTTCTTGTAGCCATTTGGGAAGTGAGCCACAGGATGTAAGAACTCTCTCTCTCTCTCTCTCTCTTTCTCTTACTTCGCCTTTCAAATAAATATATTTTTAAAAGGGAGACATGTAGAAATAATCAAATAGTATTCTCTAGCAGGAATGTGTTCTAGGAGCTGTGCATACAGTTCACTTCCGCCTCCTGACAATGCTGCGCACGGGACTTTATCTTCATCTCAACAGATGAATCAATTCTGCCGCCAAAAGGCCAAGGTCATATGGCTAGTCATGGGGCAGTGCTTCTATTTGAACCCAGGAATCCTCTCCAAACTCTGGGCTCTAGCCACTGCACTGTGCTGCCCACAGACCCAAGTTTCCAAGCTTGGTGCAGCTCTGCGAGCAGCTGAGCAGGAGTAGTACAGACTACTCAGCTGTGGCCCAGGAGGCGGATGGTACAAACTGCTTTTATGATGTGCTCCACCCTGAGATCCACAGACCCACCACCAAAGGACTATGTCTGCTTTCTCCAGCACGTTGTATCTAAATTCTCTTTTTCCTTCAATGCACCATCCAATGTGCTTGGTTTACATGAGTGGATCCGCATAGCCTGCTGACGCATCTGGCAGGGCAAAAAAGGAAATCAATTCTCACAGGTAAGGATCTACAGATACCAAAATTTGCCAGAAGTTGCCAAGCGTCCAAATTTTAACCAACACTCTCAGAAGTGCACTTAGGAGGGGTCCTCTGACCCCCTCCCCACCGTGTGTGACTGACCCCAATGCTAGAAACTTCTCTGTTGTCCTGACAACTCAACTACAGATGCCCCATCCCACCCCAAGTCCTTGGAAACAAACTCGGGCAAAGGAAAAGCTTTGCAGCGCGGCTGACAACATCTGAGCATCCCAGGACACTTTCGCTTGAGTTCCTTGGCCCAACTCGTAAAACTTTGCAAGTCGCGCTTGTGTTAAACTGTTCTGGTATGCTCCAGTAAGTGTGCTTTCGACACAGTGTTAACATAAGGCCAGATCTGTAATACAGCATGGACAATTAAGTGCACAATTTTTGTATAAATGCAAAATCCCTCACTGTGAATTATTTAATTAATGCTCTCCAGTTCATTTAATAGCTCTTTCAGAGGCCATTTCACTCACAGAAAACTAATTTCATTCTCCGGGTTGATTTAATTAGATTGTATGATATATGGCATTGCTAATCCAGCGCTTCGGACGCAGTCTGGGCCCCTTCTCCTATTGTCGGCAATCTGTCAGCCCCATTTTTAACAGTATTGAAAAATTCAAGCTTTATTATTGCCCGCTCAGTCTTTCTCTCCCATCAGAAGGAAAGTAATGAGCTTTTCTTCTTGCGAGAGCCGGCAGAGAGCGCGGTGCCCTCGGTGCTTCAGGCATGAGCTAGTATTAACGGGCCTGATTCATGAGTTAAGTTTCCAAGTGCTCGTGGCTATTAGCACTCAGTCCTTTGGCTGTCATTTAGTTAAAAAGACTCTTCGGTTAATTCACTCTTTTAATGAGACTGTGCTATTCAACTAATGTATTTTACTGTATGAAAGGTCACACCAGGAACCAAAACAGATTGGAGGGAATGTAGCAAGAAGCCCAGCTGTCAAGAAACAATTCAAGCCTCCGAGGCATTCAGCAGCCCCTGCGTCTGTAATAAGCTATGGAACTGATGGGCCAGCATTCACCTCCAGAGTTGAACGCCATAAATCAAGGCTAAAGAGAAGGCAGATTAATCAGAGGCTCAGACACAAAGAGCACGTGTTTCATTACCCATATAATCACTAACATGATTGCCAGACAAGCTAAGGAACTGGATGTGAGGCTGGAAAAATATAGTTCAAGAGAGTGCTAGAACTCGGTTCTGTTTAGCTGCGAGCACCCAATCTTAGCATCCAGGTTCTGCGGCTTCCATTTTCTGATTCAGCACTGGGGAGGCGGCAGGGAGGGGATGGGAAAGGACCGTCAGTGGAGGCCGAGGTTGAAGTGGGCTGACCCCGGGGGACTAGAGAAGGCTGAGTCAGACTGCAGGAGAACGGGGCAAGCTAGTGGTTTGTGCCGCCTCGACATATGATGTGGATCCAGATGGACAGAAAGGTCCAGCCGTGCAGAGCCAGAGACCACAGGACTTCTAGAAGACCAGGACAGGATTCTTGTGTGGCCCTCCCTCGGCCATTCTTTGCTTAGGGAGCACACTCGCACACACACACACACGCCCACACACATGCACACGCACACTCATGTGGGTGAGGTGCTGCCACCCTTTCAGCCTCTGCCTTCTTACATTAGCTGCTTGCCAGACCACGTGGGCATAGATGTGCAGAAGACAGATGGCTGAGCCAGGGTTCTTAATGGCCTCCCCTCCCTGGGGTCACTCCACCATCCAGGGCACAAGTGAGGCACCTGGGCTGGCCAACGTCCTGGTCTCCAGCTAAGACGGTTCTAAGGCTTGGGTTTGCAGCTCAAGTTCAAGTCTACACAGTGGGGCAATCCTAGCAAGACGCTGTCTGCGGGCATCAGAACTTCCCAGCCTCCCCCGTCCCCTCCATGCGGTCCCCTCTTCCTGGGACCCTCCCTGGGCCGGCTGAGCAACAGATTCCTCGTACGGAGACTCTGACTATTTTCTTTAGAACTTGACTTTCCTCCAACAAGGTTCATCAGTTCGACATTCCTCCAGCTTTCCAAATGCGGGGGGGGGGGTGTGGAGGAAACCGTATGCTTAATTACTGCACATCTGTTGCCGAGAACTCACCCTCTCACCAACATGGCTGGGTCTCGCGGTATGAATTTTAAAACCTGTCAGCAAGGGATCACAGCAGCTCTGGGAGCGAGAGCTGCTCACGCTAACCTCTGAACCAGATAATCTAACCGTAATCCATTCAGAACTAATCAAACATTTACAGAACGGCACCAGCACGCCCGCAAACAATTCGTCATCTTCACGCGCTCATTACACCTCCGACATCTCCATCTCCCTATGCAAATGAAGCCAGGGAGCTGACATCAGGACCATGTACAGAAATTATAAACAAATATTCATCCATTATGCTGCTGGAATTTAACAGCTGAAGTACTAACACTAGCTGAACTTCCAGCCCTGAGTATCAATTATTTATGAACCTAAAACTGACAGGACTGGGTAGGTGAATTAGCTGCATATGTCAAGCTTTGTTATAAATCCCAGCCTACTGTAAAACTCATTTCCATAGAATGTATGTACAAGGCTGACAATATATCAACAGTGCGGCATTAATAATTTAGAGCAATGAGACCATAAGGGAACACCTTGGAAACTGTGTTCTGCTCCGTAGTTGATATTACAAATAAAAAAGTCAAATAAAATGAATTTCCCATAAACAGAGAATCAAATAAAGCATTTTCTCCAGACTTTTATTTTCAATTTTCAGAAACATACAGGTTGATACCTCCATGCCTAGGTACCATGTGCCCCACCCCCCATTGTCCTCATCCCTTCCTTTTTTTCCTCTTCGCTCGGAGACGGCAGGAATGCTGGCTCTCATGATGGAGAGGGGCGCTCCTCCTCTTGCCTTCATTTTTATGAGAAAAGCAGAGCAAGATGGAAGCAGAGCTGGAGCAGCGGAAGGCTACTTGCTGCAGTGAGGTTGCGGACTGGGGTGTGCTGCTAAAGCGCTAAGTTAGAGGGAGCGCTGGGCACACAGCGGGGAGACAGAGGTCCTGAGGGCTGCACAAGGAGCTCCCTGCCTCTGTCCAGGCTGACACACACACACGTGTGGCTGGTTGTGGAATAAGCACCGCTTGGCTTGGGTCCTTCAGCAGGGTCGCGATCAGAACACCAGGATACTTCAACAAGACTGTGGGATGTGGGAGTCGATTTGGGTGTGGAGGAAAATCTGAAGGCCATGCCTCGACTTGTCATCCAATGCCTTTTCCACAAAATCCTTCTAGGCCAATAGGAGCCAGGTGCAGATCTCCAAGCAGCGGCTGGGGCTGGGGCTGAGGAGGGGCTGGGGCTGAGGCAGGGGCAGGGGCAGGGGCCAGGGCTGGGGCCAGGGCAGGGCAGGGGAAAGGGCTGGGGCAAGGGCTGGGGCAGGGCCCGGGGAGGGGCATGGGAGGGGCAGGGGCAAGGGCTGAGGCAGGGGCAGGGGCAGGGGCCAGGGCTGGGGCCAGGGCTGGGGCTGAGGCAGGGCAGGGGCCAGGGCTGGGGCTGGGTGAGGAATGGTGGAAGGGCCATCTGTACCCTCTCCCCCTCAGCTGCCACTCCCCTTCCACCCATCATCAGTTTAACCTTAGCAATCATTTTTAGGCATGCGATGCTTGGCAACAGAGATCCTCTGTCACTGTTAATCACTCCTCCCTGTCCATCTTCTCCAGACTCGGGATTTTTATGGCTCCGTTGCCACATCAGTCATCCCTGGCTCCAGGCATACTGGGACTGCAGTCTGAGTCCCGGGTCCTGCTCCCCCATAGGTGCAAAGCTTGGGTCCCTGCCAAACCCCCAGACACTAGCACAGCATCACCCTGGTTCTTTAGTACTTTCCTTTCTAGCTGGACTGAGTGGTCCTGGCCCTGACCACTCTTCCATGTCTGCATCTCTGCTGGCTGGAGTGTCTCATGCCTTCCCAAGGTGAGGCCCCTCCAGAGGCCCAGGAGGCCTGGCCGGTGAGCTGGAGCAACACAACTCACAATACTGTCCAGGAAACATCAGCTCCTACTGGGCAGCCCCACCAGGGCCTGGCCTCATGCCCATCTGGGGCCAAGCAACTCAGACGCAGCTGCCAGCAGCTCCCCATACTTGCATGAGGCTGAAATAGAAAACAAGAATGCCTCTTAACTCATAGGCCCCACTTGCAAACCGAAGACAATCACACCTGGGTGTTCCCTGGAGGCCCAGCTTGTGTTCGTTCCAAGAGGGAGGTTCCTACAGGAGACCCCAGGTGCCTTCCAGAACCCTCTCCCCAGCCAAGCACATCCTCCATCGCTCTTGCCAGGACTGGCACTTCCTCTCCTCCCTGCCACCTCTCAGGCCTTGTTAAGCTGTGCAGGTTCTTCCATGCATGGCCTTTAGCAGGGAAAGCTCCAGCAAAGGGCCTTTTTGTTAAATGCCATGTGAAATTGCACTCTGCAAAGCACCTGCTTAGACAAACGGCTTGGGCCACAGAAATTCTCACTGGTGAGCATTGCGGCTCCTGTGCTGCAGAACCACCGACCTTTCTGTCTGACTTAAAGTCTAATGCTGACGACCAGGCAAAGTTCTCCTCACTGGACACACACACTGGGAAGCTTCTATGGCCACTGCTCTGCTTCTAGCGCACACGCGCACACACACACACACACACACACACACACACACACACACACACACACACTCAATGTACTGTGCTCATGGCCAAAACATCGACCCTTTCCCTTCATGCATAGATTCCCGCATCCAGAGAGGCCGGGCTGTGAGCAGGTGCAGTGGGGCTTCAGGGTTAGTTGACAGGAATGCGTAGGAAGGCTTGCTGCTATTCCAGGGACAGTGGAAGCAGCCTCGAATGTTCCCAGTGCTGTGCGAGGCTTAAACAGTTGCAGTCTTTCTGCTTCTGTCGTTGGGAGGGGAGGGGATCATTTAGATCTGTTTCAAAGGGGAAGGAACTAAGAGAGCTGACATTTCTGAAAGAAACAGCATTCACACACACAACTAGAATTGCAATGAGAACTTGGACAGAACAGGCTTTCGTTCAAACGTGTCCGTGACCACCAGAGCCGACGACCTCAGGTGCAAAGACCGGGCCTGTGCTCCAACTTCTGGGGTTAACTTGACCAGTTTTATTTACACTTTTCTGGGGTTAAATATTTGGAGAATTTTCTAAGAAATGTGATTTTTCTGTTTGTGATTCCCATTAGGCCGTGCCGTTTTTCTCTTGCTGGCTTGCTTCAGGGGCGGTGAGGGAGAGAGAGGCTAGCTTATCCCAAGAACAGCTAAAAGCATCACAGGAGTTATGGGCGCTGTGTTCTACGGAGGAGGAAAATATATATTTTTGGTCTTGAAAGTTATTGCTTCAATTACCGAGTAATTTCTTAAGCAACCTCAGGGTGGGCTTTTAGGAGGTGGCTCTGGCAAGGGGCCTCCCGGGACTCTGTCCCTGAATATCACCATTTAAACCTGTCAGAGCAAAAGCCCAGAACCCTTTCCGGGCTGACCCTGCACACACACTGCCCGGGGAAGGTGGCGAGTCCAGGCACCTGGCCCCAGGCCTGCCTCTGTCTGTGACTGCAAGAAATTTCCACACCCACACCAGTACTACTCATAGTAGGGAAAAGAGGAATTTACACAAACACCTGTCAACTGATGGGTAAATAGAACAAATGCCCTAAGCCCACACAGTGGGATATCATCTAGCCATAGGAAAGACCACAAGGTGGTCTTTAGCTACCATGTGGATGAACACACCTGCTGGGTGAGTGAAGTCAGACTCCACAAGGCACATAGTGTGTGACTCAGCTCACAGACGGGAGGCATGGGGATGCTGGGCAAGCCTGGTCGCCCTGGTGTCAGCAGGGGCCTGAGCACCTGCCGAGCCAGGCTGCAATGAGGGGCGGCTTCGCTCCTGGCAGATGTTGGATGTGGGTAAATCCCAGACACCCAATGGGCCTGGCTGGTGCAGACGGAGGTCGCCTGGCTTCCCGGAGCCCATGGGAGGACTGGCCCAGAACAAGCAGAATGCTGCCAGCCTCGGGCACAGGCGGGATGTGAAGGCAGACGCCCCGCCCCCTTTCCGCACTCCTTGCAAAGCTGACTGCCCAGCAGTGGGCAATGCCACCACCAAACATTCCAGAGTCATGGGCAGCCAGCATGTGCTGGAGGTTTGGATGGGCAAATCCCTGTGCCAGACAACCCTCCCCTCTCTCTCCTCCTCTGATTGGGAAGAACGGATTCTGGCTGGGTTTTAGGTGTGAGGTTCCCATGCCACTACGTGGGGAGGAAGCTGGCGTTGGGTGGAGAGCACCAGGGCAGAGCCATCCTTCCTCTACGCGGGGAGCACTGAGTTGTGGGACCATCTCTATTTAAACAAGCAAAAGTCTGGCTAGAGGCTGGGAACAGGAAGATGCAGAAGAGTCTGCAGCAACTTTCTGCTGTTCTGTCTTCATTATCGAAATCTGTGAGCTGAGCTTCTGCAGGATGCCAGGCCTCAGAGGAGGAGACTCAGAATCTCCTGGCCTCTGGCTTTGGCCTGGCCGTTGCGGCCATTTGCAGAGTGAACCAGAGGATGGAAAATTCTTTGTCTCTATCTCTTCTCCTCTCTCTGTAACTCTCTTTCAAATAAAAAAAAAAAAAAGGAAGGAAGCACAGACTCGTTCTGGTCTCAACTGCACCTTCCAAAGAAGTCCCAGCATAGAAGGCCTGGGTTCTGCACCTGTCCGTTTGTCCCAGCTTCAGGCTCCTTGTGCTTGAAGCCTCAGAGACCCTGGAAAGGAAGATTCCGCCCCTCCCTGGCACTGTAGGGGCTGTGATCATGATTCTGTGACTACACTGTGGCTCCTTCAAGGAGAGCGAACGCTCAGTTTATGCAGTCACTCAACTGCCTGATCAGCAGTATTGATTGACCACGTGGCCTGATGGCCTCCAGGACAGAGGCTGCAAGAAGAAATGAAGAAAGAGCTTCATCCTTATGGAGCTTAAAGTCAAGTACGTAGGTTCATTTTTTGGACTCTTTGTGCAGGAAGAGAGGCCCAGAAAATCCTCCACCTCCATCTTGGAAAATAGAGTTGGAAGATTAAGTTTATTAGGGCAAAGATTTTTTTTTAATTTGTGCCTATGAGAGGTCTTTAGAAAGTAAGTTCATGGTAAATGTGCATTATGAGAAAACGATCATGGATTTCAAACACTTTTGCACCAGAATGAATGTATCACTTGGTTCTATTTTTTTATGGTGAACTTTCCAACATGTCCTCAATTTGTCAGGAAATGGAACTGAAAGATGACGGGCATTTTCGGGCAGGCCTTGTGACACAGCAGGTGGAGCCTCTATTCTGGACACCCACACCCTTTACTGGAGTGCTGGTTCAAGTCCCGCCTGCTACTTGCTTGTGCAGCCTGGGAAACAGCAGTGCTTGGACCCTCCCCACCTGTGTGGGCATCCAGGATAGAGTCCCAGGCTGTTGGCTTCAGCTTGGTGCAGCCCTGGCTGCTGCCAGCAGTTGGGCCATGAACCAGCAACTGACGAGATCTCCGTGTGTGAGCTTGTCTATCTTTCTGTCACTTCTCCACTGGCTGAAAGTAGAGTTTGTTTTAAGAACTAGACTTTAAGGATTCTTTCTAAATAGATGCTTCTTGTAGATACAGATAATCCAGTATCTCAGGCTATCTTGGGGGCGCAGGGCTGTAACAGCTGCTTGTCAGTTCTCCCAGACTGAGTGGCTGGGTCAGCCTTAGCACTCAGGGTGCTGCTTCCTCATGTGGCCCAGCCACGTGGCAGCAAGGAGGCTGTGGGCCAGGTGTGCAGCAACACTGGGCTGGGCTGAGGTCACTCCATGGCCCTCTGACTCCTTTGCCTGGCAAGATAAGGTTCTTGAGGATCTTAGTTATGACAGACCCCTGAGTGACATGGAACTAGAGCCCTTTGGGGACACGCAAAGAGTCCAAACAATGAACCTACGTGCCCGTCCAGCCACTGAGATCTGAGGGTCATTTGTCACTGAGCCGTACCCAGTCACCCCTCACTAATACCACTGGGTAAGCAGCCTAAGCAGCCCTTGGATAGGAATTGATTTCTCTACATAAAAAGATATGTCATGGTTTTAATTAACTTTTCTTCCATAGACTCACTTTGACTTCAGATGTTTAAAATCAGTCAGTGCCTAAGCCTATCGCTATTCCCCACCATTTGAAATTCATGCCATTTTTCATGAGTTTGTTTCCAAAATGCTACAGAAACAAGCCTCAGACGGAAGGATTTCTGAAGTGTAATCAGGAAACCGAGAAAGTAGTAGCGTAGAAAATATCTGCTTTTTGAAAACCATTAAAAGGGGATGGAAACAAAGCAACCACAGATTGTCCCATAGCCATGGTAAATGCAAGGCCATTACTGTTTTAGGTGACTACAGCCCTGGCCACGGTCAACCTCGGCACCTTGGCTCAGTGTCCCCTGGTGACCTGGGAACTCAGGACCTCCCTCCACAGGACCAGGACAGCAGACTGCTGCAGGTGCCTGCCAGGAGTTCTAGGGTCCCGACCTAACAAACTGGAGTTACTGGATGAAGAGATGGAAGGACTGACCAGCTCTGCTTCACCCAGACTGGGCTGCTGCAATTGGTGGACAAGCCCACCTTCTTTGACAAGGAAGGGATTTTGGCGAGTGATCCAAGGGCAGACGCTTCTTCCCCGAACCCAAGGCATTTGAGCTAGGAGACTTGACCATCGCTCTCTTCCCCGAGTGGCCAGACACACAGTCACTCCAGCCACGGAAATGCAGCAGCAGGACATAGAGGGTTAGGAAAGATGGAGAGCAAGAAGATGAAGTTCAGCCAATCCGTGGGCTTTTTGTAATCCATTTTGCAAGAACGTGTGTGAATGAATCTTCCAGACTGTTATATAGCTGTTATATGCCTCACATCCACAGCCCCAACAATCACCTGCTACATGGTAAGAACTGTGCTGGGTGCAAGCAACAGAGAAAGCAACCCAGGAAGCTTACCCTCAGGGAACATCAAGGCTCATTCTAGTTAAGTGCCAGCTGTGTGTCTAGCTTCCTAAACAAACACAGCTATCGACGGTGACGCCATCGTGCAGGCCCATGTTGAAAGTCACCCCGTCTCGCTGCTGAAGAGGGACCACTTTGCTATCTGGCCCCCACTCCACCATTTCTTTGGACACTTCCCCATCCCTCTGGACAGTTACTGGTGGCTCATTAACCCCTCCTTGTCTCCATCTTTTAGGAAGGTTGGCATTCCAAGTTCCATCGTTGGGGCGACTGGAAGCTGCTGCCCTCAGGAGGGGCTGTGCATTTAGGAACCACCCTCCACATCTTGTTTCCAAGCTCACTCCCCAAATGGCCACAATGGCCAGAGCTGGGCCTGTTGGAAGCTCAGAGCCTAGAACTCCATGCAGGTCTCCCACATGGGATGTTTTGGTTGCATCTTTCTAGTTTCATCCAGCAAGCAAAGGAGCCAACAGAGTCCTGTGTTTTCCTAATCACGTCACCCTGAAAATCGCCCTAGGAGTCAAACTCTCCTGGAGGGAGACCATCTGTGTGCACAGAGCCGAACTGGAATCACGTGCCCCTAGAATGTCCATGCTTACCGATCTAGAAATTTCATTTCTGGGGGTGTTGCAAAGAAATGACTCTTGATACAATTAGAAAAGCTTCTGCATGGAGATACTGATCACAACATTATTTATAACCGGACGTGACTGGAAATGACCTATCTCCAAGGAGGGCAGTGGTCACGTTCGTACCCTGGGATGTTATTAGTCATCAACATGATATTTGCAAAGAAAAGGCATTGATAAATTGGAGAGTTTATGCAGAAATACCGAGGAAAAGAACACTATCCAGGGCTTGAATGAGGCGATAAATTGGTTGTGTAGGAGAGAGGAAATAAACGGAAATGCTAATAGTTAACTGTGCAAAGTAGGATAATCTCTTCGCTGTTCCTTTCCACATCTGACAAATGCTCTGTGATAAAAATGAGTTAGCTCTATGGTCAGAAAATTGACGAAGCCAGCTGGACAGACCCAGGCTGTGAGCAGAATCTAGTAGGCCAAGGTCAACTGTCTAATGTGGCCGAGACACCAAGTCTTTGCAAACTGTCACAGATGTTCCTTAAACTATGACATACCGCCTGTAATTGTAATTGCTCGCTCTAAATTGGCTTTGTATTCTGTTAATGACTTTTTTGGTGAACCACTGTTTACAAATAAAGCAGTTCCTGGAATCTGTTAGCAAGCAGGGAATTGCTCTGGCCTCCTAATGAAAAGCAAACACCATCAATAATGCCTTTCCTACCTTGTGCTCACACTGTCTGTATCACGTGCTATGGGCACAGACAGGAACAAGCCTGGAGAAATGTAGTCAGGGGCCGGTGTTGTGGCTCAGAGGGCTAAGCTCCTGCTGGGGATGTCGGCATCCCACACTGGAGTGCTGGTCTAAGCCCAGCAACTAACCCGCTTCTGAGCAGCTCCCAGCTAACGCACCCGGGAAAACAGCAGAGGATGCCCCAAAACTCTGGGCCCCTGCCGTGCATGTGGGAGACTCAGGGCTTCAGGCTCCTGTCTTCAGCTCGCCCCGTGCCTGCTGCTGGCAGCCACTGGTGGGGTGAACCAGCACATGGAAGTTTACTGGCTCACTCTCGTTTGTCGTCTCTCCCACTGGCATTCTGCCTTCCAAATAAATCAGTACATATTTAAAACATGCATTTAGCCTCCAAATTGCTCCTGTGCTTCTGGGCAAGATGCCCCTCCCTTCTCTGTGACAACAGTCCTTCTCTCAAACTCAGCTGCTCCAGTTTGTATGTGCACGTCAGCCTCGCAGGTCAGTGAAAGGCTGGCTCCCGCTGCTGCGGCCACTAGATGCAGCTGTATTGAATCAGGCGGACAGACAGCCTCCAGCCACCTGCCCGGTCTGCGCAGAAGCCATGGGGACACAGCAGTGAGAGATCTGATTATGACAGAAGGAAAGCTACAATATAAAAAGTGGGTGCCCGAGAAACCCAAAAGCTGCCATTCTCACAAGGCCCTGTGCCTCGTTGCTTGCCACAGCTTTCTGTCTATGATGCCCAAACTGGTTACCAACCCAATGTCCCTCGGCACTGAGCAGATAAAGCAACTGTGCATGATGCCTTGTGATGTTTCTCAGGGACGTAAAGGCAAAGTCAGCGATACACGCTAAGGATCAATCTCAAAAATAACTATCCTGAAGAAGTGAGACTGAAAGTGAGATAATTCACGTTAAATCCTAAGCAACAGCAGCTCTCCTGTAGTAATGAGGGTACCAGGAAAAGGGGAGGGGTCACCACTGGGGGCGGGTATGTTCGTCAGCATAGTAATGAATTTATGGGACTGTGTGTATGTCTAAGCCTGCACTTCAGAGAGATTTTATTTCTTATCAGCAAACCTGTGTTTCAAAAAGTTAAATCGCACGCATTTTTCTTTGAACATAAGCGGCATAGCAAAGCAACCCTTTAATAACTAGGCTTCACCTTGATAATTTTCCAGGTAAATAAGACAGAATGTTGAGAGGACAAGCTAACACACCGGGTGCCAGGGCCACGGGTTCTCATGTGTTCTGTGTGACAGTTTGTAAAGACCCCAAAGATCTCCCCTTCCCCGTGTCATGAACCCGCGGCAGGGAATCGGGCTTCCAGCACATGAAACTTCAGGGAGGCGCCCAAAACCTGGCAGCGAGCGACATCAGTGGGCGCTCCTACACTGGCTAAGACAAACACTCGAGGGAGAAGCAGAAATTCATCAATCCACCCATAGCTCTAGCTCCTTCCCCTTCTAAAAGGCAACTAACGCAGTGCAATCATATAAACCATAGTACACAGTACAACAACCTGCTGTACATAAATGCTTATGGTGGTAGCTACTTCATTTGCGTTCCGTTTGTAGGACAAATTCATTAGACACTATGGGTATCATGCTGTCACAGGAGGCTAATCCATGGAATTGCTGCTGTTTCAAAAAAAATTTTAGAGAAGTTTTTTTCCTTTTACCTGGCTTTTACACTGTCATTTTTAAAAAAGACTTATTTATTTATTTGGAAGACAGAGTTAGAGAGACAGAGACACACATACCGAGAGAGAGAGAAAGAAATCTTCCAATAACTTGGTTCACTTCCCAAATGGCTGCAATGGCTGAAGTTGAGCTGAAGCTGGGCTGTTCCAAAGCCAGGAGCTTCTTCCAGGTCTCCCTTGCAGGTGCAGGGCTTCAAGTACTTTTTCCATCTTCTGCTGTTTTCCCAGATGTGTTAACAGGGAGCTGGATGAGAAGCGGAGCAGCTGGGACTCAAACCAGCACCCACATGGGATGTGAGTGTCACAGAAGGCAGCTCTACCTGCTGCACCACTATGCCGGCCCGGAGCTGATCCACAGGATGTGCCTTTCATGCCAGCTCAGCACTTCCTCCTGAGTGTGCTGTCGTTCAATTCCCAAGGATCCTGGATTCTGACGGCCTCTAAGTGTCCCTTGGCTACAAACGATGGCTACAATAAGAGATCACTGGAGGGCAAAAAGCAGGGGCAAGGGTGGCAGCCAGAAGAAACAAATGCCTTCTCCTTCAGCCAACCCTGCAGAAGGATTGGGGTGTCACGTGAGCTGGACTCTAGCAGAACAGAAGGTCCCCTACAGGAGGACAGCCATACCCCGAGCAGGCTTCCACAGGACACACCCCAGAAGGGCTGTTAGAATGACACCCAGCTGGGCAGGCATCTCCGACTACCTACAAGACTCCCCAGGGGCTCTGGGAGACTAAAGGGAGAAAAAGAAACAAAATGGCTCCAGCAAGAAAGTCTGTTTTGTAGGCTAAGGTCACCCTGAAATTCTACAGGCTTAAATACCATATACGTACTTAAGGTCTGGCACAGCTATTTATAATGAATTAAAGATCTTAATAGAACATGGGTAAGGGCATTTTTTTTCAGTGTTTTCAGGGCCATTCCCAGGAATGCTGAAGGGATAAAATCTCCCCAGGGAATTGCACTCTAAGCGGCTAGCCTGGGAAGTCCAGGAAGACCTGGCACGCGTGACTGTGCATTCATAGCAACCAGCAGCGGGGACCTGCGGAGGAGACCCAGGGGTGTGAAGCTGAGGCTTGGTAGCTGCACAAGAGACCCATAGGGCAAAGGACCAGCTTCTCCCAGTAGCCAAGATCAGTCTGAACCCAGCCACACCACTGGTGTGTTGGGCCACAGTGAGTTAAGCTGCCTCCTGCTACCCCAGCAACCCATATCCAGCTCAAGTCCTGGCTACCGCACTTCCATGCCAGTTTCCTGCTAACGCACCTGGGAAAGCAACAGAAAACGACCCAAGTGCTTGGACCACTGTTACCCACATGGAAAAACTGGAGTTCCAGGCTCCTGGCTCCAGGTTGGCCCAGTCCAGGCTGTTGTGGCCATTTGAGGGTGTGAACTAGTAGATTGGGAAATGCACACACTTTATTATTTTGCCTTTTAAGTGAAATCAATCTTTAAAACATAAATAAAATTATATTTGAGGAAGAGTGGGGGAATTTTTAGTTCCAGAACCCCATAACAAACTGTGGTTCAAAAACTAAAATGGAAGAAGAAAAATGCAATGGGATTTCCTACAGGAGTGCCCGAGCTGGAAGAGGAGCTGGGATTCTCCAGCCATTCCACCCTTTACCACCATCTCTCGAAGGCCATGTTCAAAGTCATGCTGCAAGGAAGCATGGGCTCCAGTCACTCCTCACAGAACAGCCTGAGGGTGCCTGACTTTACAAGAAAATATGGGAAGCCACGCTGCTTGTAGGGCTACAAGGTGGGCCCGGTTCCTCCCACGGCACTTCATTTGCTTCCAAGAGCGGAGCTTTTAGACGGTCCCTGAGTCATCCATCCCAACGTGTATACAGTGTAACCAGATCCCTTCAGAGCGTTCTTTCTCATCCCGCACAGTTGATACACAGGGCATGGAGGGATTTTAAGGGCTTTGTCTGATCATTATCTATTGTCTTTGTGTTCCTGAGCAGTGGTCTTTCTACTTTGTAACCTGCTGAACTCTTCAGTGGCACACTAAGCCTTCGACTACAGACTAAATTAAAAACCTATTATTACAAAGATTCACAAAGAGAGAAAAGGAGTAGGAGCAAGGTGGAGGAGACAAGGAAGAAGGGAAACAACACTGGAGTCTTTGAATTATATCTATGAGCTACATTAAATCTGTTCTTTATAATAAAAATGCAAAGAAAAATAATTTTTAGAGATTTACTTATTTACTCGAGATTTCGAGCTACACAGAGAGATCTTCCATCATCTGGTTCACTCCCCAAATGGCCACAATGGCCAGAGCTGGGCCTGTTGGAAGCTCAGAGCCTAGAACTCCAGTCAGGTCTCCCACATGGGGTGCAGGGATCCAAGGTGGGCCATCCCTTGCTGTCTTCCCGGGTCCAGTGTCACAGGTGGCAGGGTTATCTGCTACATCACAGTGTTGGTGGCAAGAAGAATAATTTTGAACCGCAATAAGCTTGTCTTTTAATTCTGCTTCCCGTGAGCTTTCTGAGGTGCCTTTGGACTTAGACTCTTCCCTGGACCAGCCAAATGCGGTCTGACTGCTGTCTGTCTCTGTCACTTCCACATCGTAGTTCTTTCTCTACAGCAAGTGGTTCTGGGAGAAGCAGCCCCGCTGAGCCAGCCACGCAGACAGAAGGAAGTTCGGGTCACACCATGAGTGGCTAGTTGGGCTTTGCACAACTTCGTGTTTAACAACGGGAGGCATCGCCGCATGCCATGTCTGCATCTTGCTGCTTCCTGAGTCGAGCCAAGGAGTTCAGTGCTGAGTTGTCATTTACCCTGTAATCATGGGTCTTTAATTTGGGGGGTGTACCTTCCGCCCCTGCCTTCACCTCCCTTCTCCCCACATATGCAGAGCTCTGCCTTCATGGCTGCAAGTGTGTCGAGGCTAGGGACCAGAACCTGAATTTTATTTTAGCTCTCTTTTATCTTCCTTTTCCTCTTCTCTAAATAAAAATTGATCTTTGTGGAGTGCTGCATTGACTTCACTCGTTCTGAATTACTCTAATATCAGTGACTCTTTGTTACTTGCCATTTTACAGGAAACGAGTAACATTCCTCTTACACTGTTATCTCCTCCCAGAAAAGAACATTCTAGTGGGAACTTGCTGTTCCGGTTTGCAGCCAGGCCTCAGAGCCCCTGAATGGAGCCAGGGGACTGGAGGTTCATACACCCACTCTTACACTAAGCACAGAGAACCTGGTGTCTCTTGGCTGGCCACGTCAAGGCAGCCAGCAGCTCACTCTCTGAGTGGGAGAGAGGGGCAGGGAGCCTGGTTTGGGGAGTGATGCCTGGGGAGTGTTTCGATCATGGCCCTACCACTAGGTCACATGAAAAAATCATTCTTTTGATCTCTGAGGGCAGTACTGATGCTCTGCACCCCAGGAACCCCAGGAACCCCGAGATGGGGCCATGGATGTCTACTGAGGGGTGAGTGGCATCATCCATTTAACTTTATTTAAGGGACAAAGATCTCCCATTCACTGCTTCACTCCCCAAATACTTACAGCTAAATCCAAGTCAGGCCAAAGCCAGGAGCCCCAACTCCATCCAGAACTCTGAGCTGAGTGGCAGGGACCCAGGCACCAGGTGATGGCTTCGGCAGCGTGCTTCAGCAGGAAGCCAGAATTGGGAGGAAAACAGGAATTCCAACCCAGGCACCCTGATGAAAGTCGTGGGCACCCCAAGTGCCATCTTCACCTTGTCACTAAGTCATACACCCGGAGATAAGAACTTGGCACTGATATAGTTAAATGGTAACGGTATTGTTTTCATTATGTTTTAATTAGAGCAACCAGATAAAGCATAGGATGCATAGTCAAATTTGAATTTCCAATAAACAAGAGATGATATTCCATTGTAAGTCTGTCTCATACAATATTACGGGAGAAATTGTCATTAAGAAACTATCCCTTTTATCAGAAATCCAAATTTAGCTAAGCTTTCCTGGGCTTTTATTTACTGACCCTAGTAATCCTCCTTTTAATGGGACATTTTGTTAGCAAGTGAATTACATTCTTAGAGAAAAGAAGTAACCACTGTTTACATATGTGTGTGTACATGTATGTATGTATAAAAACCTCACTGACACATAATTCATGTCCCACATATTTCACCAACTCAGTGTTTTCTAGTATAGAGATGTGTATCACCACAGCCTAATTTCTATCACCCCAAAAGAAACCCAGTACCCATTAGCAGTTACCCCATTTTTCCCCACCTGATGCTCCCAACCCAACATAAACCTACGCTCTGCAGATTTGCCTACTCAGGACTTTTCAGACAAGGGAAATGAGATCCTTGTTTTGTTTTTACCAAGCACAAAGCTGATCCATGTTGCAGTGAGCGTCAGAATTTCGCCACTTTTTATAGCTGGCTAATATCCCGTGTGTGGTTCTACACCACTTTTCTTCCCCACTCTCCGGTGCTGCGTGCTGGGTGCTGGCTTGGTGCCACCTCGTGGCCCTGTGGACAGACCCCTGTGGGATGCCTGGACAAGTGCTTTCATTTCCCAGGCACTGCTCAGAGTGGAACTTGCAGGCAGTGGATAACGGTGCTGAAGTCAGAGCTGTGTGTGCTGCTTTGCCCCGACCCCTGGTGTGCAGGGCAGTCTCTCCCCATCCCCATCAAGGCTGATTAGTGTCTGTCTTCATGGCTCTAGACACCTGGCGGGGATGAAGTGATAACTTACTGAGCTTTTCCATCTGTATCCAACAACGAATGATGCTAAAGACCCTTGCACGTGTTTTTGATGCATTTGTCGATCTTCACTGACGTGTCTATTTAGATCCTTTGTCCATTTTTAATTGTGTTATTCTAATTGTCTTTTTATTCTGCAGTTTTACAATGTCTTTATATATTCTGAATGCAGCTCCTGTATCAGTTGTCTTTTCAAGTCCTTAATTATATCGTTTGTAGCACAAAAGTTGTAACATTTATGATGACCGATTTATCCATTTCTTTCCTTTGTTGCTTACGGCTTTGGTGCTATATCTAAGAAGTCATTGCCTGACCCACCACGTCATACAGACTTCCTCCTTTGTTCCATGAGCTGGCGGGCTTTAAGACCCCTTACTTATGCTACATTTAGGAACCTCTTTATTCCTAAAAGTGAGGGAGGTAAATAAAGGGAGTGGGGGAAAGTGGTGGTACAGGGAGGGGGCTGTGGTATTTGTGACTTGCAAAGAAAAAACAGGGGTTGAAATAAAAAACCAAAACGTCCCTCTAACTTATCCACTCTCAAATAAGCTTCAGAATGATCTCCCTGGAAAAGAAATCAGCCATAAGGGTGCTACCAACATGTCCCACACATCTTCTCCCAATGCCAGTCCTTCCCCTGGGAAAGGGTGGTCCAGGCATTGGCAGAGAGGTGGGGCAGGTGCTGGCACCCCCAAGTTGGAGCTTCTTAGTCAAGACAGAAAGGGTGTAGGGCTCACAGAGGTTAGAGAGAGTGAAGATCCAGGGTCAGCAGGAAAAAAAGGGGGCCCTGACACTTGGATGGCAGAGGAGGAGGGAGCCAGAGCTGAGATGGACATTCCAGCATCAGAGAGCCCAGAGTCAGGAATTAGAGAGACAAGATTAAGTGGAAATAGATGATCACCATCATGGAGAGACACGGGAGGGCAAGAGAAGAATGGCCATCCAAGCAGTGATCCAGAAAACTCCAGAAACTCAAGCCAACATGGGTCAGTCTGCCTTAAAGATGGCGGGGCAGCAACAGGGGATGAACAACCCTTGCTCTTGAAAGCTGCCCTCCTCCAAGACACGTTCCTTTCTCGTCTGAGCAGCCCATGATGGGGTCAGGATTGCCAGACCCATCTTCCACACATGGGCGTTTTTCTCTGGAACCCTACTGATCTGAGCTTCTGTTTACAGCCATGTGAAGGTCACTTTGGCTCTATTCCAAGATCCCTGTCCAAGATCTGCCCCACTGCATCCACAGAACACAAACCTGAGCCACACAGGGACTGTACTAGGCACACAGAAAGATGAGGGGCACTGAGTGCCAGGGCCAATATCAGCTCCGAGACACTAAATGCCAACTGCACCGTCAACAACAAGGTCAGGTTCAGCCTGCATGGCATTAAGTTAGGGACCCTCCACAGTCTAAGGTGACCGACATCTGTAACTCTTTTTAGCTCATAGGAATATGAACCCACATTTTAAAAAAAAATTAATTCAATATTTATTTATTTTTATTTGGAAGGCAGGGTTACAGAGAAACAGAGAGAGAGAGAGATTGAAAAAGAAATCTTCCAACTGGTAGTTCATTCCGCAGATGGCTACACTGGCTGGGGCTAGGCCGGGCCAAAGCCAGGACCCCGAAGTCTCATCCAGGTGTTCCATATGAGTGCAGAAGCCCAAGTACCAGGGCCGTATTCTGCTGCAGTCACAGGTGCATTATCAGGGAGCTACATCAGAAATGGAGCAGCCCAGTCCTGCATATGGGATGCTGTAATTACTGATTAGCCGCAATGTCAGCCCTCAAAAGCTTTCTAAAGGAACTCATCCTGTATATAGATCTATGGGGGTAACTGTGCATGCAAATGTGAACCCACAATAAAAGACTACAGAAACACAGGGAAACAAATCACCATGATCTAACACGGTGAACAGATCAAACAAACTTAGATTGCCAGTCATTTGGAAATTGGAATCACTAGACAGGAAATGAGACAACTATGCACAAGCCGTGTAGGGAAATTAAAATGGAAATCACAAGAACAAGCAAGTAACAAAAGACCATCAACTAAGGATAGGGACCAGCATTTGCTAAGTCACTACTTGGGATGCTGGCGTCCTTTATCATACCCTGAGCCAACCCACCCCTCTAATAATGCCTCTTGCAAAGCAGTGGAAGATGGTGCAAGCGTCTGGGTCCATTCTATCCATACGGGAGACCCAGATGAAGTTCTAGGCTCTCATGTTCCACCAGGCTCAGCCTCAGCCGCTGTGGTTATTGGGGAAGGAGCCCAGATATTTCTCTCTCTCTCTTTCTCTCTCTCCCTCACCCCAATCTCCCTCTCTGTTCTCTATTAAAATAAACAAAACTAATCTTTTTTTTTTAATGACCAAGGGTATCTGAGAAACAATCTAGGAATTCTTCTTAAAACCAGTGATTCAATGGGCTGACAACAGATGAAACACCACTGAAGATAGACTAGCAAACTGGAAGGCAGAGCTGAGAAAGTCACCTGTTAACGTAGTACCAGAGTCAAGGAGACAGCAGACACCGGTGAGAGGTGAAGCTTTAGACAGGCTGCAATTAAAAGTTATAAATCAACTCCACTTGAAATTCCAGGAGGAAAGAATTCAGAAAATGGCTGGGAAATTTCCCAAACTGATAAAATACATGAATCCAAAAAGCAATAGAAAAGAAGACATACCTATTGAATTAAAGCTGCAGACAAAGTCCCAATATTAAACACAGCCAGAAAAAGAAGTCACACACCTACAAAGAGATTGATAGTAGCCATCTCAATGATGACAGGGGAAGCTATACAACAGTTAAGTAATATCACACTGTATTAATAGAAAAAAAAAGCTGCTGGCAAAAAAATATATATCCAACAAAGCTATTTTTAAGAACATGATTTGAAGTAATAAAGCAATTCCACACAACCTTAGGAGCAGGAAAATTGTCTCTTTTCCATAAACAAATCTAAAGGAATCTGAAATATGTCTGTCAGGAAAGATTATGAGGTAACAAAGTGTTGCTTTGCTACAAGAAGCAATGGTGAACAAGAAAAATGGAAAACATAGAGGTAAATCTAAAGAAATTCAGTTTTAACTGAATATGAAACTAAGATACTAGAAAACCATAGCACATGAGTCACAGCGTGTGTTTGAATAGGGGGTAGGAATTGGGGTGTTCTGTTTAAAACACCCCCAAAATCTTCATGTTTTCCACTACGGATTTTTTTTTAAGATTCATTTATTTTTTGTTGGACAGGCAGATATACAGAGAGGATGAGAGTGGCCACAAGGCCGGAGCTGAGCCTATCTGAAATCAGGAGTCAGGAGCTTCTTCCAGGTCTCCCATGCAGGTGCAGGGTCCCAAGACTTTGGGCCATCCTCGACTGCCTTCTCAGGCCATAAGCAGGGGCTGGACAGGAAGTGGATCAGCCAGGACATGAACTGGTGCTCATATGGGATCCCGGTATATGCAAGGTTAGGATTTAGCCTCTAGTGCCAGGACCTCCATTAAGGATTTTGTTTAAAATGCTTATACACGGTAATGAGGACAGCCTAAGAAAGCACCAGTTATCTTAGCACAGAAATAGTTGCCCCCTTTACTTTCAGAAGCTTCCTGGTTCAAACAACAAATCCTTTTGCCATCCTGGAACACAATAATCCCATTACTGGGACCATAAACTCCAGCATGTGCCCAGTGGGCCTTGGGTGCCAAAGCAGTCAGCAAGATGGACCCGTCCAACACTTCACAGAGCCACATGCTCCTCCAGGGGGTCCCTGTGTGACTCGTTCAGTCTGCACGACCACTGTTAAGGTCGGAGTTACTGGCCTCACTGTAGCCATAAGATCCCAGAGGCTCAGCACTGTGAAATGACTTTACACCAAGCTACAGAGCCAGCGATCCCTGGGGTCAAATACACAAGCATGCTGACCTGAGCCACAGGGCTCCCTTCCACCCTGGGGGCCTGCCAGCCACCAGGCACGTGTGCTGCTGGGCCTGGGCCTGCCACCTACTGCTGCAGTGTGAGTGGTGTGACCATGACTGGGGTGGTGTCATGTTCCTGTAGATCAACGAGGGGCAGCAAGTGACCCCTCTGTGCCATTTGATGGCTCCCCTAAAGCTGCTGGAGCTGAAACAGTCTCCCCCACCTGGGTGCTGGGAGTCACCTTCCAGGAGACTTTCAAACCTTGGCTCACAGCCAAGATCACACACGTTTCCTTCCGTCACAGAAACACATGCTCAAGGAAGACACAAGAGACTTCCAGGGCTGAGTGTGGTCAGACCTGACTTAAGCTTCAATTTCAGGCAAGCAGTCCAGACAATAGAGCCATTTCTGATTTGCTGCTCCAGGCAATACCAGAGCATCCACAGGCCCCTGAATCCATCTCTGGATGGATGTTGTGGTTTAGATGGACCTTGACCCTGACCTTCCCGCCCTGTTTCTCCTTCCAGCTCCAGCAGCTTCTGACTCATGGGGCCATGGCAGGGATGGGTGGATCTGAAGGCACAAGGAGCAGAAGGCAAGAGACAAAGGAGCGTCTCATGGGTGGGTGGACTGGGGGTCAGTTCTTTGCTCCTCCTGTAGAGAGCTGGAGACCCAGCCACGACCCTGAGCCTGGGAGAGAAGCACAACATTCCCTCTGGTAGGCTTTGTGGCACCAGGGTTCAAGGTGCCACCTGCCAGGCCAAGCATCCTCTATCTGGGTACAATTTGAGTCCAAGCTGCTCTGCTCTGAACTCTGCTCTCTGCTGATGAAGCTGGGCAAGCAGCTAAGGGTGGCCCGTGTGTTTAGGACTCTGCCATCCATGTGAGACCCAGGTGGAATTCCAGACTCATCATGGTCATTTGGGCAGTGAACAGTGGATGGAAGATTTCTTTCTCTCTGTTCTTCTGCCTTCCATAAAATAAAGACAAGAGTTTCCCATCGCAGCAGAAAATGGGATTCAGGGACGTGAGGCGTCTGCTGCTCTGTTCCCCACCCCTTCCTTCCTGTGAGTACTCCCTGAAGACCTAAGGGTGCTCTGTCGGGCCTGGAGATAGGGTGGTGAACAAGCTGGCTCATGCACCTTTCAGAAATTTCAGAGCTTGTCCCCCAAGCCATGAGCAGGTCCCCACTTTTCCACCTCTGCATGGCAGGCCTGCTATTGGGAACTAAACCTCGTGAGGTGCTGACCAGATCTCTGCCGAGCCCTGCTGGGGCGCCAGGCCCATCAAGGCTCGGCACCCTTCTGAGGACCGCACACAGCTCCTTGCCTCTGGGGACTGGGGTTTTCTGCTTCTTGCAAGTCTGCTAGGCCGGGTGTCCCAGCCTGCATTTTTCTTGCTCCTGGGCCCAGCTCCACTTTTCTCACTACATGTCTATTTACCAGGCGCTAAACTAAAAATGATCTCTCCAATTTGCAGCCACGCTGCCCTGCTCTCTGAAGTTAAAAGGCCTGATTTGTTAAAGCTACATGCAAACCTGCTGCCTCGTGTGCTGCGCCTCGCCAGCTGGTATCGTCCTCCTGCGGCAGAGAAGGGTGTGGGGCCCGTTGCATCCCCAGCAGACAAGAAAGCCCCAGAACTCCACAAGCTGCCTGGCCCTTGGGCGTCTGGCCACGGGGTTTGACAGCTCGGCCGCCAAGCGTCCTGGGACATCCCACCTGCCCTACCCATCAGGCCTCCTGGATGACACGTAACCTGGCTAAGCCTAGTGTGCTCCTCCATTTAGGAAGGAGAGCTATACCACTGACACCCCTCCAACAGCAAGACACATCACAGCACCAAGGCTACAGCGTGGTGGGCATGGCCTTCCCACAGCACTCTGCGGCACTTGTAACTCCTTGGACACTGATGCTCCTCCCTTCCTACCTGACTCAGGGACTGTGCCCCAGAGATGCCAGGGCAAAGGAGGCAGGTCCCTCCCCTAGTGGGAAGGAGCAATGCCACCTCATGCTGCCAGAGCACATGCTCTTCTGGTCACAGGGAGGTGCCTAAAGCCCCAGGACAGGATGGGCTCTGATGGAGGTGCTGGGGCTGCAGCAGCAAACCCAACAGGCAGGAGCCCCTGCCCTGACCTCAGCAAGTGCAGAGGGAAAAAAGCCTATGGATGTGCTGGCAGGAGCCAGCAGGAGAACAGGAAGCAGGTTGGAAGCACTGGGATTATCGGATAAGGAGAGTGGATGTATACAGGCTAAATGTCTGATTAAGCAACAGCGAAGCAGAAATCTGACCATCATGGGGGGCTAGTTGACATGCAAGCAAGATGCAAGATTTGGGGCCGGTGCTGTGGCTCACAGGCCGATCCTCCATCCTTAAGTGTCAGCATCTCCTGCAGGCTCTAGTTCATGTCCGGCAGCCCCGCTTCCCTCCCAGCTCCCTGTTTATGACCATGGAAAGCAGTGGAGGATGGCCCAAAGCCTTAGGGCCCAGAACCTGCATGGGAGATACAGAAGAGGATTCTGGCTCCTGAGTTCGGATTGGCTGAGCTCTGGCTGTTGTGGCCACTGGGGGAATGAATCAATAGATGGAAGATCTTTATGTCTCTCCTCTCTGTAAATCTGCTTTTTAAAAATAAATATAAATAAATCTTTTTTAAAGGTGTGGGGGGGTGCAAAGTTAATGAGCGAAACAGAGGGAAGAACAGGCAAAATCTGCTGGGAGGGGCGAAGGAGTGTGGATAAAAGGGGTGGCAAGTACACAGGCCCACTACTGGCGCCGCTGAAGGCAACAGGGGCTGGCATAGGTGGGCGACATGGCTGGGAAGGTCAGGCCTGGCAGCTGCAGGGGTCATTGGCCACCTCCTGATTGTTCCTGGGACTTCACAGAGGGAGGTGATCACGTGGCAATGTGGGGAGCTCGGGGACACTGGAAACAGTATTTGCAATGGGAAGGGGCCATGACATCATGCAGGGCCGTGGGAGAAGCCCCGCAGTGGGTCAGGAGCAAGGAGCTTGGGGCAGCCTGGGCACAGCCGGTAGGGGCCCCAACGCCTGCTGCTCGTCTCCTACGTGGAGGCTTTCTGGTTTGTTCTGCTACAGGTCTTTGCAGAGATCAAGCCACTACCACAAGACTGCAGAATTGGGACAGGGTGACAACAGCTGGCACTACCCAGTATTCCCCACCCAACCTAGCCCCTCACAGCACAGATGGGGAGTTGGCTAACAGGCAGGCTCTGAATCTAGAGCTGCTTGTTTTATAGCTACGTTTTTGGTGTCTGGCCTCATGCACTGGCTGTCTCTAGTTGCTGCTGGCGCCTGGTGAGAGCAGAGCTGAGCAACAGCCAAGCAAAGGCCCGGATGTTCGCACGTGGTCCTGGGCAGAGTGGCTGAGCAGACGCCCAATGCAGCGAGAGTCAAGTGCTGATCAGGAGGTAGGTTATGCTAACGTTAATCAGGATGCGTTTTGAGGATTTTCATTGTTGCTGTCATGTATTTAATTGCGAGTCTCCAGAAATTAATATTTCATACTAGACAGCTGTATTTAAATGTCAGTTTGTGAAATACCTAAAATGCAGACTGGTGAGGCCTCCAACCCAGTACCCACGGGAGACGCCGGCCGACTCCTAACCCCAGCACACATACTGCTTTCTGGACACCTTGTCCAGCAGACGGAAAGGAAGGAGGGAGGGACTGGTGGGCCTGAGCAGGAGTGCCCTGGGCTGTGTGGGGGCTGGGAGCTCCGACGCCCCGGGTTTGGCAGGAGCAGGGCCTCATTGGGGAAAGGCTGCGGGCAGGAATGGGGCACGGTAGGGGTGGGGGCAGCAGCTTAGAGGGAGGCTCAACAGGGCCTTCCTGCTCAAGCAGACCTGGCCTACGCGCAGAGGCCACGCACCACAGAAGGCCGCACCTGCCCCATGTGCGGCCTGTGCGTGTCAGTAACAGACCTGGAAGTCTAAGGCATGGACGCTGCTCTGCCCCAAGCTGCACACAGGACAGGGCTCGGAAGCAAGGAGAGGGAGAGTCAGCTGGGCCGTGTGCAGATGCTGTGCGCTGCCTCCCTGCAAAGCCGCACAGCCGACAGGAAATGGTTTTGATGAGAAAGACAGGCCAAGGAACACATGACCCAAGGGTGGGACTTGAACCTGTGATCAACAGTGATGATTTAGGGGACTACAGCAGCCTTATACACACACACACACATGCATGTAAACACCACACATTTATGTGCACATGTATGCACACAAGCACACGCCATCATATACATATACACGCACTGCATACACGTGCACACACCATAATACACACATATGCACTCACATACACGTGTATACATCCACACACAAGCACACATGTGCACTCCTAAATATGCACACGCATAGTCTCATGCATACATATATGTGCGCATAATGCACACGGGCACTTGCACATGTTCACACACATGCAGACTCTGCCTGACAACTCTGAGTCTGTCCCCCCTGCCCTATCACAGAAACTGGGGCCACTCACTGTCTTGGATCCCCGTCACTGCCCGAGCATGGTGTGGACACCCAGCCCACAGCGAGGCCGAGCAGGCCAGGGGCTGTCAGAGCTGGTGGCAGGGCTCAGTCAGCTCTTCTCTCGGGTTCCAGAGCCAGGCCCAGCCGAGGAGGGAGACTGGCCAGGAGACAGCAGTACACTTGCCCTGGCACCTGCTCTGTTCCAGTCCAGGACGAGGCCACACCCTGACTTCAGGGCTCCCCACCCCCAGTGGACCTGCCTCTGCCCAGAGGTGGTGGGGGCAGTGGGGAGCACTCACTCTGTGGTCATCACATGCAGGCTTGACCTCACACTCCCTCCGGGACAGCTCCAGGCAAAGGCCACCTGAGCCATAGCACCTGCCTACACAGCAGCCCGCAGGCTTCTCCCAAAAACCACAGAGTAAACAGGGAACTGGCCAGGTCTCTCAGTGGGGCCGCACTCCAGCTCTCTGGCCTCCCAGGCTTCGCCAACCCCCACGGGGCCCCTCCCTCGCGGACCACATTCCGCCCTCTGACGGCGGCAGCTCTCAACCCTAGCATCTCTCAGGGAGGTGGGCACCAAGGAAAGAGAAGCTTCACACATGATCATTTTTGATACCAAATGAGAAATGTGGGTGACGGGCTGAGGCCGGAGTGTGGCACGTTTAATTTAAGCCGTGGCAGCGAGGGGCAGCTTCCGCCGTAGCCATAATAAATTACATACAAGTGCCACTGAACAATAACACAAAACCGTGGGCCATCCATTTCGGTCCCATTTACAAGAAATCAATATCAATACTTAATGCAATACTGGTGAAAAATGAGCAGAGGTACAGAAAGCATAATAAACCAGGAATGAGAGACTCACAGTCTTTCACTTTGGAAAAAAAAACCTGTCTATATTTTCCTGTCGAGGAACATTTCACAGGAACTCTGAGCTGAGGACGGACTGCGGGTCTTCCACATCTACGGTTAAAGCAACCTCTTTATCAAATTAAGAAAGTTTCTTAAGCGACGGTATTTGGCTGGATGAAGCACTTACGAATGGAAAGCACTGGCTCAGCTTCCCTGGACACCAGGCACTTTCCCTCCAATCTTGTTCTTTGTAACAGCCTTCGCTGTGTTACACACACTTGGTGCCATGTTGGTGTTGGTGCTATGACTGACCACTGTGAGTGCCCAGTGTCTGTATCGGAGAGGCCAAACTCATTTCTGCCCAGCCATACCATCAAACCACATGCCCTCAGACAGCCAGGAACCACAGAGAAGCCCCAGAGGCCCCAGGCTCTGACACTATGGGCCATGGTCAAGACCATGGCCACATTTGAGACCATGGGTCACATCGGGTCCTTCCCCACATTGTTCCTACCATCTGCCTTTGGACTATCATGGCTGTTTAGTGTCACTTATTGGAGCCCAGGTTGCATGGCTGTGACCCCTGGTCCCCGTGGCAGGCTCGGGTCAGGTGAGGCACCGTGGGGCTCCCCCAGGTGATCAGAAGATACCGCCCCCAAGCTGTGCTGAGACCCAGTGGCATCCCCAGCCACAAGCAGGGGCTCCTCAGCCACAAGCAGGGGCTGCCCACTGAAATCATTTCTCCAAACGGCGCACCCAGTGGTGCAAGGCTCAACACACCCTCCCGTGAGGGACTCTGGGGCAACTTCTAAAGCTTGTGGTCATTGACGGTTACAACACGGTCAGTTCAAAACTAATTCCCCTTCTTCTCATGCAGTGTCAGCCTGACTCACAGCTAGGGGCTGCCTCCAGGGAGCTCCAGTCCCCTCCGCCCCTCCTTCTCTCCTGTCCCCACCTGGGATGCCCCCTGTGGTTCTCCTCCAGGGGCCTGGCCCAGTGGACACTTCTCCCACCCCTGCTCCTATGCACCAGACCCAGAAAACACCCAAGGGAGGAGCTTGCATTTGGGGGAGTAGCCAAGTGGGGTGGCCTCGGGGTTGGTGAGGGGGGAGTGGGTAAGTGGGGCGCCGCGGGGTTGGTGAGGGTGGCTTGCTTAAGCCCCCAAGACCATGGGAAGGAAACGCAGTGTTCTCTTCCCATCCACCGCAAACTGCACATGCCTGTTGGGGTACCCTCAGGCAGGCCACCCAGTCCACCTGCCCAGCCCATGAGCCAGGCCCAGCCTCAGATGCTCCCTGATGGAGAGAAAGGCCTGGAGGGCAGAGCCAGGCCAGCTGGGTTCAAGTGCCACACGTGCCACTTCAGTGGCATGGACACTGGAGCAGGGAGCCATCAGTCTGGATAGAAGCCATTCAGGAAGGCGAGCAGGAGGTTGTGCAGGAGGCAAGCAGCACGAGCTGCTGTCTAGCGGTCACCCCTGGCCTAGCATCTGGACATTCACAGATGTCCTCCAGTGGGAGGAGACCCCATCTGCTGATGACGACTCAGAGGACTATGACGACCACCCAAGTCACCCTGAGTCGGTGACAGAACTTGTACCTGAACTCAAAAATCCACTTTGTCCTTTAGCTCTCATATTCCACCCCTTCCTCAGCAACTCCAGGAAAAGGGCTGGGCCAGGAGGGACCGAGGAAGCACAAGAGAGCAGAGCTGCCCATTGGGGCACAGCCAAGTGTGAGGAGCTTGTCCATGATGAGGGCTGCCAGGGTTCCCATGCCACAGGCCTTCTCTCCCTGCCCAGCATGCTGCCGAGCGTTGTTGCCCACACTCAGCAGGTGTCAGAAGAGAACCTGGTCAGGGCTGCGTGCTGAGATAGGGAGAGAAGCTTCAAAGTGAGAGAGTGAACTGCATGGCCCTGGAAGCAGAGCAGCAGGAGGTGGGAGGGTGAGCCGCTGAGCACGTGGGAGGGAGAGGGTGACAGAGGAGGGCCTAAAGGCGTTCAGACACCCTGGGCACTGCTGGGTCCTGACCACGTCACCCGTCACTCCCCAGGACAGGCAGCCAGCGCAGGCTGTCAATGCTGGGACACTGGCTAACAAAGGACATCTATAGCACTGAGGGCCAGGAAAACCGGCCTGTAGTCTGCAGTGTGAGAAGTCAGGGCCGGTGCCACCTTGCCCCGCCTCGCCAACCCTAGGGCCTCATCCCGACATCTCTTCCCCTCTCTTCCTTCCTCCCTGCTCTCTCCCAAATAGGTTGAAAACCCAGATTGAAAAGTAACAAGAATCTTTAGAGATGCGAAGTGGCTGAGTTCAGGATCCTGGGACAGAGTGATCAGCCTGGGTTGTTCAGAGCACCCCTGAGAGCATTCACACATACCCTCATTTATCCAGACACGTGGAGAAGGCTGTGGGCCAGAGGCCAGGACGGCAGGGCTGGAGCCACGGCTGAGGACTGCTGGAAGAAGCCGGGAACGGACGCTTATCTGCAGCCATCTGAGGGCACACAGCCCTCTGACCCAGGATATCAATCCAGGCTGGCAATTTCAGGACATCTGTCCCCAGAGCTGACAGAGAGCAGATTGGCATAGTCTGAAGACACCGGGTTTCTGGCAGTATGTGACAGCAGCAGTGCCACACAAGAACGCATAGTCAACTCCAGCCAATTGCCCTGCACCGCACAAGGCCAGACCTGGATGGCAGAAAACTACCCGTTCACAGAGTCTCAAGGTGTGAGACAACGGCCTAGCATTCATTCCCTCTCCCTGAACAGAGCCTCAGCACTGGGTCTGCGTTCATGTCCACACGTGCACGTACAAAGCGGTGCAGCCCCTTACAGGGAAATCTGACCAACATGAGCATTTGGCCTAGCCCTTGCACAACTGGAATTTTCTTGGATGGTGCAGCTGTGATCATGAGCTGAACCCCAGCCGACACAAAGACACATGAGAATAGCGGATGGCTCTCTTAGACCACTGAGTTTGGGGGTAACTTATTAAACAGCATGCTAGTGATGAAAGCTAAGTAATATAATCAGGGGGGCTAGGGTTAGGGGAAAGCACTGGGATGCTGGACAGTCAAGCCTGGCCTGCCCAGGACACAGCACAAGGCAGGAGTAGAATAGGGGCAGAGCTCTGTTCTCTTGACATCTGAAAGCCATGATCCACTGACAGCATTTCAGTATAAGAACTACTCATTTTGGGCCTGGCACCATAGCCTAGTGGCCAAAGTCCTCGCCTTGCACATGCCAGGATCCCACATGGGCACCAGTTTTAATCCCGGCAGCCCTATTTCCCATCCAGCTCCCTGCATGTGGCCTAGGAAAGCAGTCGAGGACCACCCAATGCTCTGACCAGCAGAGCCAGTAACATGACAGGGAGAGGGTCTGGGGATGAAGCACTGGCAGAGACCAGTGATGGTGGAAGCCTCTGTGAACTCTCCCCTTTTTGCTCCTTCCCCTCTCCTTATATACTCTTCCCCGCCCCCATCCTCATTTAGCAGGATATTGGATACAGATGAGTCCAATTAGTCTAGGTGTTTTTAGCCACAAGCCCCGTTCCTGTTCCTGCCCAGGCCAACGAACCCTAATCATCTCCTTAGCCCACAACAACCCAAAGCCTTGGGACCCTGGAAGAAGCTCCAGCCCCCAGCTTCAGATCAGCTCAACTCCAGCTGCTGCGGTCACTTGGGGAGTGAACCAGCAGATGGGAGATCTTTCTGTCTCTCCTCCTCTCTGTCTGACTTTCCAATAAAAAAAAAACTTAAAAAAAATAGAAATGTATTAAAAAATAACTCATTTTAGCTGAGCACTGAGACCAAGGTCAGAACCACTATGAGCTCCTCGGATCTGGATTCAAGAGGCAGGAATCCAATCTGTACAAAATCCACAGACCTAGAATTTTCTAATCATGAGTTAAGAGTAAGATCTAAGAGAAGTGCATTTCTGCATGGAATATAGGTCAAGAAAAGGCACAAAGAGACAACCCTAGCACGTGTCACCCTTAGATGTAACATGTCCCAAGCCCCTGGGACCCGCCACTACACAGCCCAGCCTCTGCCCTTGCCAACCCTCGTAGCACAAATGATCACACCCCGGGTGAGCAGCAAGAACGGCTTCCGTCGCTGTTCCGGAAGCCAGTTCCAGTGACCCTGTCGTCACAGGGTGCTCTCTCCTCCTGCATCTGTGTCCCCGTGAGACACTTGCCCTCCGTGTGTGGCCACTCTTCTTGCAAAAAGAAACCAGGATGACTTCATCACCCGCTAAGCACCTCTGACTCAGCCCTTCCTTTGCCGACACTCTCGCCACCTATTCTCTCTGCCTCGCCTGCAGATTTCAGTTCAAGCTACTCCAGTTCCAAAAAGCCATCCCTCACCCTGAATTCACTCAACATCCCCATTGCCATCTTTTTGGACAGAAGGAATAGGGAGAAGGCATTGTGGGCAGAAGGTCCAGATAGGGCTGAACTTGGGGGCCACCATCTACCCCGGCAGGATGGCTGGCCCAGTGTGTCTCCCCAGGAGATTGCACAGCCCATGGAGACAGTGCCAGGCTGCCTTAGTCATCCACATCCCGCACCCAGCACCTAGCGCCAAGCAGGTACTCAGCACATGCAATACAGGTGCTTTCATGAACGAACAGATTGTGAGCCCTGTGTGCTGGGCTACAAGGAGATAAAGGCACCAAGGGGGGAGAATGGGGTCTACTGTCTCTCTCTTTTAAATAAGATTTATTGAATTTATTTGAAAGGCAGTGTTAGAGAGGAGAGAGAGAGATTGGCTGCAACAACTGGGACTGGGCTAAGGCCAACGCCAGAGGTCTGGAAGTTCTTCCGGGTCTCCTATGTGGGCGCAGGGCCTCAAGCACTTGGGCCAGCATTCTCTGCTTTCCCGGGTGCATTAGCAAGAAGCTGAACTGAAAGTGGAGCAGCCAGGATGCCAGCATTGCACTTTAACTTGCTAAGCCACAGCACAAGCCCCGTCTCCTTGTGTCAGTAGCTACAAGGGTTTGGGCTTCCAAGGCTACATAAGTCTGCATGACAGTTTGGGAAGGTAGCAACTTAACAACTAAGGTGTTTAAAGGACAGGCCAGTGGGAAGAGGTCAGGATTAGATAAAGGCCATCAGGGTGGAATCCTTGGGTTTGACTCCTGGTAACCTTACAAGAAGAGAGATCAGACAAGCACACACACACACACACACCATGAAGATGCAGCCAGAACTGAGCCAATATCAGCAACCATGTCCTTGAACCTCCCAAACTGTGAACTAAACTTCTTTTCTTCATGCAATAAACCTGCCTCCAGCATTCTGTTACAGTTGTGATGGAGTGGAGAAGTAACTAACAGAGGAGGGACACACCACCCTGCCCAGGGATGAAGCAGGACTTGGGGGACTCGGAGAAGGGGCGCAGCTGCAGCAGCTGTTGGGAGTCAACAGGGTGTCAAGTCAAACCTGCTGGTGGAGCTGGGACTGGACAAAGGAGTAAAGGGAAGCCAGTCTAGGCAGAGTGACCAGCCAGGGTCACTTGGGGGCCACTGTCTCAGGACACAAACACCCTGCAGGCATTGACAAGTCCCCATGTCCCAGCACCACTCTGCGTGCAGGAAGGTGCTCAGAGATGCCACAAGAGGAATCTGTCTGTGTTTGCAGAGACCCTGCATGTACCCAGGCAGGCAAGGCCCCATCGCTGCACACTCTGCCATCCTGGCTCCTTCCCTGGACCATCCAGGGAGGCCTGCGGTGGGACCAGGCCCCTACAGAACTCTCAGGAGTGCACGGATTCAGTTTCCATTACTTCCTGAGCATGAATAACCACGTTTGTTCTTGCCCCCTACAAACACCACACCGAGTCCTCCCGACTCTGCTCCCCTCTGTGAGAGCTGCCCATTGTGCAGCAGGAGCTCCATGCTGATCAATGCCGGGCTGGCTGCATAAGCAAGGCAAATTACACGCATGTGAGCTGCGATAACTATGATTAATCCTTCGGCCAGATACAGCCAAGTCCCGTCATGCCCTTGGGCAGCCCGGAGGTGACGGGACTGAGGACAACACCTGTGATGGCCATGGTACCCAGCCATTCATTACTGTGATGTCCCCATCACCGAGCGTACTGATGAGATTATTGATCCTGGGAAATAATTATATGAGAGGCAGCGTGGCCAATGTCCTTGTAGGCATTCATTGGTGAGGGATGGAAGCTTCTTGTCATTTTAAAGGAGTCTTGCTTTCGTGGATGAATTGAGTGCAACTTTTCAAAACTAGCGATGGACACTTCTGCTGGGGGGAAGAGCAGGAGAGAAGAGAGGAGGTGGAAAAAGGAAAGAAAAACAAACAAAAATCAGAAAGCAGCAGCAACTCTCAATGTATTAAGCAGGCCCAGAAACGTGAGAGTTGTGGTACCCAGTAGATGGTGCTGTAATCAAATTCTAAAACCTGTTACACTGGCTGTCAGAAAGTGCTGGAGAGAGGACGGGGCTGAGGAGCCCGTTAGGGTTCAAGGTGCACAGCTCATTGGAGTCAGCCACTTCCCTCTCTTTAGACACAGATTGATGATGTCAACAATGATGGTGGTAGTGACATCAAGACTTCCTTCTGAAAATCAGACCAGGAGGGTTTCCACTTCTTCAAGCGTCTCGGGGAGCGATGACGGTAATTAGCGTCTCCTAGAGTCAGAGTTGCCCTCTTTCTGCTTGGTCCCTGCAGAAACCCTGCGAACATGAGCTGAGCGTGAAAGGCCCTTGCAACGTCAGTATTCTGTGACACCTGAGACACGTTTGATGCCAGTCCAGGGAAAACCAGTGACATTCACACACATTTTCCTTCGCATCAGCAACAGGCCCACGAACCATTGAGCTCACAGACATTCGGTATCAGTACCTGGAGTTCACAGGATATGGCACCACACGCACCAATGAACAGGCTACCCATTTCCGGGCTGCCCGGTGGCCAGCTGCAGAGTCTTCTGGACTGCCCCAGCCCTGCTATCCTTCAGAGTGGCTGAGGTCCTGCAGGTGGAGAAGCACCAGGGGCAGCCAGGGGAGGGAAGGGTGAGCTCCACGGAGCAGAAGCAGGAAGGACAAGATCATCCACCGCTGGGGAGGCGGAATGGGACCGGAGACTTGCAGGTGGATTAGCAGGTGCTGCTGTGCTCTTGGTGCCTCTCAACTGCTGCCCCCTCCAGGGGGCACTGCCAGGCTTTGGGGACTTGTCCATAGGCCCTGCATGGCTTCAGGCTCAATCCCTACCTAGTTGACAATCCCTCAAGAAACCATCTGTGTGTTGCAAAACATTCTGGGAGTCTGTGGTGAGTGTGCTGGGGTAGAGGTCACAACAGGTGCCTAAGCTGTGGAGGAATGGCCCGATCCTGAGGTACAGTGATGGACCAGACAAGGTACAGGTTGGGAGTAGAGGTGGCATGGGGAATGTTCTAGAACCATGTACATTTCCACAGCTAGGCCATGGCTTTCAGGTTCCCTCTCTGTGGGCTGTGCAGAGGACTCCATTCCTGTCTCAGCCAGGCACTTGAGTCACAAGAGGCAGTAGGTTGAGGAAGATTTTGTGGAGATTGACCCGTGGGATGGGACTGAGTAGCAAGCAGCCAGAAAGGGGTCCCAGGCAGGGGAGCAGTCAGGCAGTGGACGTCACAGAGCTATGAACATGGGACGGTACAGACAAAGCAGCATGAGGTCAGAGCCAGAAGCTGGGGTCAGGAGAGAGGCAGGTCCCACAGCGCCCAGGACACACCCTGGGTGCTCATCTCACAGGCTTGGACCCAAGGCACCTGGAAAGTCAAACCAAGACTGTCACTACAGCTGGGGCTGCACTCACAAAGCCAGGCCCCCCTCGCCTGCTCTCACCAGGTCTTCTCCCCGCAGGGAGCTGTGCAAACCCATTAAGGAGACATTTCCACCCTCATCTTCTCAGTGGGTATTTCTGCCCGTGGGACTCTACCATTCTCCTCCTGCTCAGGGTGGCATGGCAGAACTTAGTGGTGAGCTAGCCTGCCACGCAGCCTCAGCAGGGACCCTGGTCCCCCACAACGAGAGCAGCAGTGACACCACCCAAGAGTGTATCACAATTAACTCTCCCACCCTGTCTCTTTCCCTTTCAGTGAAAAACAGATAAATTAAAGTTCAAAACAAATAGAAGAGCTCAGGGGTCAGGGTCATTGAGATATGCAGAAACTAGCCCCAGCTACCGAAAGTAGCTAGCACGGATCTACACTGAATGAAACCCGGGGCCAGTGCCCTGGACACCCCTGGATTTGGTGTCCATCAGATGCTTTTATTAGCACCATGTCACTGTCCTTTTAGCTCAGTGATAAAGTTTTCAAATGTTTCTCAGGACCTCTCCTGTGACCAGGAGACCCTGTGATGATGGGAACCCGGCATTGAAGACTTCTGAACTCACTGAGAGGACCAGGGGTCTTCAAGGGGGCAGTGCTGGGCAGTGGCTCCTCAATGTGCCTTGCTCAGCAGATTCAGGGCTGGCAAAGGTCTGTGCTAGAGTTTTGCATGTAATCCAGCCCCCTCCAAGCCATTCATGCATTAGAAGCTCAGCCCTCGGTCTGGCAATGTTAAGAGGTGGTGAGGCTGGGTGGGCAGCCAGCACGATGATGAAGATGCACTTGGTGATTTGTTAGGGTGCCTGACTCCACGTCTTAGCTCTGCTTCCAGCTCCAGCTTCCTGCTCATGCACACCCTTGGAGGCAACAGGTGATGGTCAAGCACTGAGGTCCCTGGACCACTGAGATCCGGACTGAGGTGCAGGTGCCAGGCTTAAACCCAGCCCAACTCTGGCACTGTGGGCAACTGGGGAGTGAACCGGCAGATGGAAGAGCCCAGTCTGTCATCTACCTTTCAAATAAATGAAAACAAATCCATTTTTAAATGTAAAAAAAGAGGAGTAGTTTAGTGGGAAGAGGTTGTGAAGTTATTGGGGGCACACCTTGGGGATGAATTAACACAGTTGGTGAAGGACCCAGTCATGTTCTGACTTCTTACTGTCCCACATGCCCCTCCCCCTTGACAACTACCACCCCTTCCCCACCAGCAGGCCGTCCTCCACGAGGCCTTCAACAGGGCTGAGCTGGAACCAGTGCCATTGCTCTTGAACTTCCAAAACTGGAAGCTCCAGAAACCTCTTTTCTCAAAGAGGACCAAAGTTTGAGTGCTTCCTTGCAAGTAGGCCAAGAGGCCCAGGACTCCAGCCACGGGCTCACTGAGGCAGGGTAGGGATAGAGGTGGGGAGGGAGGCCCTGGGCCACACATGGCCTCTGCACTAGCGCAGGGTCCCCTCAGAAGCCCCTGCCTTTTACTTTCTGACATCCAGTGCTTGCTGTGGCCATTCATTTCCAGCAAGTAAATATTTAGACTGTAGCCTCCCTGTTCTGGCCTTTGTGAACTCAGTGAAAACTATGGCAAAGTCAGGAAACTTTTTCATCTATCACTCTCCCTTGGGTAACACTTCTCACGTTCCCAGACTATTGAGCCACAGACACATATCCCTGGGCTACGGAATTTCATTTAATCCACAGTAGGTTTCTGCTAATAAGGAATTTCAGCAGGCTGATACCTTCAGAAGTGTGAAAGTCACTTCTAAATATACCACAATTACGATGCGAAGAGCACATTGCAAAGAAATCCTAATTATGCCTGCTTTATGGGTTTGATAGTTTTTATTGAATGGCTTGTTTGCATTTAATACAATAATGCTTGTCCCCTTGCTTATCTGTGATGATTCTGCAGCTGAGCTGGTGTGTTCTGAGCCACTCGCACAATGGCGTCTTTCGTTTGATGAGCTGCTCCTCCAACACCCACAGCACAGGTGTCATGACCTCCAGCAGGAGGGCGCCATGGACAGCGCTCAGTTCTCAGTGCATTACTCCTTGGGACATGCATGTTCCCTCCACCATGCTGAATCTCTCCTAGTGTGTAACTGCGGGAAAACTGCAGACCTACTCCGTGCTGTGCACCTGCTACCACCCCAGGGATGTCTCCTGGATGAACAAGTGGATGAAGGAAGAGCAAGTGATGTGGAGGCTGTGCAGCACTGCCCGATCAGGCCGGGGGCAGAGGCTCCCCGGGGCTGAAGTTTCTGATCTGTGTTCAGCAAAGCTCCCACGCGATGATCAGCTGCGACCATCATGTCGCTCTGGGGCCTCCCCGGAGGAGTTCTGGGAATAGAGCCATGAACAAGGAAGACACAGTTCCTGCCCTTGTGGAATTCAGCCTGGCAGGGACCTGGCACTGTAAATAAGTAATTACACAGGCAAGCATTTAATTACACATGTGATACATGCTGTGGAAGAGACATACAAAACCCCAGGCAGCCAACCATGGGGCCTCCTCTGTCTTGTGGGTCAGGTGTCCCTGACAGACATGGAAGCTGAGACCAGGGCATTCCAGGGCTGCAAGCTCCAGGAACTGCAGGAGCTCGGAGTGGATAAGGGGAGCTGGTGGCCAAGGCTAGCCAAGACCCTTTCACCTTCCACTGGCTTTCCTGACCGCAGGGACAAAGGGGAGGCCCTGGTCCCAACCATGCCCTGGGTGCTCAGTGGTTTGGAGCTTCCAACCTCTAAGCCCACGCTCCCCATCCAGGTGCAGTGAGCTGCACTTCTCCCCCATGCTGTTGATCCTAACCAAGGGGTCAGATTTCCACCAAGTGGAGTCCTTCGGGGTGAGGCTGGGCACATTACTGCTGCACCAGGCTGAGTCAAGGTTGGCTCCAACTTGAGGAACACAGCCCCCAGGCCAAATATCAATAGGAGACCTCCTTGAAGATTTTGCACCTCCTTTTCCTATTTCTGACACTTAAAAGCAAGCAAGTTTTGAGAATGCAAGTGAGAATAAAATGTGAACTGTTGTTCAAGGGTCTAGTGATGTGGCGTAGCCTGTTCAGTCACAACCTGTAAGGCTGGCTCCACTTTCTATCCAGCTCCTTGCTAATGGCCTGGCAGAGCAGCAGGGGGTGACCTAGGTGGGAGATCTGGAAGAAGCTTCTGGATTCTTGATTCAGCCTCAGCCATTGAGGCCATTTGGAAAGCATATCAACCAATGGATGAAAGATCTCTCTGTCTCTCTCTCTGTCTCTGTCTCTCTCTCTGTCTCGGCCTTTCCCTCTGTCTCTGTAATGCTGTCTTTCAAATAAATACATACATCTTTTCAAAACGTAGTATCCAAGTTCTCACAAACTACATCTGTGAAGAAGTCCCATGTTTTCTTTCTAGAAGGAAAAAAAATTCTAAAGCCTGTCTCCCACAGCAGCTGGAAAGCGCAAAGCCCCTCCCCAGCAGTGCGATGGGCGAGTCTGCTCCCCACCCCCTGCTTTTCTCTTCTTGTCTTCCTGTGTGTGGACTGAACTTGCTAGTCTTTGCAGGCCTCTGCTGGTCACCTAACTGGACCATCAACTTCTATCTTGGCATTTTAAAGTGTGGCCTGGTTTTTAACATATCAACAGAGAAGAAAGAAAAGGAGAGATGAGAAACAAGAGATGAGATGGGCTCAAGAGACTCATGCATGAAGAGCTGAGCCAAGAACTTGGGGGGGCCGTGCCGTTCCCGCATACTGAGGTCTGTGGGGGTCCTGGGCTCCCATCTCCAACAGGCCCCTTTGCAGCAATGTCCTGGTCTGAACCACGCAAGATGAGGCACCGTCGAGCTTGTGCCACCAATCAAAAATAAATGAAGTAACAACATCAAGGTGGATTTACCGTTATTTATAATTTACCGTTTTTACCTTGTTTTCAATTGTCTCTTGCGCTCTTCATTTGAGTAGCCCATTACATTTTATTATGCTAAACCCCATCTTCTGTCACATAAATTACAGTTAAAGATCTTAATATTAAAGCCTCTTAGCTCTGAGCTCATATTTCAAGCTTTGTTCAAACCAGACATTAATGCTGGAATTGAACACAGAACAGTTTGTCATCATTACCCAGGATCTCAAAAGTATAATACAATTTTTGCTATATATGGCACAAAAATGCCTCTTGGTATAACACTGAATTATGGAGATATATTGATTTCTACAGTATTTTGACAAAACAATAAAACTAAACCTGTTAGCTCCTAAACAGATATGCAGACATCAACCCGGCCATGATAGCAACCACCAGGAAGACGAAGGTCTCGCTGGGGCGGGAGGAGAGAGGAAGCCACGCAAAGCCACGTCTCGCTGCGACTCCCTCCTCCCCAGACGCTGTCCTGTCTCCTCCAGGGCCGAATGGGGGAGCAAAGAGAGAGCAGAACTGCACGGCATTGGCACGGATGGGGGTCCCACTCCAGCCCACCCGTCCCTTTCTAGGGGGAGGGGAGGCCTCAGGGCTGCTTTCTCAACCCCTGGGGCCACTGTAGGAATTCAATGCTGCTGTGTATTCCCCGCGTGCCTCACTATCAGAACCTGATGCTGCAGGTGCCTGATAAATGTTGACTATGCGGGTGACTCCTCCAAGACCACGTACACACAGCCGCGTGCCTCGTGCCCACACTCTGCTACCAACTTGTGAGACCACCTGGCCACAGCCTCCACCTGTCATTGCCACCATTTCGCCTGTGAACTTGAGCAAATCATGCTTCTTTTCTAAGCCTCCGCTTTTCTCATCTAAGCCAGGGACAATCACAGCTGCCTGGCCAACCCCGGAGGGTTATCCGGGGATAAAACGCAGTACAAGACGTACAGGGCCTTGCACAGGGAAAGCGTGCCCCACACATAAAGGATTATTACCACAAATCCGTCTTTCGGAGCAGAACTCCGAGCGCCCTCGGAGCACGGTGTCGTTCGGAGCCAGGCTCCGGCCAGCACAGAAAGAACTTGTCAAGGATAAATCAGTGTGTCCTTTTCCCCCTAGTAATGGTGATGATAATAACACTGCAGCCACACAACTAACTTTTTCCCTCCAGTAATGATAATAATGCTGCCGCCACAACAGCTCGCACGTCTGAGCCAAGCACTGGGATAATATTCTCACCTAAAATGGTGTTTATCCCATTTTAGCCTCATGACTGCCTAGGAAGGTAGGCAGAAATGTAGCTTCAATTTATAGATGGGCAAACTGAGGCCCAGAAGACCCGAGTAGTTGGTGCAGGGGGCTCGTACTGCTGCATGGAGGCTCAGCATTGAGGACCTTGCCTGCCCTGCTCAGGGACAGGTCCACACAGATGGGAGCAAATGAGCATTGGGTGGTGGGTTTTTGCACCTCAGCAAAAATGACACTGGGGAGCCCCAGGTCCCCAGGCCCTGTCACCCCAAAAGCTGCTCTTCTGAACCCAGGGGTCATTTACAGCAGACCCCCAGGACCCACCCTGTACCCTGACAGCCCCACCCCAGGGGTCCACAGGAAACCTACAGCCTGGGGAAGCTGACCTGGACGTGACTTGTGTTGGACAAAGAGAAGGGAATTCAGAGCAGGCAGGCTATGCCCCGCTGAGTTCCGCTGTCCCTCTTGCCCAGCTGTGTGCCCTAAGCAAGGCCCTCGCCATCTCTGGGCCCTAGTGTCCTCCTCTGTAAGAAGCACAGGTCAGATGGTCTCGACTGATCAAACTGTCAGGCAACCAAGTAATAGACATGAGAAGACTTTGCAAACACTTCCCTCCTGGCTCCCTGCTGAGTCTGGGGTCTCCTTGGATGCTGTCGCTGCAATCGCATCTATTGTCGTCCCATTCCAAGGCCAGGCTCACCTGCTGGGAAACACAAGATGTCCCCCAGAGTCCTGCCCTGAGCCTAGCACGGCATCAGCAACGTAGTGTGTGGCCAGGAGGAGCCAGGCCCCCAGGAGGGAATTTCCTGTGTAGTGAGAAAGATGCACACGCGCACACACACATACACACACACACACACACACACACCTTCCTATATTTCAAAGCCCTCCCACTCTTCTTGAAATGACAATGAAGCTCTCAGTGCTGCCTGAAAGGTCCCAGATGTGCCACCTTCAGACACGTGGTCCTTCGTGGCCCTCCTCTGCCTGACGCCCTGTCTTCTCCCCAGGGCGCCCCACTGGCCTCTGAGCCCCAGTGTCTCCTGCAGATCTTGAGCCAGTTTTCCTCATGGAAAGTCTCGTCCCACCTGCAGGCGACACCAGCAGGTCTCTATCCCTTCGCATCTCCCACAGTGCGCAGTGTCCTTTTACATTGGTATATGTGACTCTTTCATGTCTGTCTAATCGCGAGATGACAAGCTCCACATTGAGCAGCAGGCATTTCTGTTTTGCTACTCTCATATAACCCTGAGTGTCACGTGGTGACCAGCACCCAGTACATTTTTTCATAGTAAGTATCCAGTTAGTTTCTGATTAAAAACCAGCATGCTTCCTATTTGCTTTCTGCACCTGGTTGCCAGAATCTTCCAATTCATTTGGGAACCACTGATGAGCCCCAGCCCCTACTCACACCACACACAAAAGTGATCCAGAATAAAGCACACATCTAAATGTAAAAGCTAAAACTAAAATAATTCTAAGAGTAAAAACAAATTAAGATTTTTGAAATAGGCAAGTATGCGTCAGAACACAAAAGCAATTTATCTTGAAAGAATAAAATTATGCTGGACCTTACCAAAATGAATCATCTACTTTTCAAAAGAAACCACTTTAAAAATGCAACGGGACACCACAGACTGAAAGGAAGTTTACATTTAAGTGGCAAAGCACTTACATTCCAGAACACACGAAGAATGCCTAAACTTCAGCGCTAAGACACAGATAAAATGTGTCAAAGATTTGAACAGGTGTGTGCTACAGAGAGACGAAGGAAGACTCATAAAAATCTTAATGACATGTCACCTTTTAATCACTAGAATGGCTAAGACTAAAGGCTGGTTAAACTCGTGCCAAGCTGACAAGGATGTGAAGCAAGTGGCACTTTGGAAACCCATTGCACCATACACAACACTCGCTCATCCTCGTAACCATTTACCCAGGAGAAGCAAAGCTCATGGAGAATGCCTGTGGCTGCCTGGGAGTATCCGAGATGTTTGTCAACAAGGGAACCGATCAACCCTGGCAGATCCTACATGGCAGTACCACTCGGCCAGAGAAAGGCGCAAACAACCGTGTTCATTTCCTTGGACTGCCGTCACAAAGGACCCCAAACTGTGTGACAGCAGATGCACTTTCACAGTTCCACAGACAGAAAATGCAGAACCAAGGTGGCATCAGGGCCAGTCTGTCTCCTGAGGCACCACGGGCAGTCCTTCCTGGCGTCTTTCCCGTTTTGGGATTCGGGAGCGGGGAAGGTAGTGTCCCATAGGAGAGAGACCCCAGGGTGGAACCGACACTACATGTAGCCACTGTCTTAGGGACCTAACTGCAGTCTCACGAGGGCTATGCTAGCCCCGTCTCTTTTTTCAAAGAGTAATTGACTGATTGATTTAGAAAGGCAGTTTCAGAGTGAGAAGAAAAAACAAAGATTTTCCATCTGCTGGTTCACTCCCCAAATGGCTGCAATGGTCAGAGCTGAGCCAATCTGAAGCCAGGAGCGAGGAGCTTCCCACGGGTCTACCGTTGGGTGCAGAAGCTGATTCTGCTGCTTTCCCAGGCCATTAGTAGGAGGCTGGATGGGAAGCAAGGCAGCCAAGATTAGAACCAGTGCCCACATGGCTCTCAGGGCATACAAAACAAACACTTTGACCACTAGGCCACTGGGCCAGGTTCCCACCCCCCCAGCCGCTTTTGCTGGAATTGGAGGAAGCGTTCATTGCGCGTCTCCCACGGGCCCAGCATTTTCACCAACGGCACACCCACACTGAGAAGCAAGCCTTTACCAGCCTTAAAAAAACAAACAGCCACTCTTCAGAAGAGGTGGGAAGCTGTTGGATAACCAGGAGATAAGGGCGGTAAGCGCGTGACTCCGTGCCGAGCACATAGTGCGCATTCCGTTAAAACTACTGCTGGTTCCCGCACCCCTCAGAAGACCTTACAGAGCCGTGAGCTTCCGGGGGTGCAGTGACTGAGGCTAGCTGGAGAAAACAGAGACACATGGTCCCAGGTCGGTCTGGAGGACAGCAAACGGCCCTGCCTCCAGCTTCCAGCGGCTCCCGACAAACAAAGGCTGCCTACCTCCGGGCAGAGCTGCGATTCTCACACCTGTACCAGACACATCACCTGGGGAGGTACCGGGAAAGCAAATTGGGTTTATGTTGCGAATAGAAAATGATGACACTAATTATCTTGCATTGTAGTGGCCCGGGATGGTTCTCCAAGCACTTTGCCTTCCATTATCTCGTTTGATCACATATGAAAGAGAAGAGAGGGCCGTCGGCGCTGCTGTCCACAGCCCGTTCCCGATTGCACACCAGCTCCCTCCCTCCCAGGGCTTGGCTCGGCCTTTGGTTTGTTGTTTTTCAGCAAAGGAGAAGATCAGATTGTAAGGCATCACTCCCGCAGAGCAGCGTCTGTATGAAGCTGGAGGTCTGCATCGGAACTGGGCGAGATTCAGGTCCCAGCCTCAACAGAGAGGGTGTTCACAAGTCACCGTGACCTTGTGAGGTTCCAAGTCGGCACAGCAGGGGCCAGCAGTGTGGCAGAGCAGGTGAGGCAGCACCTGCAATACTGGCTTCCCCTCTGGGCAGGTCCCAGCCAGCTCCCTGCTAATGCACCTGGGGAGGTCGGTAGGAGCTGGTCCGAGGGCCAGGCCCCAGCCAGGGGCGTGGGAGCCCTGGCAGAAGCTCCTAGCTGCGGGCTTCTGCTAGCCCAGCCCTGATGTTGGAGTCGTTTGAAGAGTGAACCAGCAGATGAAAGATCTCTCCCTCTTTCATTTTCTTTGTAACTCTTCCTTTAAATAAATAAATCTTCAAAAGGGAGTTTTTGCAATGTGACAAATAATAATAATAAAAGTCAAGTTGGGACAGCCCGCTGGCGTCAGGGCCTGTCCCCTCCCCCGGGGCTGGCCCGGTTCCTCTGAAGGTGGACGCCTGTGGCTTACACGCTTTCACCCACTCGGAGTTTCACAGAGTCACTGCTGTTATGAATCCAACCCCTGAATTACTGGGATGAGGGACCAGGGTATAACTGCATGGAAACATCACACAAATCACCCCAGCCTGACATAAAACCATTTCCACACCAAGCATATAGACTATTCTAGAATGTTCTGCCAGGTTCTGCCAGGTCCTTTTGACAGCAGAAAAATCACATCCTCAAAATACTCAAAATACAAAACAGCCCCCCTCCATCCCTCCTGAAGCCCCCACCCTTGGGCTTTATTCCGGCCTTTGAGAGTTCCCGTTCTTTCTTAGGAGAGAAATTTTCTTCTAAATTTTTTTTCCCAAACTGTATGCTTTCTTCCCTGTGCCCATTATGTCTAAAAAGATGGGTCCGGAGCTGCCCCGATGAAGGAATAAGCATTGCATTCCAGAGGTGGAATGGTTTGGCTTCCACTTGGTAGAATCACCTAGGGGACAATCGCGCCCAGGGCTGCATGACCCAGCTCTGTTTTCTGTGTTTATTTGCAGAAAACCCTCCTGAGGAGCAATGTCGGCCTTTTCCTGTGAAATGCTGCTGCTGCTCCAAGGGGCTGCGGGACAAGCGTGTGGAAGGCACGGCGGGGCGGGCTCGCCGCAGACACCCGTCTTTGGTCCCCTTTCTGTGGGCAGTCTGGGAGCCCAGACCCCTTTCCTATCAGAGCAAGCAAAATATTTCCCACTGTGCAGAACACCCCATCCACCCCACCCCCGTGGCTGTGTTCGCCTCCAAGAGCTGTGTTAACGACAGGCTGCTTTTTCCTCTTTGCTTGCTTGGTCTAATTTCCAGCCGCCCACCCGGGCCCTGGGAGGAGCTCTTCCGGAAACATCTTCAGCTGGGCTCTCAGCCCCGGAGCCTCCCTTGCTCCTATTACCTTAGCACGCTAAATGCTGCTGGTTCGTTTTGTTCATTTATAGGGCTACTCTTTTATCTGAAGCAGGTTTATTAACTGGTAGCTGTTAATTATATAAGAAGATAATTTCATGTAAATGTTGGATTTAAAAGCAGCCTATCCAGCAGGCGTACTGTTGAACAAGAAGGCTTGGGGATTTGTTTTTGTGGTTCCTATGCGAGTCAAGCAATTAATGGATTCAGTTGATTGAATGAAAAATGCATCGTAATTGTTTTACCCCATCAAGCTGCTACTAGAATTATTCACTTCTGGCAGAGGGACAGCAGCCTCTGTGATACACCGCGTCTCTGTTGTTGCCCTAATCAGGCCCGGAGCTGGGACCCTGGGGTAACAAAGAGGCATTGCAGTGGGGTCCTGCTGGCCCTTTCTCCCAGGGCAAAGAGAGCGGCCCCAGGCGATGGATTAATCCACTTCCGTCTCAGTTATCCAAAATCACTGCCAGTCCACTCCCAGTCTGGGGCTTTGCAGCTGCCTAGATGTGGGGTCCACTCCCGAGGACACGATGTTCTCCACACAGCAGAGGGGCATGGGGTCCCTGGGATCTCTTCCAAGAGTGTCTAAACAGGGGCAGAAGTGGGCATGGCACGATAGCCTAGTAACTTACATCCTTACCTTGTATGTGCCAGGATCCCGTATGGGTGCCAGTTCATATCCTGGTTGCCATACTTCCCTTCCAGCTCCCTGCTTGCGGACTGGGAAAGCAATTGAAGATAGTCAAAGCCTTGGGACCCTGCACCCACCCGGAAGAAGCTCCTGGCTTCTGGCTGCAGATCATCTCAGCTCCAGGAGTTGTAGACATTTGGGGAATGCACCAGCAGATACAAGATATTTCTTTCTGTCTCTCCTTCTCTCTATAAATCTTTCTAATAAAAATAAAATAAATCTTTCTAAAAGCAGGGAGAGGCAGAAGTCAGATTAGGGGTGAGACTGGGCACAGTCTTGTCTGGGCCCATCTATGCCTCCAAGGATTATATCTGATTCATATGCTCAATGCCAGCGTCCAACAGGGGTGCCTGGCACAGCACAGGCTCTGGCTGAATTGGAGTAAACAAAATCTGCCAACCAGGACCCAGCCCATGCCCTGAGACCAGGTATTCAACCATGAAACCCTGAACCCCTCTGCCTCAGGACTTCAGCTGAGCATCGGACCAACCCCAGATGGGTCCCTGGTGAGGACACACCATGTGTCACCTGCTGGGCTACGTCCTTGGTTTCAGAGATCTTATGCCCAATGGTCTTGCAAAAGATGTATATTTAAAACACTCAGCTTTGGGGCCTGGTGTGGTGGCCTAGCAGCTAAAGTCCTTGCTTTGAACACACCAAGATTCCATATGGCTGCCAGTTCTAATCCCGGCAGCCCTGCTTCCCATCCAGCTCCCTGCTTGTGGCCTAGGAAAGCAGTTGAGGATGGCCCAAAGTTTCGGGACCCTGCACCCGCGTGGGAGATCTGGAGGAAGTTCCTGACTCCTTTCAGATCAGCACAGCACCGGTCGTTGCAGTCACTTGGGGAGTGAATCATCGGATGGAAGATCTTCCTCTCTGTCTCTCCTCTTCTCTGTATATCTGACTTTGCAATAAAAAAAAAATCTTTTTTTAAAAAAACCACTCTGTTTTTGCCCTCAGAAAACCTATCTTTCACTCCAGTTTTTCCACAAACTTTTTGAAGTAACCATATCTGCGGAGGGATATTTGACAAGAACCTTCCATGGAAAATCTCAGTAGAGCCATTTGTGAAAGGAGAAGCTGGGCTGCAAGGGGGTGAGCACCTGTTGGTTTGCCACTGACCACCCTGGTAAGGATCAATGGGCCTGATAGTTGGACTTGACTTTCCCTGCCCGAGGTTAGGCTCTGCCCAGTGCAGGAGTGAAACACCCATTGTAAACTGGGGTTAATGCTTTTGTCTTGTTGCAGCTGCTGTCATGACATTCCCAAGACATTCCTTCTCCACCTTGAGCCAGTACTTCCCTCTAGGATATGTCCACCCAGGCATGTTACCCACGGATGACTTCTTGTTTCCCGTTAAACTCCAATGGCAGCCCTTGTCTCTTTCCCTTGACTGACAGGTCTCTGTCAACTTTCATCACATCACGAAACAGGTTGATTTCAGCTCATGGTTCTAGAAATATACCTGCTGATGGCATTCTTGCAGGTAGGGTCCTAAGATGCCCACAGCATCACATAGAAGTCATAGGGAACACACAGGTCTGTGTCCACCAGCGTTCAACCCATGGTGACCCATCCAATCCAATTCAATCACTCCTCAGAGGCCCCTACACATCAGAGTTACAGCCACTTCCCACCTTCCTTGTATCATTAATAGAAGCCACTGAGGACCAGACTCCACAGAGAGCTTCACAGGACACATCTCAACCTGCAGCCTTCTGGTTGGCTGATACACCCTTGCCAGAAGGCTGTTGGAGAATGGCACTGGGGCAACCCAACCAGGACTTCCAGGACTGCCATGACCCCTCTGGCCTCCCTAGCAAGAAATCCTGCCTGGGTGACACCAAGAGACTACAGCCATGCACACGCGCACACACGCACGCTGCCCCAAAAAGTAAAGCAAGAAGAAAGAAACCATGCGTATGCTCTGTGTGAGTGGGGGAATATCTATTTCATTCCAACAGAAATTTCCCACTTCCAACCTCCCTTCTGGGCAGCTTCCCAATGGGCAGAAGAACAGATGCACAGACACTCTGTTGCTTTGCTGTAACTTGTCCCCCAACACCAAGCAGCCACAGCCACAAGTCAAGATTTACCTTGAGTAAATTAGCACAGGCTGGGCTGGAAGGGCTTTTCCTCAGGCACCCGGGCAAATTATTTAGCATTTCCACAATCAGGGGGCACTTCTAATGCTAGAAGTGATGCCCTTCAGGGGGAATGTGCACCACTAATGAAGACATTTGGCTAACTGAGTGCTGTAACAGTAGCCACAGGTCATTCAAGGCCTGCTCCTCTGGGCTCCGCTGGGCTCCGCTGGGGGATGCTGGGGGATGCTGGGGGATGCTGGGCTCCGCTGGGGGATATGCTGGGCTCCGCTGGGCTCCGCTGGGGGATGCTGGTTGGAACTAGATGAGATTACTCTTTTGTCATCACTGTTAGACCTGGCCATTTGCACATCCCTGTCAATGCTTTCCTGCTGCTGCCAGGAACATGTTGCCAGCACAGCCCTTCCATGGTAATCTACAGATATTGGCAGAGAGAAGCTAGGAAGTGATTAGAAGCATCCTCCTTGCATGGCCATGGTCTAGCTCATATAGTGGTTGTGTGACCTCAATGACCCTGAGTCTCAGCCACTAACGTAGGGGTCTGAATTACATTACATTGGGTAATGATGATGAATTCTAAAGGCTGTCGCAATGAAATGTTTCTAGAAATACTCCCTTTTCTAATCTCTTCTTTTGAAAAGACCTGCAGGTGAAGAATCTGTTCCTGTCTTTGGGAGTCCTGTGCTGTCTCAGCACCCACGCTAACCTCAGCCTTAATCCTAACCTTATGCAAGGGTTAGGGATGCGAACGAGCCCAGCTAGGGAGGAGGCTCCGTTTCTAAACCACGTCTTCTGACCATCTCATTGGTAGACATCACTGTCATGAGAGAAGAGGATTTACAATGATGTCAGCCATTCAGTGACACCCCCACGGGGCCCTGAAACTACCAGGCTTGTCTTCGTGCTTACAGAAAGTGGTTCAATACGTGAGCATTACTCTTTCAGAGTTGGTCCACACAGTGTGCAACCGGGTCGTCCCATCTCCCAAGTGTCGCTCGTTGTGACCAAGGTTCTCGGCCAGCTGCTAAAGGCCTCATGCACACCTGGAAAGGCAAGAGCGGTGTTCTGGGAGAGCAGAGCAGGACCACCGATTGTGTGACACAGGGGCACCTAACTGGTGCTCAGTTCTTCACTGTGCTTAGAAGAAAAGGGGCCCATGCTGCACAGCAGCCTGCTGGCCTGTCTACTTTGCCAAGAGACAGCCATCCTTCCCATGAGTAAAGCTGCCACAGTGAGCGAGGTGTTGTGGGGCTGCCGGAGCCTGGACACAACTCTGGCTGCCCCTCCAAGACAGAGCTGGAGCTGGAGCAAGGCATGTTCTGTGAATAATCAGGTCAGCCCTCTGACACAAGTGTGACACCTGCAGGACTGGGGACCCCTTCAGATGGGGAGGAGACAGCTAACAGATTATAGGAATTATCCAGGGGCAAAGGGGCTTGGCTAAGAGGAAACGGGGCATGCTTCCAGCAGAAAGCTCTAGGGGGAAACTTGAGCTCCAAGCACCCCAAGCATGTGGAGGTGGCCAGGTCACTACATCCCATGCAGTAGTTCCAGCTAGCAGGAAGCCCTAGGTGGCAGAAGCCTAACCCACAACAGTGACACCTGCCATGAAGACAGATGCTCACAGCCTTCAGCTGTTCCTCACACACTGACCGGATGCCCCAAATCTTTCTCTCTCTCTGTGCAACTCCTTGGAGCCATGGGAGAGCTAGGGAATTGTGTGTATGCATGAGAGAGAGAGACAGAGACAGAGAGACAGACCCTGGTCTTGCAGTCAAAGTTCTGAGTCAAGTTAACCATCTGTACTTGAAATGGCTGAAGGCAAGGGAGGCAGCTACACTTCCCATCCACAGACAGCAAGCCCGTTGGCAGTGTTGATCTGGCTGAGACAGCCCATCCAGCTACGTTGAACCACTCTGACATCCACCCCCAACTTCTTCCAGAAGTCATGTTTGTGTTAGTGTCCAACCCTTTGACACCAGGAGATAGGGGCTGGCTGTTAGAATTTAGAAAACCCTAGCCCATGGCTGTCCTCTCCCTTCCCTTCCATGGGAAGTTCTATGGGAACTCCTTGGTTTTCCAAGTGCCCAAGAATCCCAGGAACCCCCTCTAAGGCCTACGGAGCACTTGGGACAGACGTGGTAACTATACAGACATACCATGTGCCAGGCTGTACCACCCTTAGAGCTCATCTCTTCCTCTCTTGCTGTCTCCCCTGCCCTGCAGGAGCTCCTTAGGGACAAGGACATGTACACAGAGCACTGGTATTCAGCAGTGAAAAAAAAAAACCTGGATGGGTGAGCACTCCTTGAAAGCAGAGCCCATGTTGCATATGTTGTGTGTCTTGGCCATCTACACACACACACAATGCACATGCAGAGGCCTTGCTGTGTCATAGGGCAAAGCCCCATGGAAAGACAAGATTCTGTGACCATGCAAATGGGCCCTACCTGCCAGCAGGTGAGCACCCAGCAAAACGGCATTTCTGTGCCCTCACTAAAAGATACCACCACGATCGGGCTTGTCTCTGATTTCACATGTAGTCCATGACAGCGGGTCTGAAATCATCACCTGGTCATCACCTGGTCACTGGGAAGCCCATACTGCCCAGCACCCAAGCGAATTAGCTGTGTATAACAACCCCAAACACAATCTTGTTGTGGAAAACAGATGTCTGAAGCCGCAACTGAAGTGTCCCACACTCTAATCAGCACACAGTTGGGACGCTCCACCGAACCCTTCTAAAGAAGTACACTGTGTTAGATGCTCTGCCATGTTCAAGCCACGTTCTGCCTCCAGGAAGTACATGTGCACTCTTGTGTCAATGGTTCTCAGTTCATTTTCGCCCTTCCAGCTCAACCATCCTTTACTTGAAAAAACAGAGCTGAGAGGTCCCTGGGAACATTCCCGAAGACACTGAGGACCAAACGCTGCTGGGAATCAGAGCAAAGGGAGGCAGCCAGTGCTCAGATGGAGACCTTGGCCATGAGTTCCTCGCTACTGGGCTTTTCCTGGCAGAATGGACCTAGGCTGAACTTCAAGGGCAGATGTTCCTAAGGCATTAGGGAGAAATCACCAGGTTCAGGCAGTTGGGAGAAGGCAAGTTCATCACAAGGCCTTAAATGTCACCTTAAATGTAAACCTTCATCCTGAATCTACAAGCAGCAGGCTGAAGTCAAGTGACTCTGCTATTCAGCTCCATCAAGGCAAGTTCCAACTCCCAGAGTCAAGCTCTCCTGCTGGTCCAGGTGCTGCTGTGTCTGCGATGAAGGTCATGGGCATATGGGAAAACCAGACATCTTCCTCTCTCACTAATGGTCACCTGCAGACCAGCCCGGCCCTAACCCGGCCAGCTGTCCTCTCACCCACTGCCAGCCCTGCCTTGAAGTGTGTTTGTGAAAGTCCTGAACACTTAGACTTGACTGAGAACTTGAACTCTGGGCCAAGCCCACCTAACAGCCTTGCCAGGCGGTGCTGCCTCGGCTCCAGCGTCCTGGGCAGTGTGTGCAGAAGCATGCCTGGTGGCGTTCCCACCTCTGATCACTGCAGTGCCTCTGAGTCTCTGGCGACAAGCCTCCCTCACCCCCTGCCTCCTGATTGGCCTCTGCACTAGACTTGGATCTTACCAAGCAGTGAAAAATACAAACTGCGTCAGTAACCACGGCACAGCCTTAACACCAAAGCTGAGTGGGATTCATGCTTTTTTTCTGATAGCGGCCTTTTTGTAATGTTAAGGTTACATAGACATTCATCTCATTTCGCAATGACTTTCAGAGAACATGTAATAGGAAGGCATTTTGTCCTGTAAAGAATCTGTTGGTGTCAATTACAGGAAAGTGACCATTCACATGAGAGCCCATGACCACTCACCTTGTTCATGCGCTTCACACAATCTTACGGATCATTGTCATCTAATGAAAATATCTGTAACATCTGTAGAAACCCAACTGCCTCAGCTGCAGGCCACATCCAGAGCCCAGCCTCAGGGGAACTGCCAGGCCATGCCTGCGGAGCAGGTGCCATGGGGGCATGGGAGGCCTGGATGAACCTCAGAAATCCCAAATTTTCTTACTCTCCTTTGGGGATAAGATGTCATTTTGCTTTCGTACCTTAGAGGCAGACAGAAGCAGATCTTTCCAAGCCGAGAGTTTCCTTGATTTTCTGAACCTATTTTTAAGGACTAAATGATGAGAAAAGCATGACAAACTGGAGTTACTCAACCCATCCCAGCCAAGACAATGATGCCTGGGGATAGGACAGCAACAATGATAACACGGGTGCTAGTTCCACGCAGGATGGTGCCTGCCATGTTCCCACGAGTGAAGGGCAGAGGTGGATTTCCAGGGGTGGCGGGTCGGTTGGTATTGCCAATCTGCCCAGCAGCACTGGGTGCCCGTTCCACTGTGCAGGAAATAGGTAAGAAGCTCTTGCATGAGCAACCTGCTGGCCCAGTTGCTGGACTCGTGCCCAGGAAGCATGGATTGAACAAAGCCAAGAGATGCTTCACTTTTCCACAAGTCCAGCAGCTAGAAACGAGCACTCGGCCCTGGCATTAGCACATGAACTTGCAGTTCATCATTTCCCCACAAGCTTCCCCGACAGGACTGCTCAGCATTCACAACCGTCCACACACCAGCAAGGTGTGGCGTTGGCAACACCCAGGAGTGACGGGATCCACCAGAAGCCATACAGCTAGGAGGAAGGCTGGCCTTTAACCCAAGGCCCTAGATGCCTTTCGTCACATGGCCCAGGAATAAGATGCTTTTGGAAAAGCTTATTTTCGATGTTCGATGGGAGTTTTTGGTAGAGCGAAGATCCGATGAACTCAGTCTAAGTATGAAAATAATGATGAGCCCACCCACTACGGCGGCCTTCAGGGGTGAATGTCCGGGGGAGTCAGAGGGTAGGAACCAGAATTCAGAGAGGCACAGACGAGTCAGTGATATGTGAGATGAGGTCAGACACTCCTCCCATGGCCAGCAACACCACCAGAACCCAAGTTCTGGTTTGGTCATCAGAAGCTACTGGGGACTTCAGGAAATCTCTCCACACATCAAGGGCCCCCTGTGCCCACAGGGCAGCTCCAAGGTTCTGACCCTCACCCCAGCAGGTGCCAGCTCCCAACACGGCAGAAGTGTGTGGTGAGACAGCAGCCAACATAACCCTCACAGCAATCTCCCTGTGCCTAATGACCCTGCACCCCCAGTCAGAAGGGGAACCAGAGCTCCCCCAGCTCAAGGGGCCAACAAGCCTGGGAATACCTGGCCATCTCCTGTGACCCTGTGATGGACACGTGGTGTCCACCAGCCCTCGCTACAGCCAGCCAGACAGGGAAGAGCCCCGTGGGGTGCTGTCAGTGCCTGAATCAACTCCTTAGTGCTCCCTGCGGCCTCCCAGGCCCCGCCCCCAGCCTCCAGCCCCGAGTCATCCACAAAACATGATGACATGCCTATAATCCGCTGCCTGACAATATTATCCTACACATTATTAGGCAGTCCTCTGCCGAGCACTGCCAACCGGCCTGGAGCCAGCGCTCCCAGAAGCCGCTCACCAGCCCATAAGCCTCGTTGGCTTCCTCTTGTTAGCGTAATGTGCAGCTTCATTAACCAGCCCGAGGAATCACTCAGTAACTGGAGCTAATTAATTTAATTTTCGCCATCCTATGTTTTAAAGGAAAACGAAGTCATATTATGCCAACAGGTCAATGAAGGCTCCATGTGGCTATCTGGAGTCAGAGTGAGGCCACCTGGCCGACGGGTGGCGCTCGTGCCCTCTTGCTCATCTCACAGCTGTGCTGGCTGCCTCTCAGGAGCTGGCTTCCAGATTCCACTGAGAGTGAAGCTGCCGTCCCAAGGGCAGACAGCTTTCTCTCTACTCCAAGAGGCCACCAAGATGGCAGCACTCCCAAGAGGCCAGCGGGAAGGCAAGAGCAGTTCACAGAAGGCACACGACCCACAAAGTTCCCTCCAGAGGGCCAGGCGATGGATGGGGTGGGTGGCTAAGAGCAACTGTGTGCATCATGGAGAGACAGTGTGCACCTCTTCCTCGCCACCCAGGACTAACAGACATGAGACCCAAAGGTGAGCCAGGGCTTGAAATACCAGGCTGGTAAGGGTGGCTCATTAGAGCAAAGCCAGCTGCCTGCCGCACAGCTGCAGGGCACCGGGCGAGGCCATCTTGTCACCGGCCTGCCCAGCATCTCCTGGCTGATTAACGGAGCCTGGCTGCAAACTCCAAAGCAGTTAATTTATTGTAAGTTTTATTAGACATATAAAAGGGAAGCAGGAATGACTAGCCTTTTGTGGCTTGAGATACATTTCACCCGTGACTCGGAGCAGAGCTCGCCTGTTCATTTCCCTCCCCGCCAACATTCTTGTCCGCATTGCTGCAGCAAGAGCCACGGGTTCTCGTCGGAAATGGCTGGGATGAAAAGGGCTGCAGCCCCGCCCAACAGTTACATTAACCACTTTGTCCTTTTAATTCATCTAATTACATGCAAGGAGAAAGCCTCGCCTTAGCTGGCTCCCCGGGCTGCTCTCCTCGCTGGGCGCGTGGGGCCATTGCCTTGGGCTTGTTGTTATCTTATTAGGGATGCTTTTGTTCAGAGGGATGGTTAAAGTCATTTTCAGCAGCTAGCGAGATGAAGCCGTTTCAATAAGGACACAATGTACTTGTTTAAATTACCTTTCAAACTGCTCGAAACCATTAAGGGGGAGGTACTACAAATAAAAGTTGGATTTTTTGTTATAATGTTTTACCCTAATAACAGCTTTTATTTTATTATAATCCATTAGTTGACAATATTATTCTATAGATTATTAGGCAGCAATTTTGTTATTTTATCACACTTTCTGCACTCACTCACCGGGCCAGAATCCACAAATCTCAGTATAATATGCTTTCAATTTTGCTAAAATCTCTATTTAACTGGTTTGGCTGCGGCTCATCTTGGCAAATGTGTTTTTAATTTCATTCTAATTAACTTGACAGTTGACAGGACTCGAGGGTGGCATGATGGTGGCCCCTTTGCCAGGGTCCTCGCTGTAGCTCCATTCCAAGGGTCCCTTTCTCTCTCTCTCTGGCCCTAACAGCAAGATGTCAGACTTAACATGCAGGAAAAGGGTCTTTCGTCTCTGTCAAAAGTACATGTAATTTTTTAAAAACCAATTAAACAATCTGGCTTTCCCCTCGCTCTGTGAAAAGAATGCTATGGGTTCTGCAGGTCTCTCAAAAAATTGGTTCGTTCCCAGCGAGGTGGGCCCTGGAAGAGAATCGCAAACAAAGCAGACAGGAGGGGTCCCACTGCCCATCTAGGGAGCACTCTCCCTTTCCCAGCAGATGCTGCGCAAAGGTGGGGGCAGCCTTGGTGGGGGTCTCGGCCCCAGGAGCAAGGCTGAGCAGCACTGGCCTTGCCCTCCACCCAACCCCCATCACCCCCTTCTGCCTGGGAATCTGATGGCAGGTTGGGGCTGGGGAGGGGGCAGGAGATGCTGCTTCCATCTTTGCTTCTACTTAGCAAGAATTCGGGTTTCTCAGAGGCCCTAGACTAGGCCAGCTGGGATGCAGGTGTACCTGGCCCACAAAACCATGCGATTTCCCAAGAGAGCAACACTTTCAGCAAGGAGAAGGGCCTCTCTGTGAATCCCATCCAGGCTTCCCTATACACACAGGTGTAGTCCCATGGAGACCCCGGAAGCTTTCAGAACACCTGGGTCAGGTGCCCAGGGCCCCTGGGGCCTCAGCTTCTCCCATCTGCTTTTGTGCGTCGTCATGGGGCCCAGACTGGCTCCCTGCTCCCCTCCTTCCCTCTCTCAGATGTTGTGATTATTGCCTGTAACTGAAAATTCCCAGACTCCACGTTCATCCTACTCATTATACTTCTGTTTAATTATTAAGACTGTCTGTCCTACCAGGACCCAGAGATGGATCACTGTCACATGTCCCTCGTGTTAATGACAAAAGTGCATGGTTTTCCCGGATGCCAGCCAGCGAGGGGCAGCCTGCAATGGCAACACCCAGGGCTTTGCCTCCTTGTCCAGGCTTTCCTGAAAAGCTCCTTGGGAGATGTTCATTTACTCTCTCTCTCCCCCAGTCTTTAAGTCAGAATTTTGAATTGTCATTGAAAACAAGAATGCTATTACCAATTGTTTGACACAAAGCGAAATGAAGCATTTCGTGTGTGTCTGTGTATGTGTGTTAGCCCCAAGCAAACAAAATACAAATGTCTAGCACAATGATTTTCAAAAGCAAGAGCTGTTTTGTTCCCCAGGGGACATTCAGCAATGGCTGCGGACATTTTTGGTGATGATAGCTCTGACTAGGGGTGTGCCTCTTGTGTGTGGCGGCCAGGAGTGTTGGGACAGAGCCCTGTGAGCACAGGGCACCGACGGCCACCACCACTCACCTCCAAATGGCAGACCTGCCCGGGGGCTCACCTGCTCTCCCCTCACCTAGACGGAAGGCTCAGGTCTGGGAGAGGAGAAGGTGTCTCACCTGTAAGGGAGAACAGGCTGGGCCATGCCGCCCATGCCCGGGGGGTCGGGACCTCAGAAAGGACTTGACCCCACATGGTGCTGTGCTCATTCCCTTGACCGCTGCCTGATTCCCTGCCTCCGCCACACACCATCAGTAACACCACACACCCCTCAGCCCATTTCCCTCTCTAGCCAGTGGAAGAACGAGGTTCTAATGGGATAGCCCATGGCAGCACCCAGGCAGCACCCAGGGCAGCATGGCATCCCACACAGGCTGAGGAAGCCCCGGATGTGCTGACCACGTCTTGAGATGCACTCAGGCTTGGTCCCGGCTGGGGAGGGCACACGAGTCCTGCTCTGGCATCTTTTACACCAAACAGCAGAAACACAGCTGCTCCATGCAGCAGGAATCTGACCAAATGGTGCCACGTGGGAAGACGTCACACATTCAGGATAATTTGGTAGAGAAAAATGGAGGCACAGGAAGAAGAGAACAGACATGACATAGCACAATGAGCAGCCCAGCCTCGTGCCACATCCAACACACACAGACACCCAACACACACACAAACACGCCCAACACAGACACACACACAGACACACACACACAGACACACACACACACAGACACCCAACACACACACAAACACGCCCAACACAGACACACACACACAGACACACACACACAACACACACACAGATACACACACACAGACACCCAACACACACACAAACACGCCCAACACAGACACACACACACAGACACACACACCCAACACACACACAGACACACACACAGATACACACACACAGACACCCAACACACACACAAACACGCCCAACACAGACACACACACACAGACACACACATACAACACACACACACAACACACACAAAGACATACCCAACACAACCACACAGACACACATACCCAACACAGACATACACACACACACACCCAATACACACAGACACACAAAAACACACCCAGCACATTCACAGACACCTGCAAGAGAATCTCCTAGACTAACCGTAAGAGTAACCAGAAGCAGGGAAAGTATTCTAATGATACTCTCTAGCAAAAGTAACCTAAAGCATATGAACTGTTTAGTTCTAGAATGTTTCATGTAATATTTTCTGACTTATTTCAGAATATTTTCTGGGTAACTGAAACCCAACAGTAAAGCCGCAGGTAAGCAGGCACTGCTGTACCAGGTCAAGCTGCGTGCTCTCCTCTGCTGTGGACATGCCCACCACCCAGTCACACGGAGGATCAGACTGGAACCAGTTCAGGGACACAAGGGGAGGGTTCTACCTCCAGCTGCCCTAGCCCACCTGCAGCCCTGAGCAGTGATCAGGCTCCCACAGCTACAGCTGTTCAGGAAAAGCCCAGGGAGCTGCACCAAACCCCGGGTGGTGATCCCAGCACGGGGCTAGGAAACCAACAGCATCTGAAAGCACGTTTTCCAACCCAAAGATCTACCTGTGTCTGTGTTTGCTTCACTTGCATTCTGTCCAAGCATTTGCTGCAGGGCGCGTGTGTGTGTGTGTGTGTACACGTATGTACACATGAGACACAGAGACAGGCTCAGAAAGAAGGGTCCTGCTCCCAAGAAACTTCTTTCCAAATTAATTGCCAGGAAGAAGTTAGATGTTCTTCCAGTACTTTGTACCCAAAGCTGCCCTGTGGCTCCTGGACTTTGGTCAAGAATGACCCAGACTTCCACCCGGCTTAGTCAAGTCACCTGTTTAGGGAACTCACTGCTGCCTCTTTCCGGAAGTGCGCCCAGATGGGAGTTTGCCTGCCCTGTGGGGTGTGGCTCATGGCTGTGGGATGCTGGAGGGGAGGGTGGAGTTGTAAGTCATACGATGCAGCCTCATCCCTCCTCCTTTCCTACCCCCACTCCCCCCACCCCCAAGGAGCACACTGCCTTCCGGGACCCCCGTTTTACTAGACAAAGATTAAGTTTTACCATGACATCGTAGCCGGGCCTGTGTTTGACCATCAAGCACCATGTGTGGCCATTAGAAAGAAAAGGAAAATCAATAGGATTTCATTAGAACAGCAGGCAATCAGAGCCCAGCCCTGGCTTAATTACAGTTTCAGTAGCATTTGCTTTAATTGGAAAGAATAAAAGAAGTGAAGTGGAGTGAATGAAGAAATTAGCATATCTATCACTGTTGTCACATTGTATGGTGGCCTTAGAACACCAGTGGGCTCTTTCGTGTCTCGGAAGCTGCTGCGCTGAACCCAGAAAAAAAAACCCATGCGATGGCAATTAGCGAATTCTCAGGCTCTGCCTTTGTGCAATTCTAATTAAAGTCTTTTATAATCTTGGGAAGTCATTTTTAAAAATCTGTGAGATCTGCTCTAGACACCTTGCCACACGTCTCTTAATTACACTGGCTTGGCGCAATGCAGGCTGGGATAGCTGGCGTCAGCTCAGGCCCTGGGAAAGCTGCCTCCACCATCCACCCCACGCATGGGCAGCTTCTGCAATACGGGGACTCTCTCTGCCTAAGTGGTTCCCAGTACCCTAGCTGCTCTCCTGCTGGACAGTTCAGGGAAACTTTTTCTGCAGAAAGAAAATATGGTCTAAGGGGGTGAGTTCACCTAGTCATTAAAATTAGTCATCTTTCGTCCCACTAAACCAGGAAACATGATCACATGGCCTGCAATAGCATGTCCTGTTCAATGCAGACTCCTTGTTGGGGGGTGCCATGCAGTTAAAATCCATGAAGACAAGAGCTGTGGGGAACAGGGCAGAGGGCACCCAACAAGCCATGAGCTGGGGGAGATTTAGAGTCAAGTCTATCCCAAGGGGCTTCTTCCCTGGGTGACGTGGCTGTCCCACGGTGAGGTGGCTAAGACAGTTTCCAGCTAAACAAAGACAAGGCTCCAGTCCCCCACTGTGGTGGGGGCTCTCTTTCCAGCAATCACGTGGGCAGCTGTGCCTGGGCAGCTGCTTCTGCAGGTTCACCCAGAGCAGGTGCCTTCCCCCGGGGCCCAGCACGAAGGAAGGACAGCTTCTGCCCTTTGTCACATACCCCAGGATAGCAGCTCATTGTAGCCTGTGTCATCAGGGCGCAGGGGCCACCTCTGAGGTCAACGGGAAGAGGCCAGGAGACCTCCATGCAGAAAATTACAGGGAGGAAATGACTCATTGTCCCATCACAAAGTGGACCCTGGGAAGCGCGTGATTGGCTTCTCACTAGAGCGTGGCGGGACCCATCCGAGGTCAAACCCCAGGGCCGCTGGCCCCCACAGGCCAGGGTAGTGGGAGGAGCTAAGCACACACACTGAATTTGCTCCCAGTCAAGATCTGTGCTCTACCCACATGCATCAGGAAGAAGCAGGTAAAGTGGGTGTGTGTGGGGGGGGGGGGACATCCATGAGGAGGGAGCCTGCAACCCCTACCCACATACCTTCCAACTCATGCATATTCAGCATCAGGATGTGAGCACTGCAGACCTGGACGATGGGCACTGGGCACAGGGCTGCCTCCAGAATCAGCCGTGGGAGGGACCAGCGGAACCACATAGCTCTCTAGGACTGTAACAACTGCACCCAAGCCTGGGGACTCCTCTACTCGGCATGGCCCAAGGGGGTCACACGGCCGGCTGGAGACAGCAGCACAGAGAAGTGTGCAATGGCAGGAACAGGCATGTCCCATGTCCCACCCAGCCATTTGCCATCTTCAGACTCTCCAAGACAGGGCAAGGAGGCCTGGGCTCTGCACAAGCCACCTGCCTTTTCAGCCTCAGTATCCCCATCTGAGCAGGATGTATCCTGCTCAGCCCCAGGACCTCCGTGGTTAGGAATAAGACTGAGGAGGAGATAAAAATTACTCCAAGGTCTTGGATGAGGAAAGGAGTGGGGAGGTGGGGAGGGGAGAGAGCGAGCCAGGGCGAGCATCTCCTGCCCTGTGAGGAACACTCAGAGCCCAGGGCAGGCAGATGGACACCTTCCCAACACAGTAGGCTGCAGCGAACCGGCCACCTCACCATGGCTCTCATGTGCACTGCAAGCCGAACATCACCATCAACCTCATCTGTCTGCCTTGGAAGTTTTGCAGGGAACTCGTGAGGGCCCTGACTGTGCAGTGGTGAAGGCTCGCTTCCTGTTGCACCTGCAGCATCCACACCATGGTCTTGGCAGGTGCAGCTCCAGCCTAGGCACAGGGATCGGCTGGGGCCACCGGTAGGAACATCTAAAGGCCCTGGAACCCAAGGCTAGGAGCTCCTCAAGGTGCTGCTCATTCTGCCCTGTGACCCCTTCCCAGAGAACCTGAACACCCACACCCTGTGCTGGAAGGGCGCTGATGCTCAGTGGTTAGCCCCATGGTCCACAGTCCAAATTGGAACCTTGGTCCTGCTGGTAGGAGTCACGGGCTTGAGACAAGGGAGGACTGGGTGCTGGCCTTGGGCCCCTCACCTCCGAGAGGCGAGGCAGAGCTTATGGACCAGGGCCAGGGACAGGGGTATGTCTGCCACATCAGGGGCTCCTCCTTCTGCCGGTACTGGGGAGCCTTGCGGAAAGATCTCGTCCATGCCCAGCAGCTGCCCAGCCTGTCTGCCAGGGACAACACACACACACACACACACACACACACACACACACACACACACCAGCGCAGTGTCCTTTCCGAGGAGAGCTGCAGGGTCTTGGCAAGGAGCCCCATCTCCACGCAGCTAAAATGCAGCCACCACCATTAACTGGGACCAATGCAAGCGTGTGCGTGCTCTGCCAGGGCGAGCATTCCCGGGAGCAGTAATTAGAGGGGGTGGGGGAGGGCTCCTCGGGCCGCTTAGCTGCGGAAAACCATTTTCATTGAAAATATACATTTGTAATTGTAAATGGAAAGATTACCTGTAATAGCGGTAACAGACCCATTTCCTAATCAGATGAACACTATAGCTGAGGACCGCAACGGCCGCATGGAGCTACGTACACCATTTCTGTACCGCAGGCTGCCAATTTGTTTCCACGGCGAAAAGCGTGATTTAGTGTTTGTAGCATTACCATCTGTTGTCGTTATTACAGAAATTATATATAAACCAGTTAGTAAACACTTTGCCGCATTGTCTGTTGTTTTGATAATCACCCATAATAACATCTAGCATCAATATGGTCTTTAAACCCGATTTGGGAGTTAATGGAATAAGAGGAGGCAGTCTGTATATGCACCGGGGTAATGTCATTAGGAATGTTTGTGAGGAACAAATTAAATCAGTTGTAAATTGTGCTCTCAAGTCAGCCAGAAAACCAGTCTTGTTCAGGAGAAGGGATTTATATTTTAACCTCGTGCAGAAGATGCACTTACGTAGATTAAAATAAAATAGGGACTTCGCCGATGGATGGAAGAGGTAATTGCTGGGGCCTTAATGGCTTCCTGTTGGCTGTGTCATGCAGTGGGCACAGCTATTTTAAAAGTTAACCGGCACTCGGGGTCATACTTTTACTGATTCAGTCATTAAACCAGGCTAGACATGTCACTAAATGGCTGATTATTCAAATGACAAGCCTGCTCCGCGCTTCCCCAGTGTCGTGTTTAGAACATGGGGATTTTCAGGGATGATTCTCATAAAATCAAGATGAGTTGGATTCAAGTACAAGTCAATGGTAGCACTGGGCCGGGGCCTGGCCCATCTGGGCCAGTTGGCTTCTCAGATGGGCAAGGATGGGCAGGTGGCCACGGCGGCCACACCTTGATGTTTGGACACTTCCAGGTTCCGGGGGAAGAGGAGTTGGCGTGTGGCTGTGTCCCTAGGGGAGTCAGGCTTGGACAGAGATGAGTCAGGCAGAAGTATGCAGACAGAGTGAATGCCAGGGAATCCACAGTCCCCAGCTCTCCTCTGCCCTGGCCCTGGTCTGGTCAGCCTCAGGAGGTGGCGGAGTGGCAGGTATGTCCCAGTTTCATCTCCATAGCCATCCCCCCTTCCTGTTCCTCCTCCACCTTGGAGATCACCATCAGGGCCTTCCTCTTGCATGTTCTCTTCTGGTCCCTAGGAGGCAGGCTTTACTAAGAACCCCCATTTTGTAGACAAACTGACTGAGGTTTACAGCAGCTTGACACATGTGAATGAGGCCACACAGCTGGCCAGAGGCCCGGTAAGGATAGGAACAACCTCCAGCAGCTGTATCCAACAGGCGGCGTAAACAACGGACATTTACCAAGGCATTAGGAAGGACCCTGCATAGAGGGATGGCTGTGGAGGCAGGAAGGATAGAGACAACCTGGAGCTCATCTCTCGAGCAGCTGCGGATGCTGGCTTGGGGGCAAGCCAAAAGGAGACAGCAAAAAGTCCACAAGCAGGTGCTACTCAGGCAAGCAGACAAGCAGGATCAGAAAACAGTACCCAAGGTTGCAGACCAGGCCAGATCACCCCAAGGAAGTGCCTGAGCCAAGCCTGGGAGAAGCGCTAAGATGATGTTTTCAGAACAGACACAGATGCACATTATCCTAAAGATGACACCCAGTCAGGGCTGATGGTCATGAACTCATTGCTGCTTGAATCTTTCTCCGTAAAAATATGCACAGCCCATCAAACCCAGAGTGGCTGATGTCCCAAATAGGAGCCCTTCTAGTTCAACTTCCAACTGTGCTTCCCATCCAGCTTCCTGCCTAAGGCCTACCCTGGGAGGCAAAAGGTGTGGGCTCAAGTACTCAGGTCTCTACCATCCTCATGGCAAGCCTGGACTGAGTTCTAGGTGCCTGGTTCAGGCTGACCCAACCTTGGCCTACGTGGACATTTGGAAAATGACCCAGCAGATCAACGATGTGTGTGAGTGCGCTAGCTTTTCAAATAAACTAGAAAGACTAAAGTGATCTCTATAAATTTCCTGTTCTTTATCATTAAAAGAAAAATCAAAGTAAATCTAGCAAATATTAAGTAGGCCAAAGCCCCAACAGCTTTCAAACGGTGGCAATAATTATAAAGAAAAGGACCCAAGTTTGGGTTTTGAAATGAGGATGATGATGGTTCAAATCACCAGGTGCTTTGGAATTGGTCTTCACCCCCCCCCAAGTGAATGCTGTTTGCACACAGCACAAGGGTGAAGACCCCCAGAAGCCCTCACCCCTACACAGAGTGGAGGTGAACACAGAACCATCGTATGCCTGCAGCACCTCAGATGTTCATCCTGGTCCCCAGAACCAGGACCCCACCCTTCCTCTCCAGCATCACCCAGGAGATGTCAGCTTCCAGACCAAACTGCTGTGTTCCAGGCGCTGTCGATCAACGACTGCAAGGCCACCATCCTGGTAGCCCACAGCACCCGAACGCTCAACTCCAAGTCTGAGGTTTTCTAAACCTGGATTTGTAGGCAACTGCTAAGGCTGCATTGCATGTAGTTAAGTATTACACTGCTGGGAGAAAAGCAGCCACTAGCTGGCAGGTACCCTGGGCCTGATGAATGCCAGATTTGTGTTAACTATGCCACTGTGCCAGCAGAGTCACCCCTTCTATTTTTTTAAAGATATGTATGGGGCAGACACTAACACCAGTACACAGAGTCTGGGGACCCTCGTGTGAGTGTGTGTGCACCCTGGGTAGGCAGGCAGGACCCCAGGCTGGCACAGTACACTGCCAGAAGACCAAACTTGGGGATCTGTCAGCTGTGGATTACCCTGGGAAGCAGGTCCAGAGATGTGTGGGAGTGAGGACTGCTGATGGATGATGTGACAGGAAAGGAGTGATTTCTGGAGGACTCCACCAAGCAGGCTACCGTACTTGCAGGTAAACAAGGGAGCCAAGACTGCGTGGTTTAGAGGAGGGGCAATCGGAGGAACTTCGGGGGCCGAACCAACACACCTACCTAACTGGGGGACCTGAGCTGAGATTGTTAAAATCAACCACTGCTTACTGGTGGACACGAAAGCCATAGCTAGGAGCCTGCCTGGCAGGGCTTGACCACAGTACCCACGAGTAAGTGGGTATGGGGTGGACCATGCTAGCCATAACCAGCTCATAAGAGAACTGGATCTGAGAGTAGATTTCGTGGGGGATCTTGGGCTCACCCTTGTGGGACTGCCATACCAACTGGTTTGCTTGAGGACTAGGGGGTGGTGATGCGCTGAGTTAGGTATGACCATGGAACCCCTAACACTCCTGGGTTCCTTGAGTACTGGGTTGGGGACAGGCTGGGCTGGTCCAGGCTGTAACACCCACAGGCATACCCAACTCTTGGTTGTGGGGCAGGCAGAATTGCAACATTTGCCAGCACACACTAAGACTGACTGAAGGGACAGACTGTGTCAAGTAAGGGCCTAGCATATGCCAGCATGCACAAAATCTGGGTCTGGGAGTGGGCCTGGTTGGAGAATTTGGAGAACTCCCCTAGTAGGCTATAGCTCCTGCTGGTGGGCACATGAGTCAAGCTGGGTGTTAGTCAGACCAGACAGGGCTGCTTTACTTGTCAGCAAATATGTGGGGTGGTTCTCAGGAGGCAGGGGTGGCATACAGGCCAGGACCAAGCTAAACCATAGCACACTGGCATGTGTGGGAACCAGGATGGGGTGCAAGTCATGCCAGGCTCAGCCAGGCTGTCACACCTACCAGTTAACATGAAAGGTAGGAGCAGGGGCAGGCTGGGCAGGGATAGAGTGCAGTACCCACCAGCAAGAGTTGGCAAGTGGGGTGGACAACACCACACGAGACTGCAGCATCTGATGGTGGAGGCCAAGCTGGGTGTGAGTCAGAGCAACCACCGGTATGCACAAGATCTGAGGCTTGGAGTGAGCCCGGTCAGGGATCTAAGGGAACACCCCATGGAAATTAAGGGGATGTCCCATCTGGTGAGCACAGGAGCCTGGATTGGGGGTAGTGAACCAGGCTGGACATGACTTCAATATCCCTTAGCATGGGTATGAACTGGATCTGAGGTGTGCCAGACTGGGCTAGCCTCCAGAACCCACTGGTGCTCACAAGAGTCAAAGTGGGTCTCTACACCCATAGAACCATGAGAGAGCTGGGTTTAGGGGTAGACCTGGCAGGACTTGGCTGTAGAACCCAACAGTAAGAGCCAGAATGGTTGTAGGCTGGTCAGGCAAGGCTGCTGTACCTGCCAAGATAGGAGGTGAGCCAACTCAGGCTAGGCCAAGGACCCACTGGTGTGCATGAGATCTGCAAGTGGGAGGTGACCCGACATAGGAGCTTGGGGAACTCCTCTGTCAGGATGCAGACCAGCCAGGTTACAGTACCCTCCAGCATATATGTTGGTCAGATCTGGGGCAGGCCAGGCTGGACCATTTTAGGGCACCTGTTTACAGACATGAGAACCAGGATAAGGTGCAGGACAGGCTAGGCTGGACCACAATATCAGCTAGTTCACACTAAGGCTAGGACTGAGGGCTGGCGGGGCTGGGCTGAGCTGGGCTGCAACATCTTCCATCATAAGCTGGAATTGGGGACAGCCAAGCCAAGCCAGACTACAGCACTTGCTGGTGAGTTCTGAGTTGAGCCGAGCCATGCCAGTCCGGGTTGTAGCTCCCACCAGCACATGTAAGACATGGGATGGGGTATGCCCAATAGGGGAGCTATGGGGGCTCTCCTGCTGGGCTCACTGCTCCCACTGGTGAGCATGAGAGCTGGCATTGGGAACAGACTAGGCTAGGAAGGGTTACAAATTCGGTTGGCCTGCATGAGAGCTGGGTAAGGGAAGAGCCAGGCTAGTTTGAGCAACCATACCCACTGGTGCGTGCATGGGCTGAGTAAGTGTAGGCTGGTTGGGCTTTGCTGCAGCATTGGCTAGCAGGTGCTGGGACTGGGGGCAAATCATGTCAGGATAGACTGTAGAAGCACCTGTGAAGTGCAAGATCCAGGGCTGGGAGTGAGCCCAGTAGGGGAATTTGGGGCATCCCTCTGATGGACTGCAGCTCCCACTGGTGAACATGAGAACTAGGGCTAGGGGCAGCCCTGGCTGGACAGGCAATGATACCTGCCAGTGAGCTAGATAGCAGGGTCAGTTGGGCTGAGCTAGGCTGCAGCACCCACTGACGTGTACAAAAGCCAAATGGAATGCGGGACAGACTTGTCCATCTGCTGCACACACCAGCATGTGCAGGAGCCGGGGCTGGGGGTGGACCTGGTGAAGATCATTGGAGATTGCTCTAACTAGGCTGCAGTTCCCACTGTGTGCATGAAGGCTAAGTGTATGTTATGCAGGGTTAGGCCGGGCTGCATCATCTGTTGGTTTGCCCATGAGGCAGGGCTGTGGTTGGCATACGAGATAGGTGTGTGTAGTCTGATGCTCGTGATGAACTGAGCTGGAACCTGCACTGGTGGCACATTCAAGTCAGGAGTCACCTCTGGTGGGGCTTCTTTGAGGATTCCCCCTACCCACAAACTGAATCACTGGACTCAAACCTCCACCCATGGTGAAAAATCACAGGATCTATAGTCTGACCGTGGAATGTATGTGTCAGAACTGGGTTTGCATGATTTCTAATGCCTGTGCAGTGGAGGGCACACTTAGATGCTCATGGGAGACATGACAACCAGCTCATGAGGCCTGCAGAGGATGTCTAGTACCAAAGAGGGCAGAACAAATTGGACAGCTCTCCCAGCCAAGTGTTGGCAGCAAGTATCTGGGTGAATGGAGACTCAAAGGTGGACTATGTGAGCCAATGGACTTTGGAAGGATCTCCTCAACATTGGAGCAATGAAACCAACAGCATCTCAAAACCATCTATCAAAACCACTTAAGCAGTAACCTTGGAACGTACTCCACATTGGGAACCCTGGGATGACACTGAGAGGCCGTCCTCCCATTCCTGAATACTGCTGAGGCTGGGCTGCTGGGAGCAGCCCTCTCCCCTTCTCTCCCCACTTTCCCCAGATACAAGAAGAAAACACAAGATTGGTGGCAGTCGTCTCATTCACTTTCCCCCATTCTTTGACCCTCCCCACCCTAACTGGTGGTCTACATGGGCATAAATCCCTTTCAACTACGTTAGCCTCATCAAAAATAAAATGAATTTATTATTTTTTATAAAGAAAAAAAAATGATTAGCTCTAAAAGAGTCAAGCTTTGGTCCAAGGACAATAGAGCAACTAGTACCGACCCAAGAGCAGACGTCCCCTTGCTGAGCTTTCCCATTGCCACTGTGCCGGCCTGGCACCAGGCTGCAGACTTGGCAGGCAAGTTCTCTCATCACTGTCACCTCCCCTCACACACGGGCAAGCTGAGGCCTGAAGAGGCCTTGTCACTTGCCTGCAGTCACACAGCTAGACTACAGCATAACCCACTGTCTATAGCCAGCCTGCCACATGGTTTGTGAGGATAGACAAGCCAAGACCAGCCTTTGCGTCTGTACCTGATGAGAAAAGAAATGTAACCTGAAATTTAAATTTCTGTGTCCTTCAACAAAGCCATGCTGAACTGTGTACATGTGGTCCCTGGCGACGTGGGTGAGATGAGGGCAGAGCTGGTTACACCATCAGAGCCTGGACGACTCAGGGAGACGCAAACATTTCTTGCCAGGCCCTGGATGAGAAAGTTTGCACATGGGCTTGGAACCACTGTAAGCAAGTGAGGGAGGAGAAAGGAGGGGCTTTGTCTCGAAGGGACCAGCCCCGGAGGGTTAGAGAGAGCCAGCCAGGAAGCAGAAATGAAAGGACAGCTCCACAGGCATGTTGTGGGACAGGCAGGTGGGTGTGGACCAAACCTACAAAGGCACAGTGGGGAGGAGGGCCCAGCTCTCCCTTCCTGGCTGGGGTGAGGGCATCCCTCCCCAACTAGGAAACCTGCACCCCAGTGACAGCCGCTGGGACCCGGGTACTGCAAATACTTCAGATATTGCAGTATTTTTCATAAGTTCGAGTAATTATTTTAATTAAAAATCTTTAAAATATTAATGGGGGTGGGTGTTGCCAAGCAGAGTTAATTATAGCAGCTCCACTCACCACATGTACTTAAGACTCTGTCAGCTTTTCCACTAGGAACCGCTGCTTTTTCAGAGGGTTATAATTCAAGCAAATAAATTGGCCACAGGCTGGAGCTTGACGTGCAAGTTTGCAGGGTGGGAATTAGTTGTTTAATTGATTTGAATATTCCAGGCCTCAACATGGAGCCGAGGAGGGGGGAATGCCCTCTGCTGTCGTTTCAGAGAGGGTTGGCAGAAAGACACCTGCCCTTTCGTAGCTCCCTGGTCATTCACCCCCCCACCCCCACCATTAAAACCTCACCATGCATCATCACTGTTCAAAACCGTGCACCTGTATGTGGCTTTGCACCTGAAGGGTCTAAGTGCCTTACTTAGCTCTGTAATTCGTGCCTAAGTCTCCCCTCCAATGAGCCTCATTAATCCGGAAAGGAGAGGTTTTTGCCTGCTTATGTGAATGTGTTTTAAAATAAGCCGTTTCATTTTGGAGGTAGCTTCAGTGCGTAGCCAGCAGCAGCGCAGGCTTAGCTTCCTTGGCTCAAGTCTGATCATTAAACCAACTTCACTATTAGGGGCGAATATCTGGATGGAGAGTGCATTTTATCCCTGAAGAATATGCTATATTAGTGAGAAAATGACTCTAAATGGGAACAAAGCTGACAACTGCTGCTTGCAGACTAATGGCCTAGTGTATATATCGTACCCAAAAAGCATGTCATCGCCCGCTGTTGAGCAGATCACCGGCTCTGGCTTCTGGTCGGCACAAATGGGATATTACCGGTGTCGAAGAGGCTTTGAGGATTTGGGCTTCTCCTCCCCCACTCCCTCTTACTTAACGGCCACAGACACAGTTTCAGCACAAACCTGGGAATCCAGGCTGCCGTGCCAGCATGGCTGCCAGCAGGTGGAAACGCCCCTGGTTCCCACTTCTGCACAGAATCACTCAGTTGCTGCTTCATGCAAAACTGCATCCTGTAAGTGGTAGGATCTTTCCTCGCCCACCGAGGAGTTTGTTCAACTCAACCTCTTTAGGGACTCAGGGGACACCCCAGGGGCACACGGACAACACAGGGTATCTGAGCGATGGCTAGCTTTTTGCCCAGATAGGCACAGTTCGCTGTACTGCCCAGGAAAAGCAGTGAGCAGAAGGAGGGAAAGGAGAATAGAACCCAAGAAGTCCTCAGATCAAAGCGTGAAGCTGCCGCAAGAAAGTGGGGTGGAGGGGAGCACGTGTTTCTTTTCTAATCCTCAATATCATCTTCCTTATGAGAACAGATTCAAATTGGGGGCCATTTTCTGTCCTTCTTGAAGAGGAAAAAGGAACCAATTTTAATAGAACCCAAGAACACACGTTGATAGAAGGCATTTTCCCTCCGCCTACAAACACGGGGGACGTGGTGGTGACTCAGAGCCTCGCCTTGTGGAGGCTCTGGGAAGGGCTGTGCCCACATGATAGCAGCTGTTAGCACTCGGTTCCTCTCTGTGTGTGCTTCCTCACATCTCTAAATTCTCATATTATTTCCTGTCCACTATTTGTTGTTGTTGGAGAATAATTCATTTACTGAGACTGCTTCTTTTTAAAGCAGCTGATGATAGGGTGTCTCTTCTTGAAGACCAACAATGTAAAAATTTGAATTGGCGATGCTCTTGAAACACAGGATAGTTCTTTATGGGCCAAAATACGTGCACATTGAACTGTAAGTGCCCGGGGGCAAAAGCTAGCACGCAGAGCTCACGTGCTCGGAGCTTGCAGCAGGGATTCCAGCTGCTCCCCAAACAGGGGCATTGAGCACCACCCCGAAAGCTGCGGTGCTGCTCCCCTGCCATCCACAGGCAGTCCCAGAGGCTAGGGCCAAGCGTCTTGCCAGCACGGGCCTGGGACAGGAAGATAAACACTGGACTCTTGATATTCTTTCCATCAAGGAAAAAGAATGTTTTAGAAGCTGAGGTTTCTCGAGGCAGGCGTTTGACCGAACAGCTAAGACACCTGATGGGGTGCCCTCATCTTGTATCACAGTGCCTGGCCCTGCTCTGCGCCCAAATCCAGCTTTCTGGGAACAGGAACCCCAGGAGGTCATAGGTAATATGTCAAGTAGTTGGATGCTTGCCACCTGTGTGAGAGATCTGGCTTGAGTTCCTGCCTCCTGCTCTTGATCTGGTTGTCGTGGGCATGTAGGGAGTGAACCAGTGAACACACTTTCTCTCTCTTTCTCTCTCTCTCTCTCTCTCTCTCTCTCTCTCTCTCTCTCTCTCTTCTCCTCCTCCTCCCTCCACTTTCCCCTTTGTTCCTTCCTTTCTCTCCTTTGTTCCTTCCTTCCTGAACTCTCTCCCTCCTCCTCCAATAAATAAATAATTCCAAAAGCTCAAAGAGTATCTAGCAAAGAAAAGCTCTAGGTGAGAAGCCAATTTCTATTGCAAAGCAATATGCTGACACTTTAACAAGTTTATTTAAAAAAAAAAAAAAAGAGTTGTAAGGTAAGCTTACTTTGGAAAAAAAATTTAAAACCCATGCATATTTTCACACATACTTTCTATGAGCTTCCACTGTGGACCGTGCATCACACACAGAGTCTTTGAAACAACTCAGTAGCAGAGGGAGTGTAATGACGTCAGTGTCCAGGGAAAGAAGCTGAGATTGGTGACCTTGACCCAAGTTAGTGAAAGAACCCTGTCCCCACACACACACACACACACACACACACCAGGATTTAAAGCCAGCTTCATGTGTCTCCAAAGCTGGATCTACACCTTGAACAGTATTCTTAGTGTCCCTTTTGTTATCCTGACTGATGAATGCCCCCAGAGTGTGTGTGTGTGTGTGTGTGTGTGTGTGTGTGTGTGTGTGTGAGACGTGGGTTAGGCAAAGAGAATATACCATTCTCCCACTGACCACAACACACAGGCCAGCAGCACAGATTTGGCCTGTTGAACTGTTTTAATTGACTACAAGAAATTGTAGGAAAAAAAAACCACTTTTTTGAATTTTAAGAGAGCTACTTGTTGTTATTCTTCAATGATAGTTAAAAAAAAAATCTGAAATTCCCAGCAAATCTATAATACATACTTTTACCCGTGGTGGGGGCAGTGGATACTCCTGAAACTAAAATTCTAATATGAGTGTCTCACCAATCTGTTCAAGTATTGAAATACAATAAAGAAATTTATAATGAAACTACCAACAGTATCAATTGACTCTTTCTGTTCAATAATCCAGAATCCCCATCAACATTTACATCCTGCCATTCACCATCGTCATCATTAATGCCACAAAACCCAGCTCTGTACATTTTTTCAACTGCTGCTCATTGAAAACTGCATTGCCAGCCGTGTCCATTCAATGAACACTGTTTAGAGCTAAGCGTCGGAGGCAAGGTGCATCCGCCTGCATTATCGATGTAGAGATTGGGTTCAAGGCGAACAACCTGTCAGGTCTAAGTAGCTTGATGGTGGCAGTGGCAGGATTCTACCCCAGATCCATCTGGACACCCTGCAGCTCCCCAGCCTCCATGGAATACACAGACGGTTACAGCAAACTTTGCCAATCCTAACACATCCAAGAATACAGTTGTTTTGCTTTTTCTTATATAGGGATTTGGTTTGTTTTGTCCTCACACGTCTTCGACCGTCGCTGCCTCTCTTGTTTCTCTTCTTTCTCCTCACTTCCACTTTCTCTCCCCGAGGACACTAAAGAGTAGTAGCTTGAACTTTCTGGCTTTTGAAATCTCAGATGAGCAGGCCTTGCTGAGGTCACAGCACCCTCCTGAGACCTCACTTCTCCAGCAAATAATAGGCAAGACACACCCTGGCTCCCTGTGCAGAAAGGACCCCCCCCCCTCGGCATAAGTACAAAGAGAGACACTGTGCAGCTACGAGAGAAAGAGGACCAGCCACGGTAACAATTATAAAATGCAAATTGAGAAATGGAATATGTGGATTTTGCCTATCAAATTAAAAGTCTCAGCTATAATGGCACCACATTCTCAAAACGGAGTGATAGCTGCTCCTGTTTTGCCTTTGTCAACTGCTCTGCCTCCTTGAGAAAACAGCTTAGCAAAGCATACAAGAGCCCTGAAAACGCTGCCCCTCTGGATTAAAAAGGAGACTCGAACTCAAACCATCTAAAATTTGCAGGGATTTGTGTGAAATACTGCTTACAGCAACACATAAACAGGAAACATGAGATAATTCAGAGCTACAATAAATTGCTAAGTAATTTATGATATGTAAACACTAAAATTGTAATCAAGTAAAATACCACGCAACCTAGAGAACACTGCCCAGCTTCAACCAACACCTGATCTAGGGTTCAACTGTCCGAAAATCCCTCATAAATAGGATCACATTAGGAATTTTTATGTGTCTGCCCTCTTTTGTTCACTATCATGCTTATTTCATGTACCAGTCATTTTTGTGTGTGTGGTATTTCTTCAGGTAAAATGAACACAACTTGTTTATGCAACCAGCTTGGTTGGATATTTGAAGAACGAACCTTTTTATGAGTGTCGTTTATGCAGGTCATCTTGAGGGCCCATTTGCATATCCTTGGTATAGGTACTTGGGAGGAGAATTTGGGTCCATGTGGTAAATGTCACTAGCAATGTGTGAAATTTCTTGTTGCTTCCACGTTCTTCTCATTAGCACTTACTACTCTCCATTTTTTTCATCTGAGCCTCTGTTACATGTGGTTTGAGTTTGCGTGTCCCTCCTCACTGCTGACATCGAAGAGCTTGACTGTCACACACTGACTGTCATGGGGCTTCTTTTGACAAGTGTTCCAAAAATCAAGTTTTCTTCTTAAAATATTGAGTTACAGAAGCCCTATCATTTTGAGACTTTTGTTTGACTATAAGACCACACACATGTACATTTACATAACAAAATACACAGAGGTGGCCTACAAAATTTTGCTACCCTCAGTTCATATTGATTTTCTTTTATTTTTTCTAGAAGTTTGATAGGTAAGTTTATGGTCCACTTTGAGTTACTATTTGTGTCTGGTATGAGGTCAGGGTGAAAAGTTATCATTTTCCATGTGATATCAAGTTTTCCAACACCATTAGTTGAAAAGACTCCATTGAATCATTTTTCTCAAATACCAGTTGTTCATATGCATGTAGGTATATTTGGGGCTCTATCCTGCCACTGATACTGATAATGATATAATACCCTCTTGTTCATGGTAAGCTTATGTATATTCTGAAATTAGATAATATATTTGCTCCATCTGCCTGTGTTTTTGGTTTGGGCTTCTTAATTTCAATAAGAAAAAGAAAAGCCCATGAGAGTGAGAGATTTTGATCATGATTTCACTGAATTAGCAGATATATTTGGAGATTGACAGCCTAGTAATATTGAACTTTCCAATCCATGAACATGGTATAGCTCCGTTAACCAACAGTTAAAATTTCTCATTGCTTTAAGAGTTTTCAATAAATACATCTTATACATATTTCATATTTTCCCCCAAGTATGTAAATGTTCTAAAACAGTGGTGTTTTTTAAAAACTTAACTCACATTTTTTATGGCTAATAGATAAAAACACAATTGATTTTGAATATTGACCTCATTCCTAAAAACACAGCTATTTCTAGCATTCTTTTGTCATTTCTTAGGGTTTGTTGGATATGTAGTGTTGTCATCTGGTAAAGGTGGCTCTACTTCTTTCTTCACACTGTTGGGCTTCTCATTTCTTACTGTGCCAGCTAGAACCACCACTACAATGTTGACTAGAAGAGGAATCAGCATTCTAGCTTTGCTCCTGACCACACAAGAACAGTGTCCTGTTTCTCATCATTATGTACATTAAATACTGATTTTTTCCAGAGATGTTCTTTAACAAATTGAAGACATTTCTACTTCTATTTAACTTCGAGCTGTCACTTTTCTTAGTATTTAGACAATACCATAAATGATCACATGACTTTTCTGCTTTGCTCTGCTAAAAGTAACTTGTCTTATTCCATATTTATGTGATATGAACCTTATATTCCCGAGACTAACTCCACTTGGCCATGAGGAATTATCCTGTTATACTGAGGGATGCAATTTAGCCATATTTTGTCAAGGATTTTTGCATCTGCATTCACAAAAGTAGTTGGACTGATTTTACCTTTTGTAATTTATACAATGTACTTGGCTTTGTATGATAGTAATGCTGACTGCATGAGATAGTTTGGACAGCGGGTGTGGTAAAGGCAGAAACAGGGGAGGGCAAACAATAGGAGAGTCACATACATGGAATGAGGCAGCCATTAATTTCCATATGTGGATACAAACCTGACTTCATCTCAGTTCCAGATTCAACCTGGGTTTTAAAAAATGCAAATTCATGTCTTTAAAAAACTTAAAATAGCAAACAACACACAAAACAAGAAATTCCCCCTCTCCTCCAACACAGTCCCTCTGACCAAGGCCCAGAGTTGCACACATACTCAAAGGGAAATCAGACTGAAGTCCAGGGTCCAGCAAACAGGATCCATGTGGAGCAGCACAACGGTTCAAATGGCTTATTCTCTGTTTGCTTGCACCAGGATCCCATACGGGTGCCAGTTCTTGTCCTGGCTGCTTCACTTTCCGTCCAGCTCCCTGGTTGTGGCCTGGGAAAGCAGTAGAGGATGGCCCAGCGCCTTGGGATGCTGTACCCCATGGGAGATTCGTAGGAGGTGCCTGGCTTCTGGCTTTGAATTGGCAGGTTTGACCGGTATGGCCTCTTGGGGATGGGTGACTGCTTGGGCTGAAATGACCTCAAGCTCCCTTCCTGACCCTGCGATTTCATTTCTCTGTGTTCCCAAAACCCCAAGTGCACCCCTAGGTGCACAGGATTATTGGGGTCCACAAGTAGGGACCCTGCAGAGACAAGAAGCCTTCAAGAAGTCAAATCACAATGTAAGATCCACATCCACTCCCTCTTCCCATTTTATCTAGAACCATCCACATAACAACGAGAGCTCCCCAAGGCCATTTAAAAAGACCCAGACAGCTGGGTGGGGACTGAGGAGTGGACGCTCTTGAAGCCCTCACTGAGTTATAGCCATTCTCACTCTATACACTATCTAAAGATCACACCAGCATGCAAACATCTTAGCTGCCGACTGACAATTTCTGTCCTAAACCCCACTTTGACAGCACAGACTCAGACTTCATTTGCAGAACTGACTCCAGACCATCCCTGGAGATGAAGCAGCAGAGCTGCGGAAGGTGCTTTCATGACACCAGTGTACCAGGCACTCTGTCCAGCTCCTCTCCGAGGCAGCCGAGCAGCCCAGAGGCTACACAATGTGGCTTTTGTTCAAGTGGCAATTAGCAGAAATCATACAACAGGGCAGTATCATTGTGCAAAGGATTCGGCCAAAGTAGACATGGGCCAGTTTTCATTAGACCAGCCATAAGCTGGAGAACTCTCTTTTTAAAAATTAAGCAAGCTCTCAGCCTCTCTGCTCCAGTCCTAACAATGCAGAGAAGTGTGTGCCCCTCTCACCGAAGGACAGTACCTGGAGGACACACTGGGGGATCTCTCTAAGTGTTGGCTCTTTGATTGACAAATGCATTCATGGCGAAATTGCTGGTGTGATTTTACTCATTATTAGGAAAATGAAGGGGCTGAATTGTGCTGTCTCGTGGCTGGGCTGCCACTTATAATAGAATCTCTGGTTATTTCACTTTATGTGAAAGCAGACATCAGAGGATGAGGATCCATTTTGGTCCCCGTGCAGCAGAGTTGGAGGAAGGGGAGCTTGCACACAGCAAGCTGGGGCGGACAGCACAGGCTCAGCAGGTCTACCAGATGCCCAAAGCTCAGCTCTTTCCCATCTACCCTCTCCTGTGTGGTTATTAAGTCCCAGACCAGTGTCTCCTTCCATGCAACATCCATCCCTTTGTGGACAGAAAAAGACCCTGTGTCTTCTAAGTGTTCACAACCTTCATGCTCCCTTGTACTTCCTCCTGATTTCTCCCATCTCTGCTCATTCTTCCAACCCCTGACCTAAGGACTGGGGCCTTTGCCCTGCAAAAAGAAAGACTCAAGGCCTCTTCACCCCTGCCAAGGCTTTCAGCAATCAACACGAGGACACCGCTGTGGATCCCTCCAGCTTCCCAAGGAAGAGCCAGCTGCACAATGCAGCCAGCCAGTGTCCCCCTGTGTCTCGGGGTGAGCTCGACTGTGTCCTTGGGTGAGCTCCGCTGGGTCCCAAGGTGGGCTCCAGGACCAAGGGGTCCCAGGAGTAGAAGCTTCCACCTTGCTGTCTCATGTGCTGGTGTCTGGGAGGCTCTCGAGCACACAGACACCAGTTCTGCCTACTCCTCCAGATTGGCTCCAGGGATGGCCCCGACCACTGGACCTCTGTGCTACCTGAAGGACTGGACCCCTGGTCAGGAGGTGCCTGCAGAGTCCTGCGGGAAGGCCCTGCACGCCCTCACTCACAGAGTAGAGGGACTAAATGGAAGCACAGAAAGAACTCGAGGTTCAAGGAATGCCCTTGGGTTGGAAGTGCTGGCATTCGAGGACAAGGTGCCATCCGAAGGGCTGAGGTCTCCTGCAGCATAAACACCCCATAGACAAGGAGGCTGGGCTGGGGTGAAATGACTCTTCCAAGTAGTTTAGAATTTGGAGAATCTAGCACCATGGATGCAATCTTCCCACCACTGGCATGACACTTTCTCTTTTCAAATAGAAACTTAAAATTTCAAAAATCAAATGTGCAGTCAGAAGCCATAAAAGCATTTTGCTATGATGATTTTTTCACACAGTCACCCCCACTCCCTAGGCAGAACTCTACATATGTTTTCAAATCAAGCTCCTTTCATCCCAGCTTTTTAAAATGGTTCATTACAGCGTAAAGAACCTGAATGGAAGGACAAGCCAGATCTGAGTTTGAAATCTGGCCTCACACTTACTTAACTGTGCGGCCTTGGACCAGGCCCTAGCCCTCGGAGATTCATCTGCTTGCCTATGAAGTGGGTGTACGAGTCTGTTAGAGCTGTGGTGGGAATCCAAGAGGAGGGGGGTTCCTTATGAAGCACCAAAGGCAACCTTGAATGTGATCTTTCTGGAATCCATTCAATCATGGTTAAAGTCAAACGGTACACTTCGGACACAGAGACGAATCTCTAACCAAGAGACCAAGGAGACAGAACTGCAGTTAGGGATACCAGCAGAGACCAGGACTGCCGTAGGTGTGTCCCAGGAACAATGAGGTTTCTAACAGATCAGAGCATCTACCTGAGTCATTTTGAATGAGTTTACTGACACTTCCGCTTTGCCGTAGTAGCCGGGGAGCTCTGATTGGCTGGTGGCAACTGTTGCCCAGTTAACTAGTCTGAAAGTCACAGCCAGCCGTGGCCCGTTGCTAAGTAAAGCTGGTCTCAGGGATAGAGCAGGTTGCTTTGGGGGACTGGCTCTGTGAGATGACTCGATGACTGGCACCCAGGACAGCAATTTCTCCTGTGGAACCCAGACACCATTCCAAAAGTTGTGGCAGCAATGACTCCATCCACAATATCTTAGGTTTTCAGCACTCAGGGCTGTTAAAGGAAGTTGGTAACCATAGAGAAGGCCAACTAATCTTCTTATATCCAAGTGAGGCATGCCCTCTGACAGTTAATTGCACATACAGATATGTCCCCAGGGAGAATGGGTCTCCTGACCACCTACCTCCAAGGCCTTGCAACTACCTCTCCACTCCCCTAGCTAGGTCCCTGGCCCTCATCTCCTCTGGAAGCCCCTGCCAAGGATGGCTTACCTCCTACACCGTGGAGTCCCAGGATCCTGGCTACTGGCAACAGTAAAGGCAGCCCAGCCTGGCTTTCCCTGGTCACCAGCAAGGACCTCACCTCTGCAGGAACCACGGGTGTGGCGGTCCTGGGAGCAGTTGCCATGAATTCCTGCCTGTGCAACAGCCACAGGGATGTGTCAAGCCCATTCTTCCCTAATCAGGCCTCCTTGTGGACAGGGGGAGGCACCATAACATAGAATGCCTCCTTCAGGGCGCGGGCATTTTCTCTCTTCTTGTCAATCATGTGCTCTAGCATTTAGCAAATGAAACATAATGCATCTTCTCAATCATTACTGGGTTTCCTTCCGGTTGGGGAAATTCTAGGCTTTTTAAAAATTATTTGCTTTTATTTACTTTTATCGGAAAGGCAGACTTAATGGAGAAGAAGAGACAGACAGATCTTTTCATCCACTGGTTCACTCCCAAAGTGGCCACAATGGCTGGAGTGAGTCAACTCAAAGCCAGGAGCCAGGAGCTTCCTCCAGGTCTCCCACACGGGTGCAGGGTCCCAAAGCCTTGGGCCACCCTTGACTGCTTTCCCAGGTCACAAGCAGGGAGTTGAGTGGGAAGCGGAGCAGCCGGGACACGAACTGATGCCTATAATGGATATCAACGCTTGAAGGTGGAGGATTAGCCAGCTGAGCCATCAGACTATCCCCCCAGAAGTTCTAGGCTTTTAAATGAAGCCCTAGTAGTGACACCTAGTAGTGACACTGGGTCTCAGAGCAGGCAGGGCCTTGGGGACCACCTCACTCAGGTCAGAGGGCCCAGGGTCCAAACAGGGGAGGCATGCCTCCCAGTACACCAGGGACAATGCCAAGATGAGCTGCAGGCCTCCAGGTCCACAGTCTGCCCTGCCAGAGGATGGAGTGCTGGGAGCAGCTTCCTTCCGCGTGTCAGAGCAGGAGCTACAGCAGGTGACAGCTGGGCTTCCATCAACTGGACAGGTTCGCAGTACTCCAGTTTAGTAAACGGCCTTTGTGACAGAGTCAAACTCAGGCAAGGGATGGCTGGATAAACCCCAAATCACCCCATCTGCTGGGGCAGGAGTGCCAGAAGATGCCAAATGACACCGAGACAAGGGGTCAGCTATACAGATGTGTTTTCCAGGCTCAGTAAGTAGTACATGGCTCATACGAACTTTTGCTTAAAGATGCAGTAGGAGGGAAATTTGCTGTTTGAAATTCGAATGTAACTAGGGATTCAATATTTTGTCTGGAAAACAGCCAAACAGAGAGCTTTTCAAGTTATACAGCATCCAAAATCAGCACCCCACTAAAACACAGGAGGATAAAGCTGTAAGTCAAGGTACTATTCGGGGGCTAAACTGTTTCTGACACAGCCAACTCTAAGACAGGATAAAATGGGCAGGATTTTTTTTAGAAGGGCACATTGTCAACCCCAGCAAATGTGGGCTTTGTTGAGTTTAACTGGTCCTTCAGGCTATGGCAGGGCTGGGTCTGCAGGACTGTGTCGGGCACCTGGCACTGACCTCCGGGATTCCAAGCCTCACTTGCATTGTCCCTGCAGTGTCCCTTGCATTGCATGGACACTGAATGAGATCTGTCACCAAGAATCCTGGCACCATGTGAGCCCTCCAACACAAGGAGACATCCCCACCTGCTTCCTCCTCTGTGTTCTGCTTTCATTTAGTATTAACACAAGTCCACGCAGTGCTGGGATTTGCCTGAACGTGTGTTCTGCTCTGGGAACACGGAGCACAGCATGGGGCACAGGTTTGCATTCAGCCCCTGTACTCCATGTTCATCTCAGCTATGACACAGCTCTGACTTTCCTTAGATGATCTTAATGCTTCTGGAAAGAACTGATTACATGCCTTGATCTAGAATTTTCTTCCATCACGATTGACCTAAAGCTTTTCTCCTGACTCAAACCTCATACCATGTGTTTTGGGAGTATACCTATCGCGGCCTCTCAGGCCATGTCCACTGCTGTGACGTCATCACTCCGTTGGCCATAGCCGGAAGGCTGAGGACATGCACTGAGACGGCTCTTCCTTCCCCCTTCCAGTGCTGTTAGCTTCAGAAAAAAATCACTGTGTACAGCACACACTTCTGACTTGTGTCTTTTCTCCATCAGGTATTTATTCATATCAATAGTGGTGTGAGGATCTTTATTTTAATTCAATGTTATTCTACTCGTTTTATTCCTCAAATTATTTCTATTATGGTCACCAGGGAATTCGATATTCCTAGGTCTGGTTGGAGAATAGGTTGTTTTCATTTTCCAACACTTTTCTACCTTCTAGCATTATCATTTTTTACTAAACAGTCTTGCCATAAAAATCAGAAAGATGGCTCCAGCATCACACGTGGGTGCCAGTATAAGTCCCAGCTGCTACACTTTCCACTCTCCCTGCTAACACGCACGAGAAAGCTGCAGAAAATGACACAAGTGCTTGGGCCCCTGCACCCACTTGGGTGACCCAGAGGAAGCTCCTGAAGTCAGATGGGTCCTGGCTCCAGCTGTTATGGACATCTGGGGAGTGAACCAGTGGATAGATCTCTCTCGCTCTAACTCTGATTTGGAAATAAATAAATATGGATCTAGTTTAACCAGATTAACTATGCTTGGCCTCATTCACACATATCACCCCCTCTTCCTAAGGGTAATAGGAGCCAGGACCTTGTCAAACACCCAGATGTTCAAAGTTCGGGCCAACACAGAATTGGAAACTGGCTGCTGTGCTTCCGAAACAGGGTAAGAAAGTTGGCAGCTGCCCATGGAGTTACTTGTGCCAATAGCTTCTCCACTCACTTCACCTCATGCCCACTCCAGTCTTACTGGATGGTCTCATGGTGCTTTGCCCAAGGTCACCCAGAAAAACTCTAAAAGCCTGGCACCTGGTCAGGGCCTGAGAAGCAGACCTGCAGCTATTCACCGGAGAGTCACCCTCAGCTGCTTTGGAGTGGCAGGGCAGAGCCGAGCCGCTGTAGCAGGTACAGACAGTCCATGGAAGCCAAGATGGTTGCCGTCTGGCTCTCCATGGAAAATCTCTGCTCACCTCTGCTCTCCATCACTGCGCAACATGGCCTCGTGGTGATGAAGACATGATGTAATAAACGTGGGCACAGACCACCAGGCCCTTACCTGCTCCTCACTTCGTCCAGCCCCTGTTTATAAATGATGAAAATGCATCCTGGCCCAAGCTCCCAGCTCTCAAGGGGTCGAGCTGGGACTTGAGACCCCGCACAGCCGTTCCTACATGAGTCCTAAGGCTGCCAGGACCTAGAACCGAGGGTCGGGGAGGGGGAGCTTCACAGCCCTGAGATTGGAGCTGCTTTTCTATCTTGATGCATTCATGATGCATCCACAATGCAGGGCAGGGAGACAAACCTCTGCCTTGTAGATTAATTGTTCCTGAAAGAAAGCCGCCATTCACCAACGCTGATTTTGATTAAAATAATCAAGATGATTTCCTACTTCCAAAATCCTGACAAAATCGCTTTTTTATCTACATAGACAAAAAAAAAAAAAAACCCTAAGCGAGGATTATTTAAATCAAGATGATGTACAACACGCATCCTAATTACTACACAATTACCTAGCTAAAAAGTGGATATTGGTGAATGCTGTTTGCTGTTGGCAGTCAAAGCCAAATTAATAGCATTCTAGGCTGATGTGGCTCACAGATAACATGAAATTAATGTGACTCGGAGCCAGTGTGTTTATAAGCAAAGCCCAACTACAAAGAGAAAGGAAACATTTTCAGATGCAAAAATATGCCCCTGAACACAAGCCAAGCATGGATTTTTTAATTAAAGCAACCCAGAGCTGCTTCTTTTCTCCTGCTGATTGTTCCTTTGGCATGTCAGCAGGAGGTGTCCAGGCCTGGACACTGGGCCTGGGATCCTGAGGCCAGCTGTGGGTCAGAAAACAAGTCAGCCAAGCCAAGAAGTCAGCTCTAGTGGCAGTTTGAGCCCCCATTCTCGGGAATAGGGTTGCCTGGCCTGGCCCTCTCTGCATGTCCAAAGGCCTGGCACAGGCTTCCTGGAGTCAGGCCAAAGTTGAGCAAGCAGTTGGGGTCCACCTCCTGTGGTGGCACCAGGCTCTGCGGCCCCTCTGCGCAATCAGGCTGTAGCCTGACCCTGGGGTGCTTTTCTGGTTAATGTGGTTTTGGCCACCAACATGGTGAAGCAGGACCCGGGGCTGCACTTGAAGGCTACCCTGGGTCTGCATTTCTACATCTGAGAAATGGGCATGTAGCCTTCTCACAGCATGATGACACAGGTGACACAGCCCAGCATGGGGCAAGTTCTCCATCCATCGTTGTTGAGTGTGGCATCTGCCCCGAGAGGGTCACAGTTGGAAGTGTCTTGTGGAGACTTTCTGATCACGCTGCCCAAGAATGTTGCCTCAGCACCCATAGGGACCCCACCCATGGGTGGAGCAGAACCCAGCCCACCTGACTGCCCACTTCCAGCAGCCTCCCTTTCCTCTTGGCAGGGAGCTCGTTAATCCCAGCTGTCATCTTGTTTGCTGTCATCTCTGTGGACTTGAGCCTGTGGGCATCCTGACCCCTGATCCCTTTTAATCATGACCCTCCTGCAGCTCACAGCAGCCCTTGTACCCCCATGCAGAAGTTCACCCTTGGGCACTCATTTAGAAGTAAACACTGGAAAAGAACAGCAGGACAGAGCTATTCCATCCATAGAAGAAAACCGCTGCCCCCTGACCATGACCACAGCCTGCGAGGAACACCTCGAGAACCCCATGCAGACAAGACAAGAACGGGCGGAGGCAGAGAGGCCGGCCAGCTGCCTGACCCTCCACTGTGTGCCGGCCGGCTTTGGCCTCATCGGTGATCACCACTGCTGTCCTCGCTTCCTCGCCCTTGCTCCCTTCCTCACTTCCGGCTATGCATCCCCAGGCCACATGGAAACCATCTCTCCCAGAGTCTTCAACCTCCCTGGCTACCTGTGCTCTTCCAGCCCCCGCACATGCCAACCTGGGGGCTGCTGCCTCTCAGATCCCAGCGGCAACGAACTCATACAGCCTGTGCCCTGGGATTTAAATGCTTGACACGCTGTCTCCTAGGCCCAGCAGAGACATCCAGCACTATGTGGGGTGCCTGTGGCTAAACCCTTCTTGGTTCCCAGCACCCCAAGGTCCCAAGTGCCCCAGCAGTGAGGACACCCAGCACCCACCCAATTCCATATACATCCAGGCCAGGCCTGCAAGCTCCCCCCACCCGAAGAACCATGCCAAGTTCTCAACACTGTGAGACCATCCGTGAGGCTTCCTGGCCCAGAACGTGGGCATAGGCGCTGCAGAGGTAAGGCTGCCGGGCTCCTGCAGAGGGACCCCAGCACTGGCTGAGCCAGCACCCATCTTCCTTGACCTCCAAGAACCTCCCGCCTGGGCCCTGGATCCAGTGCCCAGCCCTTGGGCCTCCCTAGCTCTGGATCTGGTGCCCAGCCTTGGATGGGGACTCCTGTCCAGACTAGAGACACCAAGATCAACCAGCTGGTCTACTGCACCTGACAGTTGGTGCCACCTTTTCCCAAAGGCAAGGTGTTACTTCCTTCCAACCCAAAGAGCCACCCTTGCATTCCAGACCCCAGATCGGCATCTCTGTGCTCCAAACGCTCCTTGCAGCTTGGGTTCCAGGAACGCCCCTGGCAGGCACAGCAAGCTTCAGCATGGGAAAGAGCATGAGCTGGGATTGAGATACTGCGCCATCTTGGACAAAGCCTGCAATTGACGTTCAGTTTCTATGGCTGTGAAGTGGAGAGAAGAATCTCACATCACACATACCTGGGACTGTTGGGGAGACTGTGGGCCTATGTGAAAAAGCCCTGAAGACACAGATAACAACCACCGTGGTGGCACTGGTGCTTTTGATACCACGTGTGACAGTGGCTTAGCCTGCACAACTACATACAAGGCAATGGGGAGGAGCAGTCCCAGGACAGGGGAGGGTCCCTGTGCACCAGTGCAGTGGACCCTGCTGAGCTGGAGCTGGGAGGACTAGGATGCTGGCCTCGGGACACACACATCTTAGTGCCCACCTGATCTCCAGGCTAACGTAGGGCAGACTTCAGGCACTGTGCATGTCCCTAGAATGCAGCACAAACAATGCCAGCTGCTGCCACAGGTCCTAGTTGAGAACACACGGGGCCTCTGTCTACCCTAGGGGCTTCCAACCAAGGAGAAATGGCATAACAGTCCCCCGTGCTCCTCTGAAAAGGTCAACGGGGTGTCCGAACACCCCCTGTGCCTTCCCCCTGCACGTGGCTGGTAGGAGCCCAGGGGAGATCAGGCAGGCACTGACGCTGAGCCTGGAAAGTTCCATGGTGGTTTCTGACTGATGTGCTGATTTCTGTGCCAGCTCCCCTCTGGGACTCTCTCCTGTACAGTCCACCAAGGAAATGGGCACATCTGACTCTCCTATTTGTGGACACTTTGTCTCAAGCCCCAAAACCTAATGACACCATTGACCCCAGAGGGCTGCTCTTTCTAGGTGTGGCAAGAGTGGAAATATAGTGGTTCAGCCTTGACTACTTTCAATGTCCACCACTGAGTACAGCTCCCAGAGACCATAATAGGAGCCAGCATTATAGCTTAGCAGGTAAAGCTGCTACCTGCAACACTGGAAATCCCATGCAGGTGCTGGTTCATGTCCCAGCTGGTCCATTTCTGATCCAGCTCCCAGCTAACAGCCTGGAAAAGCAGTCAACAATGACCCAAGTACCCACATGGGCAACCCAGAAGAAGCTCCTGGCTCCTGGCTTCAACATAGCCCAGCCCTGACCACTGGGGCCATCTGGAATATGAGCCAGTGGTTGGGAGATTCTCTCTCTCTCTCTCTAACTCTACCTTTCAAATAAATAAATAAATAAATCTTTTTAAAACTAAGTAAATTCCCCCTCCTTCAACATTTGCCTGGGAAAGCCAATAGCCAGAAGCCTTTTAGTCTAGACCACATCACCCTTTGACTGCAGACCAACAGGGCAGACATTCTGGCAGATTCTCCAGGCTTTGTGCCCAAAAAGCTAAAAAACAAAAAAAAAAATCCAACAAATGCATCCCACCAATGCAGAGCCCCAATCATCCAGTCATCTTGTTCCAACTCAAAGCCAAACCCTGGCTTGGCCTTCACGGGTACTTGGTCAGAAGAGACTTTGCTTTTGTTTCCTTGCTTGCTTCTGGATTCTGTGGTAGGGAAGGACGTTGGTTTACTGGCTTTGGCTGGTCACTGCTCCCGGTCACCTTGACGTTAGCTCCTGCCGCAGGATCAAGATGAAGCCAGTGCGAGTGTTGGCAGACACAACCAAGACACGGTGCTCGGCAAACCTGAGCGATGCAGCAAAGAGCAACCAAGCCCAGTTTTTGAGATCTCTGTGCTCACCCCAAACTTTCCAATGAGATGGCGCTGATGGAGGGCAAAGTCACTGTGCCCAGGCATGCAATCCGCCAGCCGATGATTTTAAAATGAGACATTTCACAGGTTTGCATCATGTCTGCCTCTCATAGCCACCTTCCACCCACAACTGTAAGAACAAACTTAACTTTTCTAAACAAAATAATTTCATCATTTTGTGTGGCATTAACACCCCGCTACTTCGATATGTTATCTATATTTTTCTTGTTGACACCCAACCAATTCAGAGCTAAAAATCCATCCTACAGTTTTCCTGTGGGTCGTAAATCATAAAAAGGTTATATTTTATGAAAGCTGAAGCTGAGAAGTAAACAGCATATTTATATCCAAAGAGTTTCATCCATTAAGTAGCACTGACAGGGCCCTGTGGGCCAGAATCTAGTTTTCTTACTTAAAAAGCTTAGTTCTTTTGTAGACTCCTGCAGGGACCTATAACAGTTGGAATTGGGTTTTTTATGCCTTTGAGGCCTCCGAATGAATGTTACGCTTTTCCATTATTTTCTTTTTTCTTTTGAGAAAACTAGGCTACCTGCTTATTGCCTAAAACCTACACCCCAGGACTGTGCTGTCGTGAGATCTGTCTTCCGCCCTCTCCTCCCTCCACTCACCGACATCTCCCAACCTGGTCTGGCTCCAGTGATGGGCAAGGTGACCGTGCCTTGCCAGGGGTGGGAGAAGGGGCCTGCTTGGCATGCTCAGGGCTGACACCCGTCTCAAACCATCAGCCCAGGTGGTGCCACACAGCCTCAGACCTCCTCTGCCTGACCACAAATAAAACTCAACAAAGCTTGAATCTTAATGTGTGCCTGGCTCAAGCCTCAGAGAGCCTGGCTATGTCCCCTGACTGCTTCACAAGCTGGTCTAAGGTAGATATCAAAAGCCGTGAGCCGGGATCTTGCATTCTGCATTACTGCCTGCTATTAAAATGTTAGCACGACGACCCCCGGGCTGTTAAAACCAGTGCACCTGCGCTGCCCGCCAGCGGCGTGATTTGCAGTCGTGAATACACATCCAGGTCTGTGCAGATGTGGACATAGGTTTCACAGCTCGCTTGGGCGAGGCAAGTTGAGTCTGGCTTCAGAGTCAGTGGAATGATCATCCTGAAACGAGCCGAATAATCACCAACAATTAAGAAAATGAAATACCGGAGGCTCGGTCCTCTTTTTACCCACTTCGCACATATATTTGTTCTTTTGATGTCCTGTGTGAATAGGGGTGCTTTATCTGACTGCTGATGGGCTAAACAATGCATCCGAGTTGTAATATAGGACTCAATTTGCTGGGACTATCAGCTGAAAGGCCTGAACAATTTATCGAACACTGCAGATGAAAGAGAGAGAGGGGGAAAAAAATTTTAAAACTGACCACTTCTAAAATGAAGAAAATAGGGCAGTAAAGGGTATTGTAATATACTTTAATCTTCCTTAATGTAGAAAAATATGAAATGCCATTAAGTCTTCCTTTGAAATGGATGTGGTCGCATGGTTTGAGCACCCAAATCTAGTTAATGAATCCATTGTCAAGGCAAATAAACAGGAAAAAGGCAGTGAAGGAGTGATCTGTGCATTATACGACTAATTCAGAAGATGAAAGGCAGAAAAATTAAAGTTAAATTCACATAAATATTAGAGCTAAGGAGAACAGTTGCAGGTGTAACCATGGGAAGGCCTAATCCCAGGGGCTTGGTGCAGCTCAAGCTCAAGCTCAAGAGCAAGTCGGGAAAGATGAAAGTGCTTCGAGGGCCCCAATAATTAACATTTTAAAAGGTTTTCCTAATAAAAAAAAAAGATCCGACAATAATAGTCGCTTAATCATTTTATTTGAAAAATTAAATTGATTGCGAGCGTTCATTTGTATGGAAGTGGCATTTACAGAATTTGGACAAACTTATCCAATCGGATCTCCACTGTAATCACGTTAAATGGAGCCAAGGCACAAAGAGGAGCGGGGAAGCGCACCGATGGGAGGGCAGTCCTGGGGAGATGAGCGCTCCTTCACAAAGCACGCAGGCTGCCTCGGAACCTTCTTTGTTGCCGTATTACTAACAGAATTACTAACAGTATTACTAACAGAATTACTAACAGTATTACTAACAGAACTGAAACCACAGTGACCAGGAGCTGGGGGTGGGCCCAGACACAGGGCCCTAAGGGACAACGGCCTCAGGGGCATCACAGCCCACCCCCCCCACCTCAGGAAATAGAGAATATTTTGATCTCATTAGCAGTCTCAGTTAATGCTGAATTACAAAGCTCATACAAGCTTCATAACTAGAAACTTAGAAAGCATTATCAACTACAATTTGTCTCGTGATCAGAAAAAACAAACTCCTTTCCTGGCTATAGTTCAAAGTGATCTTTATACCAGAGCTCCTGCTCTTTGCAAAAACAAAAAACAAAAAACAAAAAAGAGAAACCATTCAAACCCCACGGGGAGCAGGACAAGGCCAGCCTAGGACTCCCGAGGAAGCAGCAGGAGGCCAGTCTCACCCAGGCAGGGCCCTTGCCTCCCCCACACCCCCGTTTCTGCACAGCTTGAGCTAAAGACTCCCATCTCAGAATCTCAGCTCCACCTTGCACAAGAGGACGTGAGGCGCCAGTGTGCATCTAACGTCCACTGCCGTCCAAGCCATGATGGGGGGGGGCGGGCGACCACACAGTGTGACAGGACTGTAAGGACACAAGGGGGAGAAAGTGGAGAATGTTCCAGAAGGCTTATCTTTTCCCCCAGGGCTGAAGAGAATAAAAAGTCCAAGCATAAACTCCGAGGCCAGATCACCCCTCTGACTCTCGCTGCTTCTGCTGCCTCATCAGGTTGAGGAAAGTTTACGGGGGGTGAAGTTACGGGGGTGATGTGAAGAGGCAATGCCATCATACAGGCAATAGGACTAGAACACCCTTTGACATACGGTGCAGAGGCTGTGCCCCTGTCACTACCGGCTGTGACTACAGACATGGTTTGCCTCATGGGGAACTGAGTGTCCTGAAGGCCAAGTGCTTTGGTCACAGTTGCACGTGTGGTCAGGGGCGGCCTCTGCCACTAACCTTCTTCAAGCCACTGCTCTGTTCACATGGCCTGGGCTACCCCAAGACGCAGCTACACCTCATTCTCTCACTGCTCAACACACAGTCCCCTGAGAGACACAGCCATGTCTGCTGCTTACAGGAAGGGGAGAGAGAGGGCAGGAGGACTCTGGAGACGGGGTCTCACCCTGCAGGAGCATGGGCTGCTCCATACAATCCCCATCCCACCTTTCTGTACCTGTGGTCCCTAGGACTTTCCTGCTCACCCTAAGCGACTTTCCAGAATGTTCCTTCCAGGCACATGTACACAACCACCTGGGAGCAGTGTGAGTTCTCTTAATTTCTTCATAAAGCTATGTCTCCTACAATGTAAAGCTGCCACGCAAGGCTTGGCACTCAACAGATGTGCAACAAATGGGAGCTACAACTCCTCCACGGGGAAGGAGACACAGCCGTGGTGTCCCGAGGGAGCTCCAGGGTCCATTCCTAGGGCCACGGTGGTGCTGTCCAGCCAGGCCCTGGGTTGCACCTCTAATAGGAGCCCGTGGTTCCCACCAACACATCTGACTGGCGTGGCATGGCCGGCCCAACCTCACAGCCATCTTGGGCAGAGTGTGAACAGAGCAGGTTTTTTTCTAGAATCCTGGACTCTTCGTGGTATGTCTCAAATCTAATTCAGTGTTCATTTCAATTGAAATATTTGCCTTCCAAACACTTCACTGCATTAACTTATATCACAGTTCATTTTCAGGAAAACCTTTTCCTCTATTATCACGTAATTAATGAGTTTCCTTATGCTTGCAAGCTATTTGTTTAAGTGTCCATTTGCAAGCAGGATTTATTCACTGCTAGGAAACCAGTCATCTCGCCAGAACTGGATGCTCCAGGCTGTTACAGGCCACGTGTGGAACTCATAAAACCAACTCAAAGCAATCTGTGGTTCTCATTGATTGGTCTTGAAATACTGGGCGTTTGAACTTGTAAGATAAATGTATGCTGCTAATGGGTCCTTTTTTATCGGCTACAAGAACTAAGATTCCCCTTAAAACTGCATTGGAGAAAAACCGAAAGGCCCCAGCCAAGTTGACAAGTGCGGCCTTGCTCACCAGCCAGGGAGACAGCCCCGTGCCCTTGCCCTGCTCTAGCCAAAAGGGCAAAACCCATGTCCTTGGCCCTCCTCCGAGCTCCCGGCAAGGCTTGGCCAGCCAACCACACCTCAACACCCTCTGAGCTCCCATGGTAAACTCCTGGCCTCACGGACTCTGAAAAGGGAACCCCTTGCTCCAGGCTCCTAGACCTCACACACAGATAAACTGAAGACCGGCAGAACTAACAAGCTGATTCTGGTGACAAAAGAGAGAGACAAAGAGAAGTCATATGTCCAAAGAGTCTTTATAAGTTAGCAGAAAATATACATAATGAAAACTCTACATATGGGTGAATTTCAAAAATGTTTTCAACAAAATAAGCTTGCCTTTTAAGTTCATTTTTCACAGACATCTTGAAATACCCTCGTAGAAGGAGCACAGAAACAACTTGGAGGAAGTGATGCTCCTCTGGGCGGTGAGGTTTCTTCATCCGGGTGGCGGTTTTCTTCATCCTCTTGTTCTAAAGTTCTCACCAATGATCATTATGTGTCGGAGTTCGGAGTGCACACCTTCCCTGGCTAACCCATATCACTACTTCTCTCATTGAAACATGGAATTCTGTGTGTTTTTTAAAAAAAGAGACTATTCCAAAAACCCCGCTGGCCCCTGTCCTGACCAGTCCTTCTCACCTCCCAAAGGACCAGGGAGCATTTGGTGACATTGCCGTGAGAGACTGAGGTGGCCCAGTGCCACTGCCTGTAGCCCTACAACTTGTGAGCTGCAGCAAATAAAAATACTGGACCCATGCACAGACAAAATCAAAGAATTTTTACATAAGGATGCTCCACATATTGGATAAGACTGTTGTTTAGCATTTTCCCACTATTTCTTAGTAATTTTAGTATGGCTGCTTACTTGAGACACAAATCTAAGTAAGCATTTTATATTTTATCTGGCAAATCTACTCCCAACCGGAGCTAACTGACTCAACACTTGGGGATTGCTCCAGGCTCAATGTGGTTGGATCTGCTTGGTTCTCACGGCCGGTGTGACTTTGGCCTGTGTTCATTTTGTTTTTCATTGGCTGGGCCCCAACAAGCCTCCAACACTGGGCACACATTGGCCTTCCTGCCTCCTGGGCAGGAGACAAGCAGTGCCCACCACTCCCCCACCTGCACACACAGATACCATGAGATGACACAAGAAGACATCTTTCAAGCAGGGCTGTGAACAGGTGGGCCTCCAAGCAAGGCAAAATGAGAACAGTGAGCGAGTGTCTTGGCAACACACTCTTCCTTTAATTAAAAGTACACCTGGACACCAGAAGTTCCATGTAAAACCCCTGCCTTATGCATACAATATGTACACAGACCATGAATTAAGTTCTTTTTTTTTTTTTTTAAGAAAAAAGATGTTCTGGGCCCAGTGTAATGGCTCAATTGGCTGATCCTCCTACTTCAAGCGCCAGGATCCCATATGAGCACCAGTTTGTGTCCCAGCTCTTCCATTTCCCATTCAGCTCCCTGCCTGTGACATGGGAAAGCAGTAGAGGCGTACCTAAAGCCTTGTGGGAGACCTCCACATGGAAGACCCAGAGGAGGCTCCTGGCTTCGGACTGACTCAGCTCCAGCCGTCATGGCCACTTGGGACATGAACCAGTGGATGAAACATCTTTTCCTCACTTTCTCTCTGTAAATCTGCCTTTCCAATAAAAATAAAATAGATTTTTTTAAAAAAGGAAGAAAAAAGGATATATTTATTTATTTGAAAAGTAGAGTTTGAGAGGAGAAGAGACAGAGAGATCTTTTACTTACTGGTTCACACCCCAAATGACCACAACAGCTAGACCTGGACCAGTTTGAAACCAGAGGCCAGGAGTTTGTTCCAAGTTTTCCAAGCTGTTGCGGAGGCCCAAGCACTTGAGCCATCCTCTGCTGCTTTCCCAGGCACGTTAGCAGGGAGCTGGATTGTAAGAGGAGCAGCTGGGACTTGAAATGGCTTCCATGGGGAGGCCGGTGCTATGGCCCCAACTGACACCTTAACAAACAGCGCCAGTAAAGGAAGAAGCCCTGCTCAGTCAGCACCGACTAAGTGTGGGTCTGAGGGCAGGTCCTCACCCTTGCCAGGCCTCAGTCCCTGCAGGTGCAGTGTAAGGCCAGAATGGAACGGGACACAGTGTGTGACACTTGGTGCCAGCACTGCTCCTGCCATTGCTGTCAGCTGTTCTCAGTCACTCCTAAAGAAAAGACATGGAAGTATGCAGAACACTGCACGGATGGTCCAGGCCACTAAAATAATGTCGCCAAAAAGAAAGCTGCAATGGGCGACATGGGTACAAAGCAAGCAAAGCTGTTTAGGACTTGGAGAATGTTAGCTAGCTGTATAAAAAGTGGTTTTGATTACATGACAAAGGAAACGGTTGAAAAATCAAAATAGTTAAACATGCAGATGATCGTGTAGCCTGGAACTTCTAACCAAGGAAACAGCTCAGGGAAAGTCAGACTTGTTTATGGCGGATATTCTCTGAATTACATGAAATGGCATTTTATGATGAAGAATGGTGAAGAATATTTGATGATATGAAAAATATTTATACCATATTAAAATTTAAACAATTTCCAAAATATTACGTCCAGTGTGATTGCAACTGGATCCATAGCAGGAATGCAATTAAACAAAGGATGTGCACCTGATACGCGCAGGACTTCGCTCTGAGAGGGACTAGGGGAAGTCTTTTTTTTTTTCTTTGTGCTTGCTTCCATTTCCCACCTAACCCTACACTCATGTAATGCCTTCATAATACAAAATAAAAACCATTGATTAGAAAAAAAATCAACAAGGAACTTCTGCAGAGTGGGCAGGGACTAGGGAGAGCTGGAGGGCTGAGAGGAGGGGTACCTAACAACCTCCACCATCTCCTGCCTTCCCCCTGCTCTCCCCTCTCTCTCCCTCCCTGCTGGATCTCCTCACTCCCCCAACCCCCGGCCCCAGCGGCCTTCAGTGAGAGCCCTGCCACCATCCTGCATGACAGGCAGCGTGGTGACAGATGGGCAGTGTGGTGACTGATGGCCAGCGTGGTGACAGACCGTCCGAGTTACGTTTGGAATCCCCCGCCTGGACATCTCAGGGACACACTCTCCATTAGCATGGCTTCTTCCCCAGCACCTTGCAGGAAGCTCCCTTTTGTCCCACAAGCTCAAGGCTGAGCCTCTCCGAGTTCTGGAAACATCCTCTCCTAGGCCATTCCTCTAAGTTCAAGCCAACGTCCAGTGACTTCTCACACTCATTCTCCCAGGCAAGAGGTGACAAGCGTCCTCCGCCTAAGGGGGCAACGGAGCCCTGCCACGCCGTCAGTGACGTCATGTGTGGTGGAGACGCACACAGGGGAAGAGGAGGAGTCCAGAAGCCTGGAAAGACTTCACAAGGGGCGGATCCAAGGGCAGCTGAATTTACAAGCCAGGAAGAACATTCCAGACCGAGGGATAGAATTCTGAGAGCCATCAACTCCAGACCATGGCACACCCAGGACCCTCTGGGTCTTTAAGGTAAGGGGTAGAAGGAGGTGAGATGGGGCTGGCCCACCAGAGTCCCATCACCCCAGGGGACATCTGCTTTGTCCCAGGGATCCTATGACATGGGGTCAGAACCCTCCCGCCATGTCGCCATCCATTTCCGGGCCTCTGTGCTACGCAGGGAGAAGTCTGTCACAGAGGTCCTCTTGCAGGTGGCCACTGCAGAGGGATTTGTCCAGAAGCCAGGCCAGACAAGGCCACGGTGCCTTCTGCTCCTGCTGTGCCTACAAAAGAGCAGCCCTGCTGCAGACCTGGCCAATCTCATCTGGCCTCTTTTTCCCTCCAACCCAGAGAGCAAACAGTGCCCACTGCCCCCCTACCCTGAGCCCCACGGAAGCATGGAGTCTGGTGGGTAGGAGTGCAGGAAGGCAAGCAATCCCCCCTCACATTGGTATATGGGGTCCCCAGCGACCTCTCCCAGACCCTTCCCGGACTCCTGGCCTTGGCGCCCAGGAGCTGCGTGTCTGGAAGCAGCTCAAACCAATGGCCCCAGTCCCCAGGGGTTCAGGTGAACAGCAAGGGACCTCCCTTCACACGCCTGCCACCAGAAGAGGCTCCCAGGGCAGCCCATCCCCACCACACACCCAGGGCCCAGGACAAAGCACACCTCCAGCTACCTAAGGCCCCTCGGAGAAGCCCCACAAAGCGCCCCCACCCCAGGCGCTGGTCTCTTTAAATCCAATAATACTCCTAGAAGCCTGATATCGTCTGAAACAAAAGCCTCCCGGATCCCTGGAAGACGACTCGGGTGAAAGTAGAGCTCATTTCAGAAAAATCAAAGCAAAGACAAATATTGAATACAATTCCGAGGCATAATGCATTCGTATGGGCTTTTATGGATTTTATGTATAATTCCGTGTAAGTTAAGAGGCCGTGGCGATCTCTTCCATTTGGTTGTGTTATCAGCCCGGCACCAAACCATGCTCCCCATCTTATTATGTCCACAGTTGACACACGATCGGAGGAATGCGCAGCTGCCTTACCCGACTATTCATTCCCTCATTACTATTTTATAAATATATGATTAACAGTTATTGCAGCTGCCTAATTCACATTTATTGCAAATGCAACCCCACAAATGAATGCTCAAAGCAAAGAGATGTGGTTTTAGAGTAATTTAAATTTTACAGTTCCATTTACCCTGCTTTTTAATTTACTGTATAATGACCCTATTAGAATGAAGCACATCTGGAAGTTCTTTGGGGAACATTTAATTTTCTGTGGCTTCAGTACTAACAGAACTTGTACCATAAAGCCCACAGATGCCTAGAAGACTGTACAAATTTCCACATTTTATGCCAAGATGCCGCTTAATTGTGGAGACGAGACAATTATAGCAAAGCGCAGGGAGAGGTTTCTTAGCGCCGCAAAGTGGGGGTGCCGGCCCAGGACCTCATTCTGCACACAGCTTCTGCCTCAGAAATCGGAAACGAGCTCCCCATTTCTGATTTCCTTTGCAAGAGAAAAGCCACCTCGGGCTGTTTGTTCTCCTGGATTTTCTCTTGTTTTCCCACAGCTCTCTGCTTAGCTGCACTCACCCCCAGCTCTGGGCACAACGGAAGGCAGGACGATTCTCAAAGCCCTGGAAGCAGCTGAGGGTGCAGGCGCACCAGGCAGCGGGGCCTCGTGCTCACGGCCAGGAGGCTGTGGCCGCTGCCGGCCCCAGTGTGTCACATGCCCACAGCATCCCACGATTCGAAATTGATTTGAATATTACCTACAGATCACTGCAGTGGAACTCGCGTAGGAGAAATAATGGGAATCCATTGCCATTGATTAGCTAATTTATGTTCTACAACTAATCGAAGCACAAATCTCATTAGCCACAGGTCAGTAAGGCTCAGAGAGAAAAAGACAATCATTTTGGTAGCCTAGTTGGCTGTAAAGACACAATTAGAAGCCGCTGGTTCTCCAGGCTTCTCCGCCTGTCCTCTGTGCTCGCCATCCGCCATCCGACAGTGCCCAGCAGGGCTTTCCTGCGGAGGAAGGTCTGCGCGCTGCAAGATCCAAGACGCTCCTTTTGTTTAACGTGCAGGAGCAAGCACGGCTCCATGGCTGCTGGAGGCACACGGAGCCTGCGGGCTCTCGAGGGCAGCCGTGTGCCCTGAACGGTGTCAGCTGCTCCTTTTCCCTTATGTCGGATATTGGGAAATGGTGAGCTGCCACGGGGCAGGGAGCAACCCGGGCGTTCGATGTCCTAACACCTTGCCATTTTAAGAACCTTTGTTAACAAAGCCGAGGGAAGCCTTACAAGATCAGATCAGACTTTGCAATTAATACGCACCTGCTGTCCACCAGAGCTGGTCCTCCTCCCTAGAGGCCTGCTCTGGCCACACTGGGGCAGAGATTTTTTTTTTTTTGACCAATCTCACACACAGAAATGACAGGAGGAGGGAGCAGAAATGGTTTAACCCGACCCAGGCACTGCGCTCCCGATGACCAAATCAGGATTTCTGGCCTGAAGTTTCGCCGGTCGGTGACTTCCTGGGTGTGGTCTCAACAGTGTGGCACCGGGCACAACGCCGAGGCCTCCCCAAGAGTCCCCCAGGCAGCCCATGGAGCCCAACACCTCCCCGTCACAGGCAGCAATGGGAACGGAACTGAAACTAGGATTCTCTGAAGAAACAAACACGAGAACGCATTGAACTCCAACAGTTGGCGCAGACCGGCAGTGCCAGGTCACTGCAAAGGCAGCCTGAGGCCACAAGAGACACTGTCACCAGCTGGCCAGAGGGGATCTGGGGTGCGGCCATCCCTGTGAGGGACAAAAGGAAACGGTGCAAGAGGATTGGAGACAGGGCGGTCATCCCCGGGCCCCCTGCTGCAGCCCGGCCTAAGGCCACGGGGCTCAGCTTCCACACGGGAACTCATCTTACTTCACTGCATGTGCCTTAGAACCTCACATCTTGTCAGGAGCCAGCTGTCTGCCATCATCTTGGTGCCAAGGCCTGAGATGGCAGAACACAGGCTTAGAACTGCATAGCGTGCACAGGGCAGGCCTTTGCTACCACAAGGGACATGCTACCTGGAGCACCTACGTCCCATGTCACAATGCTGCAATCAAGTCCCTGCTCAGCTCCAGCTCCATTGCTTCCTGCTGCTGTGCAGCCTCGAGGCAGCAGGCAGTAGCTCAAGTAGCTGGATCCCTGCCATGCATTAGGAAAGAGCCATGGAGTTCATGGCCCTCAGCCTCGGTCTGATTCCAACCCTGGCTCCTGACTGCCGGGGGTCTATGGGGGAAGTAAACCAACAGCTAGGCTTTACTGCCTGACCGTGTGTGTGTGAGTGTACATTTCAAATAAATTCTTTATATAAATAAATTTATTTCTTATTGGAAAGTCAGATTTACAGAGAGAAGGAGAGACAGAAAGAAAGATCTTCTGTCTGCTGGTTCACACTCCAAGTGGTCACAACAGCCGGAACTGAGTTGATTCGAAGCCAGGAGCTTCTTCCGGGTCTCCCACGCAGATGGAGGGTACTAAGGCTTTGAGCCATCCTCCATTGCTTTTCCAGGCCACAAGCAGGGAGCTGGAAGGAAGTAGAGCAGCCAGGATACAAACTTGTGCCCGTATGGGATCCTGGCGTATGCAAGGTAAGGACTTCAGTCACTAGGCTACTGCTGCAGACCCATCGAATAAATTTTTTAAATCAGCATACATTGTACAACAGCACCATCTGACATTAAGTAAGTAGAGAAGATCCCAAGAGAGCCTAGTTGGCAAAATTGGCTCTTTCCATATATGCACACACCCGGGGAGCACCAGTTCTCACAGTTAGTCCTCTTGCCAGAAGGCTACCTGCTACAATGAGCCTTGGGAGGGGCCAGCCATCACTTCAGACTCAGCTCTCCTGGGCCCCTTCACATGAGCTCGACCTCTGGGGTCTGTCCAGTCCCCAGCCCTGCCCAGCCATTCAGTTCATATGCTGTAATCACACAATACTCAGACACCCAGAAATTACCATGCACACAGTGAAGCCACCATCCAACTTGAGAAATGAAACTTCTCCACAGCGTATTTGCTCCATCTGAAGCCAGAGGAGCAGCTGGAACCCTACACAGCGTACCATGGTTCTGTTTCCTGATTGTAACTGCCAGTGTCGTTGGGTTTGGCGCTGGAGAGGAATGGCATCCTGCTACCCACAGCCTTCCAGGAGTTGCCATTTTCATGGAGTGCCAGAGCTCAAAACCCACACAAACGTCTGTGGGTTCTAGAAGCACCTCCATCTTCCTGTATAAATACATCTTCCATGGGAGACTCACGCGTTTTCCCGTGCCCAAGGTGGTTGAGTACATTTGCTTCTGCCCACAGTGCTGTTTAAGGTGCTACACACAAACAAGACCGTCTCAGGGGCAGGTGCCACACAGGAACTACTGGGTGGAAGGACAATGCTTTCCTTAGCTTCTCGCCATCACCACACATGAGCTCCCATCTCCCACATCCCAACACTAGTGTTGTCTGACATCTTAACCTTTGTCAACCTCGGGAGAATAGAACAATGGACCGCTGTGGCTTTAATTTGCATTGCCCAGATTACAACTGAGACCGAGCAGCTTTTCACATTCTTTGACCATTCCAGGTTACTCTTCCACAAAATGTCTCTTGTCTGGTGTTCTTCATGATTTCCCATTTGTCTAGCTCCTGAACACTGATATTTTGGTATATGTAAGTATCATGTCCTATGTTTTTATGGAAAAGAGTTCTGAATGTTGATGTAGCCTTATTGTGTTGGCGTAAGCAACCTTGAAGTCATGAAAGGAATGTCTCCAGCGTCCTGAGATGTTTCAGCTTTAGCTCTCACATCCAATCCACCCATGATCCTTCAATGTGTATGGTGTGAGGTAGGGATCCTGTTCCATTTCTCTCTTCTGGTTTGCCAAGGTTTTCAGCACTTTGATTGAGTATCTCATGCTTCCAAAAAACTCTACCGGAGCACTTATGCCTGTCTGGGCTGAGTTCCCATTACCCTGGAGTCTGGTTGAGCCAGGGTTGCCCAGTCACAATATCTGTAACTTTATAACTTATTCTGACACTTATTGGTAGAACAGGAACTCTCACACCTAGGCACTGTGGACTTAGATATTTTTACTTTGTTTCTTAGGAGGAAGAAAAGGAAAAGAAAGAAAAATGGTAGCTGATTTCTATGTGCTGACCATTATGCTAATGAGATGAAGCATATGATCTCATTTAAACCACAAAAGCCCTAGAAAGTGAAATCTTTTTCTTTTTTTAGGAAACTAGGCTTAGAGTGGGTTAATGAATTAGGCAAATCCATGTGGCCGATAAGCAGCCAGGGAAGAGAGACTCCAACCCACGTTCCTGGATGCTGAAGCCACTGATCCGATGCTCTCGTCAAAAAGCCCACATTTCCAGCCCACTCTGGGTGCGACCATCCTGTCCACAGTGCGCTCTGCCCTGCTGCTCAGCACTGCAGCCCGGGGTGTGAGGCTGGCCCAGCGGTGGGCGGGCTTCACCATGTTAATGGGGCGGGGGGGGGGTGCAGCTCCAAACCCCTGCGTGCCACGCATGTTCGCTCCAGAATGTGCTGTCAGCCCGGCCATGCGTCATTGTTGAGCATTTCTCTCTAATTGAGAAGTATTTTCTGCTCAACCTGGATCTCTGGGGGAGGGGAGGCAAAGTGGAAGCTATTCCAGAAAAGATCCAACTTCCTGCCTGCAAGCCTTTGCCAGGCAACCCCAAAAAAATGCCTGCTAGGGGAGCAGCCGCTGTCCTTTCAGATGAGAATGGCCCAGCGAGTTCTCTGTGCACATAATAACCCAAGCAGCATGGTGGTTCGCCGGCTTTAATTATGTGGCTGAGGTTAAATATATTTTATGGACAAAAGCAATGATAGACAGGTTCTTTGTACAAAAGATTTCAGCTCATTTGAGATTTAACTATTTTTTTAATTTAATAATTAAAAAAAAAAGTCACATTGCAAAGGTCAGATCTAATCCCGCTGCCTCTTGGGAGCTGCCAAAGCCGAGGTTGTCGCTTGGAGCTGACTGGGGATGACGTAGGACCAAGGAGGGACACTGCATGGGGACAGGCTGCTCCCACCACATGGGCTCATGCAAATCCTGGCTGTGTCAGTGAGCAGTGCCCTCACTGCCTGGCCAGCTCCAGCGGCCAGCAGCCGGCCTCTCACTCCCCTGGCCTCTCACTCCCCCGGCCTCTCACTCCCCCGGCCTCTCACTCCCCTGGCCTCTCACTCCCCTGGCCTCTCACTCCCCAGGCCTCTCACTCCCCTGGCCTCTCACTCCCCTGGCCTCTCACTCCCCCGGCCTCTCACTCCCCTGGCCTCTCACTCCCAGCTGCTGGGCACGTCTCCCTTCACAGCTTGCATCTTCTGCCCTCCTTTTCTCTGCCTGCTGCCCATCTGTACCTGTGGATTTGTCCTTTAGGCAGTGTTAGCCAACACAACATTTCCAAACAGCAACCAAAAGCCATAAGAGTCATTTCTGGAACATCTGGAGTAGCCGGCCTTTCTTCTTCCCCCCCAATTCCCCCCCCCCCCCAGAAAAGCAGTCACACATGCAGCAGAAAACGTGGCTCCATCAACCACACCAACACAGGTGGCTAGGCAGACACTCCTCCCTGTTGGGCGGGGAGCCCCTGAGAACAATCAGTCCTCCCTCGGGCATCAGGCAGCTTCCTCCCCCGCCCTAAGCAAGCAAGTGCCAAGTCACGTGGCTGGTGAGGACGGCAGAGCCGAGCCCCACCCCTTTGCTTCTTACCTAGACGTGCTCAAGGACTTGCTGTAGAAGGCGATGGAAGGGGGAACTGCAGAAAAGAAGGAACCCCTATAATTCTGAAGGCAAGCCTAGCCATGCCCTCCCGACAGGCCCATTCCCCACCCCTTGCCCAGCTCTCGTCTGCTGGGTTGGGCTGAAGGTCCTATGACAAGGGGCATCCTAAAATAGCCAGCCTGGGAGCCTGACATGTCAGAAAGGTTTCAACAACACATCACTGTAACACACCACCCGCAAAGACACAGCATCACTGCCAAGGTTGTTACGGTGATTATTGCCTCAACCTCTGCCCTGGTCCCGCCTGAGTTTGGGGGATTCCTTCTCCACTCCAGAGCTGGAGTCACATTCCTAAATGCCAATCTGATCATCTCGCCATTTCCTGAGCGGGGCACCAGGATACTCCAGCCTCTGCTGCCGCCCCCTGTCCTCTGGTTCTAGCTGTCCTCAAATGCTCTCCCCAAGTCTCACCTTGGAACACATATTCTACATTGACCTTAGTAAGGCCCAGCCAGCTGTACCCAACGAGCCGCTGTACCTGCTGTCCTTGGCAGGCAACAGGACTGCTAGCATCCTCACCAGCCCCTGGCGGACTCATCTCAGCATAGACAAATAGAGGCCCAGGGAACCTAGAGGTGGGCATGTTAGGTGACCCATTGTCTGTAACTGGTAGAGACCAGGTCAGGAATACCAGATGCTGTGGGGTCCTCCCTGCCCCCCAGGGCTGGGTTGGGGCACTACACAACCTTCTGGGGCAAGTTGTATTCCCCAGTGGACCCCCAGAAGCAATGGCTCAGCTCCTCTTGCTTTGTGCTCAGTTCCCGGCCAATAGCTGGCACATCAGAAGTATGTAGGCAGATGTTCAATTAATCTTTACCAACAGAGTAGATGGACGAGACAGCGGGAAGGATGCTTGCTGTAAATGAATTTGTCATGCAGTTTCCACCAAGGAATTTCACAGCGCTGGGGCCCATGCGTTTATTCCAGAGAAGGCCATTGGCACATGGTACCGCAGCAACGGGTCACAGAAAGGACACGTGCCCCTTAGTTCCACTTTCCCACAAGTGTCTGAAGCAGCATGTGTCCCGCTGGTACTCCTGTGATGGCTTGGGAATTGCGAGTGGCTGTCCTTTTCAAGGCTGGGCCCCAGCCTCCCTGCTTCTCGCCGCCCAGCCCACCACTCAGTCCGCAGAGCCATCCGCTGCAGAACCAGAACCCGGACTTGAACAATCTGTTACGCACACTATTCGAAAGACAAATCTGTTGCCCAATTCAATGTATTTTGAGGCACACGGATGTAAATCACACTCCTCCAGATGTTCAGCAGGTCCGTGCCAAACCATTTAAAACATAAAACAGACAAGTTCTTACAGCCCGGCGTTGAGTAACTCAAGCAGCAGGCCTCAGCAGATGGCTGGGCAGATGGAGGCTGCAGAAAAATTAAGGGCTCTCTGTATCTTTCAAATTGACATGGAGAGCAGTTGGGTTCTGCTAGAAACTAAGAATGACCACAAAATGTAATTATGATTGTAATGAGAATGGGTTAAGCTTAAACTATTTCTCATTTTCATTGCAGTCACTGCCACAAGATGGAGGGGAGATTAATGCCAGGCCATTTCCTGTGCTTGTTACATTCTTTGTCATTAGAATAAAACATCATAATTTGAGCATCTCATGTATACTGAGAAGGATGGCTGAGGAGGAGCAATGAGAGCACTGGCCAAATCATAGGGCTTGGCTGGGCTCTGCTGGACTGGGCTGGGCTGGCCTGGGCTGGGCTGCACTAAGCTGAACTGGGCTGGATTAGGCTCAACTGGACTGGGCTACACTGGGCTGAACTGAGCTAGGCTGAGTTAGGCTGGGCTGGACTGGGCTGGATTGGACTGGGCTGGGCTGGATTGAGCTGGACTGAGCTGGGATGGAGCTGGTGGGCACTCAGGGAGTTAGGATGGGCATACCAAGTTCTCAGTTCAGTCAATTCTCTCAGAAATGCAGCAGGGAGCTGGCAACTAAAGCAACCAGATGGCCAGGCCTACCGAAGGAGAAGGCCTAGCTGCAGTGAGAAGTGGAGGAGCTATATCAGTTTGGACTCTGGATGATGTAGGTGGGAAGGCCCAGGAAAGGTCAGGGCAGTGGCATCCAGCTCTGACCATGGGGTGGCCACAAGGAAGCAGCAATTGAGACCCACAAAGCCGGGAAGCGGCTGGCATTTCCAAGAGTTAGCCAGAGTCAGTGCTGCCCTCCGTCCAGGGAGGCAGACGGAAAGGGAGGCCCACTGGGGAGACCTAGGAAAGGGACCGTCTGAGAGGGTCACATCCCTCCCTCTGTCCCGGTCCACCAACCTTGTGGTGACATCTTCATCAGCTTGCACATCTGCTCTTGTTAGGAGCATGGTCATCGCAGGGGCAGAGCTGACACATGCTACATGTCTGCTGCAGAAACAGCAGTGCGGCACCTGCCTTGGAGATGTTGTGTGTGTAATGGCTGACGAACTTATACAAACCAGAGGTGGAAGCAGCTGCCACTCAGGTATCTGACTCCAGCTGCATACTTTGTTGAGGGCTGAGAATTCCATGTATTCCATGAGATCATGGGATGGAGATGGGAGAAGAGGGCCCAGGTGCACCTTATACACAAGCCAAGGGGAGGGCACACTGGAGCTGTTGTGCAAGTTTAGTGTTCCCTGGATGGTTAGCAAGGCCAAGCCTTGTTTTGTGGACTTCTTGGCCATCTCCATGCCTTCTCTGGAGAAATGCCTGTTCAAATCCTTTGCCCCCCCCCCTTTTTTTTTTAATGAGGTGTGGGTTTTTTTGTTTTGTTTTGTTTTTGTTTTTGGTCATTGAGGTGTAAGAGTTCTTTATATATTTCGGATACCACATACTTAGCAGACATATTATTGGCAAATATTTTCTCCCATGCTATTGGTTATACTTTCTTTTTATACTAGTGCCCTTAAAAGAAAAATAAAAGATTATCTGTTGGAAAGGCAGAGTAACAGAGATCTTTCATCCACTGCAGCAGCTGGGGCCAGGTCAGGGCTAAGCCAGGAGCTCTATTTGGGTTTCCCAGAAGGGCAGCTGGAACCCAATTACTTGAACCATCATCTTCTGCAACGCCCCCCCCCCCCCCCGCCGGCCCCCTGGGTGCAATATCAGGGAGCTGGAACAGAGGCAAGGAGCAGCCAGGGCTCAAATCAGTGCTCTGGTGTGAGGCCGAGGCTGGCCAGCTGCTGGGCCACAATGCCGATCCCTTAAAACACAAAAGTTTCTGACCATGAAGACATCCAAGTTATTTGTCTCTTGGCTTCTTGTGCTGCTGGTTTCCTAAGAAAGCCATTGCTTAATTCAAAGTCACCAAGATTTATAGCCATGTTTTCTGCTAACGGTTGTATAGCTTTAGCTTTCATATTTAGGTGTTATCCATTTTAAGTTAATTCTGTCTGTAGAGTGAGGTGGGAGTCCAATTTCATTCCCTTGCCGGTGGATATCCATTCAGCCTGGCACTATTTGTGGAAAAGACTGTTCTTTCCCCTGTCGAATGGCCTTGGTGCGCTTGTCAAAACTCAATTAATCATGATGTATGACTTTATTTCTGAACTTTCGATGATATTCCATTGATCTGTACGTCTGCCCTTATGTCAGTACCTCGCGTCTTGATTACTGTGACTTTGTAGAAGTTTTTGGAGTTGAAAATTTGAGCTCTCCAACTCTGTTCTTTTCCAAGATCCTTTTGGTCAATATTGTTCAAGACTGTTCCAAGATTTCCCACACATTTCCAGTTTACCAGTTTCTGCAAAATAGTTATCCTGGATTTTGGTAGGAATTATGTTGAAAATCTGGATCAATTTGGGGATCCTGTCATATGAATAATATTAAGTCTTCTAGTCCCTGAACATAACATGTGTTTCCAATTCTTTCACAATATTTTATAGCTTGCAATATGTTTATTAGTCCTAGAATTCTTTTGTTGAATGCATTCCACACTTTCAATGCTATTGTGAAGTAGCATTTTTCTTTCAGTTGAGCAAGAGCTTCTATCTGCTGGTTCATTGCTGGCCTGAAGCAGGAAGCTGGAACCCTTGCCTCTTAAATAGCAGGAATCCAAAGCATTTGAGCTCTCCCTGCTCCCCTCCCATGGTCTGCATGAGCAGGAATCTGGGCTAGGAGCCAGAGCTGGGCAGCAAAGCCAGGTACTGAGATGTGAGATGTAAACATCCTACCACATGGTCTAACCACAGGACTCAACCATATCCCCTGAACTACTTTCCTCATTTCATTGTTTAAGCCATTTCTAGTGTTCAAAAGACAGTCCATGTTATACATTGATCTTGCACTGTGCAACCTTGCTAACCTCTTCTAACAACTCTACTAGTTTGTGATACGGATTCCTTAGAGTTTTCTATACATATATAAAATCTATATATACAAGACCATTCTCTCTCAAATAGAAGTGGTTTGACTCTTTCTTATTTGGATCTCTTTTGTCTTTTTATTTTTTTTTCTCAGTGGCTTTCATTGCTTTGGTCTCCTCCAATCGAACCATGAGACCCGTGAGATGGGAGCTGTGTCAGTCCTTGTCCCTGGGTGGGCTTCAGGAGCTGATAAGCAATAAGGACTGGTAAGTGGGTGCGGGCACCTAAAGGCTACATATTTCTCTTTACAAAGGCTTTGGGTGAGGGTTGGGCAGGCACTTGGCATAGCAGTTAGATGTCACTTTGGACCCTCACATCCCCTATCAGCATGCCAAGGTTGCAGTAAAATTTCAGTGGTGGGTCTATAAATTTGTCCCAGCTCTGCTTGCAGTTCCAGCACCCTGCTAGCACCCAGCCATAAGGGCAGCACGTGGTGGCTTTAGCATTTGAGACCTTGTCAGCCATGTGGGAGACCCGTATTGAACGCCAGGCTCCTGGCTTCAGCCTAGTCTAGACCCAGCTGTTGTACTTTGGGGAGTAAACCAATGGATGGACAGTCTATTTCTGTTTTTCACTTTAAAATACATTTTTAAAATATAAACTCTGTCGCGTTGCCTAGGCATTGTGGCACAATGGGCTAAGCCATGGCCTGGGATGCCTGCATCTCACTTCGGAGTGTCGGGACTGAGTCTGTTTCTGCTTCAAGGTAGCGTACATCCTGGGAAACAGCAGGCGATGGCTCAAACACTTGGTCCCTGCCGTCATGTGGGAGGCCGAGGTGGAGTTTCTGGCTCCTGGCTTTAGCCTGGCCCAGCCCTGGCTCTTGCAGACACATGGGGAATAAAGCAGTAAACAGTGGAAGAGCCATCAGTCTCTCTTCTGTTTGCTTGCTTGCTCACTCCTTCAGATTAGTAAATTTTTGAAATTAAATTAACAGTTGCCTCATCAAACATTATATTCTTTTTAATGTGCTGAAAGATGAAGCACCCAACACCCCATGAAGTATTTCTGTCCAAGAATAATTAGAGCCAATTCTAATGACAGGAGACACAGAACAAAAAAAAAAAAAAGTACCCATGCTGCATACATGATGTAGCCCAGTTACCATAACATGAAATTGAAATGCGTGAAATGCCTCCACATCATAGAAGTTCACATTTAAGATTATGAAGGCAAGTGGATAAGGCAAGCAAAGTTGCAAGACGATCTCCAAGATCCTCAGCCCGCCTATAGAACCACTCCTCTCTGAGCAGGAACAAGATCTTTGACTATAATGGAAATCACTCCTGTGCCCTTGAATCCATCATACGGGAGATGGAGGCAAGCACGAAATACCACGTGGGGTGCCTGGGTCTGCTTCCCATTTCCTAATCTCAGTTCCTGCTAACGTGCACCCTGGGAGGCCTTGGCACCCCTGCCCCCACACGGAGACTCACAACAAGTTCCCAGTGCTGATGTCGGTCAGGAGCCTAGGGTCGTCCGTACTGGGGAGTGAACCAGCTCTCCTTGTACCTGTCTGCCTGCCACACACAGAGAAAATCATCAGGCGAATCAGGTGAGCTCTTAGAAGGTGAAGGAATTCCCACCAACCTCCAGTGAGACATGCACACCCAGGGCACGATCTAGGACCTGTCTGCAGAGAGAGTGGTGACCCCAACATGCCAGGGGCCTCAATCCTACAGCACCAAGAGACTGAGTTTTGACAACAACCACAGGAGCCTCAAGGAGGATGCAGAGCCTTGGCCAGCCCACCCCTTGACTGTAGCTTGGAAATGCTGAGCTCCCAGGCTATTGGCTTTGGCTTGGCGCAGCCCTAGAAACTGCAGCCATCTGGGGAGTGAATCAATGGATGGAATCAATCAATCAATCAATCAAATGTGCTCTTTACCCCATCTACCATAACTCTGCCTTTCAAATAAATAATCTTTAAAAATAAAGTAACTCTTCTTTGCATAATCACAATAAATTAATGTAGGGTCTAACAGCTGCTTTAAACATATAGAGAGTAGACAAAGCAAATGTGGAAAATGTCCCGTGTGCTTGGCTCTGTGGGCACAGCACAGGAAGCCCCATCACACCTGCCCACTTCCATGGCCACCTCAGTTCATCATTGACTGCTGGAAGAGTCTGGTGCAAAACAGGCACTCCAGAAACGGCTGTGAGCTCAATTCACTGACAAGTGGGGTGTCCATTTGGCATGTCCTGGTATTTGTTAACCCACGACCCGCTCCGTGAATATTAACTGCTTCATAGATGCAAGAGCTGAGGACTGTTCCTTCGCAACCCAGAGCCCGGTCCTCCAGAGCCCGGTCCTCCAGAGCCCGGTGCTCCAGAACCCGGTGCCCCAGAGCCTGATCCTCGAGAGCCCGGTCCTCCAGAACCCGGTCCCCCAGAGCCCAGTCCTCCAGAACCCAGTCCTCCAGAACCCAGTGCCCCAGAACCCAGTCCTCCAGAACCCGGTCCTCCAGAACCCAGTCCTCCAGAACCCGGTCCTCCAGAACCCAGTCCTCCAGAACCCGGTCCTCCAGAACCCGGTCCTCCAGAGCCTGGTCCTCCAGAGCCCGGTCCTCCAGAACCCAGTGCCCCAGAACCCAGTCCTCCAGAACCCAGTCCTCCAGAACCCAGTCCTCCAGAACCCGGTCCTCCAGAACCCAGTCCTCCAGAGCCTGGTTCTCCGAGGCCTGATGGGCATGTGCTGGCCTCAGCCTTGCGCTGAAGTGGAAGATCTCCCTTGCAGCTTATCCCTGGGACCTCAGCAACTGCTGCTCCACTCTGGTTCATCAGGAGAATCTACACCCACAGCCAGTCACATTAAGACATCCGTTAGGAAATCCAGGCGGGCAGGTTAAATGTTAATTTCCTTTCTACTGTACCATTTTCTAACCTCCTTCCATGAATCAAAGTGAGTAAAAGGTTCTTCACTCACTGACATAAAACAAATTGAACAAATTACGTTACTTAACTGAAGAAGCAGTCACACCACCGGCTCCTGCTCTGAAGTCAGCTGAGCTCTTTCTCCTCATTAGCATTCACTTGCAGATGACTTTGTTTGTTATATCTATCCAAGTGCCCTGAGCTCATTAGCATATCTGGCTGCTTCCCATCACAGGTCCCAGCAGGCAGGGGCTCTGGGGGAACCCACCTCTGCCTCGCAGGCCAAGCATCACAGTCCTGGGGTGTCACAGGTGGAACCCCTGCACACAGTGCTGTCCTTCAGTGCACGGAAGGACCAGCACCATGCGCGTGCATCTCCTGAAGGATGCTGACTGCAGAGAGCACAATTTCAAGCTCTGACATCACCTGGGACACCCAGGGATCTTTGGGGTTAGGTGGACACTGGCCAAGGCCTCCCTGCTACAGAGCAAGTGGCAGCAGAGGGGGCTGTCTTGGCACTCTCCCTCTCGGCTCTGGAATCGGGACCCACCCACCCTATCCTCTCTGAAAGACTGTGCCTTATCTGCAAAACCAAGATGCTACTGACCCGCACTTCCTGGAAAGACATTAAGTGGAACCTGAGACATCGCAGACAAGGGATTGCACAGGCACCCAGTGCCCACCGGGCTCTCCCAGGCTTTGTGCTCCGTGGACTTACACGCCCATAGCTCGGCTCAGCTACACTTAAGTGGTGCTGTCACTTGTGTGATATGAGCCCCATGCCACAGATGGGGAAACTGAGCCATCCAGAGTGAGCTGTAAGTGGCAAAGCCAAGCCAGCAGCCGGGGTCTGCACAGTTCCCAAGCCCCCGGAATTCTCTCTGTGTGACACAAGGTGTCAGGGCCCACTGTCCCCAGAGGGATGGATTTCTGTGGGGCAGTCAGGAAGCTAACAAACGACACCTGCAGCCTCCGTCACTAACTTGCACCCTTGGCCCCTCTCTACTGTGCACGGCCAGAGGAACAATCCAAGGAGAAGAACTTAAAAGCCACTTTAAATTTCAGACCAATTCAATTTTGGAATATCACTCGCAAGGCGCGGGTGCTGGACAGGATTTCTAAATGACTCATCCTCTTCTTTGTCCATTTCAGGGGAAAATGAATGTTGCCGCTAACATTTGACATCAATCGCCCGATCACATGTTGTCACATCATTACTCAGCCCTGGGACAAAGGCAGAGGGAAGAAACTTCAGCTGAAATGGCACTGCTGGGCAAGGAACCAATTCAGGGACTCTGGCAATGATGAAATGGGGAGCAAAATGAAATCCGGCCAGGGCCAGAGCCATGCCACGTGATGGGTCATGCTGGGGAGGGAGGGGCATGAGGGCTGCAGGCTTCCTCATTGGGCCTCTTGGGTTTCTTACAATTTCCAAGACCTTATGTACATATTCATTGGGCTACAGCATGCCATTGGTGAACCACGAGGTCCAGGGACATGACAAGCAACCAGGATGGAAACAATCAGCTATCTATGGCTAGAGAAAGGAGACTTAGAGCCATTCCAAGCAAACCTAGAAACCAGTCCTGAGCTGGTTGGTTCAACTGGCTGATCCTCTTCCTCCAGGCACCAGCCTCCCCTATGGGTGCTGGTACGTGTCCTAGCTGCTCCACTTCCCATCCAGCTCCCTTCTTGTGGCCTGAGAAGGCAGCAATGGATGGCCTATTGCTTTGGGACCCTGAACCCACATGGGGGACCCAGAGGAGGCTCCTGGCTTTGGATCAACTCAGCTCTAATCGTTGCAGCTATTTGGGGAATGAACCATAGAGGATCTTTCTCTATGTCTCTCCTCTCTGTAGATATGCCTTTCCAATAAAAATAAATAAATCATAAAATAAAACAATATAAAATAAAACCAGTCTTGCACTCTTCCTGGTCACATGCAATGAGGAAGTCTTCTCCATGGCCACCAGAAAGGAGAGGAAGCTCCCAGTGCCAGGTGCCCAGAAGTCAGGGACCAGAGCAGGATGACTGCTGTGGCCCGCAATGCCTCGGCAGCAGGTGTGTGTGATAAGAGCAGTTAGAAGCTCCAGGGCAGGCAGCAGCACCTGTGGAGGCGTGGGGCTCAGTGCAGCTTCCTTTCTCCTCATTGTGCCTTAAGCAGCCTGTGTGTGGCACCCCTATCTCTCCCATGACCTGATTTTGAAACAGCGTCTTCAGCAGTGCATGGCAGCTGTGGCCCGGATGGAGCAGAAGGACCAGGATGCTCACATGCACAGCCACTCCTGGTTCCTTCTCTACGGGAAGAACGAGAGCAGGGTCCTGCGCCAGCTTGCCCTTCAGTTACAGCAGGAAGGTCACAGAGGTGGGAGGCGCTGGTCCCCCTGCCCTGTCTCCCTGGTGTGGCTGCATGTTCAACAGAAGTCTGTGTGAGGCACCTGCTAGGTTACTGACCACACCAGGGAGTATCTGCCAAGGGCAGGGGCAAGGCATGGATACACTTTCTTACATGTGTTTGCTCTCTAGGGATCCTTTTCCTTGAGTTGCCTTCCCCCCAGATGTACACCTGACAAATGACCATGGAGCCCCTGGACTGGGCAGCAGCAGTGAGAGGAGATGGCAGCTGCCAAGATAACTAAAACGGCAACCATTGCAAGCGGAGGGGCCTGGTGACAGACAAGACCAGAGTCACAAGCGGGGGTCAGTGCTGGCCCGTGGACCCCACAGGCAGAGGTCAGGGAGCTGAAGACCTTCAGAAGTGGGCATGGGGTTTAAAGCAGAGCCCAGGCTGGGGGAACCACTACACCAAATGTACCCCCAAGAGGCACAGTGTGGGCCTGCACGTCTGTCAGGGGGACACACACGTGCAAACTGCATCAAGGAGCCACTTCTAACCACCCACAAAGGCAGCAAATGTAAATTACCCACCCAGCTGAATGGAAATGCGATAGGCTTCTGTCAAAATACGCCAAGCCCCTTCCTCCTTGTTGAACGGGGTGGGCGAGCCCCTCTCAGCCATGACCTGTCGGCGTGGGCTGCTTATTTTCCTAAAAGCCCTAAATTCAAATATGTAGATTTGTGTTTACCTATAATTAACGTGATGTATCTATTCAGAATAACTGCAACATCCCTCCCTAGTCATGGAAAATGATTAATTACCAATTACAGCAAGTATCCAATCCATGCAGCTCGCCACTGGTCTGTACCACTGAACTGCCGGCGTTCTAATTGCACACATTAAGGTTCTAGGTAATTATTGCTGAGAGATTGGTAATATTAAAAATATTGGTTGCAGCTATTATTACATTTGCTCTAAATGCAACCAAGACTTGAATTTATGTCTGAGCTGCCAGCCATTTCATCAGGCTATTCCTGGGACTGGTTGGGAACTGGTTTTTATTTCCCTTTCTCCGAGACTGTTACAACAAGTCTATTAACAGCTCCGGGTTTCCCATTTTGTAAAGCTTTCATTAAGTGAAACAGGCTTAAAAAAAATCACCAGTAGCTGCCTTTAGCAAAGTAGGGAGGTAATTATCTCATTTACAGATAACTACATGCGTTTCATTTTTCAAAGCACAAAGAGAAAACTAGCTCTAAATGACACGTTTTCAGGCTCATTAAATTCACTAGAGAAATATCAAATTAGGAGTTTGCAGTACAAATGCCATCGTGAACTCTGACAACAGCTATCAACACCGGGGACACTGCGGGAAACAGCCTCATGCCCAAAGCTGAAATCATGGACGAGTCCCGGGAGCTTGAAGAGGATTTTAGCATTGCTTTATTTCAGTCCCTCAGACGCCAGAGTCCTACCTCTAAATGACTGGTGAGGCCATGAGCATCCGGGCATGAGTCAGAAGACTGGGGTTCTACGTGTGCCATGACTGGACTGCTGGTCCCCAAGGCACAGGACCACACTCAGACTGCAATGTACAAGGTGCACCTGAGGCCAAACAAGCGAGACCTGAGGCAGCTCAGCATCGCTCGGGGCTGCCCCTGATGTGCTACCCTGGAAATCAACGCAAAGAATGGTGGAGAAAAGAGAATCTGGAACTTAACTGCAGTCTGGCCCTTAAAGGATGAATAGGAGTTCATTGACTGCATGGAGAGGGCATCCTAGTAAGGGCTCATAACCTCACAGAGGGGCTGAGAACCTCACAGTGTTGTTGAACAGACAGAAGATATTTCAAATCTTGCATGTGTCCAGTTCAGCAAACCTGGGGCTGTTTCAGCAAGTCACAACATGACTAGGTTAACGATGGCCCATGCCAACAGCCACGGGGTTCACCGTGGAAAGACCGATCACATGGAGGGCTGTCTGGACAGTACCAGACGAGCTTGCACACACATATCAAACATGGGAAATGACACACAGCAAAGGCAGGGAGCACGCCACACCTGGCAACACAGGTCAGCTCTGGGTTTAGAAAAAAAAAAAACCTTCTTTCTTCTTCCCACATTCCCCCCATGGTGTCCACACTTTGAGCAATGAATGCGCATGTGCAATCAAAACATCTCACATGAAAACACCTGCAAACATGGGACCCAGAATCCTCAGAGACCCAGGAGAGTCACCTCAGGAGCCCCTGGAAGAGCTGGTGCCTCCCCTACCCATGCTGGCAGACGGTATCAGGGCAAGAGGAGGGCGGCAAAGGCGAACAGGCAAATTCCTGAAGATCACAGCCGTCAGGAGAAATTTCTCTCATCGGGATGGCATCTTACAGCCCCACATCCAGCCCTGCCCTGCCCACTGTTCATAGCCTGTCAGCACATACTCTTTGAGACAGAATAGACACAGTAACAAGGGACACTCCCCTAGAAGTAACAAGGTCCTCTGGGATGAGGGCACCCCCCACCAGCTCCCAGAGCTGTACGGTCAGCTCGAAGAGCCTCGCAGGCAGAGTGTGTTGGACACAGGTGTTCCGAGCCCCTTGGGAGAGGGGGCGTGGCTTGGCATCACATTTGCATGCAGGGTGCACCTACTTTGAGCATGCCATACACAGCAGGCAGGCCCGACGCAGAGGGAAAGCAGGGCTATAAAACCCCACTGATGGATGGGACCCATCACCGTTTTTAGGGTCCGTTGCACAAACTATTTTGACAGTTGAGGCTCATAAATTAACGAGCAGGCCCCAAATGACACAATGAAGAAGATGTTGCAGCCGCTTCAATTTAACCGCTGGGTGATCACTCAGGAAGTCGGGGTGCGGGAGGCCACCTCCTCCTTTGTTCCTGCTTAGCCGGAAGATAAATGTTGGGAACCAAGGGCCCCAGGCGCTCAGTAATAAAAACCTTTTAGAGAGCAGAGCCTTGCACTAGTTAAGAGAAACCTGTTCCATTTTTCTAGAGGAAAAAATGGACGTGAGGTTTCGCAGTGGCAGACATCAAGGCCTTTTATAGAGACTAAAAAGTGCAAATCCACGAAGAGGGGAGGGGGAAGAGGGAGGGAGAAGACAAGGGAGGAGCAGGAGGAGAGAAAGGAGATACAGAAGTTACCAGAACTGTGATGTGGCAGCAGAGAGGACGAATGCAGAGTTAGAATGAACACGAAGCGTACCCGTTAGGGAGGATCCCGGTACCTTCCGAGGTGCAAGCCTAATCAGAGATCCACGCCTCCAGATCTCCCGTGAACTCCTCCAGGCCTTCCTGTCACTGTGTTTGCTCAAAAACAAATGGGGGCTGTAGCATATGGGTCTCTAAAGAGAGGAACTTAGATCCTGAAGAATTACTTACATACCCTCACACGTCATGGAAGAGAACCCCATAACAGAACTTCTTGTTCAGAGGAAGTAATTATAGCTGAAGAATAAACAGTGGTTCAACAGTGATTGTCCTCTAGGCCAGGCTGGACCAGGCTGCTGGACCTGCTGGCAAGTGCTGGGACAAGCCATGTCAGGTTGGACCACAGTAGCCCTTGGCAGGCACAAGATCCGGGGCTAGGGGCAGGCCTGGTAGGCAAACTATGGGACCTGCTCTGCTAGGCTGCAGCTCCCACTGGTGAGCACGAGAGCGGGGGCTGGGAGTGGGCCAGGCTAGTCAAGATGGCAACACTCATGAGCATACATGTGGACCGATTCTGGGGGCAGGTCGGGCTGAGCTAAGCTGTATCACTCATGGGTGTGTGCAAGAGCCAGATGGAATGCAGGATGGACCTAGCAAGACCATAGCCATGCCAGCACATGCAAAATCCAGGGCTGGGGGTCACCCTTCCTAGGCTGCAGCACCCACTAGCGTTTGTGAGGAGCGGGCCTGTGGCAGGCTGGGCTGGACTGGACTGGACTATGCTACAGCACCCATCAGTTCACATGAGAGATGGGGCTGGGGAGGAACTAACCAGGCAGCTGCATCCACCAGCATTGGCTGGGACAGATGACAGAACAAACCTGACCCCGCCTTGGCTGGCAAACATAAGAGTCCAGTCCAAAGTCCCTTTAGACAAGGTTTGCTGTGGGGCCTTCCAACTAGACTGCTGAACTCAAACCACAGGAAAAATACATGTAGTCCAGCCTTGGGGTGCATGTGTCAGGACCAGACCTCCTCAGCTGCCTGCACAGTGGACAGCAGGCTCAAGATGCACACAGGGGACATGACAGCCAGCTCATCTAGGCCGGCAGAGGACGTCAAGTGCCTTGTCAGAGGATGCAAAGCATAACAGGCTGGACCATTCTCCTGGCCAAGCTTTGCGACATCTTCCTGGGCCTGTGGATGCACTAAAGTAGACATGGTCAGCCAATAGATCTTGGAAAGATTTTTCTCAACCCTGGTGCAACAAAGCTGACAATATCTCAGAGCTATCAAAACCACTCAAGTAACAACCTCGGAGCATCTTCCCCACACTGGGGGTCTCTAAGGTGTCATCAAATGACCATCCGCTGGCACAGCCTGACAGCAAGGAGCAGCCCCCTTCCCTCTCTGTGGACATAGGAGAAACAAAAAATTAAAGCATTTGTCCCACCCACCTTCCTCCACACCTTGACCCTCCCCACCCTAATTAGAGACCCACCTGGATATGCATCCCTCTCAACTATGTTAATATGAAAAAGTAAAATGATTTTCTAAAAAATTTTTAAAGCGATTGTCCTCCCCAGAGCAGCAGTGAGAGACAGAACCCACGAGAAACAATCACAGGTGCCATCAGAGCCTGTCGTAGCAACTGAGTAAAACCACACCTGCTCCCTTTCCAGGAAGGCAATTCTCCAGGAAAAGGAAAAGGAAAAGGAATCAAGTGAACGGAATTACCCAGGTACTAGCGGCAGGCTTTCGACTGAGCAGGCTCTACCCTGTATTTCAGCCTCAGCCACTTCTAAATTACTCTCAGAATCCATGGAACGTTGTGCAGTCTGACAGCACAACGTCAAGCCCAAAAGTGTGCTGTCTCGTGGGAAGCAAACCCTCCCAGGATTGATTGATTGATTGACTGGAAACTAAAAGGCCTTCAAACACTCTTTTAGAGACCCCACTGGGAGAAGCGGGCTATGTTCCAGCAAGACTTGGCCTTACCAAGTGCTGACGGTTGGGACTGGACGAGCAGGACAGAGGCACTGGGAGTGTGTCTACAATAGAGCCAGGACACGGGTTTTGGAAGACAGTAAGACACAGGCAAGTCACTGGGTGATGTTGTCCACACAGTTCTGCCAGCCTGACCAGGGTCTTCCACCAGCCTCAGTCAATGAATGGCAAGCAGGCAGCCACACGGAAGAAAACAAAGCAGAGGGGAGACTCCCCCAGAGCCCCATGACCTCAGGAGGGACAGAGGGACGGGAGCGTAGGCTCCTAGATCCCCCCACACCCAGTGGGACCCCAGACAGATTGGGCTGTGACTCCCAATTGGGGGTTTTCATGGAGGAAGAGTGGCTGTTGACTTGTTAGATTGAATACATAAAAATTCAAGGCACCCAGTTAGATAAACAACAAGGCATGACTTGTTTTCACTAAGTATGCCCCACGTGGTACTTGGAATACGTATTTCAAAAACATGAAGGGAGATCTGAAATGTAGACTTCACTGAGCATCCCACGTTTGATCTGGCAGCACAGGGAGGGGACATCTCCTGGGGACAGGGACGGAATGGTGCATGTCTCTTCTCTCTCCTGCCCGAAACAGAGCCAGGGCCGCAGGACCAACACATGCATGTCTGGGAGTTAACATGGTAAATGAGGGCAGCGGGACTGGTGGCTGCCCGGAAGCCTAGCCAGGGGACAGAGCAGCAGCTGGGAGATGCAGAAGAAGGAACAAGGAAAGCTACTACTGCTCAGCTGGCCACGTCTGGCAGTTCCCAGCCTGTTGGTTCAATGCTGAGCTACCAAGTGGTCCATTTCTTCCTCCTCACTCACCACCTCCCAGGGCACCCAGTTGAGAGAGCTGAGGCTCAGAGAGGGCTCCCCCAGCAGCAGCCCCTCAGACACATCCCCACCAGTGGCACACCCAGCACCATTCTGTGTCCCTTCTTCCCAATGTAGGAACCGTAACAAAGAGCAGCGAAGACACCTGCCCTGGGTCGTACAGCCAGAGCTCACCCAGCTCCGTGCTTAGCTAAGGACTCTGGGTGGCACTCACTCCCCACAGGACCGCCTCCTCCATGCCCACACCCCTGCAGGAGTGCATTCACACACACCTGGCGGGAGGTGCGGAGGGGCATAGCTGACTGCCCCTCGGGCAAAGGATGAACCGAAGGACACCAAAATCAAGCAGGAGAGCTTGTCTTCCTCCTCCTTTGCCTCCAACAGCACCAGGTTGGCACACAGCATCTGGAGGTCACGACCCCTGTGGTCCCTCCCAGCAGCAAGGTGAAAAGCAAGCAGCTGCTGACGGTGGATGACTCTGGGCTTGGGATTTGCTATGCCATTCCTCATGCCATGACACCAACTGCTTAAGAAACAGAGAAGTTTTCATCCACCCATTGAGCAGGCAACACAGAGCACTTCAAGAGGTACAAACTCTTGAACACCGCATCATAGTAAATCTGTCTGCAATCAAACTTATGACATTAAAAAAAAAAAAAGAAATGAAGGGGAAGAGATAACGAAGTGATCACAAGACTCAGAAAACACCAGACGTATGGGGCTGCGGCCGGCAGCATGCCCAGTGCTGCTGTACAGAAGTATGAGCCGATACAGCGAAGGGACAGGCAGTGTGATGTAGCGCCCATCCTTCTCAGAGTCCCTGGTTCAAGTCCTGGCTCCTCCACTTCCCACCCAGCTTTCTGCTAATGCATGCCGGAAACAGTAAGTGATGGGTCTGAGGGTTTAGCCCCCTGCCACCCACGCAGGAGACCTAGCAAAATCCACTGTGGCCATGTGCAGAGTGAACCAGCAGAGGATCTTTCTCTCTCTCTTTCTTTCTCTCTCTCTCTCATGCTGCCCTTCAAGTATATGAAAACAACCTTCACAGGGGAAAAATTGGAATGCTTTCAAAATGTAGCATCTTAAAAAGTATAGCATAGGAAACACATAAGCCAGTCCCATCATTATGGATCGAGCATTCTCTGGCAGCAAGGACCACAGCATCATCAGGGATATTTTTTAACAAGTATGGCACGGCATTCGCCATCACAGTGCTGTGTTTTCTGGGTCTGGCAGCGCCAACAGGCCTGTGCACCCCAGCACCCCCACAAACCCAGAATGACATGTTCCCTCTGACATCTCTGTCATGCTGACTACACGGCACCTGTCCGGCTGCTTTGTAACCTTATGGAACCCCTCACTCATGTGCCTGGACCCCTCCCAGGGTCCCTTACGCTCCCAGCTCACCCATGCTACACTCTTGAGGGACCCTAAAGCTGTATGTGCCCTGTCCTCAGCCCCTCCTCCTCCACCTTCATTTTTCAGTTCCTGGGTTTATCTGAAAGCAGAAAGGGGAAGACTGGGAATTTTCCCTTCCCAATTACCACAATAGGTTGGGCTGGATCGGGGAAGACAAGGAACCCAGATCTCAACCTGGGTCTCCCACAGAGGTGGCAAGGACCCAGCTACTTAGGCCATCTTCTCCCAGGGGTGCCCATCGGCAGGAAACGGAGCCAGGTCCCAGAGACATGCACCCTGAACAGCCTGCCCCACACTTTCATTTCTGAGCCCACCCTTGGAGCCCTGATGCCCCTGACTCCTTCCCCAGCCCAGAGGGAGGATGGCAAACGGCCAGCATTGCCTCTGGCCTCATCCACCAGTCCCACCAGGGGTTGCCTTCTAAACCAGAGTAAACCAAGCTCTGTGTGCCAGACCTGGGGTGGGGCCAGAGGGCAGACAGTGGACTAGGGACCCGATCTTAATTTCTTTTTTAAATTATCTAAACCCAGATTGGTCATACATTTCTGTCTCTCGCCTCACAGGTTTCTGTATTTTACAATGACCACACCCTCCAGCCCTCCCCTAAGCAAAGGCTCCCATGCAGGATGAGCCTGAGGTCGGCTCCAGGCCTGGCCTCCAACCCACGGCCCCCTCGTCCCTCCCCTCCTTGCCAATGCTCCCTTCCTCCCCGGCCAAGCAGTGCCTCCCCAGCACATAATTGCGAAAGGAAAGGGCCGCCTGTTTGCTGCCTCATCCGGAATGATTAAAGGTAGAAGTTTTGCAGGCATTAGTGACAGAAAGAGTCTAGTTAAAGCTGCTTTAAAAAAGGAGAGGCGGATAAAGAGATGGTACTCGAAGCACTATTAAAAGCATCATGCTTGTTAAAACCAGTAAAAAGGCAGCGAATCGGCCGAGAGAGGCGGCTTCCTCTCCAATTACCGCGAGGGGCACACACCTTGACGGTGCCTTTGAATTGTGGCTGCCAGCCCCTGCCCCCGCCCCTCGCCGGCGGCCCCCTCCGCCGCCTGGCCATTCAGCCTTACATTAGGAAGGCGGGGCAGGTGACTGACTCCCCCAAGTTCACTCCTCGCTTGTTACTAGAGACCCATTTAGAGCTGAATGACTCCGTGCGGAGACGGCGCTAAATGACACCCTCCACCTCTTCGCGAGCCACTTGGTTTTGTCATTTTTTTTTTTTTTTTTTTTTTTTGTATCCCGGGAGAAATAATTGATAAACCGAACACCATGCACCTTCCAGGAGGGCGCCTGCCCAGCCACCTGGTTAAAATTCCTCCTCCTCGCCCTCCCCGCTCCCCACATCCATTTTGCTCGGTGCTGTTTAAACAATACTTCATCAAATGCAGCCTGGAGCAAATAAGAAAGCTCGGTAGAGTAAATAAAAAGTCAAAAAAAAAATCGCCGGCTGGAGGGTAGGTACTTTTATTCCTGTACTTTCATTGCCTGGGGAATTAGTGGGCTGCCCGGTGTGGGAGGGAGAGCTGGAGGAGGGCTGTGCTATTCACAGAATGGATTGCTCCTCTCCTTTTTCTCTCCTCTGGCTCTGGAGCACCCCCTGATTACAACCAAGTGTGGCCATCCATTCCGGCTTATTGACAAAGGTCCTTAATTACCGCGGCAGCAGTAATACCTGCTATTAAATTCTGCTAAACAGAGGCCGCAAATTAGCTGTGGCTCTCAGGCACCTTTGTGTGTGATTACCCGGAGTGGGACTGGCGGGGAGCGAGGCCCCACTAACTGACCGCAGCTAGAGCAGCGGGCAACCTTGGTTTATCACCTGCGGTGGGGGCCAAAATGTGAAATTAAAAGCTCTCCATCAGCCGAAGGCTTCTGGAAGGCCCATGGGAAGAAGGAGAGAGGAGTTAAAAAAAAAAAAAAAAAAAAGCAACAAGCCAAAGCAAACAGGGTTTACCCATGGCTGTTGATAAGCATTTCTCTCACCTGCAATTTATAGTGGTGCTTGATTAACCGAAAGTGCTACTAATTCTGTTGGTAAGTAATGCAAAGTTCAAAATGGCAAAAATTTAGGCCACGTTTCCCACTATAGCCTATATTTCATGAAGGCCTTGAATCCACATTTAAAGGCCTGTTTAATGCAATTGTGAGCCATAAGCACCTGTCACTTGCCAACTGAACTTCTTCCATCACTCATCCTGGACACCCTGGATTAACGGGAACTGTTTCAAATCCGGCACGTCTCATCCGCAGCCAGCCCGATGTATAAATCCAGTCCTGCTGCCTACTTGGTGTTGCATGAAAGGCAATTGCTTTGGGGGAAATCTCGTTGAACTCTATTCAACTTTCCTTTCCATTAAGGTAGAGGTAGGGTGAGCTTCACAGAGCCTGCAGCGAACAGAAATGGTCAGAATGCAATAACTTAACAGCAAACGTTTAACATCGAGATAATTAAATTTCATTAAGGTTTTAATCACTCTGAACGGAGGCTATTAAAATTCATGGGACTCCCGTCACATGGCCAACAGTGGGCCCTGGGTCTGACCCAGCCTGTCTTCACGAGCCTCATCCCAGGGAATGACTTCCCAGGGGTGATGGAGCCTTGCCTCCAACCAATCGTGAACTCCAGAGCGTTTCCGGAAGCCCCTCCCCAAGCCCAGCCTCGTGTTGGTCTAATTCTGCCTCCACACACTTTGTGGATGGACAAAGGGAAATCTGTGGTCGCTGTCCTTGAAGCCACGGAGTCTTTGCATGCATGGTCTCTGGCCCATGGCTGCTCAGCACAGGTGAAACAGAAGGCGAGACTCCAGGGAACTGACACCCGCTAGCTCAGATCTAGGCACAAACACTGCGTCCTTGCCCGACTCCTGCAAAGTTAAGTACCCCCACTAAGCACGCAGAGGGGAGATGGAGCCTCCACAGGTGTATCTTGCAACATGGTAGTGGTGTGTGTGACATTCTTCCCACCGCAGAGTTCCATAGAGAAACGCTGCCTTTGCCATCCCTAGTCTACCCCGAGTGTTTGGGCAGGAAGGAAGTTTGGGTGGGTGGCCAAACAGATGAACAGAGTGAAGGAGAGATGAAGATATGGCTGGATTCACATACTAGAAAGAGAGATGGGCAGCTGTACAGTTGTACACCAATGACCTAAGGTCATCAGGTGGCCTTTGAACTATTTCTCTTTTGCCTGAACCCACCGCTGTCTTTGGCGTGCTTAGCTCCACTTTGCCCTTGGGCTGGGCTGAGCTTGCCTTGCGCACCGTGTTCACAGAGCTCCTGGGATCCTTGCCGCAGGTTCCCTTGCCTTATTATTCCCATCCTAATAATAGATCATCTGTTCTCTTTGATTTGGCCATCAACTCATTGAGCATCTCCTCCAACAGAACAACACACCTGGTAGGATACAAAGCACTTCCGGCCTCTGCCAGCTGATGGTTTTTGTCCAGGGAACTAGTCTAGCCCTCATGGCACTGCAGGCAGGAGCAGAAGGCAACAAACTGGCTGGTAGCAGAGCAACATCTGTCCTCATACAGAGGGAGGGACCCCTCCAGGTCCTCAGACCCAACTTCCTCCAGGCAATGTGATGCCAAACTGAAAGCATCCGGTCAGAGCTGGCTGTTTTACTTGTTCCTGCCCCTCATCAATCGCCCCTTCCAAGCAAGATGGCTCCTCAGACAGGCAGCCCAGGCAGAAACTGGAGAATATGTATTAAGTCCAGAAATTAAGACATGAAAGACAGACTTGGGAGTTCACATAGGGAGTTCTGAAAGGTAGGGAGGATTTTCCAGGTATGTCAGTCTGGGTTACCCAGATAAAGAGAGCCAATAGGGTATCAAAGAAGACACAGAGAGGGACTTAAATGGGCGTGACTCATGCAGGCTGACAAGTCCCACAGTTGGTCATCTACGAGGTCAAGACCCAGGAGGCTGATAGCCAGGGGAGCCACCATGGTGCATCCAATGAGAGGACAGGAAATGATCCATATCCCAGCTCACACAGGCGAAGAAGTGAGTTCTACTCTGCACCTCCAAGGATTACTTCATGCCAGCCCAACCAATTCAAATGTCAATCTCATCCAGAAACGTTATGGATGTGATTAGCCAAATGCCTGGACATCCCCTCCCTGGCCAAATTGACACATAAACTTAGCCATCATCACAGAGGGAGGATGGGTCCACTTCCCAGCTAAGCGTCAGATCAAACTAGAAAATGAAACAGGTCCATACCAATGGGAGGGGATGTTACAGAGTCATCTCAGACTCCTGTCCTTTGCTGCATGTTCTTCCCCCAGCCCTGAGCTCGGGAGCCTACTACACCTGCTGCTGGTGCTTCTTGGGCCCTGCGCTGTCTGCTCCGTGTTTGCCAGGGTGGCTTCAAGTACCTTCTACAATTCCACACCTGAAGATTTTTCCTTTATTTGCAGGAGTCTAGGCCAGGAAGGAATCCTGCCCTTAGCTGGCATTACATCAGAGGCGCCCCAGGGCTGCCACCACAGCATCAAACCAGGACTCAAAAATTCGCCCCGTGGGAGGCAGCAGAGCAATAATCTCATCTGATGAGGCGCAGGTGGGTGAAGAGAGCCACATTCTTCGCAAGAAATCCAAACCCCAAGTGTGCAGAGGTGAGGCTGTGGCAGCCACGCGGGACAGGAAGGACTGTTGTCTGTCACAGTATTTAAAGCAGAGCTTCAGCACACGTTGCTGCTGCATGAAAACTGGCAGGACTGGCTGTTGCTGTGCCAGGGGGCGGTGCAAAGGGGATAATCCACACGAGAAAACCAGCAGCTCTTAGAACTCTGACAAAAATAACCTAAACCCCCATTGCAGAATAGCAGTGTAGGGGTGCATGTCGGAGCCGGTTAAGCCATTGCCAGCAACACCAGGGTCCCATATTGGAGTGCTGGTTTGAGCTCCAGCTGCTCTGCTTTCAACCCAACTCCCTGCTAACGCCCCTACTAAGTCAGCAGAAGACGGCCCATGTGTCTGGGCTGCTGCCACACCTGTGCGACTGGATGCAGTTCCAACCTCCTGGCTTCACCCTACACAGCCCTGGCTGCTGTGGCCTCACGGGGAGTAAACCAACAGATTTCTTTCTCTCTGGCTCTGTCTCTCACACATGCGCTGTGCTCTGCCTTTCAAATAGGACATGTCTTTTTTAAAAAGCATGAAAACATACGGCCACACACACCGAGAAGAAGGCGATGCTTTCATCTGAGACAGTGTGTGTGTGTGTGTGTGTGTGTGTTTGTGTGTGTGTTGTGCATCCAGACACGTGTGTGGCACGTGTGCTCACTGATGTTTCCAAAGAGAAATAATACAACAAGCACCCAGAAATGAGTAAGAAGCATTGACTAGGAGAAAGAAGCAACAGAGAGGCAAGGTGAAGCAGCCTTAGCAATGTACCCTGTGCGCATCACAGGGGCCTTTCCTGTTTCCCAGTTTAGAATCACAGAACATTTTTTTAATGGCTGAAAAAAAATCAACAATTTAAATCATTAAGAGATTTATAATTTGTCTGACACTTAAAAAAAAAAAAGTGAGGTACCGTGGGGCCAGTGCTATGGCACAGTAGTTTAAGCTTCCAAAGCTTCCAACTAGAATGCCAACATCCCATATTGGTACCAGTTCAAGTACTGACTGTTCCAGTCCTAATCCAGCTTCCTGCTTAGGTCAAAGCAGTGGACGGTGGCCCCAGTCCTTAGACCAGGCCCGTTCACCCACACGGAAGACTTGGAGGAAGCTCCTGGCTTTGGATCGGCTCAGCTCTGGCTGCTGTGGCCATTTGGAAAGTGAGCCGGCACATAGAAGATCTCTCTTTTTCTGTGTAATTCTGACTTGCGAGAGAAATAAACAAATCTTTAAAACACACAGACACACACAGAAAGCATGGGGTGGGCTGGACACCATCCAGAGGCTGTTGACTGATGGCACGTGGACACTGCCCAGTCAGTGCAAGTGATGCCAGGCAGCTCTGAACCTCTGCATGGGAGGCAGCCAGCACTGGCATGTCTCCACAGAGGAAGGAAGGAAAAAAAAAGAAACAGGTCAGGGACTGGTGCAGTGGCCTTGCACGCTAACCCTCCACTTGTAGTGTTGGCATCCCATATGGGTGCTGGTTCAAGCCTGGCTGCTCCACACCCAATTCAGCTCCCTGCTAATGAACTGGAAGATGAGCAGACGATGGCTCAAGGCCTTGTACCCTTTTACCCACATGGGAGACCCAGAGGATGCTCCTGGCTCCTGGCTTTGGATTAGCTCAGCTCTGGTCATTGTGGCAATTTAGGGAATGAACCAGTGATGGGAACAGAAGATCTTTGTCTCTCCTCTCTGTAAATCTCCCTTTCCAATTAAATAAACAAGTACATCTTTTTAAAAAGTGCCGAGGCAGAGGTTTGTCTTGAAAGCCGGAGGGTCGCAGCTGGCGGTGATCCCGAGAAGAGACGTACCCTGGCCTGATGTCCTCACACTGCTCCCCTGAATGTGTCTGTGATTAAAACAAACATTTTTCACAAGGAGGACTGGCCACTTCAACCCCCGCAGCCATGAAGCCACCTGTGAATTAAGAGTAAGCCTGGGTAAATGTGCTGAGTGAGGAAGAACAATTACCAACCTCACAGCTCTGGGTTCTGTTCACCCCGAGACTGTCCGGGATACGCTCATTTATTTTGCGCCGCTTTCTAAGTTTTATTAAAGCTGTTCAGAAAAGTTTCAGCCGTACTTTATGGCTCAGCAAGCTGCCCGTGCGTCCGCTTCACGACTTGATTCATTCTGATTAAATCGTGCAACTGTTAATGAGTTTTAGATTGCAATATGGAGAGGCAAACAATTCAGAACATTAAGGCAGTAAAATATCTTAATATTTCACAGGTTCAGGCTGCAAACATAAAACAAAAGGCTCATTTCTTGGTAGGAGGGGCTGCAATAATTGCCCTCTGCAGAAGCAAATGGGCACGGCTGCCCATACTTCCCTAGGCATCTGCTGGGAACAGACGCTGCTGGGAAATCCCATCAACAGTGGTGCAAACTCCAAGCCTTCCGGGCCAATTTCAACAGACAAGCTAGCCTTTCTGACATCCTATTCCAAAGCATTTCTGGGGCTAGGCAGTATCCGATTCCTGCCCACCCTGCATCATGGTCTAAGTGAGTTCTGTGCTGCCCAGGGCCACAGGTCCATGGCTGGACATGGCTCTCTGTCCCACCCCTCTGCCTTTGCCCTCACCACCTGCTGGAGGTCCTCCACTCTCCGCCTGCTTTCCAGCAATGGTGTTTGTTTTGACCACAGCTGAGCCCTGATCCACTGGCCTCGTGCTTTGTGCATTCCTTAGCTGCCCTCTTCCCATCAACTCCCTGGGAGAAGACACACAGACCGGTCAAGGCTCCCAAAAGACCCATAAGCTCTTGTGTGGGTTACCTGATCCCTCGTGGGGGGCGGGGGGAATCAGTCGCTTCATGTCTGAAATGAGGGTTAAAGAATAACTTTGGCCTGAAGGTCAGGTGCTTCTGCTCCATGGTGCTCATGGGAGGGGGGTGAAGAGCAGGTGTGGAGATAAGACAGGCAGTCCCGGCGACTCCCACCCCCCAGGGCTTGTGGGACCCTGTGTCCACTCCTCCCTGCTTGCCCATTCCCCTTGCCATCCCCAGGGTAAGACGTCCTGATTCACATGAATCTTCCATGAGATCTGTACAAATCAGTTTTGCTTTGAGAATCACATAGGACCGGAAGCAGCCAGAGTTGGCCCCCCAGCCAGCCTGGGAACCCATGCTGGATAGCTGTGAAAGGGTAGCACACGGCAGACAGAAAAACAGCCTCAGAATGACTCCAGGCCCCAGGTCCTAAGCCGGGCCTGAGTCCTGTCCAAGCTGATTTCACCTGCCAAACTCTCACGGCAAAATGGCCATCAGCCCCTCGTCCCTGCGTGCTCCCTACCTCTCCCTCAGCCACATCATCAGCCGTGAGACCCCTGCAGCTCAGCCCAAGCCCTCTGAAATTTCCATGTCTGTATAAAGTTCGTCAAAGTGTTCTTCACAATTGTGTAAGTCCCCCAGTGCATCGTACCTGCATACATGCAGCCCCCCGCCTTCCTCACCCTCCCAGCTTCCTTGGTCTACTTTCCAAAGACCCCTACTGGCCTGCTAGGTTAGCCAGACTGTGACCATGGCGTGCGAGGTTAGCCAGGCTGTGACTATATCACCGCAGGGGAGATACGCACGTGGGACAGAGGCTTGCTAGGCCTGACGTTTTGGAGCTTCTCCGTTCTAGACCCGGTGACCCCGCTGGCCTGAAGTCTGATGGAGACTGATGGTGGCAGTGAGTATGCTGAGAGGCAAAGACAGAAAGCATGCTCTTCGTCTGGGTCCATGTGTCCTTTAAATTATCTTTTTTTTCTAAGATTTTATTTGAAAGTCAAAGAAGGAGAGAGATCCTCCATCCATTAGTTCACTTCCCAGATGGCCATGCTGTCCAGGACTGAGCCAGGAAGAAGGCAGCAGCTTAGAACACCATTCGAGTCTCCCACTCAGATGCAAGGGCCCAAGCGCGTGGGTAATCTGCTGCTTTCCCAGACATACCAGCAGGGAGCCGGATCAGAAGTGAAACAGCCAGGACTCAAACCAGTGCCCATATGGGATGTGAGCGTTCAATCAGCAGCTGAACCTGCTGAAACACAAGCTGGCCCCACGTATCTCTGAGGCCCCACCGGCGTCGGCCCCACTGGCGTCATCCGAGCAGGCTCACCCCACCCTATAGCCTCTCAACTGCAGACGCCATGATTGGACCTGTCTCCACCCTTAATCCATTAACTGATCACATTATCCGTGAAGATGGAGCAGAGGACGTGCCTGGAGTTTAAAGACCTGCTTTAGTTAGGGGTTGAGGGCCAAACCCTGTGCATAAAACTCTTCCCCGGGACCCCAACCAAGCAGCGGCCAGGGTCTCCTCAGCCATGCCATGGCCGCTAAGCAGCCTTGGTTAGAGAAATATGGGTAAGCACAGCACTGCAACCTATGGGCCGTGCTCATAATCCCCAAGCGTAGATGCTCATGTACTACTCACACACCCAACTGGAAGGAGGCGTTTATAAGCTGCACTCCTTGGGGCAGTGTTTGTGCGCCCCTGGAAGTCTCCCCCACCCCTTATTCTGTTAAAGCACAAGATATTTCAACAAGCAACATAAACACTATGGTGCCTCCCAGTTACTATGGCAACTGCCATCCACATAAGTTGCCCAAACTTAAAATGAAAGCCGCCTTGCGTGTCTCACACGGCACTTCGCGATGGAGTTTGAGGACAATGTCGGCTCTGAAGTCGAGAGCAGGATGCTCCACGCCTCTGCCTTCCCCCACACTGGCTTTTGTCTTTGCTTAACTTTGCTTCTAGGTGAGGCACAACACAGAGCAGCTCCTGTCTGGGTGATCATTCTCATCTATTCCGTGAGAGTGGAGGAGACGCAAGTTTTCCATCTGAAAGGCACCTAAGTATCTGCCCAGCATTGAGCTTCAGCGCTCTTGAACTCAACAGTCCTTTTCTACCTCTTTATTCGACACAATGCAAAAGGCAAGACCTGAAAAGGGATGGGGCAGAAAGAGGCACAGAGACCCCTGAGAAAAGGACACAATAGTTAATCATCTCTCTGGCATCCTTCCTTCCGCCCTACAAAATAAACAAGCTGAGAAGTTCTCCCATTGTTGTGACTGTGCGCAAGGCACTACATTAATGCTTCTAAATGCTAGGCCTGGATAAATGAGCTCATCGTTGAGAAAGTTCTGGATGAGCCAGCAGCCACATATTGTTGATTCCATTATGTGTCCCAGTTTGTGTCTGCTGTGCGTGGAGTGGGAGGAGGAGACTGCTAGGAAGAAACCTATTAAACACACCTGCTTTTGTAAAATATTGCATTTCACACTGCAGATCTGCTGTGCCTTTCCAAAAGAATTCCAAATCCTTGGCCCTGCACAGTAGCCTAGCAGTTGAAGTCCTCGCCTTGCACATGCAGGGATCCCATCTGGGTGCCAGTTCTAATCCCAAAGGCCCCTCTTTCTGTCCAGCTCCCTGCTTGTGACCTGGGAGGACAGTCGAGGACGGCCCAAAGCCTTGGGACCCTGCACCTGCATGGGAGACCCAGAAGAAGCTCCTGGTTCCTGACTTCAAATCAGCACAGCACCGGTCATTGCAGTCACTTGGGAAATGAATCAACGAATAGAAGATCTCCTCTTTCTTTCCTCCTCTCTGTATATCTGACTTTGCAATAAAAATAAATAAATCTTTTTAAAAATGATAAATTTAAAAAGGAAGGAATTCCAAATCCTCAGTGGCCCTAACAAGAGAGGCAACAAAGACCTCAAAAACCACGTTGGCACCTTGGCATGTGAACCACTGGGTGAGTTTCCACACATTAACATCAGCCACCAGGAGGGACTCATTAGCAAGTCCTCAGGACCACTGGCTGGCACACGGGCCAGCAAGAGGGAAGCACTGTGATGCCCACCTGCCAGTCTTTCGGGGGCCGTGGATTTGAGGATGAGGGACTCACTTCAACACTTGGATTCCTGCTCCCAGTGTCATTAACTCATGCGCAGCAAGCATTCAGCTGGATCCTCTTTGCGGAGCTTTTCAGCTTTCAGTGTGCAATGCTGCAGCTAACACCAGTGTATTCTGTGCCAGCTGCCCAGAGCAGGGTGGACACCTGGCCAAGGCGGGCTGGCATCGTAAGCTTCTGGATCGCAGTGAGTCCTCCGATTTGCTGGCTTAATCCTCCAGCATCACTTGGTCCTCCACATCATGTCAGCTAATCCACCAGGCATTTTGGACAGCCGAGCCAGTGTCCAATTGCTGGGGCCTTGGCCACAAGCACCATGTCCACCAATATGACTTTCGTTTGGAAAGATGCCAGGGCATCCATGTTTCCTATGGTATATAAACACTGAGACTTAATAGCTTCGGGATTTGTTTAATGCTAATGTCAACTATTAAGATGGGGGAGAAAAAAGGTGCTCGAACGCCAGGCCGACAGTGAAATACCCCACTGACTGCCATTTGCAAGAGTAATGTTGTGGAAAACAACATCCATCTTGGAAACAGTTTCATTAGCCCCATCTAGCTGACCTCGCCACATAATGTTGTCAAATGTGACGGGCATCAGATTATTGGGAATATGGAGATCAATAAATATGCAACACCGGCGCTTAGAGCGCTTCTGGCACCGGAGCCACACAAATGCCATCTAACATGGCTCGGAGTGGCTGTCATCTGTCACACCAAGCTAGTAAACAGACAAGCTTAAGGGGAAGGCTCTCCGTAACGCTAAAATAGATGGCGGAAGACGAATTAGGGAATGTGGAGCCGAGCTCCTGATGCATGAAGGCTCCAAATGAGCAGCACCAGGCCGGCCCTGGGGAGCGACAGCCTGCTCTGGAGAATCAATGAGAATGCCTGCCGCGCGGTCGAAACCTGCTCTGCGGCCTTGCCCCTGCTCCCCAAGTTGGCTGCCCAGGGAGTTATGTGTGCTTGGGGGACCTTGGCAGAAGCTGGGGAGTACTCTCAGTGCCTTTCTGCACAATGTGAGGGGCCGAGCTCACACTCCACACCCCACCTCCTGCCGACATTTCTGGATGTGTCCACCCCTCAATGTGTCCCTCCTCGAAAGAGCACAGCCTGCCTCGCCCCATTCCTTCTGCCTCCAGTGCCTCTTCTTTGGGGCCTGCAAGGCACCAGCTGGGTGGCAGCCGGACACAAGTAGGTGCCTACGGGTGACCGTCAGACTTTTGGGAACCACTCCTGCCTGGCACTGCCCACCTCGAAGCTCTCTGCGCGTGGTCCACCCTGTCTGCCCACTCCACATGCAGCACTGCCCAAAGCTTCAAGCTATTCCTCTGCCCCCGACTTTTTTTTTTCCAAACAGGCACCCGTGGCTTGGGGGGCCCTTCTTCATCAGCTGCCTTCTTCCCACCAAACAGTGCTTGAATCTGGCCACGTGCAGCCTGCAGTTCAAGTAGCTTAAAGAACAACGGGTTCTGGAGGCAACAGGCAGCCTGGCGGTAGTGCAAGCCCAGTGTGGGTATGGCCCCAGGCTGCCGGCGCCGGGACAGACACGTGGCTCCCACCCAATTAATGCCGACAGCCGACAGTGACCGGCCCCTTTCACCCCTCTCTGTTTTAAGAAATGGCATTCATCCCTATGGAAAAGAGGACGAGCCAGCAGCATAAAGGTATTTTTGAAGTACGCTGTGAGGAGGTCCTTGGCTAGTAATTTGCAGCCCGGGTCCACAGCATCCCTTTTAGCACGGCTATTTATCTCTCGGGGAGAATGCGGCCGTACTTACGATAAAGGCTCTGCTGGACCTGTTCATCAATAGCAAACCTTTAAGCACAGCACATCTCATAAATAGGAGTTCCACTAACACAGACTTCAAAAGGATAGAACTTGATAATTCAAAAATAGAGCTATATTAAGTGTTCCAGCAGTCCCTCCATAAAAGCCGTTGTATATTCCGAACGCCAGAGCCCTGCGAGCAACATGACAGGTCTATTAGAATAATAGCAGGGGAAAGCATAATTACAAGTAATCATTGGCTGGAAAGGAGCTAGTTGTTTTTGTAGAGCGAAATGCCGCACTGAGCCCCCGTGGAAAATGCAGCCCGAGCAGGCGCAGCGAGGGCGGAGAACCACTGAGATCTCCGCGCCGCGGACCCCGCACTATCTATTTCTATTTATTAAGAACTCTTTGTATACTTCATGTTTTCCTGGTGAAATCACCTTAATTTGAGCCCACATTTTCGCCGGGTAAGATTATTACGTAATTGCTACTTACCAGCTGCTATTTTCTGTACATGTGTTGGTCAAACACTGTAGGGTGTTCCCGCCACACGGGCCACAGGCCGGTCCTGGGGAGCCATACTGTAGGGACGCCATGTGCTGAGGAAGGAGTGGGAAAGGAGGGAAGCTTCTAGAGGCTTCAGCTCTTAGTCCAAGGACGAATGAGTCCAGCTATCAGAGGAGTGGACACGTGTTGGAGCGGGTGGACGAGCTGGTGGTGGGTCTGCTGTGTGCGCTGAGTGCGGGATTACTCATCAGAATCCATGCTTCTCGCAGCTTTTGTTTGTTCTCCATTACATGGATTCGCCGCCTTCGTGAAGCCCTGGGAGGTTTCCCAAATGCGGAAGGAAGAAGAGGGCCCATCTGAACCTGTCCACAAGCCAGGGAGAGAGTCCAGCAGGGACACTGGCTTAGCAGGTGGGCTCACTGGGGTTCAGGGAAGGAATGAACTCCACGGAGAACGTAGAGTTTAACAGGCACAACTTTAGCACTTCCGTCTCTCCCATCATCCTATGCTGGCTAAACGCTTGCAATACACCATTCCCCAGCTTGCTCACCCACTGGGAGGCACTCCAAGATGAAAGCCACGCGCGTGTGTGCTACCGTGCAGATGGTTGCCACTGCCTTGACACAACAAGGTGGCCTTGTGCACAAGCCTTGGAACACCCGCCGCAGTCCTCAGACGCCACGCTCAGCTGCCAAGGGACACAGTCAAGTCAGACTGTCTCACGCCACGCACAGCATTCAGTCACCTAATATCTATCGATTTGCAAGCAAGCAGGGAGGAAGGAGAAGGGAAAAACAGACAGAAATCTAATGCTTAGCACCAGAAAGAGGGAACCATGGATCCAATCGTGGTCGAAGGCAGAGCTGGTACTCAACGCAGCTGGGGAGCTAGGCAGCTAGGGATGCACGTGTCGGCAGCGCACTTGCAACTCCAGCTACACCTGGAGCTTCAGCTTTGTTGAGCCTTGTTGAGCTTCAGTGTCCTCACCTGCAAAAAGGGAGCGATAGCACTGCAAGGCTCAGAGAGCTGTTGTAAAATCCAGGGATGGCCCAGGTGGTGGTCCCAGCCAAGCGCCGCATTTAGATGATGCTCAGCAAGCAGTGCCCCGTTTGAGGCTCCCTGGGAAGCCAGAAGAGAAAGTGACCCAAGAAAGTCTCCCCAGAGGAGGTAGTGATCCAGCTGGCTCCTGCAGGGTGGGGAAGAATTGTTCTTGGAAAAGCCAGCGCCCCAGGCCTGGTTATGGAGGTCTAAAAACTCAGTCTCCCTCCAAGTGCTCATCTTGATGACTTGGTTCTCAGAGCATGAGTCACTTGTCATGTAGACCCCTGGCGATACCGTGTGTGCTTCAAGGCTTACAAGCCTGTTGGATGTCAGCAGCATTCTCAGTGCTGGTCATGAACTCCCAATACACAACCGCCTTCCCCACTCAAGTTCAACATGGATTTGACTCCGAGATGGCAGCACCAAGACACTAGCAAGGCCAAGTTAGAGATCCGTGCCCAATGGGTCAGTTAGCACATGGGCCTCTGAGAGAGACTCGGGTGGCCCAGCTGCTCATGGTCCTCTCTGGAGAGCTCAAGCACTTGTAATGCCCAGGAAGTCCACGTCATGCAGCAACATGTGCACTCCAGAGAAGAGACAGTATGAACAGGGATGGCGGTGTGATATTACAGGGACCACGTAAACACAGCGGCAAGAAGTCCAGCTCAGGGCTAGTTTTGAGCAAGGCATAAGGCCACACAAAGAACATCAATAGGAATCATCAATGCTGGACCTCAGTGAGGTCAACAGAGCTACCTGAGGCCTACACAAGAGACATCACACCTGCCTCCACATGCCTGGCCGCCTCAGAATAAGGGCAGGGACAGAGCTGCACTGTGGCAGGTAAAATCACTGCCTGAGATGGGGCATCTAACCCTGGCACCTGTTTGAGTCCCAGAAGCAATATTCCCATTCATCTCCCTGTAAATGCACCTGGAAGATGGCCCAAGCCCTTGAGCTCCTGCACCCATATGGGAGACCCAGATGAAGCTCCTGGCTCCTGGCTTTAGACTGCCCTACCTCCGGCCATTGCAGCCATTTGGGGAGTGAGCCAGTAGATGGAAGATCTCTCTCTCTCTCTCTCCTTCTCTGTTTCTCTGTAACTCTGCCTTTCAAATAAATAAATAAATCTTTCTGAAAAAAAGAAAGAAAGGAAGAGATGGAGGAGGAAGATGGAGGAAGATGGAGGAGGTAGAGCCTGAGATCTGGGTTCTGGCAAACAGAAATCCACCAGAGGCTGTGACTTCGGGCGAGATGGTCAATTCCACCATCACCGTCTTGGCCATACCTTGGGTTGTGACTTCGGGCGAGATGGTCAATTCCACCATCACCGTCTTGGCCATACCTTGGGCTGTGACTTCGGGCGAGATGGTCAATTCCACCATCACCGTCTTGGCCATACCTTGGGCTGTGACTTCGGGCGAGATGGTCAATTCCACCATCACCGTCTTGGCCATACCTTGGGCTGTGACTTCGGGCGAGATGGTCAATTCCACCATCACCGTCTTGGCCATACCTTGGGCTCAGAAGAGCTACAGAGAGAAGCCATCACCGCTTCGTAAGCCCTCCCTGCTCTTGGCTGACATCACGTCATCTGTGTCCCGGCCACCCAGCCCGTGGACGCTGATGGGTGCCATGTTGCATGAGACGCCTTCTGAATTAGCTGCGGAAGCCAGCCTCGGCGCCCAGTGACACGCTGCAATCCTTACTGGTGCTGCGGGCAAAGTTTCAATGTCCATTACATTAGCTAGCCTTAAAACTGAATACAAATCCATTTTAATCAATATGTTGTAATAAATAGATATGAAGGCACCGTGGCACTAATGTACAGGTAGACTAATTAAAACGCCAGCATTTACAGCACTCACATAGCTCAATTTTCTCCACAAAATCCTTATTGAACCACTACTTTTAAAAAAATAATTGCATTTGCAATTAGAAACACTGAAGTTACATTATCGATTTTCTGCTAAAAACCTTTTTAGTAAACAAGCACAAACTACATTCATTAAATGTAAGTGCTTGGAGCTATGGTGTGAAATTCAATTCAGCCATTATCATGAATTACACTGATTATTGCTGTAATTATTTTCTCTTGGATACAACTGCATTTCTGTCCCTTGCTAGTTCTGTGGGACATATAACCATGTTCATTTTATAGCTAATAATACTCAACCGTAGTCCCAGCAATTACTATCACTTATACAAATCATTAAGTTAAGCTCCGGGTACCTAGTAAGATTCAAAAAAATTAAGTAAAACATCCTTTTTTTTACCCTTGAAATAACTAATAGCATTAGAGAACAAGGGAAATTACAGATGTTAACTGATTGACATAGTAAGCTTTAATCACTCGTACTTGAACTTGTCGGCTACGTCTGCTGTCCTAACCACGGGCTTGGAGAAGAAACCCACCAGCACACGTTCTTTTTTGAGAAAGGGACTGGCCGAGGGCCCTGGGGCTCAGCTCACAGCCTTCTCTGGGCGGCAGGAGCCACGCTCCGGGTCACCAACGCATCTACGGAGAAGGTGCGTGTGCATCCGTCAGAGCGCGGCATGGCCCGGCGGGCGTGTGTGCATTCTAGAACCTTCATTTTCTTTTAAGAATTATTCATTTTTATTGAAAAGCCCAGATCTACAGAGAGCAGTAAAAACAAGAGAAAGGTCTTCCATCCACTGGGTCACTCCTCAAATGGCCACAACAGCCAGAGCTGAGCTGATCCAAAGCCAGGAGCCAGGAGCCTCCTCTGAGTCTCCCGTGTGGGTGAGGGGTCCCAAGACTTCAGACTATCCTCCACTGCTTTTCCAGGCCGGAGGCAGGGAGCTAAATCAGGAACGGAGCAGCTGGGACAAGAACCAGCGCCCATACGGGATGCCGGTGCTCACAGACACAGGATTAGCCAGGTGAACCAGCACGCCAGCCCCAGGAACCTTTCTAGCTCAATGGGCAGGGGTTCTAACCCTGGCAGGGGTTGTAGGCTCCCATCCCATGCTGGAGGCAGGACCCAAGCACCTGGGTCACTTCCTGCTGCTTCCTGGGCTCTGCATTGTGTGAGGCTGATGCGGGAGCCGGGGAGCGAGCCCAAGCACCCCAGTGTGGAATGCGGGCATGCTAACTGCTAGCCTGAATGGCTGCCACCCTAAAACACTGTCCTCCTCTCTGGCCAATAGACGGCCCCGCTCTGGGCGAGATAGGAATGAGGCAGAGATGCCTAGTGGGAAGTCTTCCAGCCCAACAGAAAAATGAGAGCCTTCTTTGGGAGCCACTTAGAACTCTCTTAGTCTTCCATTTCATACTGGACATACAGGACTTTTTTAAAAAAGATTTATTTTTACTAGAAAGTCAGATATACAGAGTGGAGGAGAGACAGAAAGGAAGATCTTCAGTCCATTGATTCAATCCCCAAGTGGCCGCAATGGCTGGAGCTGAGCTGATCCAAAGCCAGGAGCCAGGAGTTTCTTCCAGGTCTCACACGTGGGTGCAGGGTCCCAAGGCTTTGGGCCGTCCTCGACTGCTTTCCCAGGCCACAAGCAGGGAGATGGATGGAGAGCAAAGCCACCAGGACATGAACCAGCACCCATATGGGATCCCAGTGCATGAAGGCGAGGACTTTAGCCACTAGGCTACTGCGCCAGGCCCCATACTTTTTTCTTTTATGGAAGACAGAAAGGAGCCAATTACAAAAATGCACTAACCAAAATTTATTTTTAGAATAGATGTTATTTATGTGAAAGTCAAACTTAGAGAGAGAGAGAGGGGGGTTGTTTGTCTACTGGTTCATTCTCCAAATGAACTGCAAGGTCCAGGGCTGGACCAGGCCAGAGCAAGGAGCTGCATTCGGAGTTGGGCCAGACCCCATAAGCCAAATTTCTGCCAGCAAGAGAGAGCCAGGGTATGGCACAAGCAGAGGGACAAGACCTCCAGGCCTGAGTCAGCACCTTAGGGGCCTGCAGACTGCTGGCAGGCAACCCACCATTGCGGCTCAGAGCTTCCCAGTGGCCAAAGCAAGATGGCCACCGCGATGGCATGGGCATAAGGGCTGTTGTCCCCCAAAAGTAAATGTTGCTTTTAAAATAAATATTGCGCTTTATTTGAGAATCATTAGAAATTCTCTTTTTTTTTTTTTTCCAAAGCACCTAAACACATTTCCTGACTGTCTTGGAGCCATTGAAAGTATTAATTGGTTTGGTGCATTCACTGCAAAGTCACAATCTGCTGTTCTACATAAATAAAATAAAACAAACCACGTTGAAGAATCTTTGCTTCGTCAGGCTCCTGCTTCTGCTCGCTGGGGCAGCAGCGAGCTGCACGTACTGTGGCAATGCGCGGGAGCCAGGCTTCCCAGTCCCGTCCCAAGATGAGCAAGCGTCTTTGTGGACAGCAGCAGTTGACGGTGATGACACCCGTATCTCCAGGGACCCCGTGACGTGGAGAGATGGCCACGCTGGGGCAAGCAGGGGCAGGGACGCTGGTCTTGTCCTGCCACGGCACGGAGCATTTCTGAAGAGCTGGCGACCCAACAACCTCCTGTTGCACATCTGCCTGTGCATGCGTCCCAAGGCATCATATTAGAGGATTCAATAGGCAGCCCAGAAAATTTTAAAATGGGCAAATTAAATTCCTCGAGATCCCCAAGAATGTCTCATTCACAAGGAGCCCTTTCCGCAGGAGCGTGGAAACATGTAACACAACCTTCAAAGGGAAAATGGTTTGTTGCATTAGTTCTGCTCAGCTGACCGTGAATACTAATTGCAGGAAGAATCAAGCATGCCTGAACCCCGGGGCAGAGGCACACAAAAGTGACCCGGGAAGGTGAACAATGAAGGAGGTGGAGGGGACCATCCACACTCCCTTTCAGCTCCACTCCCTCGCCAGGGAACCCAGCGTGACAATGGAGTCAGTATCTGCCTGCCGCCCCCAGAGAGTAGAGGAAAGAAGAGAGGCAGTGGACGGCAGGTTGGCACTGGGGACAATGACATGCTCTTCTGCCCCGGCTTGCCCCAACACTGTGTCTGAGCTTCCTCTGAAGGGTCAACGGCCCCTCACGCTTGTCCGAGAGTCCCCACTGGTCAGAGGGAAGGCGTGGAGGTGGGGGTAGGCTTGGAAGTGCGGTTCAGCTCTGTGATTCCCAGCTTGGGGCTTCACCCAAGTCTCCATGTCTCTATCAGCATCTGTCTTCTTATCTGCAGAATGGGGCAGCGATGTCCGCATGACCCAGTTCCAGGGAATCCTAAGCAAACGCCATCCTCCAAACACTTCCCACAGAACTCGGTCCCTGCCCCTTCCCCAAGACAGCAGTGTCCCACTCCCAGCCAGAGCTGATTGATCAAACAGGAACACCTCATCCAGATTCAACCCACCTGATGTGGACATGGACCTGAGGCAAGCCAGGGACAGGAGCCAGAAAAGAGGGCTGTGGGTTGTGCATGTGGCCCTTCCAACACATTATGCTCCGAAGTGGGTGGAGGGGCCAGTGAAAGGCTAAAGCCACTTCCTCTGGACCAGCTCCCACATTTCAGGAACTTTGCGAGCACAAATTCATACAACCATCATTAGAAATTAAACTGCAGGGCTTACATCCCACATAGGCTCTGGTTCATGTCCTGGCTGCTCCACTTTCCATCCAGCTCCCTACTGATGTGTCTGGGAAAGCAGAAGATGGCCCAAGTGCTTGGCCCCCGAACCCACGTGGGAGATCTAGAAGAAGCCCCTGGCTCCAGATCAGTTCGGCCTGTCCATTGTGGCCATCTGGGGAGTGAACCAGTGGATGGGAAATTCCATCTCTGCCTCTCCTTTTCTCTGCCTTTCAAATAAAGATAAATAAATCTTTTTTCATTAAATTGCATAAGTCTAACTGTATTAAAAGCATCATAACTGCTCAAAACTCACCCCTTCCTAATTACATTCCTGCTTCTTCCTGACCCCTCTTGGATCGCATGCCTCCATGAGACCGAATAGTGGCACCACCACGGAGGTCCGGCAGCTGTGTCTGCTCCTCCTTCAGGTCGGTGGCTCTGAAGAAGCCAAGGCAGAAAGCAATGACACATGAAGAGTGGCGAACACCCTGACCCAGGGCTTTGCTCCCCACTCAGGGCCAAGGGGCAAACACTTGCTAGAAGTCTAGCGGGGAGACCTCCCAGGCAGAAGACAGACAGAAACCATGACTGCAGAGAACAGAGACTGTGACAGAGCACAGCATTCCACTCCCTTTCCGGGGTTCCAGAAGGCTCCCCAGCTCCTTTCCCCCTGCAGTGAAGGCCCTCGTGAGCTGAAGTGAGCTACAGTTGATTTCTAGATCGCAGTCACAGCCAGTGAACAGGACATGAAATCAATGGGAACACTGCGCTCTGCAGGGTTGCTTCCACCCATTCTTAGTCAGGCAGAATGCTAAAGCCCTAATGATTAGGCAGCCATGCTTGGGAGGGTTTTGTTAAGTCTCTGTCACGTACCACGCATCCCAGAGACAGACCTGCCGGTTCTTCCCCGGCTCCCAGGTCTTGCCGTCTGGACCCCACGTGTGCGCTCTTTCTGGCCGGCAGTGGGCAGGAGTGCTCAGCCTCCGATGCAGCTCCTTCAGGCTGACCATTAACTCCTGCAGCCACACCGATGATCCAACTAGCCCTTAAACATCTGCTCCATTCATCAAGACGGACGGAGGGCTGATGGGAGAGCATCAGCAGCGGCAGGTGACCCCTGGGCCTGCCTTTGGCATCTCAGCTGGTTGTCCTCTCAGCACAGTTTTCCTTTGACCATGGTGACACATGGCGCGGTCTGAGGCCTCTGCAGACCTATTGGTTTCTGGCTGCCAAGACAGCAATGCCACAAGTGGCAGTGATGGAAATCCTATTTGGAGTGATATTCCCAGGGGGTATGTCAAAGGGATCACTTGGAATCACACAGAAAGGTAAATTGGAATATAAATAGTTCATATAGTGCACATGGTAGCTTAAAAAAGTGTTACCAGCCGTGGTACATACCACAGGCTCCTACTACCAGCGCCCCTTCCAAGCAACTCTAGGCATCCAGGTATTCACTAAGACGTGTGTCCCAACAGCCAGGCCAAACAAGGCTCACTTTCCTGTCCCATCAAGATCCAAAATGTGCTCAGATTTCCAACAGCACACCTGCCTGAACGGGGCTTGGAAACAGCTGTGTAACCCGCCATCTGACAGAGTCAGGCCAGCCGACGTGTGCTGCTGGGGTGACATGGGAACAAATAGTGTGTGTGGCGGGTAGGGGACATGCGAAGGGAGTTGGGACAGTAGCACGGAAAATAATGAATTCATGAATAAAAGACCTGGAAGGGTCTACAACCTGAGTTCTCTGACAGATGGCAACAAAATCTGCTGAGAGTGACAGCACTGTCCCCTGAGGAGGTGTGACAATCGCGCCAGCTCCAGGGTGGCCAGCAAGGTGGGGCTGCTGGTGGCCCCTTACTGGTCACTTCAGAAGCAGATTGCCCTGCACCCCCGAGGCCTCAGATGACAGCAGCCCCATTATTCCGGGGGTGAGGGTGGGTCCTGATGGATGCTAACTTTTTTTTTTTAAGAGAGTAACTTTGATAACAGCCATCACAATTCAAAACAAACACATGTTTCCACCCAGGAGTTCTAAGGGATTTGTCTTAGGGTGGACACAGCATTGTTTTCTTGGTGGAAATACACAGCAAACTGACAGGGAAGTCACGTAAAGTATCCGGCAGTGGGAAAGCGAGTAAACTGCCCATCTCTGTGTGGGAAGAGTCCAGGCCATCATGGTGGAAAAGACGCACAACAAACCCAAGTGCTGAAGTCAACGCATTCTAAATGTCACATGTTGACACGCATGTGTACATGCTGGCCCCCACCCTGGGGCCCTGGGAAGGAGGTGCTCAGAACCCAGGCCCGAGGGTGGCACCGAGCAGGCAAGGAGGGGAGCAGCGGGAGCACCTGGGCTTACATGCCATCTGGCTTCACCTTTCACAGCAAGTGTGTGTTACTCCAGAATCAGGACCTCATCAAGAATATTTCTAAATACAGTCGTTCTATCTCGACATTGCTAAGGGCCAGACCTCGGGTGCAGAAGAGAGGGCTGCCAGGCACGACCCTCATGCCAGCGTATGCCACATACTATGTGCTCCCCAACCAGGGAACCATGCAAACCATGGTCCGTCCAGGACTGTAAAAATGTTTTGAAAGATTTACTTATTTATTTGAAAGGTGGAACTAGAGCAAGAGCAAGCATGCAAGAGAGAGAGAGCTTCCCATCCCTAAATGGTCACAACAGCCAAGGCTGGGTCAGACTGCAGCCAGGAGCCTGGAGCTCCATTTCAGTCTCCAACACGAGCGCAGAGACCCGAATTCTTGGGCCATCTTCCATTGCCTTCCCAGGCACGTTAGCAAGGAGCTGGATCAGAAGCAGAGCAACCAGGACTCCACTGGCACCCATATGGGATGCCGGCACCACAGGTGGAAGACTAACCTGCTGCACCATAATACTGGCCATCAATCTATCAGTTCAGAACTATGTTTTACAGGGAAGGGTCCCTGGAAGGATCCTTCTGGTCACAGGGGGTGAGGGTTATCCCAGCAAGCAGAGAAGTACAGCTGCTCGGTCGATCACCCAATAAGTCCAAGACAGAGCATGGCCCAAAACCTTCCCCCTCCCCTGCTGCCACCGCTCATGTTTCTGGGTCCAGGTAACCCACTGGATGACACTGCCCTGGGAAATGGTGACCCTCGCTGCTAGCTGGTACTCAGTCCCTCTTCCTGCCCTAACCACTCAGAGCCAAGGTCCACTGTGAGGAGACTCAAATGCATCTCTACCAGATACCCAGATCTGGCTTGTGACGTCTGGGAGACAGGGAAATTTCAACAAAGAAAATTCAACATTGGCACAGGGGACCCCAAGCTGGCAGAAATCGCTGTGGCCAGGTCTTTGGGGTGCATAGGAGAAAGTGCAAGAGCCTTGAGTGGCAGACCGGCATGGGAGGAGGTGGCGGTCATGCCCACGTCACCCCAAACACCTGTCAGTAAGCTGTTGCAGGCAATGCACCTGCAGAGACCGAGGGCAATGGCCCATCACTGCCAGAGCTGCCTGCAGAGGGAGCAGGCAGGTCACTGGCCACCCATTCCTCTGCTGTCCCGCGAGCTGAGGAAAAGCACCATGACCAAAGCAGCCTGAGTTCGCAGCACTCGCAAGTCTCCCTGGGGAAAACACAGGGAAGAGAAGCACATTACCACACCACCCTCCTGGACTGATGGACCATGTCAGAGCAACCACAGATGGGCCATGGCCACACCCTCACCCGTGCCGGTGGTCATGGGAGCCCTGGAAGTGCCCGGGTACCCATGAAGGCGTCTCAGGAATCCACAGCCAAAGCTCTCATGTTACTGGAACAGTGGGCTTCATACCCGTCTCTGTTCATGGCACCACCTTAGAGAAGGCTGAGAACAGGGAGGAGTAGGCCAAACAGCTGAGCCCAGCCATTTCTGGGAGCTCCTGTCTGCTCAGCAGATGGCTGCCTCTCGAAGCCAGCTGACTGGGGTCTGTCCACTTTCGTAAGGCTGTGGTCCAGTTATAAGCCAACTGCCATTGGCATGCGTACCTCCTACACCTCCACACGAGGCCATCGCCCTGAGACGCTGCTCTGCTGTGCTATGTGCAGCCTGTGCCAGCGACAAGTCATGTTGGATTAACACATGCTGAGAGAGATTTACCTACTGAGTGTCCGTTTCACCCACTTTTGCTTCAAGTGAAATGATTTAGGGATACTCTGTGCTTGCGGGCTCTTTACAACAGCCCTACATGGTCCTTGGAGTGGCTCAGCCAGGCATCACCTATCACCGTCTGCTACTGAGGAAAGCAGAGGCCCACGAGGTGGGGTACCCTGTGGAGGTCTTGGCTCCCACCAGAGTACTTCCCGTCCCTTCATGCAGGTGTATTGGAATCACCATTGGCTGATTGCAGCACTTGGATATGGAGAGACATTGTGAAGAAACCCTAAGAGGGACCCCAACAAGGAGCCTGGCTCCAAAAAGGGGCGCTTGAATGAGGCCACATAGGATCCACTCAGGCCCTTCACTAATAGCCATGCACCTGGTGCGCAGCTGGGTTGCCTCTAGCAGCAACCCTCAGGCTTCCGGCTGGGGTCCTCCTGAATCCAGGGGTATAGGCTCGGAAGCCAGCTTCAAGGATGACACCATGATCTGAGCCCAGGGCATGGCGTTGACTCAGTTATAGCCATGTGACCCAAGTGGTCCAGTCAGAAGGACTTGAAGGAATGCTGGCACAAAGACATCCTCGTGGACACGAACAAGAAGCATGATGTCCCAGAAGCCCTGGCAGCCATCTTGGGACCATAAAGGGGTCAGCATCAGTAAAGGACTCACATTTGTGACAATACCAGAGACTTGGACACAAACCTCCCATTACCTCTGGGTCTTTGAGTAGCTGAAACAGCAAATCAGAGTCCAGCTCTCTCTCGGCCACCCACCAACAACACCCTGACTCCGATACTCTCCCCAGCTGTGAAACAGCATAAAGTCATGACACCGAGCTTAGTTAGCACATTTCAAGACAGAGAACATGTGAGAGCTCTCGTCTACCTCTGGATGGTGGAAATATCTCAACCTGTTTTTCTCCAGAGCTCTTTGTGCCCAAAGAGGAGGCTGAGTTTTTCACAGCATCCCATTTAACTGAGGCGGGGGATGGGGTAGAGTGGCCAGATAAGCCATACTTACTAAGTCCTTTACAAGTGAGCATTCAGGGTGTGTTGTCCTTCCACAGGGCTGTCCTGGAAGCTGCTACCCCCAGAGAGCAGTCACAGGGCTCATCATTTCTAGCTGCTGGCCTTTCACCCCTGCCTTTCCCCAGGCTCCCCCGGGGTCGGTGTCTACAACCTGTTGTGTAACGATGTCTCCAGGTCTGAAGATGAACTGCTCTCCGTGTAAAATATGGCAAGGGATCCACACCCCTAGGCTCTGATAATGAGCTTTTAATGCCACAACAATTCTTTGGAGAAGACTTATTTTGTGCTCTGGAAATCTTAAAAGCATCCCTCAGGCTGAAATTTAGTTGGTGGCAGTGTCAGGAAGATGTGCGTGGAGGCCGAGGCGAGCTCAGGGTTCCAGCCAGCCCAGCATGACTCATGGGTCCTGAGCAGAGAGAGGCCCAGGCTCCCGCTGACCTCCACAGCCAGTTCTGCTCCTGCTCCTGCTCACGGCTGCCAAGGCGCAGGGTGAGAACATTCTTCATCACGGAACGCGACACCTGAGTAATGGTTACAAGTGGGCTTCCGAAGAGGAGGAGACCCAGCAGGGCTGGGGCTGGGGGCACCTGCTGACCATTTCACAGTATCAGATGACTGCTGTCCATCCACCAAGCTCACATCCACAGGCATTTATCTCAGTTACACCATCAGAAAGTCCCAGAGCCCACAGCCCAGCTGCGAAGCCAGGCCCAAGACTGGGTCCTCAGCGTCGAGCACTTCCCTCCCTGCTGGGCAGTTGTTGGCCTCTCCACGCTGTGTGTGACCAGGGAGGAGGGTTGTCTGCCCACAGCTGGAATCCCCTGGGCAGGGCGACTGTCATGGGCACCCCTACAGCGAGCTCGGGGCATGCTGTATCAGCCATGTCCAGGAGCCCAACTACGAAGCCAGACATGACGACACAAAGCTGGGGTGGGCTTTCACAAGAGGCTGACGTCTCTGTAGATTTCAAAGAAGCCCCAAATCTTCATAGGTCCAGCAGGTCCTTGAAAACACTGCTTTTCTCTCTGCCTGAAACTATCCTTAAGAAAAACTCAAAGGTGTCTTAAATTTCATGCAAACTGGGGTGTTTGACTCTGCCCATCAGACACGCACAGAGAGGATGGGTGAGCACCGAGGGGTCTCTAGTGGGATGAAGTCATCACCAGTGAGGGAGCCTGATACGTGTGGGGACCAAGGGGCCGCAAAGGCTTAGGGCTTCCTTGTGGTGGAGGGCCCCACAGCCCGCAGGGTCGCAGATGGATTCCCAGAGAGGAGAGAGGCTACACAACCAGTGTTACATAGTGCCAACAAGACTCAATACTGCTTTCTGATTTTAAAAGCAAACAAATGAACAAAAAATTGAGAAATGGATTTCCAACCTAATACAGGAAAAAACAAAAAACAAGTAAAATCCACAGAGCCAATGCTGGGTTTAGCAGTGTGGTGCGGCAGAGTTAGCCACTGCCAGGACACTAACAGCTCACGTGAGTGCCCACTCAAGGCCTGGCTGCTCCACTTGCAATCTAGACCCCTGAAAACGCCCCTGGGAAAGCAGCTGGCAATGGCCCAAGTGCTTAAGCACCTGCCACCCACGTGGGAGACACAGATGGAGTTCTGGGTTCCTGCTTTGGCCTGGCTCAACCCCAGCTATTTCCTCAAAAGAGGAAATGAATCAGCAAATGGCAGATCTTTCCCTGTTTATTTCTCTCCCATGTCACTCTGCCTTTCAAATAAAGACATAAATGAATCTCCAATAAAAAAGAACATGCTGTTGTGATGTGGGCATGTCACACTCTAACTTGATACACAATGCAGCAATGAGGGGATGGGTAAGTGGCATGGTGGCTGCAGTGCCTCTTGGGAGGCCCACATCCTCAGCCCACGTCCTCAGCCCGCTTCCCATCCAGCTCCCTGCTGGTGCACACCAGGTGGCAGTGATGGTTCCACCTATGTAAGTAACCCAGAGTTAGCTCTCCTGGCATTTTCCTGGCCCTGCCAGCCCTTTGTGGCATTTGAGGAATGAGTCAAGGGGCAGGAGCTCATTCTATGCTCATCTCTCTCTGATTTTAGATTGTAATAAATATGAATTCCCACAGAACAAAGTGGAAACGTGCCATTTGCATTATATTCTAAACTGTGTAATTTTTTAAGGTTTATATATTTATTTGTAAGGCAGAATTACAGAGAGAGAGAGAGAGAGAGAGAGAATCTTCCATCTGCTGGCTCACTCCTCAAACAACAGCAATGGCCAGCAGCTTCTTCCAGGTCTCCCACATGGCTTCAGGGAACCAAGCATTTGGACCATCTTCTGCTGCTTTCCCAGGTGCAGTAGCAGGGAGCTGGATCGAAGTAGAGCAACTGGGACTCGAACTGTGCTCATATCAGATGGTGGCACTCCAGGTGATGGCTTTACCCTCCTGTGCTACAACACTGGCCCCCAAATGTGCATCTTTTTGTGGGGAGGGTGACAGCACAAGTCAGAGGAACACCTGGGGGGCTGATGTGTCCTGTTGGTGGCTGAAGACAGACCCAAGAGTTTGAAGCCCCCAAGAGGAGGGCTGATACTTCATTCTCAGCTGTGTCATGCCCAGAAATGAGACCAGGAGCTCAAAGCCACCCTGCTGAGGAATGGTGGTGGAAATCGGGGAGCTGGACCCAGAGACAGAGCAGCCGCCAGGCTTAGCGTGACCCAGTTGTCATGACAAAACACTGAGACCTGAGTGGCTTGTAGCAGACCTGCATTTCTCACAGCCATGGAGGATGGGAAGTTCAGACTCCACATCAGGGGAGGGCCTGTCCTTTACTGACCTTGCCCTGTCCCTTGTGGAGGGGACGAACAACTCCCCACAGGCATCCTCCACAGTAGGCATCGTCCCACACCTGACCTGGTCACCTCCTTGGGAATCATTTCCCCACATACCACATTGAATTTCACACTCAGGCCAGAGCTCTGCCTTCTATCCTTGTCTCTGAGAAACCATCCAATGAAGAGAAGACAGTCCTGACTCGCAGATTTCAGAGGCCAGAACAGGGCCAGTGATTCTGAGATCAAAAGAAACATTCTTAGAAAGAACATTCTAAGACTGCAGTCATCCATCCAAACAGTGAAATTCTGTGAAAGCAGAGGCCCATCCCTCTAGCAGAGGTCATAGGTCAACGAAAGGGTAAAGCCAGTGTCCTGCTGGCAAGCCTTTGCTGCTCCCCAAGGCCTCTGCCTGATGAGCATCAGCTCGTGGCATCCTCTGAGGACACAGAGAGTATCAGCAATGTCAGAGGAGGAAACCCCAGGCTGACAGCTGCTAACAAACCAACACGGAATGACCATCATGGAATGAAACTGGAAATCAACAAATCAACAAATCAAAACACTCCAGGAAATATGTAAACTCTTGGAAGTTGAACAACATGCTCCTAAACGAACAATGGGTTAGAGAAGAAATTAAAGAAGAAATAAAAAAATTCCTTGAAACTAATGAAGACTCAAGCACAACATACCAAAATTTATGGGATAATGCCAAGGCAGTTTTAAGAGGTAAATTTATTGCAGTTGGAGCCCATGTCAAGAAACAGGAGCGACAACAGATATATCAGCTCAGTATACGCCTGAAGGATTTAGAAAATCAACAATAAAATAATCCTCAAAACAACGTAAAACTTGAAATTATCAAAATAAGGGAAGAAATTAACCAAATAGAGACCAAAAAAAGCCACTACTATTATCACCACTAGTATCACCACTATTATTTAACATCAATGTATCAAAAAGTTGGTTCTATGAAAAAATAAACAAAATAGACACCCCACTGGCCCAACTGACAAAACAAAAGCTAGAAAAAATAAGAATAGCATCAAAGATGAAAAAGGGAACATCACAACGGACACTGAAAACATACACAGAATAATTAGAAGTTACTACACACAACTATATGCCAACAAATCAGAAGACATCCAAGAAATGGAGAGGTTTCTGGATTGACACCAACTACCAAAACTTAGCCAAGAAGCAACAGAAAGCCTAAACAAACCAATATCAGAGGCAGAAATAGAATCAGTAATCAAAACCCTTCCAACAAAGCAAAGTCCAGACCCAGACAGTTTCACTGCAGAATTCTACAAAGCATCCCAAGCAGAACTGACCCCAATCCTCCACAAACTCTTCAGATCATCAGAAGGGGAAGCAATTATTCCAAACTCATTCTATGAAGCCAATATTACGTTAATACCAAAAACAGAGAAAGAAAACCACAGATCGATATCCCTAATGAACATCGATGCTAAGATCCTCAACAAAATACCAGCCTGCAGAATACAAAAACACATCAGACAGATCATTCACCCAGACCAAGTGGGATTCATCGTGGGAATGCAGGGACGGTTCAACATACATAAAGCTATACACGAGATACACCATATCAAAAAACTCAAGAACAAGAATCATATGATAGTCTCAACAGATGCAGAAAAAGCTTTTGACAAAATCCAACACCACTTCATGTTAAAAACACTAATAAAGTAGGCATAGAGGGAACAATCCATAACATAATTAAAGCAACATATGAAAAACCCAAGGCCGGCATCATATTGAATGGGGAAAGCCTGCAAGCCTTTCCACTAAGATGTGGAACCAGACAAGGTGGTCCACTATCACCACTACTATTTAATATAATACTGGAAGTACTTGCAAATGCTATTAGACAAGAAAAGCAGTCACCATGCAGCCATTTCCAAGGCTGGAAAAATGCATGTGGTCCATGATGGAATGAAATCCATGGCTGTGAGGCCCCCTTGAGCCTCGCCCTCAAAACACATCTCTGCTATAATGATTACATGGAGCCCAGGGAGACACCAATTCAACCAGGCACTTGCATGCAGATTTTTTTTTTATGATAGTAGCTAATATTTGCAGGAGACATTCAACTAAACACCTTAAATCCATTAGGCTATTTCAACCTTGCAGCAGTCTTATGAGGTAGGGATAGAATCACCCAGTTTGTGAATGAAGACATTGAGGCGATACCAAGGGGCAGGGAAAAGTTGCTTGCCCTGAGGTCACATGACCAGGCAGCAGCCGTCTTGCCCAAGGGCATCTGGGCTCAGGGACCTCCCTGCAGTAGTTGCCTTCTGGCTGGCCCACCCTGGGGAACCAGTGGGGATGGGAGGATGGAAGCAGCCCCAGGTCCATGCTGCATGAAGGCAAGAGAGTCAGAAAAACAGCCTGAAGGCCCCTCCATGCAAGAGACTGCGTGCAGCCAGGCCCATCAGCACCGCGTCCCATCCAGAGCCAAGCCAGGCACTGGTGTTTCTCAGAGGGATGCTGCTCCTAGGGAGACGTCTGGCCATATCTGGGGACATTTCTGATCATTATATTTGAGGGTGATGGTGGGGCAGTTCTCCCGGGCACCAGCGCCTCTCCATGACAGGGTGAGATCAGCTGAGGGCTGAGCTTCCATGACAACATGGAACAGCAGCAACAAGGCAATCTTACCCTGCCTCCAGGTACAAGCCCCTGGACTCCACCCAGCAGTAACAACCAGTTCTCCCCTCATCCCCTGGAGCGGCTTTCTTGCAGGGAAAGTCACAAGTTCTAGCTGAGACCTGGGTCGCCTGTTACCCGGAACTCTGCATGATAACTGAGATCACTCCTGTAAGAAAAATTAGCCCCATCTCAGTGAAGAGTCAACAGACCAGGTGCCTCAAGACGCTCACACACCGGAGCAGGACCTCATGGCAGCCATCTCCAGAATACTGCAATGAGCAGTTACAGGTGTACTTACAACAAATGCACAAGAGACTATTGCTCTACAAAGAAGAAATAAAGGATAAAGATACACAATAGACACATTGAAAAAAAAAAACTCACCATATGGCCTGGACAACAGAATGAAGAAGACAAAGGGGAAAAACAATCAGTGAACTTGAAGACAGAGCAACAGAGATTTTCAGAACTGGTAAGAAATAGACTCAAATAATTAGTAGACCTCCAGAAACCTGTGGAATTATAACAAAAGACCAAAGACCTGTCAGCGGAGTCCAGGTGAGAGGATGCAGGGAGCTCTGAGACTGTCCCAGCTTGTGCAAGAAGCATCGGCCCACAGATTCAGGAAGCTGAGCCAACCAGACACGATGAATCCAAGGAAACCCACTTCAAGATACGTTAGTGTCAACCTCTTAAAGCTAGACAATTTTTTTTTTAATTATAAAAAAAAATAACTGGGGACAGACAGAGGCAACAATTCAGTTCATTTAAAACAATTCAGATGACCACAAATTCCTCATCAGAAACCATGAAAACAGAGGAGTCGGCACATTTTCCGACACTGAAAGAAAAGAATCTTCCATTTAGAATGCTGCACCCAGCTATATATACATATCCTTTCTGAAGAAGAGAACAAGACATCCCCAGATGAATGAAATCCGAGCTCCTCTGTCATCAGCAGCTCCCCTCCGCCCCCCGAAGAGGGGCCAGACAGAAGGAGCAGCTTCGTTCAAAGCCAAGACAGCACTGGAATACCAGGAAGGAAGAACAGCACGCAGGGTACAAACATACAAAAAGATACAGCTTGGCAAGGTTCAGTCCTCCTTGCACTCGAGCATTCTAAATGATGCTTGGCGCTTGAAGCAAAAATTACAGAATTGTCTAATGTGGCTCTCAGTGCAGATACAGGAAATACTTAAAAACAATTGCATGACAAACCAGGAAGGCAGAGGGCTAGGAAGGGAGGCGCTGGCATCTCCATACTGTAACCGGTACATGTTGACACTAGTAGTAGTTGATTAGCTTGGAGCATAGAAGGTTATAGCTAAAGCAACAACTGAACAAGCTATATACTCAAAAGCACTACAGATAAATCGAAATGGGATTCTGAAAATTGTTTGAGCATCACAGGAAGGTAAGGGAAAGGAGACAGATGCAAAACAGAAAATAAAGTGGCAGACTGATGCTCCTGGTAGCTACAATCAGGCTAAATGTAAATGAACAAAACATACCAATCAAAAGACAGATATTGGCCAGGAAAGAAATAACCCAAATATATGCTATCTGTCCACAAAAAAAGTCACTTTAAATATGTATATACACACACAAGAACGTCACTTTAAACACACACACAAGTAAAAGGATAGGGTCTGGCGCAGTAGTGTAGTGACTAAAGTCCTTACCTTGCAAGGGCGCCAGTTCATGTCCCGGCAGACCCATTTCCCATCCAGCTCCCTGCTTGTGGCCTGGGAAAGCACTCGAGGATGGCCCAAAGCCTTGGGACCCTGCACCCATATGGAAGACTTTGAAGAAACTCCTGGCTCCTAGCTTCAGGTCAGATCCGCTCTGGCTAATTGCGGCCGCTTGAGGAGTGAATCAGCAGATGGAAGATCTTTCTCTGTCTTTCCTTTTCTCTGCAAATCTGCCTTTCCAATAACAGTAAATAAATAAGTAAATCTTTAAAGCATACTTAAAAATAAAAAGCATAATTTCAAACCAGAAGGTGTGGCATGGTGAGTTAGGCTGCCACCTGGGACTCCCATGGGGGCTGGTCTCGCTGCGTTTTGTGCAGCTTCCTGCCAATGCGCCTGCGAGGCAGCAGATAAGGCGCATGCACTTGAACTCCCCCCGCCCGCAGAAGAGATCTGAGTTCCCAACTCCTCGCTTGTCTTGGCCCAGCCCTTGCTATTATGAATATTTGGGAATCGAACCAGTAAATTGAAAAAATACACACCTTTTCTCAGTCCTCCCCATGACTTTTAAGTAAATAAATAAACATTTTTTAAAAAGTATAATTCCCTTGATAGAGTATTCCTAGAAGAATATTAAGGAAATCAGTGATGGTCAGGGGTTAGGAATGCCAGGAGGAACTGGGACAAAGTGTATGACCACAGAAAAGGAGACAGAGTGGGGCAGACTGGCTGCGCACCTTGGCTGGGCGCGGCTATGCCAGTGACGACAGCACCTGTCACATAGCAGGCCTCCCCAGCACTGAGTGGTGCCCAGTGTCTCTTAACTGACCAACTCAGACAACTGGCTTTTGTATGTCTGTGTCTTTTCTGGATCTACTTGGAGCCTACCAGCTGTTGTCCAGCAACCCAGTCCTCCATACAGCAGCAATGCATCATTGTGAGAAACTGGAACTTACTGCTTCCTTCTAACTCTGTTTGGGTAGCTGTCATCCAGCTCCCACAACCCCCCGCTTTCCTAGCTCCCCAAACGTTAGGAATCCGTTCTGTAAGCTCAGGCTGATGTTCAAACCTCCCCACAAGACAGAACATGTACTCAGCTGCACAGCGGTCTCTCTGTGTCTCGCTTCTTTCACACAACATGACCTCCAGTCCCACCCATGTTGCTTCAAGTGGCAACATTCCATTGTGTATTTATCTGTTTCTCCATCATGGACAGCTACATGGATTCCAGATTGTGCTTACTGTGAGTCTCTGGCTGTGAATGCGGGTAGCTTTTGAATCCTGATTGACTTTAGATGTGTGCCTAGAAGCAGAGTAGCTGGGTTAGAGAGAACCACATTCAGTTTTTTGAGGACCCTCCAAACTGTCCTTCATAGTAGCTAAACTAATTCACACGCCCACCAACAGTGGATAAAAGGCTTTCTTTATATCACCAACATTTTCATTTTTAAAAAATTCATTCATTTAATTTTTTGTTTCAAAGGCAGATTTAAAGGGAGAAGGAGATACAAAGAAAGATCTTCCATCTGCTGGTTCAATCCCCTAGTGGCCACAACAGCCGGAGCTGGGCCGACCTGAAGCCAGGAGCCTCCCCCCGGTCTCCCACACGGGTGCAGGGTCCCGTGGCTCCAGCCCATCCTCTATTGCTTTCCCAGGCCACAAGCAGGGAGCTGGATGGGACATGAACTGGCACCCATATGGGATCCTGGCCACTTGTGAGGTAAGGATTAGCCATCTGAGCCAGGCCCCACCTGCATCTTCATTTTACAGTGGGTTTTTTTTGTGGGGGGCACATAACCCTTGTAAGTCTAGGACACTAGAACTGAAGCTGGGACAAGCAGAGAAAGGCTGAAAACCCATTCCAGCCAAAAGGACATTAAGCACACAGCCGTGCCACACCCGTTGTTGACTGCATTCTGGATCTAAGGGCACGGGGAGGGTGCACCGGGCACAGGGACATTATTGGGAAGTTGATCTGAGTGTGGACTGTGGCACAAGGAACAGTGCACGTGTGTCAGCTATATAACCTGGAGCTGCCGTCCTTGTGCGGCGTGCGACAGAATCCAAGTACAACAGGAACTATAAAGATAGAGCAAGCACGGCAAGCAGGCAGTAGCTGATGACTGCAGGAGCCTGGAACACAGACGTTCTTTTGCATAAGTTCTCGGTTATTTCTGTTTCGAGAGCGTTTACATCTCACACACAGGCAAGCACCTGCACACGGCAAACTTCTGGGTGCTTCCTCAGGCTCCCTCCACATGCTGGCCGGCTCAGGGTGCGAGGGCACTGGCCCCTGCATCCTCACGTCAGAGACCTGGGATGCCCCTGAGACAATGAGACAAACAGCCCCTGGCTGCAGCTGGCTCTTGCATTCTGCCTCGCCCCTCTCCTCCTGGCCCTGTTCTGCTCCTTATTCTCCCATTGACCACTTGGTCCACAGCAAAGATCGTTCGCAAATAAAGCCGAGGCCTCTAGGAGCTGCTGGGACCATCAGCCAGGCAGGCACAGGCTCCCGTGTGTCATGCCCAACTCCCTCTGACTGGCTCTTTTTTTTTTTTTTTTTCATAAGCTCATTTTTTCCCTCTGTTAAAGTTGTTTCTATTCATCTCACTTTACCATGGCCCAGACCAATCTTCCTGAATTAGCAGAGGCCTGTGGTACCCTGCAAGGCGATGCAAAGGCGAAGGAAGAAGCCATAGACAGACAGACCGTCTGCAGCAGAACTATTTAATTTGAGCTGCTTGCCCCTCTGAAAAATGATGTCCACACCAGATAAGGAGCCAGGCAGTTTAAATTGTTCTATCAGAACCGAGCTGCCTGTGTTTGAAGCTCATTCCAGACAATTGGAAACTGTTCTCTCTCTCTCTCTTTCTCTCTCTCCTTTTTTTTTTTTATAAGGCAATTGCCCAACTTGAAGGCTGTTTGTGATTGAAGCAGAGGCCACAGTAATTTATACAGTAAACGCCTCTATCCAGATCAAATTGTATATTTTCTAGGCAACTGTGCTGGGTAAATACTGCCTCTGTTTTATCTTTAATGTGGTATCTTCACGCATTCTGTCAAGCTAACCCTCCTCGGGGAATATTTTCCATGCTCGTGCCTGGGCAACGTGCAGTTGATTCCGTTGCAAGCGGTTTGCCTGGCCACAGATGAGGATATTAAGTGCTGAGTCTTCCTTCCTTGGGGCCAGTTTCCCTAGGAAGGTGCATTTGCGGCTCTATAATGGGTCTTTTCCTGTTCTAATTAATATGACAACACAGCAGTGTCATCAGCCAGTATTTATGGAGCAGCCCTGGAAGGCGTGGGGCCTGCGCTGGGGGCTTTAATTAAAAGGGCCTATCTTATTCCAGGGATGTACTCCGAGAGACGCTCAGTCAGCCGCGCAGGGACAGGCGGCAGCATCCCACGCCATGGCGCACAGGGACAGGCGGCAGCATCCCACGCCATGGCGCACAGGGACGGGCAGCATCCCTCGCCATGGCGCACAGGGACGGGCAGCATCCCACGCCATGGCGCACAGGGCAGGCGGCAGCATCCACGCCATGGCGCACAGGGACGGGCAGCAGCATCCCTCGCCATGGCACACAGGGCGGGCAGCAGCATCCCTCGCCATGGCGCACAGGGACAGGCAGCAGCATCCCTCGCCATGGCGCACAGGGACGGGCAGCATCCCTCGCCATGGCGCACAGGGACGGGCAGCAGCATCCCTCGCCATGGCACACAGGGACGGGCGGCAGCATCCCACGCCCTGGCGGAGCACTGGGGCAGCTGAGCACATGGTTCCACAGCCATTCCAGAGTGAGTTCAACATATATTAGCTGAAAAGGGAAAACATGCAGGGTCTGCAGGCATCGTGTATGTCTGAAAACATGTAAACATAAACTCCACTCGCGTCGACAGCTTCAACGTCCAGAGCACTGCATACCACAGCAACCCCTGGCGATGGGGATGAGAGCACCGGACAAGGGAAGACCCAAACTTTCGGTCATTTGTATAATATTAGAATTTTCTACAAGAACATATTACTTTTCATAAACAGGCAGCAGAGCTGTAGAACACAGCACTCACTGGGTAATCACAGACTGGGGTGGGCATGTGACTGAAGCAGTTAGAACACATCTCAGATCCGAGGACCTGGGTTCAAGTCCCGGCTCCTCGGTTTGGGCCAGGCTCTTGCTAATGCCTACTCTGAGAGCAGCCCAGTGGCCAAGCAGCTGTGTCCCTGCCGCTCACGTCAGAGACCCAAGTTCCAGGCTCTTGTCTTTCGCCTGGACCAGCCCCAACCATTGCAGGTGTTTGAGGAGTGGACCGGCAGGTGCAAATGTGCTCTCTCCCTCCCCCAGGCCCTGAGAAATAAAGATTCTTAGGTCTCCTAGGTGATAGGTATCATGCTTTTTTTTTTTTCTTAAAGACTAGTTTATTTTTATTGGAAAGGCAGACTTACAAGAAAGAGCTATGCCGTCTGTGCTGGTTCACTCCCCAAATGGCTGCACTGGTCAGAGCTGAGCCCATCTAACGCCAGAAGAAGTCTGGGAGCTTCTTCTGGCTCTCTAACGCAGGTACAGGGTCCCAAATTGAGTCATCCTCTTTCCCAGGCCACAAGCAGAGAGCTGGAAGGGAAGTGGAGCAGCCAGAACATGAACCAGCACCCATATGGGATCGTGGTGTGTGCAAGGTGAGGATTTAGCCATTAGGCTATCTCGCTGGGCCTGAGGATTAACCTATTATGTCATGGTGCCGGCCCTAACATGCTGTCTTTATAATCACAGGGGGAAAAAAAATAGCAGAGAGCTCCAAATAAATAAACAGCACGATTTTTAGAAATAAGTAAAAATTATTTGAATTTGCTGTTTTTCTCCACTCCAAGATGACTTCTGTCAACACTCCCTGAACTGGGATATACTTCTCTCCCACAGGGTACACTGGGGCCCCAGAGATTGCAGGGATCCAAACACTGGGGCAGGGACACCTCCGCGTGCCTAGAGGGCAGTGTGACTTCCCTGTCATCCGTGGGGAAGAACAAGGCACTGCAGCTCTCTTAAGCCAACTGGGACTTGAGGCTGTTACGTGCCAGACACAGATTCTAGACTCTTCCATGCTCTGGAACCACCATCGTGCCATGCTGACACCTGAAGACAGCACACACCTGGGAACAGACAGCACTATGGAATAGGGAGGCGAAAGGCACCAAGCCTCTCCCCACCCATCAGACAGCCTCAAGGCACCGCTCACGATGGAAGCCCGAGAGACCCCCACATCCAGCCCCCTCAAGCCTGACCTGCACTCGGCTTTCTCCCAGGCCACTCCTCTCAAACCCGGATCATGAGGATCATTTGCTACAAGTGCTAAACTACTTGGAGGTCCGGGCCAGTGTCCATAGGGTCTTAAATGACACTGTCAGGTGACAACTGTTTACCGCACGGGGTGACAGACAGTGGTAACTGACTCTCGGCTCACTGACGGCAGCTCCCAGGCTGCCTGAGGAGGATGCCCTGCAAGCTGCCCTCAGTGAGAGATGGTGCCAACTCAGCACCTGAGCCCCGGGGCCATGAGTCTACGCCTTATCCTCCAGGCCAATGAAGTCCAGAAACGCACAGTACACACTTCCAGGCCAGACGACCTCAGGAGCAGCAAGCTCCAGAACTCGGACACAAGCCCAGTCCCAGACTGCTTCCCAAGCTCGTCCCATTTCGTCTATTATGAATCCTGGGCAGCTGACCTGACCAGAAGGCCACACCAGCCTTCACCCAGAGCTCGACAGAATCAGAGTGCAGTGCCGGTGCCACCAGGGGATTCCCTCCACGACTCTGAAAACACTTGGCACCTGCAGCTCGTCAGGCAGAGGGTTCGTCCCCACCTTGTCCTGCTGTCATTGATCTGACAAAAGGTAGAGAGTCGCTGGCCATCCAATGGACACACAGCTGCTGGTGACTGGTCTTGTCCCTTGCACCTGCTCCAAGGAGCCATAAACCAGGAACACCGCGTGGACAGGTGGCCACAGGAGGACAGGACACAACCGGCCTCCCTTCCTCCCTCCAGCGGCTTCCTTTTCCTCCCTACTCTGGGCACTTGAGTCCTGGATAAAGTGCCCATCTTGCACAGCCAAGAGGAGGTCAAATTAAGAATGGTGCTCTCTTTAGCAGCTACAAAAAGTTGTCATTTTCTCATCAAGTCAAGTTCCCTAATGGCTGAGAGATGAGCCCAATTTCTAACCAGTCCAGAAACTGGACCATTTTGCTCTCAGTGGTGCAGGCTCCCCGTGGGGCAGATTGCCACAGGCACGGCAGGTGCCAGGCAGGCCCGGCAGGCGCCCTCATCTCCCCTTCCAGGCTTCTTGTCTTTGGGGTTTTAATTCACCTCCAAAGTCCTAGAGCTTACAAGAAGACTGGGGAGTCACAGGAGTCCTTCGACCCTTTGAATGGGTCGCAGCAGCTGTATTTATTTAAAGAAAGTCAGTCACTCCTTTCCAGGCTGAAGACAGAAAGTAAGATTGGATAAGGGGAAGGAAGCCTCATGCTGAATAAATGACTTGAAAAAAAAAAAAAAAAGAATCACCATCCAGGGACTTGCGAACCTCTGTATTGGTGGCTTTTACGAGACCCTGGAAATTCACCCCAGCTAAGCGCCAGCCCTTGTAGGAGATGCATGCTGCGTCCGCAGGGTGTCCACCAGGGGAGGGCTCTGGGCCGCTCACTCAGAACCCATGCATGCCATGCCTCCTCCCTAGGGACCCTCGGATTTGCCACCCATATGAGGGGCTCGCCATGTTGTTCCAGCACAAAAGGTCACCCTTGCCTCTCCCTTAAGGGTCCCCCAACGCCCCAGCATGATTCAGAGACTCACAGAGGAACCCCACAAGCTGCCTCAGAGCTTAGCGGCCTTCTGGGCCTCCCCCGTGCCCACAGCATCTCAGCCCCTGCCCACCCTCCTACAGCCCCCCCACTTCTTCCTGATGTCTTATGCTCTGGGAGCTTAGACTGTGCACACCTTCCACCCCGCACATGTGCGTACACAGTTTCCGTTCATCTCTAACCCCATTCTTCTCCATTCTGACCTTTACCCAGAAACACCTCCTCCAGGAAGCCTTCACTGATCCTACTCCCAGCCTTGTCTATGCTCCAGCGTGCTTCACTCTTATATCCTAACACAGCTCCTCCCTCCAACCCCCCTCGTCACATAGCAAGCTGTGTCTCCCATGGTGGCACCTGGAACTCAGGGACTTGGGGAGCAACACACCTGTGTGCCCAGCATGGCTCTCAGAGGAGGGAGATTGCACCAAGCCTGCTGTGAGATGCCCTGGCTTCCAACCTGGCAAAGGTACCAGCCCACCAAGGACTCCAGGCCTCGGCCTGCCAAGGTCCTGTCTTTCCTCCATTTCCTCTGTGAGCTGCAGACAAAGGCCACACTCACGGAAGACACAGCACCCGTCACCTCTCCCAGAGCAGGGAACAAAGGCACGGCACGTGGGCCTCACCCCCGGCGCTGACGGCCACTCTGCACCCAGCTACAGGCACCACACTGGTTGCCATGGCGCGTTTTAATTAAGTGTAAGGATCGTGTGTCTTGATAACAGAAAACGCATCTCCCCTTTGTTTGTCTGCAGTTCCTTTAGGAGCAGATCTGGGGGCTGTGGAGCTCGGAGCAGGTTCTTAGCAGAGGGGAGGGTGGGCAGAGCTCCAGGGGAGGGACCGGGGGCTGGGGGGGACCGACACAGCCCTGCACCTCCCTCGGGGACCATCTCCACTGCCAGAAGATGCTGCCGCAAGTCTGCGACCTGTGAAGGGCTGCGGTTATAAGAAGGTGCTGGACGGGCTATCCCACCCTCAGCTGGCCCCAGGAGCTGCCTGTGCTTCTGTCAGGGACCAAGGCCAGGTCACAACAGCGCAGGACAGCCTCACAGGAGCACCCGAAAACCCAAAGGGGCTCACTGGCCACCAGGCTGGGCTGAGCCAGGCGGCCCCTCACACCTCCAGGGTCCTTGAAGGTCACTGAGAGATGGACTAGGAGGTGCCAAGCTTAAGGGTTGAATGAGAATTCTCTCCTCGGCAGTGCGTACCAGGGTCAGCACTGCTCACCATCCCGTACCCAGCAAGTGCTGCCAAGGGCCCAGGAAGTCGGCACAGGTGTACGATGCCAGCGGGAAGATGTGGTGCACAGTTAAACTGGCAGGCCCACCTGTGTAGCACCCATGCGACATTTCCTGCATGCAGGCAGGTGACGCGGGTGGTGTATTGCTCAACCTGCTTGGTCTGGTGGACCATCCAGCTGTTCTCTCGAGCCCGCACTCAGAAGGCACGCTCCTCGCTGCTGGCCAAACACTGTCCTTGAACCAGGGTTGTTTGGTTCGCATAACATGCGATTCACACTCATAGAGGGCGGGCTTTGAGACAACGCAGATCCTTGCAGAGCCCAGAGAAGGAGGCTACAACACCTCCCGGTGCCGCAGGACCGAACCTGGGAAGCCCTCGAGAACCAAGGTCACTTTGGCCCTTAGGACACACCTGCTTCCCACAGCAGTCTCGTCTTTTTCCCGTCTCTCCCTTCCCACCCAGTGCTGCCACCTGTTTTTCTTTTCATCCATGTCCTCTCTTTGCTCATGGTGTTTCTTCACTTTATTTTTTTTTGTAAGATTTATTTATTTTTATTGGAAAGGCAAATTTACACAAAGAGACAAGATCTCCTGTCTGCTCATAACTTTAACTTGTAAGTGGCCTCTTAAGACTTCTTTCCTGTCCTTTCTTTAATTGTCTCAGCACCACAACCAAGAACACAGTTCCATTCATCCAAAAATATTTTCAGAGAGAGCTCTGCAGTGGACTCAGTGCTCCAGGAAGGAGCTGCAGCTCTGGCTCTCTGCCATGAGGACCAGAATAGGCACATGCTAGAAGGACCCAGTCTAATGGGCAGCCCGGGCCTCAGCATCTGTGAGGCCTCGGGAGGCAGGCCGTCAGCTAGCACCACCCTTTGCACACGGGAAGAGCTGAGCCTCCGAGAGGTGAAACACCTTGTCTCCGAGTGCCACAGGGAGTGCAGAGCTGCCTTCCGAGCTGGCAGGGCCAGCTAGTGCAAAATTAAAAGTGCAGGTTCCCTTATTCAAAAGTTGTTAAGGGGCAGGTGTCTGATGTAGCAATTAAGACACCATAATATGGGACACCTGCAACCCATATTGGAGTGCTTGGGTTCAAATCCCAGCTCTACTCCCATCCTGGCTTCCTGTTCACCTAGAGGGCAGGAGGTGAGGGCTCAAGCAGTCGGATCCCTGTCGCCCATTTGGGAAGCTTGAGTTCTGGGTCCTAGCTCAGACCTGGATTTTCTTCCCTGTTGTGGACTATTTGGGCAGTGAATTAGCAGATGGGAAATCAGTCTCTGTCTCTCTCCACCTCCACTGCCTTTCTAGTAAATAAAATAATAAAAATCAATGTTAGGGGCCAACACCATGTTTAGCACACTAAGCCTCCAGCCTAAGTGTTTGGGCCCCTACACCTACATGGGAGACTCAGATGAAGCTCCTGGCTCCTGGCTTAGGATCGACCCAGTTCTGGCTGTTGTGGCTATTTGGGGAATGAATCAGCAGGTGGAAGACCTCTCTCCCTCACTCTGTCTCTCCTTCTCTCTGTTGTAACTCTGTCTTTCTAATAAAGATAAATATCTTCTAAAAATCACCATTGGGCCCGGCGCCATGGCCTAGTGGCTAAAAGTCCTCACCTTGAATGCACTAGGATCCCATATGGGCGCCGATTCTAATCCCGGCAGCTCCACTTCCCATCCAGCTCCCTGCTTGTGGCCCGGGAAAGCAGTCGAGGACGGCCCAAAGCCTTGGGACCCTGCACCTGCGTGGGAGACCCGGAAGAAGTTCCTGGATCCTGGCTTCGGACCGGCATAGCATCGGCCGTTGCGGTCACTTGGGGAGTGAATCATCGGACGGAAGATCTTCCTCTCTGTCTCTCCTCCTCTCTGTATATCTGACTTTCCAATAAAAAATAAATCTTAAAAAAAAAATCATTAAGGTCCAGCACGGTAGCCTAGAGGTTAGTCCTCGCCTTGCACACACTAGTATCCCATATGGCTGCCGGTTCATGCCCCAGCTGCTCCACTTCCCATCCAGCTCCCTGCCTGTGGCCTAGGAAAGCAGTTGAGGATGGCCCAGAGCCTTGGAACCCTACACCCACCTGGGAGACCCCGAATCTCCTGGCTCCTGGCTTCGACTCTGATCAGCTCCAGCCATTGCAGCAGCTTGGGGAGTGAACCAGTAGACGGAAGATCTTTCTCTCCGTATATCTGCCTTTCCAATAATAAATAAATAAATCTTTCTAAAAAGATCAACGTTAAAAAGCTGAGAATTTCAACCTGGCCAAAGCAGAGCACTAAACCCAACACGCTTGGCAGTGTGATACAAGCCATGACCCAAGAAGACAGCGCGGCGGGGAGCGGTCAGGCAGCGGTCCCCGACTCCTGCGCTGGTGGAGCAGGTCCCAGCACCAGCCTCCAGCTGCCTCTGCCCCCCACAGCTCGAGTCCTGGGCAGCAGCAGCCCGAGGGGCCTGCATGCGGCCAGCCCACAGGCTCCAGCGGGCCCCACGTTGCTGATGCCATTAGCTGAATTCAATTGTAAGTCTCTAATTACAATCCTTTTCTAGGAACAAGAGGGCCAAACTGAATTAGGAGGGGGAAACAGCCCATACTTTCATTCAGAGAGGAAAAAAAATTGGAAGAAAAGCAAAATTAGATTGTCCTCTGTGTGTACTAGATCTAAAGGCTGCAGGGCCCGGAGCTGGGTCTTGCCCCGACACCTGAGCGTGGAGCCAGCTGAGCCGCACAGGCCTTGCCCTTGGCCCTGATTTCCGTATCTGTGAAATGGCAATTAAATAACCAATTTGGGTCCTTTTGTGAAGATCAGATTATTTTTTAAAGATTTTTTAAAATTTGTTTTAAAGGCAGTTTCAGACAGACGTTTTCCATCCTCTGGTTCACTCCCCAGGATTCGGCCAGGCCAGAGCCCGGAGCCTGGAATCCCAGTGGATTCTCGCACAGCAGTGCAGGGACCCGAGCACTTGCGCCTTCTTCTGCTGCCCTCTCAGGTGCATTGACAGGGAGCTGGATCAGAAGTGGAACAGCCGGGACTCAAACTGACGTGCATCTGGTGAGCTGACACTGCAGATGGCGGCCTGACCAGCCGGCCCACCACACCAGCCCTGTGAAGGAGCGGCTGGACCATGCAGCTGTGCCTACCCTTGGAGCAGTGGCTCTCCTTGCACGTTCTTTCAGGGGGCATCTGGACATGCGTACAAGTCCGATTGAAAAGTACTGCAAAAAGGCATTTAAACACACGGCATCATCTGTGGGACTTAGGCCCCAGGAATCTGAATACAGCAACCTGAAAGGCCTTGTTGACTTTCTAACAAACAAGCCAGGGGACCTGTGCATTATTTTGCTCTGCTCCAGCATGAATATTTCATAAATTACATGCAATTATTAACAACATCAACACTAGCAAATTAATTACTGTCAATTCATATTAATAAAATTGCATTTTGTAATAAATAAAGTTAGTTCACTACGCCCCATCTGTCTCAGAGGTATTCACATTTGTCAATTGTCCTCTACTTCAGGCTAAAGTAAAAGTAATCAAATAACTAATTACCGTGCGAGATGTATCACTGCTCACACGTCAATGAAAACTTGCCGTTTATAACCCTTAGGACTGAATATTCAAATCTGTGTTTATTTCTGTGCTTAATGAAAATGTCCAGCCCTCTGCTTTTTACCTGTTCCGTCCAGCCTGGGCCACCTGAGGAACAGCAAGTGGGCGACCGTGCCCAGCGGTGCAAAGACCAGCAAGCAGAGTGACCAGCATCGGACTCAGTACATGAGCAGCATCCTGGTCACCCGGGACCTGTCGCTCTGTGGCCTAAATTCTGAGCCAAGTGGGCTTCCTCTGTCACTTTTCCTTTTCCAAGCTAAAACGCTAGCTTTTTAATCACGATCCACTACACAAGAGGCAAAGGGCTTCACCCCTGAGGCTCGTCTCCCACGCTCTTTGGAGTGCTCATTTCTGTGGCTTTTAAGGAGAGGCTGGGTGGGAAAGGCTAGCAATGCCTGGGCAGCTGGGACAAGGCTGTGGTTGCAGCCATCAGCTTCTCAGGCACCAGCACAGCAGGGGTGCTGGTTGCAAACTAATTTTCTAGAACTACTGGCTGGAAGCTCAGAGAGCACCCATCTCTGGACACTGTCGTCCTGTCCACCACGTGAGCACAGCGGTACCTCCCTTGGCGGCAGCCCTGCTGTCTGCTTGGAGGTGGTATACAGACTCTGCTTTCTTTTCAACTCAAAGCTGACTTCCAACGTACCTGTTTCACGCAGGAGACAATCATTGCAATGAGGACCTTGTCACAAATCCCACTGCCCTTTACGGCAGCGCACACAACCCATCAGCAACACATGGGGGCTTCTGCTGAGACCCCTAGACCGAGTCTGGAAGTACTTCCCACCTCTCCCAAGCCCCCTCGGTGTGCTCTCTGACACGTCCCATGGGCCACAGTCCTACCACGTTTCTGATACCTGCTGGAGTTGGCGCTGTCCTGGCAGGTCAGCAGGATGAGCCCCTCGGGAGGATCACCGTGTTCCTCTGCACTCTGCCATCGCAGAGAGCCTGGGCACCTTGGGCTGCCAGCTCAGCAGCAGTGGCAGAGCCACCTCTGCCCCTTTCAGGTCAGCTTCTCCAGACGGCCCTTGCACAGTCAGCCTTGGTGAGGAGCCCTCAGGCCCCAGCCCCTCACTCAAGGGAAGCACCTCACTCAACTGGTGTCTTCAAAACAGCCAAATCACCTCTTCCAGGTGGTCACACAGGCTGGCTTCCAGGTTGTCGATGTTCCTTTTGGCTCTTCTCTGAAAGGCAAAGAAAACACCTGCTTCTGAATGGTCATGGTTGGACAAGATGCTGACGGTGGTGACGCCATTCGCAGCTTTGGTCTTGACAACCGTCTCCATGTGCTGATCTTCTTGGTTGCCATCAAAGCTGACGCGGGCTTTGTCTGACCCCACGCACTTAGGCAGGTAGAGAAATCAACTGCCTTGCTGAGCTCGCACAGAACTTTGCAAACAGTACATTTATTTTAATTATTTGAAAGGCAGAAAACCCGACGCAGTAGCCTAGTGGCTAACGCCCTTACCTTGCATGTACCAAGATCCCATGTGGCACCAGTTCATGTCCAAGCTGCTCCACTCCCCATCCAGCTCCCTGCTGTGGCCTGGAAACGCAGCAGAGGATGGCCCAAAGCCTTGGGACCCTGCACCCACAGTGTCCTTGGAGACTCAGAAGAGGCTCCTGGCCACTGGCTTCAGATTGGCTCAGTTCCACCTGTTGCAGCCACTTGAGTGAACCAGCAGACAGAATATCTTTCTGTCTCTCCTTCTGTCTGTTACTCTAACTTTCCAATAAATTTTTTTTAATAAATAAATCTTTTTAAAAAGGTGGGGGGGGGGGCAGAGCTAGAGGAAGAGATCAAGAGTGATATCATCCATCTGCTGGTTTGCTCCTAAATGACTCCAGTGGCCAGCGCTGGGCCACGCTGAAGCCAGGAGCCAAGAACCTCCCCTGAGTCTGCCCCGTAAGGACAGGGACTTGAGCACTGGGGTCATCCACGGCCACTTTCCCAGGCATGTCAGCAAGCAGGTGGATGGGCAGTGGAGCAGCCGGGACCCGAGGGTTTGACTGGCTGCAGCACAGTGCCGGCCCCACAAGTAGCACACATCCTGAGAGAAGCTGGACCACGCGCCAGGACCTTCATGCACCCCCAGAGGCTGGGCCTCCTTCCCCCGACTTTCAATCTTAATTTAAAACAAAGCCCTTCTCTTTCAACAAGGCCTCTGGAGTTGGAACCTGGAGGCTGGCCTGCCCTGATCCCGGCCTCTCCTGCAGGATGCTCAGGCCTGGCAAGGGAAGCACAAGACGTGCCACTCGGCTGGCACAGCATAGGCAGGGCATTCGAACCCCTCTGTGTTGAACTACTACTTTAATATATACATATATGCATGTCAATGCCCAATTGATTAGTTCTCTCAGGTGTGCATGGATGTTGGTAAATGTTGGAATGACAACAGACTGTGTGTGGACAGGCCTGGCCAGCAGAGCTTCTGCCTTCTTAGCACAGGACATGACTGAGCCCTCACTTCAGGGGCCTGGGGTGGCCGTGGCAAAGCACCACAACCCAATCGTGGGGACGAGTCCGGATTCAGGGTGTGAGCAGGGCCTCTAGACGCGGGGCTCTCTGCCTCTGCCAGCTCCCGTGACCCAGCCACCCCGGGACTTACTCGGTGTCTCCCGCGTCTTGCGCGTCCACATCTCCCTCCTTGCAAGCTTAGCAGCCACACCAGAAGAGGGCCACCCTAGTCCAAGACGACTTCTTTGTGGTTGAAGGAAGATCTAATTTCCAAACCAGGTCACACAGCACACTGTGGTACTGGTTATAGGCACTGGTCTGGTCCAGAATTACACACCTTGTGGGTTCCTGGGCTTGACACCCCTCATCCCAAGAGGGTACTAAAAACACATTCCCAGCCTCCGTCCCAGCAGCTCTGCCTGTGCTGGTGATGGCTCAGAACCTGGACTGAACGTCTCTATGCCAGGTTGCAGCCTGTCCGGTAGAAAACCTGAGCCTGCCCGTCAGCAGGAGCAGCCAAGGTCGGGGAGTGGCCACAGCACAGGCCTCGCCCCCGCCCCCACAGTGGTGCCATCAGTCATGCTTGGTCCAGGCAGCAGAAGGTGGGGCCAGGAAGACCCCAGGACTTCCCAAGCTACGTGCTGCTAACAGCGGGGTGTGGGCTGGAAGCATACACTTGACCACATCACCGTGCCCACAGCCACAGGACAGGTCGCAAGTACAAGAGCATCCCAGACTTGGGGTGGCAATGGAGGTGAGCAAGGGGTCACTGCTCAGCAGGACGGCTCATTTTCCAGAATGCCCCAGGGGTCAGGCGGGGTCAGGTGGGGTCAGGCGAGTGAAGTAGCTAACATGAATCTATTCCAGGGGAGTCGCTGCACTAAGGCACATCAGGGAAGATGGGAGCTGAGTGACTGAGCGGGCCTGCAGGGGTCTAGGTGGCCACAGCAAGGCCAGGTCTGGGCCTTCAGCAGAAGTGGAGGGTCCTTCCTGTCAGGGCACACCTGAGACAAGCCACAACCAATGAACAGAACTGGCTGGGGAGATGTCCCATCCGTATCTGAATGACAGTAACTCAGTGACCAGGAAAAGTAAGCCAGGGTGAGGAGCAGCCAGAGGATCCTGGGAAGAGTGAGGGAAGGGCAGCCAGGATGCAGCATCGCTACACTGAGACAAGGACAAAGAGCAGCAACGATCAGCAGCTCACATCACCAGAGTGGCCGTGTCCCAAGCCCCGTGCCAAGGACTTCACGTGACACTCATCGGAGGAGAAAGTCAGGAACCTGCAACATGGCCAGCTGTGTGCCTGGCACATCAGACGCGCATCCTCACCCATCTGACCCCAGACTCCCCCCAGTGTACCCCAGAACCCAGGTCCTCTCTGCGTGGCCTCAGGGAGCGCCTGCAGGATGCTAGGCTCAAACCATGCTGTGCCACAGGGGAGCTTTAGGGAGCAGCCAGAAGACTTCTCTCAAGTCCCGAGGGGAACATGAATTGGCCAGCACCAGCAGGTGCTTAAAACACACATTTCAGATGGGAGAGGGCTGTTGTAGGCTAATTAAATTGGGATGCAGTCTCATCGTTTTGGTAAACACTGCCCGTGCCCAGAAAGAAGCAATCAGCCTATGTCAAACAGGATCTTCCCACTCAGCCGGGGAAAAAGAGCACAGTATGTTCTCAGCACACTGCTGATGACAAACGTGCAACCCACTGAAAGACTCTGCACACCTCCTCAGGAGGAAGGGAAAACCCGGGGCATCTGTGGAGAGGCACACAGCTCAGCCCCACAGAGGACAAACCAGGCCGCATGCATGAGCCAGGATCCCCTCTAACCTGAAACGCCTGTCCCATGTGCATGTGGCGCCGGCCGTTGTCACCCTGCCTCCTAGGCCCAGGAATTAAGAGGACAGCCAAGAGGAGCTACAAGCCATCAGCAAGGCAAGCCAAGCATGGCCACGCCTGGCCCGTGGAAGGCAATGTCAATCCAGGCAGGTGGCTGGGATTGGCATCACGGCACAGCATCCCAGTCCAAGCACCAGTCTGAGCACCAGCTGTTCTACTTCCTACTCAGCTCCCTGCTAACACGCACCTGAGAAAGCAATGGAGAACGGCCTAAGTGCTTGGGTGCATGCCACCCGCACTGGAGACCGGGATGCAGTTCCTAGCTCCTGCTTTCCTCAGCCCCGGCTGTTGTGGCCTTCGGGGGAGTGAACCAGCTGATGGAAGGTCTCACTCCGTGTCTCCTTCTCCTAGAGGCTGAGATGCCACCTGGGACACCCAAATTCCCAGATCAGAGTGTGCACGTTCAGTGCTCAGCCCCGCTTTCCTGGTGCACCCTGGGACAGCGCAAGTGGCTGTGCCCCTACACCATGCGGGAAACGTGGACTGAGTTCCCAGCTCCTGGCTTCAGCCCGCCTCGCCCCAGCCTTTGCATGCATTTAGAGAGAACCAGTGGTTGGAAATGCTCTCTCTCCCTCTTGTTCTGTGTCTCTCCACCTCTTAAGCAAATTCATTAAAATATTTTAAAAGACAGACCTTCAATCTAGGCCCCTTTGGAAGACCCCCAACACAAGACCGTTTCACTTGCCGATGTGAGGCCCCTCAAGGCTCTGGAGACTGGAGCACGCCTGCCGAACGCCTGTGTTTCATACCAGGTGAAGCTGGGACTCAGCCAGGTCTTCTCTCGCCTGAGCCACACAGCCAGGCCAAGGGAAACCCGGCTGCCTGACCGAGGCGCCCCTTCCCTCCTTCATCTCACCCAAACACAGCTTTCTGCTGCAGGAATGAAAGACAAAGAAACAGAAACATACACATGCGTGCGTGCACACACAAACACTCGCACACGGGCACTTCTGAAGATCAGTAAAAATCATTAATACACAGGACAACAAAAATTCAACAGGACCTCTTGCTTAATTAATGATGTCCTCCCCATATTTTTCTCCCTTCAGATTTGCTAATAGCATGAAGCGTTAGGTACAGTAACGATATTAACTCTAAATTTCTCACTGTTAACAGTGTCACCACCTTCATACGATTCAAATTTAGTTGCTTTGCATCTAATTGAAGCATTGCGCGTGTGCGCGCACACACACACACACACATACACAGGTAATTCGACATCCAAAGGAGGAGACATATTACTTAACTTCATGATGATAATTACCCAAAGCACAAAGATGCTCATAAGAACGGTCCACGCTGGGCAGCGTCCAGAAAAATTAAACCTGTGTTGCAGCTTCAATACATCTGAATACTAGGAATTGGCAGAAAAACCTCCATTCTATGAATAATAGCCTCTTCAGCCACACAGGACAGCAGTACATGCATTTTTCAGAAGAGAAGAGAAGTGGGAAAGGAAAGAAAGAAAAAAGGAAAAAAAAAAATAAGAGTCTGGAGCTTTTTCCAAAATGCTGCTAATGTACCACTGAAACTTAATTTCATAATTTACTGGCAGTCAAGATGGCAGGAAATAAAATAATTTGCTATATTCTGCACAACAAACCCTGCTTTTCCTGGGAAGGGGTAATTATCCCCATGGAAAAAAAAAAAAAAAGAAAAAATACGCCATCTCATATTAAGCTAAAGTCTCATCAAGAAGAGAAAAAGTGCCTCATTACACGTAATTACCAGGGAATTAGAAACATCATTTAACTAAATGAGCGAATAATGCTCAGGATATTGAAGAAACTTGCCTGCACTTCTGCAAAGCACTCTAAGTCCCATTACAAAAATTGCCCCTCTTTAATGGAATAATTTCAGGCCTTGTCTGCCTTGCTTTAAAAAGAAAGAGCCTGGGAGAGGCAGAAAGAGGGCGAAGCTGCCCTAAACAACTGTGGAAAGGCAGTGCCGGGAGGCGCTGTCGCTCCTGGAGACCGCCGCTCCCAATGACTCCTAATCCACCATAATCAGGAGAATTAAACCTGAGCACCTGAAAAAGCGATTAGCCCCTTTTTAATTGTACTTCCCTAACATGGCTGTGTACTTGTGAGTTTGTACCGGGGATGACAGAGGAAAGATTTTCAAGTTCAGGTACAGCTTCCTTGCTCCGATACAAAAGCAGTTACAGCCATTCAGCAGGCTCTAACAGACATAAAATGAGACATACCTGCAGGCTGATGTCTCCTGCAGCTTAGTGCACTGACTTGTTAGCGCCTGAAAGCATCCAGGCTTGGCTTAGCATCCCCTGCCCCGCTCCTCCTTGCCTTTCATATTTGTCAAGGTTTAACACAGAAGCATAAATCTGATAGAAGCATCCCACCTCCCACCAATTTTCTTTTTTAAAAATTTTGTTTATTTTTATTGGAAAGGCAGATTTACAGAAAAAAGAAGAGAAAGATCTTCCATTTACTGGTTCACTCCCCAAGTGGCTGCAACAGCCAAAGCTGAGCTGATGTAAAACCATGTGCCAGGGGCCTCTTCTGGGTCTCCCACGCGGGTGCAGGGTCCCAAGGTTTTGGGCCTTCCTCAGCTGCTTTCCCAGGCCAATGCAGGGAGCTGGATGGAAAGTAGAACAGCCACAGGACATGACCTGAAACCCATATGTGATCCTGATGTTGGCAGGCAAAGGATTAGTCGATTGAGCCATGTTGGCTGCAAATCTCCATATTAGCAAAGAGGAAGCCAAGACGAGCCAAGACAAGTTCCCTTAGACTGAATTCCCCTCATTTAACTCCAAGATGGAAAGTGGCACTACTGAGGTCTAGTGTGATAACCTAGGGGCTAAAGTCCTCTCCTTGAATGCGCCGGGATCCCATATGGATGCCGGCTCATATCCCGGCAGGTCCAGTTCCCATCTAGCTCCCTGCTTGTAGCTTGGAAAAGCAGTTGAGGAAGGCCCAAGACCTTGGGACCCTGCACTTGTGTAGGAGACCCGGAAGAGGCTCCTGGCTCCTGGCTTCAGAATGGCTCAGCTCCGGCCATTGAGGCCACTTGGGGAGTGAAATAGCAGATAAAACATCTTCTTCTCTGTCTCTTCTCCTCTCTCTGTGTATCTGACTTTCCAATAAGATAAATAAATCTTTTTTAAAAAATTAAAAAAAAAAGAAAGAAAGTGGCAGCACTGGAGCTTCTGGCTGAGTTAGAACAAAGGGGAAGCTGGCCTTCTATTCGCACGGGAAACAAAGGAAAAGGACGCAGTTGTGACAGTAACTGCACCTGCACTTGAGGCACACGAGTCAGGGAAACCAATTTACCAGCACAGCTCCCAGAACCAGTAGGAAGGGCTTAAAGCACAGGCCCAGCACCATGGCCTGGCGGCCAAAGTCCTCACCTTGAACTTGCCAGGATCCCATATGGTCACTGGTTCTAATCCTGGTCCACCCGCTTCTCATCCACCTCCCTTCCTGTGGCCCGGGAAAGCAGTCAAGGAAAGCCCTAGGCCACAGGGTGCTGTCTTCCCTTGATGCTAACAACACCACGCACACTAGCCAAGCCCAGGTCAGCGCTCACCTCTGTTCTCCCTAACAGAGGCGCTAGGATGGCACAATGCCCCATGCCCACACAAACCGGAGAGTCCGGAGTCAGCCTGGCAGCCACTGCCAAGCCCAATGACCTGTGGTCACGGTGGTGGAATATTCTGAGACAAGAATCCATGCAGCCTGGGGTTGGTGGGCCATGCTCCGAGCCTTTCCGTTTGCTGCATTTCCTCGCCAAGTGTACGCTCTCAGTGTCAGCCATGCCAGAAGGCTGCAAACATTGGAACCACTGTTTTTCTAATTGTTTCCGTCAGCTCATCTATCTTGTGCCATTAAGCAAAGAAAAAAAAAAACCCTTTGGATCACATGAGTCAAGATGGCCCAAGAAGCTCGTGCCTGACTACCACTGCCCTCTACGCCAAGGTAACTGCCAGCGAGCAGCACGAGAGAAGACACACGGGACAGGACTCTACAAGCGGCCCGGAGAGCTGATTTCTGGGGCCAGAGCAGGTAATGCAGGAATTTTAATTTCTTGAGGGCAAAAGGGGAACTGCAAGTGAGACATCAAGAGTATAGAGGAATTACAGTCACAACAAAGAACCAAAGTTGAAACCACCACTCAGAATACTCCAGAAAACAACACACACACGTCAACCATCAAAGTCAAAATTGAAACAGTTAATAATAAAAATTAATACAGATTAACTTTATGCTTTCAGCTGCCAAAGCCTTTACATTTAATATATTCAATGGCTAGTGTGCGTGGTGTGTTTGGCTCAGTGCTTGGGACACCGCTTGGGACATCTGTGTCCTGCACCCAGTGGCTGAGTTGACCGAGTGACCCCTCACGCGGTCCTGGTAGGGCTCTACCACCCACACAGGAGGCCTCCATTGTATCTCTGCTGCAAGCTCATGGCTGAAGACCGGTCTGCAGTTGAATTAGCTGATGGAAGATCTCTTTCCAATAAAAATATACAAAAGCATTTAAAATGTTCCATTCTTTGAGAAATTGATATGTTAGGGAAGCTCTTAGAAGTTTTCTGTCTTACACACACACTTTCCATTTTGAAATGAATCCCAGGAGGCAGCAGGTTCTGGCTCAAGTACTGCCTGCATGGCAGACCCAGGGTAAGTCCCCGGCTCACAGCTTCAGCCTGGCCCAGCTCCAGCTCCTGCAGGCAACTGAGGAGCAAATCTGGGGATGGAAGCTTTCTCTCTCTCAATCTCTCTGCCTTTCAAATAAATAAAAATAAGATAAATACATTTTCAAATAATACAATAAAATATGCAAGAATATAAGGAATAACTCCAGAAAAACAATCCAAGAAATGCTATGTGAAAAATAAGCGACTACAGGGAGCATTCAGCCTCGTGGTTGGGATGCCCATGTCCCATGCGTGACCCCTGGTTCTAGCTGCTGCCTTTGGTTCCTCTGACGTCTTCGACCCAGCTCCCTGGGCATCCACAGAATCTGACTCAGGTGCCTGGGCCCTTGCTGCGTATGTGGGAAATGCTGATGGAGCACCAAGCTTTGGCTTCCGCTTGGCCCAGCCTAGAAACAGCCATTTAAGGAATGAAAGTAGATTCTCTCCCTCTCCCCGCCTTGCCCACCACCTCTGTAAATCTACCTTTAAAATAGTTTCTTTTAGAAAACTGAATACTATTAATTAATACAAAAGAAAGTCCTTTGCATCCCATGAGTCGTTTTGAAACACTAGCCATGTCACAAGAGAAAACAAGTCGCAAACGTGGTTGTGAGCGCGGCACTCTGAGTACACGGTCGGAACTTACAGATGCAGAGACGGCGACGCGTTCAGGAACTTGAGAGCCGGCCTCTCGGTAATTCGAGGATAAAGTAGGAATTCTCACCTGAGAGACTATCAGCATGTGGAACCAAATATGGGAGACCTCACACCAAAACTTGAGAAATAAAGGAACACACTTAAAAGTAAATATCTAGCTTTGCACCAATCCCTTTTAAAATGAGCAAAACTGAAAATTACTGAGTTTTGTGTTGAAATAAAAAAGTCAGGGGGAAAAAAAAGGAAATTTGAAGCAGGTGGAAGGAAGCGAAAAGCAAGGAAAGAGAAAGGTAGCATCCAAGAGGATCAACAAATGAAGAATTCTGTTTAGTGGAAAAAACAGCAAAGCAGATAATCCAGTAGTCATCACAACAGCGATCGATCAAGTATTAACAATAGCCAAAGTAAAGGCTTTTTTAATCAAAGCAAAACACTGTGAACAGTGAGTTTGCGAGTTAACATGCAGAAAATCGATTTTTTAAAATACACATCTCAGTGGCTGAAGCATCGCCTTATAAGCACTAGAGTTAATGTCCCATCCAGCAGGGAGTGAACCAGCGGAGGCAAGATCTTTCTCTGTGTAAACCTGATTTGCCTTTCCAATAAAAATAATCTTTAAATAAAGAGAAAGAGAAAAAAATCTTTAAAGAAAACTAAATTCCCAAAATCGACTCAAGAAGAAATAGAACACGGGAATAAATCAAATTACTAATCCAGTCTCCCCAGTCCTCCAAGCATTTAAAAACTATGAGGCCCAAATGACATTCTAGGCAGGCTTTACTTGATCTCCAATGAACATCTGTTGTTCTTATAAAAAGACCATCCAAGAAAGACAACATGGTGACAGCCCGAGATTTGAGCTTCAGACCAGAACACCCACGGCTTGGGGACTGGGAACTTACTCCAGGATCCAGTGAGGACCCACCTGTCAGCTTCCTGAAGACTTCAAGTGGAAATCTGGTGAGAATTACAGAATCTTTTTTAGTGTTCCTACATTCCTAGAAGCCATATTGTGCTTGCTCTGGGGTACAGCTGTGAATACTCAGGCAGATGTGTAATCCCCCAAACCCTGTCACAGAGGTACTAATTCTAGACTAGTGATGCACACTCCAGAGGGGCATCTTTGTAAAGAGCCCGTGTGAACTCAAAACTGGGTGCTGGACACTAAGACTCAGGTGTGTGGGTACTGACTAGAAGTCAACTTGCAGCTTGCAACCACCACCATCACCATCCATTGCTCATCTTCCCAAGTTCAATCTCTGAATCCGCAGAGCAAGAACACTCCGATCCATCCCACTGCCCGGCCTCTGCCAATGGCCACTCTCACTCTGTATCCATGAATCTGATTACTCTGGATACTTGACACTAGAGTAACCATGCAGTAATTGAGCCTATTTCATTTAGCACAATGTCCCAAGATGCATTAGTGTTGTAGTGTTTGCAGCTCCCCCTCCACTCAAGGCTGATCAACACCCATCGTATGCATGAGTATTTGAAAAAGCTTGTGGAAAAATAAAATCAGGGCCTGGCAGGATGGCTCCATGGCTGAATCCTCATCTTGCAAATACCGGGACCCCATATGTGCACCAATCTGTGTCCCAGCTGCTCCACTTCCTATCTGGTTTCCTGCTTGTGGCCTGGAAATGCTTTAGAGAATGGTGCAAAGCCTTGGGCCTCTGCACCCAGTGGAGAACCTGGAAGAAGCTCCTGGCTCCTGCACCAGATTGGCTCAGCTCTGGCCACTGCAGCCATTTGGGGAGTAAACCAGCAGGTAGAAGATCTTTCTCCCTGTCTCTCCTTCTCTCTGTAAATCTGTCTTTCCAATAAAAATAAATCTTTAAAAAAAGGAAAAAGGAAAGGTAATTTCCTTTGATTCCTTAATTTCCGTTGATTGTGCTGCAACGAAAATGTACAACCCATGCATACCTTGGGACAGTACATGTTTCAAGGATGACTGGAAGACACCCTATATGCGTGGATTTCACAATTTTATGCCAAAACGAACTCTTAGTCCCATTTTCCATGAGCGTCTGGGAGCACTCTTATCCACAGCGTTTTCCTCACCCATCCCCGCTGGTTCTGGGCTGCTTCTGCCGCTCTGCCACAGGGCACATGGACGGACCAGCGCCTCTCCAGATGCTCTTGAGGTGTCCACATCGCACATCAGCTTCCTGCTGATACAATCCTGGAAGAAAGTGCATGTGGCTCATGTTTCGGTCCCTATCACCCACACAGGAGACCCCACGCAGCCTGACCCAGTCCTGGTTGCTGTGGACACTTGGGAAATGAATGAGCAGATGGAAGCTCTCCCCATCACCTATCTCTGCTTTCCAAATTTAAAAAAAATTAAATCTACATTCTCAAGTCCCCATCCAAGATCAATTGAATCAGTCTTCACTTGCAGAACTATGTAAATATCTGCCTTTGCATGCTTTTGTTCTTTTAGGCATATACCCAGAGGGGACACTGTTGGGGTATATTATAATCCACTGTAGTACTTCCCATAGAGCCTGCCATGAGCATGGTTTGTATTTCTCCATATCCTTACACCTGCTCTCTCCTGGATGTTTAATGAAAGTCATCCTAAAGGGTCTACAGTGACATCACACCATGTTCAGAGACCTTACCGGCCTGATAAGAGCACCTTGGGAGCCTGAGAAGTGACTTCCACTCTCATCCCAGGAGTGTGGGATTCAGCACTGACTGGGCTTGGAGGCAGACACTAAGCCCAGCCATGAAGACGCCTGTTGCAACACCTGCACGCCGTCAGGATCCTTGGGTTGGACACTTGGCCCTGCTTGACGCCAGCTTCTTACCAAGGCAGACCCTGGAAGGCCACAAGGCTCTTGCTGGCCTTGAGACGCCCACATGGGCTCCCAGCTCCCAGTCCTGGGCATTGTGGGATTGGGGGTGAATCAGCAATGTGAGTGTTCCCTTTCCATATGTCTGCTCTTAAAAAATAAAAATGCTTCCACCAAGAGGACAGGATGAGGCTAAGAAGTGCTAACATGCATAACAACAGGTCCTTTCAGATTAGCAACATCAGATCCAACACTACAGCCCAGGAGAGGAAAAAAGAAACACACAGAGAAATTCGTTTATTTGAAAAACACACAAAGTGAGACCTTTTTAAAAAGATTTTATTTGTATCAGAAAGGCAGATTTGTAGAGAGAAGGGGAGAGAGAACAAGACTTGAATCTGCTGGCTCACACCTTAAGTGGCCACGACAGCCAGAGCTGAGCCTTGCAGAGTCCCAAGGACGTGGACCATCTTCTGCTGCTTTCCCAAGCCACAAGCAGGGAGCGGGATGGGAAGGGGGACAGCTGGGGCACAAGCCAGTGCCCATATGGGCTCCTAGCACGTGAACGGGGAGGGTTAGCCAAATGAACCATCACACCAGGTTCTGGAGCCAGCACACCTGCCCTACAACAGCCAGGATCGGGCCAAGCTGATGTCAGTTGCCAGGAACTCAATCCAGGTCTTCGATGTAGGTGGCAGACCAAAGCACACATTAGCAGGCAGCTGTATTTGAAACCAAAACCAGGACACAAACCTTCACCATTGTGCGAAACACCTGTCCTGAACCTGGGTACATCTTCAGTTTGTATCATTTTCCTTGAAAAGGAATGTGTGTGTGTGTGTGTGTGTGTGTGTGTGTGTGTGTGTACACATATATATACATACCCTTTATGTATACTCTTTTTTAGATTTGTTTATTTTTATTGGAAAGTTGGATATACAGAGAGGAAGATCTGCCTGATGATTCACTCCCCAAGTGGCCGCAACGGTGGGAGCTGAGCCAATCCAAAGCCAGGAGCCTCTTCCAGGCTTCCCACACAGGTGCAGGGTCCCAAGGCCTTGAGCTGTCCTCGACTGCTTTCCCAGACCACAAGCAAGGAGCTGGATAGGAAGCAGGTGGGCCGGGATTAGAACCGGCGCCATTTGGGATCCCGGCACATACAAGGCAAGGACTTAAGCCGCTAGACTACCACACTGGCCCCAAAAGTTTAACTTTTTAATAAGGTTGCTTTCTATTTGAAAGGCAGATTTCCAGAGGAGACAAAGATCTTCCACCTGTCGTTTCACTCCTCCAAATGGCCACAATGGTCAGAGCTGAGCTGATTCAAAGCTAGGATTCAAGAGCTTCTTCCAGGTCTCTCACGTAGGCACAAGGCCCCAAACACTTGGGTCACTCTCTTTCCCAGGCCACAAGCAGGGAGCTGGACTGTTAAGTGGAACAGCTGGGATAGGAACTGGAGCCCATATGGGATGCCAGCACCACAGATGGAGGCTTAGCCTACTATGACTATGGGGCTGGCCCCGCACGGCCTTGTTTCTAACGCCACTCACAAAGGCTTCCTTTCTCCGCCTCGGATCGTGTTACTGGCTTCTACAGCTGTCCCATCTCAGTAAGACAATGACTATACCCAGCATGCCAGTGGCTTTACCTCCATGATCTCTGAACCATCCTGTAACACAGGCACTGCAGTTACTGGCACCATTGAGAACACAAGGCAAGGCACTTACAGAGTGACACCCAAACTCCAATCAAAACTGACTCGTGTGCTGAAGAACCCGACCTCCCGAACGCAAGGCTGAGGCCCATCTGGCAATACTAGTTTCCGGAGATGAACGAATTAGCAAGACAAAAGGTAACCGCCACCAGTGAGGTTCGTTCAGCATGTGCCTGAGTGAGGTCAAGGGCCTGGGTTTGTCATATTTTGATTTGGCTAAAACTTGGACACCAATGAAAAAACATGCTGAGCGGTCCTAGGAGCACACAGGTCACATGGGAGGGAGGAAGGAGGAAAGGACAGACCGACAAGTGCTGAGCGCTGCTTCTACTAGCAGCCTGCACAAACCGCAACGTGTCTGGACCCGCAAACCCACCTCCAGAAATGGTGGTAGGCCATCTTGGTGTGAATGAGACAGCCTAGAGGCCAGAGGCCACAGCCCCTTCAGCACCTGCATCCACCACTTACAACGCCAAGAGCTTCAAAAGGATAACAACACTTCACACTTGCCTGGAATGCTCACTCAGACACCAGGGGAGCAGACACCAGGGGCCATGGCAACACAAAGGCTGTATTACAGAAACACAGCCTCAGGTGGTGGTGGGAGGAGCCCCGGGGGGTGCTCAAGGTCCAGGAGGGATGCTCAACAAGGAGCAGTCACCAAGGAATCAATGGGAGATGCCAGTTATGTCCAGCCAGAGAGGTCTACAGGGGGTGCCAGCAAGGGGCTCTGCAGCTCACCACCTGTTGCTGGCCTCAGCTGCACATGGCTAAGAGGACGGGCACAGGTAACCAGCCTGGCTCCCTTCTGCCTTCCCAGTCTCTGACTGCCCGCCCCCCCAGGGGCACCTCTCACCCGGAAGCACACAGGAAAACGAATGCTGGGAAACAGAGTTCTCAGCTTAGCCAGGTTGACACTGTACACTCCCTCAGACTACTTTAATTAAATACAGAATACTTAAAGTGATTATTCACATCTTTGGGGAGACTGCACATTTTAATCATAATTACGTAATAAATATTTCATGGTATATATCTTTGTCATATAATTAGGAATAAAAAATGTAATCTCAAAAAGATGTTAAATAATTCAAATGGCTGAGAATGTGATTAAAGCAATGATGTGGTTATGGTCAGAAGGTAATTCAAGGTCTTCACCCATGATCTGAGCAACGTGTCTCCTTCCACCCACCAGGCCAAAGCTGACAGCACCACTTACATACTCCAAGTTTCAGTAAACAGCGGAAGGTGCTTCAAAACAAGCTCCCATTGCTTTAGCAGCATCCTCCTCTCTTTGTAATTGCTGGATTTGGAAAAGCTACACACCATCCATGCTGAATCAGCCACACGCAAGCCACACCCAGAGCGAGAAGCACCTGGTCCCTCCACAACACACAGGCTTAAAGCTGCACACAGTTATTTGGGCTGTATCACCTCTAAGATGCATTATTTGAAAGGCAGAATTACAGAGACAGAGAAATGGAGAGAGATCTTTCATTTACTGGTTCACTCCCCAAATGGCTACAATGGGGAGGTGGGGGGGGACGGTGCTAGGGCTGGGCGAGGCCAAAGCACTCTTTCCTTGCTTCCCCAGGAGCACCAGCAGGCAGGTGGATTGGAAGCAGAGCAGCCAGGACTTGAATCAGCATCCACATGTGATACTGCCATTCTAGTAAGTATCTAAGCCAACACACCTACCTGCCCGCCCCTGGCCTGCCCCGGGAACATACACACCTTTGTTCAAAGATTTGTTTGAAGGGCAGTGACAAGAAGCACACAGAAAGAGATCTTCCATATGCTCGTTCACTTCCCAAAAGGCTCTAACAGCCAGGTAGAAACGGAAATATCTGGTCGATGTTTTGCTGTCTTCCCAGGCACACCAGCAGGAGCAGACACTGAAGCGGAAGCAGCTGAACTGATTTGTCCTCAGATAAGACAAGTCAGCATCACACACAGTGGCTGGGCCTCTCGTGCTGCTCCTTAGAACCCCGCTACTCCACGGCACTTCACGCTGCCTCAGATCCAATTCAGGCCCATGGGTAACAGGCCGACGTGTCCAGCGCTATCCACCACCACCTGGAGCAATGGCACTTAAGGAATCTCACGTGCCTTCCAATTGCTACTTTCCTAAGTCAACTTCTGGGCCAAGTGTCTCTTATTAAACGTCTGTTGACTGAAGAAGGAAAGAGCAAAGAAGGTGAAGTGATGAGCAGAAGAAAACAGAAGATCCACCTGCCCAGAACTAGAGACACGGTGCTAACCTATAAGTTGAGCGCCGAGCCCTTCAGGGCCACGCCTCCGTGGCAGTGGGCCCGTCGCAGCCTCTCACCCCAGCACAGACCCGAGAGCTCTTCCAGCAAGCAGCTGGCAGTGATGGATGACTCCATTAGGAGAGCAGCCATGACTCCACGCTCCCTGGGAGGCCTCAGCTTTGAGACGGGCGGCAGCCCTTTCAGATTTTGCAGAGGTCTGAAAAGCTGGGCCCCCTCACTCAGCAGGTTCCAGTACGGGCCAGAGGCAGCCTGTTTCAAACTGACTTCTTCAATTTCCAGTTCCTCACACTTCTATCCCAGTAGAGCAAACAACTCAGTCCCAGCCTCGTAATTCTACTAATTCCTTGCACAAGTGCCACAGCCCCTGCTCTGGCACAGCCGCCTCTCCTCCAGCGAATCCTCTTCCCTCACTGCAGCGCACAAGGTGACATCCAACAGTCTGTCCTGTTAGCAAAAACTGAGCAAACATGCAGTCACGGACAGCGAGCGTTCAAGAGCAATGCCCAGGTCCGAGGACAGGGACTAAGTGCTGGTGCCTGTGCTGTTCTGAGCAGCGGCTAAAGGAACAGCAGGCAACAGTCAGCCATGTTACGCACTCCAACAGAAAAAACGCCTTTCCAAGAGTCAACTAGGGCTGTGCACCCTGAAGATGCCTGCACCGGCAGCAGAGCTCCAGTTTCCGGCTCCACTGTTTTTGATCCAGCTTCCTGTGTGTGAGAGGGGCAGATAATGGACATGGACCCCCACTACCAGGCAGGCAGGACAACCATGTGGAGCTGCTGAGCGCATTCAGGTGTGAACCAGTGCTTGCAAATGCTCCTCTGTCTCTCTACTTTTCTAATCAATGAAAAATTCTAAAAGGAATGCCCATTCTGACTTCAGCAGTCTCTAGAGGAGCAATGTCCACCCTGTACACAGCACCCAAGGGCGTCCACCCTGTACACAGCACCCAAGGGCGGCTTGCAGAAAGGCTCACCATTCCCAGAACTGTCCTCCATGTGCAGGGTCACCTTCACGCTGGAGTCACAGAACTCCGAGCTGGGCTTTCTCTGCACCATGAGCAACCCTGAAGAGCAGCGAAGACAGCAGCCACTTACATATCCAAGGCAGGAGGAAGGAACCCTCTGCCAAGCCAGAGCATTTCCTTCAGTGGAAAAGGCTAAAAACTGAATGAATGCCAAGTTACCTTGTAAAATAACAGAAGCATTAAAGGACAGTGGTAGGCAACTCAGTAAGAATGTAAGTCTTGGCAGCTAGGAGATATGGGGACTAAAATACAGAAGACAAATTATCTGGGCTCTTTAAGAATACATGCCTGGTGCTAAGAAAGTCTTCACGAGTCAAGTATTTTGAGAATTATAAAGTGATGTTATAACAAGGTCAGGAGTCCAGGTACAGAGGTTTTAAATTGCTGCAATCGCCTAGCACAGTCCTCTAAAGGGAATGAAAGGTACTTCATTACAAAATTGAAAAAGAAAACGGAGGTGCCACGGAGACCAGCAGGTGCAATTTGGATGGCGTCCTCAGGTTTGCGTTAACTGCACATGGCTGGCCAGCCTGGTCAGAGGTCAAAGAACATTCCTGGGTAATCAGCTGATGACCTAAACCACGGAGAACAAACCTTTCATTAATTAAATCTGCCACGCTGTTACACCAAAGCTAAGTATTCCTTTTTCCATTTCTCTAATCAAGTCAGGTGATTTGCAAAATCACACCATTAGTGTTGCAGCCCACAAAAAAAGCAAACAAAATAAAACCAATTGCTTTTCAGGTAAAGTCAACCCTGAGGACTAGTTGTCACAAGTTACTCATAACTAGTTGTCATGAGTCACATCACATACGCAAGCCAACTCCTGCTGTGTATTCCTGTTACAGACAGCCCTCTACAAAGCACAGGAGCCTGCTTCTTACCTTCAGTTTGTTTTTTTGTTTGTTTTGTTTTGTTTTGCCCCATCACGACACAAAACGCTTCCCAACTGAGCAGCCAGAGTCCCACAGCCACGCCAGGCCGAGCTCCGTGGGCATCCTTTGAAAATGAAAGCACTGCTGCGACGTGCCACTGATCAAGGGCAAAGTGCCTTTGTACTCAAGGGTCCAGTCAGTATTTGCGGCCATCGGGAGAGCAGCTTTCATTTTTCTCAGCACTAGTTGCAAAGCAATGCAGGCAGGCGCCATTCTGCAAGGAAACGGCCGTAACTAATCCTAATAGCTTAAATCAGTACTTTCCCAAGCGAAAGATGGGCTACCCAGAGACATTTCAAAGACTGAGGTGGGAAGTCAAAAGAGACGAGAATCCAAAAGCCATTGCCAGGCTGGCTCCTCATGCACACGTTAACACAGCTAACCTATCTCCTGGGAGAGCAGCGCTGGCTGGCCCCGGCTGAGCGAGGGCACACAAGCCGCATGCAGGGCAGGCATCTGTGCTGTGCCAGGGCAGGCAGCTGGCGGTCAGGACATTGGCATCCCACATCCAGCTCTGCTCCTGGCTGCGGCCTCTGGGAGGCAGCAGTGGTCAGCTTCCTCCACCCAAGTACAGACCTGGCTCAGCCTATCGCAAGGCTGCACTTGGGGCCTACTAGAGAACAGGCAGTCCACCTCAAATTGAAAGAGGTTTGGGCCAGTGCTGTGGTGTAGCCAGCTAATCTTCTGTCCTGTGATGCCAGCATCTTCTGTCCAGTATGGGTGCCAGCTCATGTCCTGACTGCTCCACTTCGCATCCAGCTCTCCACTTGTGGCCTGAGAAGGCAGCAGTAGTCGACCCAGGTCCTTGGGGCCTGCACCCACATGGGTGACCCAGAAGAGGCTCCTGGCTCCTGAGTTTAGCCTAGTCCAGACCTGGATTTGGGGAGCGAACAATGATGGAAGATCTGCGTATCTCCCTTTCTGTGTAAAGTTTTTCAAATAAAATAAATCTTTGAAAAGTGGGAAATGGCTGAATATGGGGAGAGGTTCTGAAGTGCCCAACTCTGCCAGCCCACTGCAGCATTTTCCCTTCTACCAAACCGAAAAACATCTACAGTGAGCTCAGATAATTCACTTCTGCACTTTAAAAAATATTCAAAACATACGTAGATACTAAGAACAGTTAAGAGTACAAATGTGGACCCAGCGCGGTAGCTCAGCAGCTGAAGTCCTCACCTTGAACACGCCAGGATCCCACATGGGTGCCAGTTCTAATCCCGGCCTACCTGCTTCCCATCCAGCTCCCTGCTTGTGGCCTGGGAAAGCAGTAGAAGATGCCCTAGGGCCTTAGGATCCTGAACTCACGTGGGAAACCTGGAGGGGGTTCCTGGCTCCTGGCTTTGGATTGGCGCAGCTCTGGCCATTGCAGCCACTTGGGAAGTAAATTAGCACAAAGGTCTTCCTCTCTGTCTCTCCTCCTCTCTGTATATCTGACTTTGCAATAAAAAATAAATCTTTAATAAAAGAGAGAGGGCCTGGCATGATAGCATAGCAGTTAAAGTCCTCGCCTTGAATGCGCTGGGATCCCATATGGGCGCCAATTCCAATTCCAGCAGCTCCACTTCCCATCCAGTTCTCTGCTTGTGGCCTGGGAAAACAGTCAAAGACAGTCCAAAGCTTTGGGATCCTGCACCCGTGTGGGAGACCCAGAAACTCCTGGCTTCAGATTGGCTCAGCTCCAGCCACAGCAGCCGCTTGGGGAGTGAATCATCAACAGAAGGTCCTCCTCTCTGTAGATCTGCCTTTCCAAAAAATAAATCTTAAAAAAAAAAAAAGTACCAATGGGCAGCATGAGAACACAGGACTGAGGAGAAGCATGGTTATAAATGAGACTTCAAGGACATGGAGTTTTACTAGAAAACAGAGATGGTGGCGGGCGTGTACTGAAGGCCCAAGGCCCACACTGGCATCCCACGCCCAGCTCAGGCTCCTGGCTTTGTACTAGCAGAGCCTGGGAAGCAGTTAGGAGGGATCAACTGCGCTCCTGCCACCTTTGTGGGCAAGCTGGGCTGCATTCCTGGAGCCCAGGCTCGGTGTGGCTTGGTCGGGTCAGGCCCCAGTCGCTGCAAACATCTGGATGTGATCCAACACATGGTATTGTCTCTGCCGGGGTGTTTTTTCTTTCAGGTAAATATGGCAAAACCAACATTTTAAACCCGAAACAGTCTGTGGATGTGACACAGAGGCTTTGTGAATGTTTCAAAATTCAAAAATGTTTTAAATAAACATATGGACACATTTATGAACTGGGAATCCCAGACATCTGAGAACTAAACTCATTTACAGAGAAAATGTCTAGAATAAAACCTGCGATGCGCCAGCACACGTGTGCTCTGAAAGAAACGCTGGTGCGCGCACGCACACACACACACACACACGCACACACGCACGCACACACACACGCACGCACACGCACACACACACACGCACGCACACACACGCACACGCGCGCACACACACGCACACACGCACACACACACGCGTGCGCGCACACACACGCGCACACACACACACGCACACACACACACGCACACACACACACACACACACACGAGATGGCTCAGCTCCAGCATGGTGACCAGCTAGTAACAGTGTAATATGCATCCGAAATTCGCTAAAAATCTTTCTTAACTGAAAAGTTACACGAGGTAACGGATGTCAATTTGCTCGACTGTGACAATCCTCTCACAACAAATTCCAAAAAATCACACTGTATACCTTAAATATATGCGATTTGGCTAATTGTATGCAAATGGTGGTTGTTTTTTTTTTTTGAAGATTTATTTATTTTTATTGCAAAGTCAGATACATACAGAGAGGAGGAGAGACAGAGAAGCGTCTTCCGTCTGATGATTTACTCCCCAAGTGACCATAACGGCCGGTGCTTTGCCAATTAGAACACAGGAGCCCAGATTCTCTCCAGGGTCTCCCATCTGGGCACAAGGTCCCAAAGCTTTGGGCCTCCAACTGCTTTCCCAGGCCACAGGAAGGGAGCTGGATGGGAAAGCACAGCTGTCAGGATTAGAACCAGCGCCAACAAGCACGTTCAAAGCAAGGATTTTAGCCACGAGGCCACCATGCCAGGCCTGGTCGTTTAATTTCTAAGATGCAAGATATGTAAAAATTTCTACAATGCTACAAACTAACAAAATTATTGGCCACATTTATTGCACTGAGCAATCTATATTCCAAAATTACATTCCTAATTATTGTGAAGCAGGAACCACCTGGTAGTTGCCACGGTAACGCGGCCGTCTAAGTCTCTGCTCGCAGTGCTGGCATACCACAGGTCCATTCATGTCCTGGCTGCCCCACTCCCGACCCAGCTTCCCAGCAGCAGGAGCGCACAGCTCCCGTCCTCTGGCCCAGGCACCCACATGGGGAACAGAGAGGAAGCTCCTGACTTCGGATCGGCTCAGGTGCCGGCCCTCAGTCATGTGGGAAATCCGCCAGCAAATGCAAGCTCGCTCTCCTCTGTTTAACTCTGCTTTTCAAGTAGATCTTAAAAAATCTCTCATGGGCCAGAGTATACAGAAAAAAAAATGATCACATTTCTACATAGGAAAGCAAGATCTATGTGTAGAAAAATGTTAAGACACCACGCATGTAAACACTGCCAAACCCAGCAACGCCAGAGGGCTTCACACCCATCTGAGCCCTAAGAGGTATGCTTGGGAAAACAGATATTGAACACGACTTCGCATAAGGATCCAAATGAAAACCTGAAAAAGCAATTCAGAAAGAGGAAAAGATGAAGCATGCTGAACAGACAATAAGCAGGGCAGTGACAGCCTGGCCAAGGATTCCTGGAGAATGGCCAAGCTAAAATGAGAGCAGCAGAAATGCACACGGCCCCTAGAGCAGTGGCTTGCAGCCGCAGCACTCGGCACTGGGCACTCGGCACTCAGCACCCGCTGCTCCGCCTCTGGTCCAGCTTGCTGCTGATGTGCTCACACAGCACACCAATCCAAGTTCTTGTGTTTGTCACTGGGCTTCACCCTGTCCCACTGTTTGGACGAGTGTTCTCCCTAACTCCGCCTTGCAAAAAGTAGACTTAAAAAAAAAAAAAATGGTAAAATGGGTGGGCTGAGGTGTACAGCAGCACAACAGCCGAGACGGGTGTACAGCACAACAGCAGATGGGTGGGTTGGGGTGTATAGCAGCACAACAGCAGATGGGTGGGTTGGGGTGTACAGCAGCAGCACAACAGCCCAGACGGGTGTACAGCACAACAGCACAACAGCAGATGGGTGGGCTGGGGTGTACAGCACAACAACAGCAGATAGGTGGGTTGGGGTGTTCAGCAGCACAACAGCAGAGCAGATGAAGAGTCCATGGAATCTGAGGAAATCAGAAGGAAATCAACCAACATGGGTTTCTTTGCTGCCCGATTTCCAAGGGATTCCTAGTGAGAAGACAAGTAATCTTACTTGACCCCAAGACCCTCCTTTTTTCACAGAAAAAAAATATCTTAGGCAACACTAGACTTTTGGGTTTTTGGTTTAAGATTTATTTTTCTGCAGTTGTAAGGTGAGGATTTAGCCACTAGGCCATCGCATCGGGCCCACACTGGACTTCTAATAAATAATGAAAACAAGCAGCAAAGGAGTTGAATGCCATGTCAAGCCTTGCCTTGGTCCCCAGACCAGGCTCACAGGATGACGTCCACCCTGACACGTAACTGGACACACACGCTGCCGCCGTCTCATTCACGCAGTGACAGCCCCGCCCCAGTTCTCCAAGAGCAGCTGACTGGTAGCAGTTGCTAGGTGTGAAGTCCTGACGGTGTGGCAGGAAGGCTTTCCGAGCCTGCCTCCTTTTGAAGTCCCCTGACAAACAGGAAGCCATGGAGGAGTGTTTGAAAACCTGGCACGGGGGCCAGCACCAAGGCAAACTGGTTAAACCTTCGCTTGCGGCACCAGCATCATACACGCTTGCCAGTTCGCGGCCCAGCTGGTCTACTTCTGTTCCAGCTGCCTGCTAACTGCCTGGGCACGTGGCAGAGGACACTCAGGCCTGCACCCACACCCGAGACAGCTCCAGGTTTCAGATCAGGCCAGCTCGCCCACTGCATCCATCTGGGGAGTGAGCCAGCAGGTGGAATCTATCTAGTTGTAAAGTTGTTTTATAAAAATAAAGAAACAGAAATACATCACATTATGTGGCAATTTTCTGCAAATTACAGGCAACAATGATGTCACTTCCTGTAACTGTGGTACAGAAACACCTGATTCAAGTGCAGGTTATGTTCGACAAACTCGTCCATTACATGTACTGTGGTGACTGCTACGTTCTGGGCTGAAAATCAGTGTTATTTCTTCCTTGCTGATAGCTACTATGTTTGAAAACAGAACTAGAGGAGATAGTTTAAAAATCTAAACAAGAAAACTAATGAGAAGCCAAGGCAACCACAGCTGGGTAGTCTGAGCAAAGACCCTCAGGCACCGATGAGGGAGAGCGGGCTTCCGGGGGGAGGGGCAGATTCACTCTACCATCCAGAGACGAGGAAAAAAAGGCCCCACAAAACTTCACACACAGCTCTCAACATCACTTTCATTTGGGCACCTCTGATACTATATTCTCTTCTGGTTATACAATGTTTACAAACCAAGCTGTGACAACCACACCCTCAGTCAGGCCCAGCTAGCACATGACTTAGCACCCCGGGGCGGGGCTCCCAGCTGGCCGCCCTGGCCCCTGATAGACAGCAGGGTGTGTGAGCAGCCATGTGAGGACATGCTTCGCAGCCCAGGCACCCGAGCTCAGCACTACCACTCTGGCACGAGGCAAGCTGGCAGCGAGGAGGCCCCCAAAGGCCGCCACAGCCTGCATCCGTCCAGCGCACAACTGCAGTGGCTCAGAGAGCTCACTGGCCCACTGGGGAGGCACAGAGCGAACAGCCCAACTCCAGCAGAGCTGGCCTCCAGGGCTAACGGCCCGCATTCGTCAGAGTGCACACAGAGTGGACTTAGAGGCAAGATGTCACCCTCAACGTGCCCTTGGCGGAGGCAGCTTTGCTTTACAGAGCCTTTCAAGTAGAAAATTACATTAATTACCAGCATTTAAAAACATCCAATATTTGAGGGTTCTGAATTCTGATTTATTAGCAAGGAAATAACACATTTAGAGTATTACAAAAAAGAACTCAAAGTACTTATAAACGCTAACTGGGCTTAAGGGGGTGGGGGGAGGCAGGGCAATTCTTCCAACTACTTCCTAGGGCCTCTGCATCGTGTTAGAGCTGAGACAGAAAAACCCACAAAACACATGTCCACAAAGACTACAAGGCATCCCTGAGGGGATGGGGAAAGCCTGCATGCGTGGAAAAGCAAAGCAGGCGGTGATTAGGTGGACCTGCAATGAAGAAAACACACTCCAAAACATGGGGTCAGACTTCCACTAAGTTTCCACTCAGTGAAGGAGCCTTCTCTGAATCAATGTGTCCCAAACACATCATGGAGAAAACAAACCTCAGTGCAGTCCCAGCTCCATCCCGAGACAGCCATCTACAAATAACAAACCGAAGAATAAAAAGTCTGACAACAGCAAACATCCTGGGAACCACCTGGAGCAGGCCAAGCCGAGTTCATGCTCGGCTCCAGCGAATTACACCGAAATCTCATTCCCACTGCCATTTCTTTTCTTTTTAACCTTAATCACCAGTGGCTGGGCAACTGAAATGGACATGAGAAGTATATAAATGTCAGAGAAATATGCAAACCTCATTAATGTTTCCAAAAATTCATTTAGAGATAGAAACAGGTCCAAATAGATGCCTGTCTAAATGTACTGCAATTACGTTACAATTATTTTTCCAAATACACAGAGATGCTCTGTCTTTTCTCAGCTCATTACTGACTCAAACAATTTGCCCTTCTGGGATCAATTGTTTGCTAATAAATAATTGTTTACAGTCACAAAATGATGTTAGGAGGTTTTCTTATTAGTTTTCCTTCTGCACCCTAATAAGATTGAAAACTAGCTGATTCCCAGGAGTCTAACCTTAACCTCGCTTTGTTCAACAGCCCAGGAAATGATGAACCATCTGCTTGAGAAAATCCCGGCCGGCCAGAGGAAGCACTGTTTAATTGTAGATTAACCTCCTCGGGAGGCGGTCTGAAGCAGCTTCAGAATTAGCAACTAACCAGTAAAAGAAACAAACGGCTCAGGAGCCTTTTCCTCAACCATTTCAGCTCCAGAAAAAAATGCAAAGGGATTTTTATTACCCATATTTACAAACATTTATTTTCCACAATAGAAACAAAACTCAGTCCAAACGGGTTCCCACAGGCGCGGTCGCTGGCCTCCCACTGCCCAGATCCCCCGGCCGCAGCAAGCCGTCAGACATCTCATGCACTAAAGGAGAGTGTTCCATTGAAAAAATGGTTAAAAGAAAAACCCCTCTTTTCCATTATCTTCAGGTTCTTAAAATATTAATGTTTCCCTGGTATCTTTGTTAATAGTAATAAATCCACCACTGGGGAGTACGAATTGTTTTATAATCATCATCAACATGGCACTTAAGTAAACGAAATCTTGTCAAGTACAGGGTGACCTACAAGTTCAAAAGAAAAAGAGAAGAGGGTAAGATCAAAATGGCTGACCAGGACAAGAGGTACAAAAGTGACAAATCAATGCAAACACAGTTCTTTATCCAACAAGTTTCACATGCTAAGACTTTTCTAAAGCTAAACCTGTCGAAACACATATAATATTGAAAACTTAATATTCCTCTCTTTCTCAGCTGAACTGATTTAGCAAGGTTATCACAGCCATTTGAACTCAGAAAAGCACAGGGATTCTGAGGGCATTCAGTGACGTCACAACTACTTACCCAGACTGTCCTGACTGTCCTGCAGGGCCTGGGGAAGGGGCGGGGGCAGGCTCCACTGGCACAAAGGCACTTGGGGAACGCTTTCTGGCTGGCTTAAGCTCAAGGCTGGTGGGGGTATTGTAAGGAAAACGCTTTGCCACTTGGTGTCCAGAAAAGGGTTCCTTCTCGCTCTCGCTCAACAATTACAACCAAGAACCAAAGACATCTACAAAAATGCCCACACTAAGGAGACCTGCTCTTCCAGGCAAAGTCATTCTACTCTGGGTTTTCAGTAAGACCTGAGGGTCACTCCCTCTGTGTAAATATTAAGGAAACAATCTTTATAGAGAGGAAAAAAATTTAGCAGTTCAAATTCTTAAATAGAATTTGCTAAAATATTCTTGAATTCTTCAACTTAATTTTGATGCAATGAGCTAGTAATAACTCCAGAGACTCAAATAATAGAGCCTATTCAAGAAGAATGAGAGTTTGACATTCTTCTCTACAAAACAACTACACACAATTTTATCCATCAGACGTCTATCAACCTGCGGATATTGAAAGCTTGGGAGAACAAGATAAAATCAACTCCAGCCCTACAGTCAGCTGTCATATCAAGCAGGCATCAACAATGCTATTCATGAATTTAGAAAAATTAATAAATACTGGGTTGAATGCAAGAAAAGGCTCAAACCCAGGTGAAGCACACTCACTTGGGCTTCGTCTCTGCATCTGTCACTTGGCGAATGAAGATACCATCTTCAGGATGCTCCGTGTCGTCCATTTCATACATATAGGATGACGCTATTGCAAGCGTGGTCCCGTCATTACTGAAGGCAAGTGACGCGATGCTGGTGGGGTACCGATGGAACTGGCACAGCCGCTTTTTGTTAAATGGGTCCCAGATATTTACAAATCCATCAGAACCACCTACAAGTAATTTCAAAATATTGAAAATAACTTTTAATACCAGATATCAAAAATACTCATTATCTTAATTTGGCTAAGGTCACAGGACGATTTCTGCCTCACTACCAGAAAAAGAAAAGCACAATCAAAAAAAAAAAACAACTGCTTGAGCAGAAAACATTCAATTAATTTAAGCAATCCTGTTAGCTTAATGATCACACACAGACCCAGGTGAGCGAGGTACTTACCTGTGGCAAATGTATTGTGAACACTGTGAAAGGAGATGGCGTTGACAGGGTAGATCTGCTCAATGTTGTTCTCTCTCAGCCTGTGGCACTTGAAGGCGTACTTCTTCTTCTGCACCTCAGGGCTGGGGTCCAGGTACTCAACGGCCACTCGGCCTTCAATGGAGCTTAGCACATAGCCCTGACACGGGACACCGGGACAGCATGAGCAGCCAGCTCTCAAAAACAAAGCAGTAATCCCCAAAGTCACCCCACATGGAAAAAAGGCAACTCTTACAGAAGAAAAAAGCACAACCAATGTCAACAAGGGCTTTAAACCACAGTAAGCCAGCTACAGCGTGCTACCGTACCTGTGCCCACAAACACCCAGCACCTCACTGCAGTCACACGTCTTCATTCTGAAAAAACCTCAACAAGAACTTTCATGTGTTTCACTGCCATCTGTTTGTTGTCCTGTCTCGACTTAAATGTGCTCCTTCAATTAAAATCTGCGCTCCCACCGGCCATGCATGCCTCCTTGGTTTTGAACTGCAGGAACTGTGCTGCCGGCGCTGGGGGCACCAACAACCCACCCAACTGCAACCCCAGTCCTCCTCCCAGCCGCCCCCGGCAGGTCAGCTTTGCAGACAGCGGACTCAGAAAGGCTCAGAAGAGCCTCACACTGTCCAACTGTTCTCATCTTTCCTTGAGATGACAACATACTGGAAAAAGTAACAGCTAATAAAACCAAATATGGGATCTGCTTTGCATCTTATTTTTAAAAGTCCTGCATGGAACCAAAGATTTATTTCCTAAACAATGCTTGCGAGGGGAAAAAAAAATGCAACGAAATCATATTTTAACTTCCAAAACAGGTGCAAGCAGCTTTCCAAACAAAACTGAGACATTAAGAATTGAAAGCAATGTTGTTAATGCAAGCATATTTTTAACATGTAGTTTAATTCCTAAAGTTTCAAATCACTTCAATTCTTATCTTCAATGAAAACTGATAATTTCCTGGAAAAAGAGCTATATTCATCATTTGCAGACACATCAATGTAATAATTAATAAACTGCTCAGGGTCACAGCCACTATAGAACCACCTTCCAGCCACGGACTCCGGAATGCCCACTGCGGCTGCCCACGCACACAGCTGCGGAGGACTGGCAGGGGTCCCTGATGAAGAGGCTGGTCTCATTTAGTGATGATGACAGAGGGAGACCCACCCTGCACATCAAAAGCTTGTCATCAGTCATCACAAAAGGGCACGGCTTCGCCACCCTCACCCGCAGTCCTTTTCAAAAGAATTAAAGTTCTAAGGTCACACCAGGTGAAGAATTTGATCAGCACTAGGGTCACAAAAAGCAGAGAGAACAGATTCCATAAACCTGAATTTCAAGCTTGAAGCTTTAATTCACTGGTTTTTAAGCTGAAATACTTTCAAAACTCTTTGATTATGGTATACCTTTCAAGCATCCCAAACTAGGAACAATCAACAATATCAAAAGATGTGCCTGGTGGGTGAGCTGCGAGACCTACCCTCTCTGGCATGAAGATCACCTCTAAAAGGGGCATTAACACACTAACTTGTAACACAAGGCTGTCAAAGATTAGAGGCCACCTAACAGCAAATGCTAAATCATTACCCCCCAAACACAAGACTTAAAGGAAACAGTTTAGTGATTATTACACTATCTTGTAACTTCACCGAGCAGCACAGTGGGGGAGGGCACAGTGGGGAAGGGGGAGGGGAGAGGGGCAGCACCTGCTTGTTGGGGAAGGCGCGGATGCAGCGCGTCTGGTACTTGAGGCTGGACTCCCTGCGCTGCTGCACGTAGCCCATGTTGCGCAGGTCCCACACCAGCACCCTGCGGCCCGCCGTGCCCACGATCAGCCGGTCTCCAGACACAGAGAGCGTGTAGACCTTGCAAGAGAAACCGAAACTTGCTAAACATCCACTTGCCTGAAAACGGGATTTTTCCCTCAAAATAAATCCACTACTCACAAAACCGTAAGTTAGAACGACAGATGCCCAAACACAGGTACCAGCTGCAGCCACCAGTTATCCAAACCACGTCACTGACGCGAAGCAGCAAACCCTAGATATTCATAATGTTTCAACTTATCATAAAACTGGTCATGTGAATGTATTTTCGAAGGCCTAATCCTCATTACTAAAATGAAATTCTTCCAGCCATACTTCAGATTAGGACAAAACCAAATTCAACACCACTATTCAAAAACGGTAAAATAGAGGCACAAAATTATTCAATGTACCTTTCAATAATAAAGCAATAACTTGATTTTCTATAACCATTTTTCAGAAGGAGGTATCATTTTACTGCTTTTTAAAAATCTTCATTTTTTTTTCCCCCAGCTGCAGCACTGACTAAACAGGCCTGACCAGTAAGAGGAAAACAGCTGTCCGCCGAGCCGCAGGACAAGGACGACGCTCGGGCACAAGGCAAAGCTGTCACACTAAACATGCAAGACACAAGTTCTCCTCCAAGGAAAATTTCAAAAAGCATTTTATCCGTTGTTAACTGCTTACCCCTCCCCTATAACACCTTTAAACACTAAATCTGCGCAAACATTCCTTTACAGTTCACAAGAGAACTTCTTACTAGCATATAGTTAGTGACCTATTTGCAAATATAATGCTACTGGAGGCCTAGCAGAGGAAGCAAATTCCAGAAAATAAAAAATCTTACTGATCATGTTTAATAATTTTTAAGTCTAGAGTTCAGATCCTTAAATGTGATTATTATTCTTAATTTTCATCTCATCTGACATAATTATTTCCAAACCTCAAGAATTGCTATAAAAAATTTAGAGGCCCCAAGCCATCGCTTTTTAACACTGAGCTATGAAACCACATGGTTAATAATCATGAGAATGCTAACTGCAGACCAGCAGCCCAACAATCAAATCAGGCAGATAATGCAATGCGGCAGTACACCGCGTCACCGCCTCAAACTCAACAACAACGCAGCCGAAGGCAAACAAACAGCAGACATAAGCAGATTTAAATTAAAAATACAACACAAAATCATGGCTTAGTCAGAAAAGAAAGTGTTTACAAAGTGAAAATTAATGTAAAATATATAAAGTATCAACCTTTAAAAATACAGAACCCCAAAGCCCATCAATTTATAATGGTACAATTGTTCCCGGGGCTTTTCCCGCAGCCCGGACTGCACAGGTGACGCGGCTCGGAGGACTCTCCCACCCGGGGCCGTAAATCAAGCGAACCCACTGTCAGGCCAGTGACTGCGTCTATACATTTATCAAAAAAAGTATTAAAAAAAGTGACATAATGAACCTTGCTGAACCAATAAGCAGCTTGATTCAGTGTGGCTGTCCATTATATGATACTCTGTCAGCCATTTATCACAGTTCTTAACATGTTACATACAATCATAAATCAAAACTAGAAACAATGCAATTATTTTATTCTGAACAAAGGTCTTGCCAGTAGAAGATTCAACTGTGATGTGACAAAAATAATGGCTCTTTGGATGCACTCCTGTATATAATGACGGCTAGCAGGAATTGAATAGTATATTTACACCAAGGAAATAGACTCAAGTGAAAGATACCTTTAAACTGCTAAAGCAATCAATCATGAAAATTAACTACCGCCTGGTAAAGGTCTGATGAGAACACAGCAAGAATGCTCAATTACATTTTCATCTTACAGATCAAAAGGTTAAAATAATATACAAAGTTAGGGTTTTTTAAAAGCTTCATTCCCTAAGCCTTCAAACTACATCTGTTAATATTTTTTAAAAGCAACACACACACAGTAAAAGCCAGGTAACACACAACACAACCTTCCCATTAGAACTAGAACCCACTTGCTTTCCAGTCAATTCAAAGGAAACCTCAGGTCACGAATGGCAATGGGTGATGCTCTGTCCCATTTCACACCCAAGTGAAAACCAAAAGCGCTTGCTCAATGACTTCTCTAAAAAGCCAGTGTGCAGCCCTTAGTGCCCGGATGGAAAGCAGCAACAACCTAGGGGAGCAACTTCAGGTAAGCTATCACCCTGCAGGACCGTAACAAACACTCCCCAAAACTTATTCAACTCCAAACGCAGCTAACTTTATAAATTCTCCACCTCGAAATCTGAACATTCATGAAATACACATTAAGGCAAAACAGCCCAAACACCCCCGTCCAGCACAAGACCCACCTTCTCAGGCTGAGAAAAGGTCCCAGCATTGCACGGCGTTCTCGGATCCCACAGTTTAACCGTCTGATCCCAACTTCCGGTAACCATCACATTCACTTCCGGACAGTACTCAACACATCTGATGGGCGCGTCGTGGGTTCCCACAAGATTTTCTATAAAGAACGGGGGTAGGTGACATCAACAGCTAGTTTTACTACCTGAATTTTACCCAGGCAACTAACCAAGATTCCTCAAATGAATAATTAAAAGAAACGGTCAATCGCCATGAATCCGCTTTAACTTCACGGGAAAGAAGGAAGCCAAGGGCCCAGCCCTCTGTGCCCCCACGGCTCGGCTCACTGGCACCCTCAACCCACGGCGGCACCACCTGCTCACGGAACCCGTACAGATCGCTGTGCCTCTGCCGTGTCCAGGGCAGCGGCTGGTGTATAGGAAATGCTTACCACCTGCTAACGAACAAACGCTCACTTGGAGCCCCGTCCCCACGCCACGTACCCGGCCACCGCAACAGTAGGCCAATGCTGCAAAGACACTTCTTCGCATCTTTACAACACTGTGAAAGCTCAGAGCTCCAGCGGCGCCATTGGTTAGCACGGGACTTTATACAACACGGCACAAACTGGAGGTGAAGGCTTTCACACACAGGGTTTTCACAGCGAGTCAAATTTCCAACACTAAGTTACTTTCAATCTCAACCTTTAAGCCATACCCCTGATGACTTCAGTACCTACGAAGCACCTACCACGTGCCAGAATTGATGTCACCTGCTGAACATACAAGAATGAACAACAGGTGACCTTGACTCAAACAGGAACATTATCTTATAAAAAAAATAGTACAGATGTACTTCACATTTCTTCATTTTTTATAGTATTTCATCAAGTTTAGCAATAATCCTCAGAGAACAGCCAATCTCTTAGTTAACAGTCCATAACTATAACGTGACTGAAAATCTTTTAACTGCTTTTCAGAGTTTTTCCCTAAGTTTTCAAGAAAACAGGTCTTAACCACCAAATCAACTTACCAGATATACTATTGACAGATAAAATCAAATGCCTAACAAGGTGACTTTCATACCAAAATCTCTCATGATGGGTACTTGTTTTGGACAAATACCCATCTGGGCCAGGCATGGTAGCCTAGTGGCTAAAGTTCTCTCCTTGCATGCACCAGGATCCCATACAGGGGCTGGTTTATGTTCCAGCTGCCCCGTTTCCCATGCAGCTCCCTGCTTAGGGCCTGGGAAAGCAGCGGCCCATAGCTCTGGGACCCTGCAGCCACGTGGGAGACCCAGAGGAGAAGCCTCGCTCCTGGCCTCCGATTGGTTCAGCCCGGCTGTACGAGTTAACCAGCAGATGGAAGATCTCTCTGTTCTCTCTAAATCTGACTTTCTAAGAAAAATAACTCTTTTTAAAAAAGTGCCCACCTTCCAATCTCTCGTTACTGCCAACTCATCCCTCTAGTTCTACCTCCGTGCCCTCCGGCTCCTTCAAGGGCACCTGTGTCCAATAAACTAAGCAAATTAAGCTCTCCACTAGCCAATTCCCTGCCCTTGGTTTCCATTCGGACAAGTCTGCCCCAATGTCACCTTAAAAATCTAGGTAACTTGTCTCAAGTTCACTATGTGAAAGAAAATGTTTCATCTCATTTTTCACTCAATAAACACAAATAAAATACACTGTCCTAAGTAACTACGTAAATAGGTTAGCAAACATGTCTTAATGTCTTATAACAAAAACCTATCTATCTTCAGTTTAAGCAGAATCAGCTCCTAAAAAAGGCAGTTCTGAAACCTCACCACCATCCTGGAAATCAGAACCAAGGACACCTGCCACCCAGGAACACCGGGATTGGCGTCATGCTGAGTTCACTGCAAAAACAAGCACTTCTATGAGAACCGCGTGGTTGCACCTGACAACATCCCTGTGGCAGGCCACTCCACCTGCACCTACAACTCGGGCACTCACTCCTCCCAACACAGACTCGGCTCCTACACAAAGCAGCGCCGCGCGGCCACAGTACCTTGATCAGTGTTCAAATCATGCATCTTCAGCTGGTGATCTAACCCCCCGCTCCAGGCATGGGTCGGGTCCTACAAAAACAAAGTTCCAAACCATTTAAAACTGACGACCACCACCGGGGCGCTCATTTCCCACACCGCCCGCCCCAAGTCTTCAATGTGAGCAAACAAGCTAAAAACTGTGCTCAAACCCTAAAACCAAGAAACTATGCGTTGCTTGATCCTATTAATCACTCTTCCTGGGAGCGTTCTGAACTTGAGCTCAGTCCCACCCTGCCCTCCGCAGGCTGCACCTGCCAGGGTCACCTACGTAGAAGGCGCAGTCCAGCACGGCGCCCGTGTGCTGGTACTTGAGCCGCATGGAGTTGGCGGGCACGTCGTAGAGGCGCACCGACGTGTCCCAGGACGAGACCAGCAGGAACTGGGAGGTGTTGGGACTGAACTTGACCGAGGAGATGCCATCCTCGGGCGGCTGGTTGAGCTTGAACTCGTTGGACCCGGTCATCTGCGGAACACGCGGCGGTCAGGCCCAGCCCCGCCCCCGCCCGGCCGCCCCCGCCCGGCCGCCCAGCCAGGTGGATTCCTGGGGGTACACTCGCATTCCTGGGGCGCCGGGAGCCCGCGCCGCACCCCACCCCGCACGAGGGCCCGCTGCGCCCTGCCCTCTCACACCCCAACCGCAGGCCTCGCCGAGCCCGCCGCCAGGGCCCCCAGCCCGGCGTCCTTCTCCCTGCCCCCGAGCCCGAGCGCGGTGGCTCCGCAAGCAGGATGCGCCCGAGCGGCGCTCTCCGCCCGCTGCGGGCCTCCGGGAGCGCCCGAGAGCCCGCTTCTCCCGCCGCCTACCGCGGATTCCTTCCCGCACCGACGCCGCCGCCGCCGCCGCCTACTCGCTGCCCTCGGCGCGCTCGCGGGCCGAGCGAAGGGGGCGGGAAGAAGCCTCGGAGCCGACCGCCTATTGGCTGATTTCAAACGCCAACGTCTCGGGCCAGGCAGACGATTGGTCCGCTCCGCCGCGGGCGTCGGTCGACGCAGTCATCCTGTTCCGGCTCAAAGGGAAACCGCGGCTTTTCCGATCACGTGGCCTCGCTGTACCGGCTTCCCGCTCGGAGGGTTCCGGGCGCCTGTACTTTTAGGGAAAACTACAATACCCACTGAGCATCGCGCCAAGACTTTGTGGACGCCCGCGTACGCCCATCTGCAGCATTCTGGGAGTTGTAATCACTCCCAGCGGACCCTCTGCTTAAGCCCTGAAGCGCAGGCGGGAGAGACCCTGACTTCAGGTTCGCTGCCTCCTTTCTCTAGACGTAGGAATCCCACTATGGTAGACACTCCTGTGGAATTAAATTACTCGCCCATATGCTAGACGCATCCACACCCGTAAACTAACCAAGTCTACGGCGGGGACTCGGGTGCTGTAGTCAGCGACACTCCTTGGCCCTGATTCTTGGGATCCTGGACGTGCCCCCTAGGATCCGGGTCTCAGATTTTCCACTAACTTCTGCTGGTCTCCTCAGAATCCACGTGAATTCGGCCCCGTCCCCACGCACCTGCTGAGCCTCCGCCAGGCCTGAGGAAAGCTCTGGTCAGACCGCCCTGCCCTCCGGGCGCCCCGGGCCGCAGGACTGCGGGACCGGGAAACACGGGCTTCTCGCGGGGTCCTGGGCTCTGCCACGCCCTGCCCACCCGCGCCCCTAACCCTCCCTGCCCTGAGCTGCGGGTTCTCCCTGCTCCGCTTCCAGACGCCTTCAGAAATGAGAGGTTCTAAGGGCGCCTAGGAAACAAGAAGCGATTCTGTCTCCAGGAGAGGAAACAGTGACGGAGGAGAACCAGCTCCGAGTTGGCCTTGAACCTCCTCGATTGGCATTTTTTCAGCTCAGCCCAGCCATAATCTATTTTTCTGCTGCCTTTTGTAAAGATAAGTTCCAGCTTTGCCATGTGAGTTTGTGTGAAGTGGGAGGGCAAAGTGTCTGTAAGCGCAGTGCAGAGCCTGCTGAGCGGGGCGCGGCCACGCACCCGGAGCCCGCGCTGCTCCCGCGGCGCCACCACCTTCCGCCTGCTGTTCTTGCCCTCTGCCTTCCTCCCCAGCCCGCACACTTGGTTCTCCATCTCTTTCAAAAAAAAACTTAACGGCCAAGTTCAAAATTCAAAAGCGCACCGCCTTATAGCCTTAATTCCATCCTAACTTTAGCTCCATAATTTTATCTCCTGACTTATTTGGTTCCCTCTCTCCGTTGTTTATTTAATCCTATTAGTGTTTCAAGATTCGGAGCATGAATTACCCACTAATAAAATCTAAGTGTATTTTATTAGCCAGTGTGTGTATGAATCAGGTCCCTCTGGGCACGCAGCAAAGCCCGACTCCATTTGAGTTTGAAGAAACGTCAATCTTTGAAATCCAGTTTAGAGCCCGAAAGCAGGCTGATGATCTTTGCTGATTATTCAAATGAATTGATAGTCTTGAGATAGGAAATCTGGCAACATTGTGGTCTTGGTCAACATTTGAAACCCAAGTGCAGAGTCTGTGCGCGCGCATACACGCACAATATCTAGTTATCTGTAAGAGAAGAATTCCTGTAACTAACTGACACTGCTGGTTTCTGGATTAGTAAATAATAATATTAATAATATACACAAATGTTGATACCTGGAAGAGCCATGTCCTAAACTAAGGGCAAATTCACTCAGGCATTTAAGTACCTCAGTGGCCAAAAGAAACCATGTCCTATTTAAAAAAAAGAGAGAGAGAGAGAGAATCGCCCAACACTGTTAAAACCATCATCTCTTGCAAAAACAAAACAAAACAAAACAAAATCTGCCATGTATTGAACGCCAGACAAGTGACACGGATGGAATGTCCCTGTGCCCGCAATTGCTCGGAAGCAATTTGATCGTGTCTGCAGGAAATATTCAAATAGCAAAGTTAGAGGGAAAATCATGGAAAGGGGGTCATGTGGAGAGAGAACTGAAATCAAATGTGTGTCCACACTCAGAGGAACCGGGCCCAGCGCCCCTGCGCTGCTGCCTCCCGCCGCCCAGCCCTTCGCTTCCTTTCTCACAGGGCTCTGCTCTCGGTAAATATTTTTTGGCGTGAACTCAGTTGAAATGAAATAAACACAACTGAACCCACCTAGTGTTCCTGGGTACCATCCCTCTGACGTCACTTTGAAATTGACTGTGATCTTTATGAAATGTAACGTAAGAAAGAGGGGGAAAAACTCAATTTTTTTTTTAGTCAGGCACTTCACAAGTGACACTGAAGATGACTTAAACGTTTACAGATATTTGGTTAGATTTTTTTTTTCAGATAATGCAACAATTTCGATGTCTCTTCCTTCATAAAGAAATCACCACAAGCGATTGTTTCTGGAGGAGGGGAGCCTGCCCGAGCCCTGCGGGGCCTCCTGGCTCCTGGCGCCGCCTGGGATCAGGGCTAGGACCACGAAGTGTTGACCCTGCGACCTGCACCGACGTTTCACACGGAACAGGTGGCTGCCATCTGAGCTGAAGGACTGTTGGGCAATTTGCATGGCTCCGTGGGAGCTATTCTCTGCACGCAGCGCCCTGCCAGCCCCGACGCTGCACCACGGCAGGTGTCCGAGCGCCGAAGTCCGTGGGCCACCCCGCCGCGCGCCACGACGCCTTTCAGATCCAGCGGCCCAATGCTGATCCGCGATCCAGCCATTTAGCCACTCACAATGCAAACAATTAACGAAAACAAACGAGTATGGTTCAGAAGAGCTTGTGCCTCCTGCTCTCTCTCGGCATGGCATTGGGACTGGGAACCCTCTTGGGCCGAAAAGAGTGCAGTTGCCGCACAGGGCAGGACGCGTGACTGTAGCACCGGCTGCCAGCCGATCTCGCCAGAGTCGCAGCGAGCCGACGCGAGGGGATCCTTGACTAGATGGCAGCCAGCGCCCTCCTTGGTCCTGCGCCCTCGGAGAGGAGATGCACCCCGCAGCCAGGGCCACGTCCCGCGACGCCCGTCTCGGCCAAGCCCAAGACGATCCCGGCGCTGGGAAGATGCCGCACGGGGACTCCCCTTCCCTTCCGCTGGTTCGGGGAGACAGTCGCGGCGGAGGCGAGGCCTGCCTACCCGTCTTTGTGTGTCTGGGAGCGGGCTCCTGGCGGGGGCTGGGGAAATGGCTGGACTCCAGCCGGGCACGGACCAGCCCGTGCCCCGGGTTAGGGGCGCCTATAACGGGGAGAAAAGAAATGAAGCTCCAGCCACTCGTAGCCTGGGCGGCGCCAAGGTCGCGACCTTCAACTCTTGGTCCCGGCCCCACCCTGCACGTGCTTCCAACCAGAAGCCTGCCAGGCTTTCCAAGGAAAAAAAGAGAGAGAGAGAAACCCGCACGCGCCTTAGCATACTGGGCAATCAGCCCCTCCAAAATTAACAACGATGTTTAAAATGTTTTATTTTTTTCTCATTAAAAATATTTACAGATCTGGACTCTTCTCCCCCCCCCCTTTCCCTTTCGCCTCTACCCATCCTCAGGATGAGGGAAACGCAAAAAGGCGATTAGCAAATTCGTCCAAACCCCCCCAACCCCCCGGGCCTGGCTTGGCCGAGCGCGTGTGCAGGTGCATACAGTCGGGTGTAGAGGTGGGAGGGGAGGAGTGGAGGGCACCAGGAGTTGCTGGTGTCTCGCTCTAGCCGAAACTCCCTTTGCCGTCAACCCCATCCCAGAGCATCCCCTCCGGAACGGTTTTCAGTGCGCGTTTGGTTTGGTTTGTTAGAAAGCAGGTGATCTTGCTTGAGGAATGCCGATAAATACCCGAAACTAAACAAAGAGCAGGGCAGAGGCCATAAATAGGAGATAACGAATACACATGGTGTATTTCTTAACATTTCTGGCAACACGCCGCGGAGCTGTTGCGCGCGCGGGCGGGCGGGTGAGCGGTCAGTAGTCGAGCTTGTTGTAGAGACTGTAGAGCGGCAAGGCCGACAGGCTGCTGCCGGGGTAGTAGAGCGGCGCGGGGAAGGCGAGCGAGCGCGGCACCGGCACGCGCAGCAGCGAGCTGTCCCGGAACACGAGCGGCATGCCCACCAGAGTCTGCGCCGACGCGTGCGCCATGTTGGCCGCCTCCAGCTCGGCTGAGAGCTGCCGCTTCCACTTGTTGCGGCGGTTCTGGAACCAAGTCTTGACCTGCGTCTCGGTGAGCTGCAGGCTGGAGGCGAGGCAGGCGCGCTCCGAGCTGCTCAGGTAGCGCTTCATGTCGAAGGTGGACTCGAGCTGGTACACCTGGCTGCGCGAGAAGACCGTGCGCGTCTTCTTCTTGGCCGCGCCGGCCTGCCGCTCCGCACCGCCGTCCCGCGGCCGCTCGGGCCCTGGGGAGGGCGAGCCCGAGGGTAAGAACCTCTCTTTGTCTTCCTTCAAGTCCGGGTGCGAAGGAGAGAGGAAAGGCGTGCGCTCCGAGCCCGCCGGCCCTGCGCCGCCACTGCCCTTGGTGGTTCCTGAGGAGCGAGAACAGAAAGCAAGGCACGGAGTTGGGAAGGCTTGGAGAAGCCCAGCTGGATGCCAGAAGGCCGGCAGACGCCTGTAGCCTTGGGCTCCCGGCTTACAAACACCCCCTGCTCTCCTCCCTCTCGCTGACACCCAAGCCCAACTTCAGGCCTTTAAAGAAGCAACAGGAGAGCCGGCGGCTGCGGTCTGGGGGTCCCCGCGCTCCCAGCTTGATGGCCGCAAGGGGAGGAGGGCAGGAGGAGGACTGCGAACAGCGAATCTAAAGGCAAAGGCGCCCTGTGAGTACTGAGCTGCCAGGCGGCCCCAGCTTGACAGGGCGGCCTCATTTCACAGGCCGTTTGTTTGGAAATCGGGCGAAGGACAGGACTGTCTCTGAAACAAACCCGTGGCCAGCGCCGCCGTAAAAAAGCTAATCATTTGAGGAAAGAGAGAGAGAGAGAGAGAGAGAGAGAGAGAGAGAGAGAGAGAGAGAATGAGAATGGATATGAATGTAGAACGTGAGCAGAGCTGGTGTGTTTGCAAAGAAAGTGTTGGCTGTGCACAGGGATCCCCGTGCCCGGGGCCGCTGAGGTCCAGTCTCCTGCCAACCCAACCTTGCCCGACACCGAGTGCCATGGGGCCTGTGCTCTCAACTTCCTCCCCGCCGCCTGCAGGCCAGCTGACCCCGTGGCGCGCGGGCTCCCCTAGCTTGGCCCAAGCACCCCCAGCTGTTGCGGCTCTGACCCGCAGAGGTCGGACGCGGGAGTCGTGGCCGAACTCGCCGCCTGCCGCTCCTCGCCCTCTTTTCCCGGCCCGCGGGTGACGCGCGGTCCTTACCCAGGCAAGGAAAAGGGATGGAGGGGTGGTGCTTGGACCCCGGCTCCTTGGGACCGTGTGGGTCTGGGCAGAAGCAGGCCGGCGCCTTCCAGCCGTCGTCCGGCTCCTCCTCCTCCGAGGACACTGACAGGCTGCGCTTCCTGGCCGGCCAGCCAGCGGGCTCCCGCGGCGCCTCCGAAGGGCCCCCGCCCAGGATGGACTGGATGGTGAAGCTGGAGACGCCGCCGGCCACCGGACACCCTTTGCCCGCATCTTCTTTGCTGCCCATCCTGGGTTCATAAGAAATCGGAGGAAACCAAGAACTCCCTTTAGAGACGTTGCGGGTGGAAAGTGGTGCAGGCAGGCAGTGGGGAGGGGCGGGGAGGGAAGCCAGGGGGAGGGGGCGCCGAGGCCGGCGAGGCGTCCCTTCCGCGCGGGGGGACACGCGGGCACCGGACGTTTGGCGGGGGTCCCTGCCCGCCCGGCTCTGGGTGCACCCGCCCAGCCCGGGTGCGAATGCCCCTTCCTCGGCAGCGGGCGCCGCGGGTCTCGGGCAACGCGGAGGCGGCGCGGCCTCATTTGCATAGGGGTTACCGGAGCGCGGCCAATCGCAGCGCCGCCGAGCGGCCCCGGAAAATTTTAAAAAGGCCGGGCTGGGTGAGCGGCGCCCGTGCGCCCCCAGAGCGCGCAGAACGCCCGGCGAGCACCTGCCGTCCAACCTGGCGGCCCAGCCCCGGTCCCTGGCCGCAGCAGCGGCTCGAATCGCAGCCCTGTGCAGGGGCGAGCGCAGAGTCGGGGGGAGTCGGGAGCAGGAGGGGGTCCTCGCGCCTCGAGGGTCGGCGACGGGCTCCCCGCCCCTGCCCAGCCCTCCACCCTTCCAGCCCCGGGGGGGCGGTCGGCGAAGGGTTGGGTGAATGAAGGGCACGTGTGCCCAGACTAACTCTCTCGAAGCACGGCCGGTAGCGACCTGGCGCTCATGATGTCTGCCCACCCCGTGTGCATACCCTACTCTGCCACTGGCCCATCAGGAGGACACGGTCTTTCTGGCTGTGGCAGTGAAGCAGAAACCCCAGATCCGGAGTGTTGAGGTGCTGCCTCCAGTTTCAGCGTGGCCTTTAAGACACAGTGTGAGCTTGGACCAGTCCTCTGCCTTCGGGCAAGGCGAAGCCTGCTGGTTAGCACTCCTCTTTCTCCTGGGCTGAGCAGCGCTGCGGCGGGACGGACAGGTTCCCTAAGCCTTTGAACGCCCGGAGGGAGGCGTTGATGGGGTACATGGCTTTAGAACCAGGCAGAGTGATTCAAATCCACTGGATGACCCGGTGCCCAAAACAGACTGTATCGGCCTCCGATTCCCGGGTCCTGAAACTGGAAGGGTGGGAGTGGCTATGCCTACGTCGCAGGTGGGAGGGTCAAGTGCCCAGGCTGGAGCCAGGTTCACGCGGGAGCTTTACAAACCGAGGTTTCCTCCCTGGTCCCCGCGTCCCTGTCAGAGCCCTGACTGGCCACTTTCACTCCTTGCCCAGCTGTTTCCTGATTTAGAATCATCACTGCGGGGCCACAGGGGTCTGGACCCCGAGGTGAAGCGAGGCCCAAGACAGCGGATTTGCAGCCTCAGGATCCCCCAACCCTGCCCTTGCGGTGGGCCCTGTCCCTGTGAAGTTCCCAAAGGCAGCCCGGGGGACCCCGGAGTCAGTGCCAGGAACACTGAGGCGCTGCCGCACCGTGCGGCGCAGTTCCTGCCGCGCCCGGGTTATTGAGTAAAGCGCTTATAATATCATTAACCG